>NC_137694.1:104043492-104643492 GCF_964034855.1 Anser brachyrhynchus
GGAAGGGTAGTAAGAGAGCAGTTGTGGTGGAGTTCAGATTGCCAGCAAGGTAAAGCCACCACAGGAAAACATTAAATGTTTGTAGATTCTTCTTCCTAGAAGAATCTTGGAACATTTTGTAGCCTCATCTTCAGGAGTCTTTCAGTCCATTGTGTACAACCATTTTGGAGTAGAAGATGCTTTCTGTTTATCAGCATGTTGTCAGGTGCTATACGTCTACTTAAAACATCTGAAAGAGTGTGGTGAACACACAGGCGACAACATACTCCTACTGGAGAAAACAGCAGGCGAACACGAACGCTCACCATCACGCCCGGCCCCCAGCCATATGACTAAACTTCTCCTGGTGCAGAATCCCTGAGAGCTGTACTTGGGAAATGAAGGCAACCTCTTCCTAGGACTAGTTTTCTTAATGTACCAGTGCTATGACCTAGTGAGGCTATTTTACTAATTGGGGCTGCTGTCTATACCATTTTCGCCAGTTAACTGAGTGTGCTGGGCTTCCTTAGTTTTCCTGGAACAGTCAAAGGAACAGAGATTTTCTGGGTTCTGATTTTAAAACCCCCTTACCCCAACTGGCGCTGGGAAAGTGCATGAAAAACCTGTAAAAGTGGACCACGTAGCTGTCTTAAAAATGCTTAACAAATACTGTTTTCACTTAGAGAGGCTTGTGCTCTGTCAGATGCTTAGTAGTTGAGATGCCTCTGAGAAGAGTAATGGTTGCCTGAGTCATGGAACAGCACAATATACAAATGGTAACAGAGCATAGCTTTGTGTCCTATTGTTCTGGAAGCTGTTGTTGAACTCCTTCTCAGAATCTGCCCTCACATCCTTTTTTTCAGAAAAAGCCTGGCATCCTTCCCTTCAGACTGTTTGCACCAGGTGACAAAGGAACTATTGAAAGTCACAGTCTTTCCCTCCCTGACCACTGCAAGTGGAGACTGTTTAATATCTTTGCCTGGTATGTTAGGGGAGAAAAGAAAATGGAGGACCATGGGGAGGATGAGATAAAATGGGGGGAAATAAACTTTTATGTCAGCAGGCAGAGTGCATTCTCAGCTATGAGGGACAGGCATGTGGAGAAGAGTAGTTTGGAAACAGTCCCAGACCTCTGTCACTGTCTACCCACATGTGTCAGGGCCTCCAGCGGGTAAAGAAGAAATTCCACTTTCCAGATGATATGTCAGACTTGATTTTCAAATTGTTGGAATGTCCTCACAGGCGCTCCCCTCTTCCGTGGCTGGAATACCACTTACGTCACTAGTGAACAGTGCCATGAAGAGATAGCCAGCAAAGTTGTTCCCTTTTTTGCTGACCGCATCTGACTGGGACAGAACTTTTCACACAGCAGCCTTTGTAGTGCTCTGCGTTGTACTTGTAGCTAGACCAGTGTTGGTATCGCACCAATGTTTTGGCTATTGCTGCACAGTGCTTGCACAGCATGAAGGCTCTATCTCCAGCTCTGCCCCCTTACTGCCACTAAAGGTCAGTAAGCTGGGGGTGGGCAAGACTAAACTGACCAAAGGGATATTCCATTCTATATGGCATCATGCTCAGCAATAGAAGCTGGGGGGAAGAGGCAAGGAAAGAAAGAAGAGGGTACTTTTGTTGTGAAAGCATTCGTCTTCCTGAACGGCCACTACATGTATTGAGGCCCTGCTTCCCGGAAGTGTCTGAACATCCCTTGCTGATGGGGAGTAAAGAACTGTTGTTCTCTCCTTTTGCTTCTGCACAGCCTTTGCTTTATGTTCATTAAACTGCTCTTACCTCAAATCTGCAAGTTTTTTCCTCTATCATTTTCTCCCCACTCTGCCCTGCTGAGGAGTGGGAGTTAGAGAGTGGTTGTGTGGTACTTAGCTGTCTATCAGTGTTAAACCACAACAGTCCTTTCTGGTGCCCAGCACACAGGACAACTTGAGATAAGAATGATAACTAGGAGAGGTAACAAGCAAAGCATGGACTGGATATTGCCAGAGAGTGTAATAATTCTGGGGAATTTGTGTTCTAGTTGTGATGCAGGGATGAGGGGTGGAGTGTTCTGATTTGTCCATCAAGCTTGGTCGGAGGAGGGAGAAGAGACAGCCCACCTTTGATACCCTTGTTAGCGAGCCTTTAAAAGAAAAGCCAAGCATTCATGTGGCTGTTAAGTGTTGCTTAGCCTTTCTGCAAGACAGGCAGAGTTCTGACGTCATTGACAAAAATGTGGGACTGCCTGCAGACCAAAAAATTGCTCTCTGAATGTTGTACTGTCAGTCATTTCATCATTCTGCATTGGAGCTATCAGGCATGGACCTAGGGTGTATTTGCTTCATGAATGGTTTGCCAACTCATTTACACCTCTGGATATGACTTGGGACATCTTGCCAGAGCTAGTACATTTACATTCTAGTAAATGTAATCATACAGCATTCCATTCTCGAGAGATCTTCTCAGTACGTGACAGATGATTATACCTCACAACTCAGAACTTCTGTCGGACAGAAGCAAAGATAGCGGAGGCACAAAACAAATGTGCTTAGTCACATCTTAGTTTCTTCAGTTTTCCGGTCAGCGAAGCATATTCCCTACAGTGTAACCTTCCTGGGAGCACTTCCTAATTCACTTCCGAATAAAAGAAAGGAAGGTATCTCTGCCAGCCTTTTTTTCCTGAAAGCAAAAGCTGTGACTAGACATCACCTCATGATCAGTCTGACTTTTCTAGTCTGCCAAGTGTGTCCTAGCTAACTGAGGTTTTCATTTTTTCCTCCCTTTTTGTTGTTATCCCTCGTGAATTTGCCAGGAGCTCTAGAGAGATTCATACCTGTCCCTTAGCTTTCAAAGATTTTTAGAAAGTGCATGCTCTTTCTGTATGAGCAGTGTACATCTCAGCGGAATTGGTAGTGGATATTCCCCGTCTCTCTTTTTTGCCCCTGCTTTTTAAAGAAGGAAACCGAAATGACCTGAAAAGCTATATTTTCTTCCCAGAGGGGAAGAAAATATATTGTATGTGATGTGTGAAAGCTTTGTATGCTCTCCAGTGTCCCTGACAAGTAGGGATATGACCATGGCGCCTGTCCAGTGAGTAGATATGGGGCCTGAGAATTTTCTGAGGAGCAGATAGATGAGTGTTCCTTAGGAGCAAGGAACGGTGTGCTACACTCCTTGCTGAACAACTCCCGAAGTAAGAACATTGGCTACCAGGGTGTGCAAGGCCCTTTCAGAAATGTCTTTTTTGGATTGCATTAAGTCAGGGTAACAAAGAAAGTTAGCCTCCTCAGAGCCTTCCCTATGCCCAGGGCAGGACTACAATTATCATAAGTGTCTGTCATGCGTCTGTATTTCCCTAGTCAAGAAGAGCGTAGCTTATTTTAGAGCAGAGCCTGGAAGCAAAGTAAAATTTATGCAGCTTGGTTGATCCTGGCATGACAGTGAGTGAGCCATCCTGGCACTACAGAAGTCTCTCAGAAATTGTGGTAAAGCGGGGTAGTTTAACACATGTAGTTTAACAAAAGCAAGTGCCGGGTTCTGCACGTGGGACAGGGCAACCCTGGCTATACGTACAGACTGGGTGACGAGACGCCGGAGAGCAGTCCCGCAGAGAGGGATCTGGGGGTTATGGTTGACAGCAAGTTGAACATGAGCCGGCAGTGTGCCCTGGCAGCCAGGAGGGCCAACCATATCCTGGGGTGCATCAAGCACGGTGTTGCTAGTCGGTTGAGAGAAGTGATTGTCCGGCTCTACTCTGCACTGGTGTGGCCTCACCTCGAGTACTGTGTGCACTTCTGGGCACCACAGTACAAGAAGGACGTTAACCTGTTGGAGAGTGTCCAGAGGAGGGCGACGAAGATGGTGAAGGGCCTAGAGGGGAAGACATATGAGGAGCAGCTGAGGTCACTTGGCCTGTTCAGCCTGGAGAAGAGGAGGCTGAGCGGGAACCTCATCGTAGTCTACAACTTCCTCGTGAGGGGGAGTGGAGAGGCAGGTGACCTATTCTCCCTTAGCTTTCAAACATTTGTAGAAAGGACATGCTCTGTCTGTGAGAGCGGTGTACATCTCAGCAGAATTGGTAGTGGATATTCCCCATCTCTCTTTTTTAACCCTGCTTTTTAAAGAAGGAAACAGAGTGACTTGAAAAATGAATTGACTTGAATATTGTATGTGATGTGTGAAAGCTTTGTATGCTCTCCAGTGGCCCTATGGCCCTTTGGCACTTAGCATATGAGAAGTAGGGGTATGACCATGGCGCCTGTCCAGTCCCTGGCAGTTCTTGCCACTGCAGGTTTTGTCAGGAGAAACTGTTCCTTACCTGTGCTTCAACGAGGCTGGGCCCTGTGCTGGACGTTTCAGCATTACAGTTTCAGTGGCTTGTCAAAAAATTGTAGACAATCTAGAAGATTTGTCTGAGTACCTTCAAAGCCTTTTGTGTTTTTCCTTGCAGTTCAGTTGTGCTTTCAAAGTCAATAGAGCTGTTAGCCAATGAGTTTGAACAAATTTTACATGCTTTAGTATCCTTTCATGATTTTTGACTAAGATTATCCTCCGATGCACGTTTTTAGCTTTTTAGCTTTTACTGGAGTGGGGAAAAGAGCCATGCTGGAGCAGGGAAAGAGTGAGGGCGGATTTGCCAAGACAAAGCGTAACCACATTCCCATTTGCCCGCGCTGCTTGGGGAGAAGAGGTAGAAAAAAATTGAATGAGGGAAAGGTGTTTTCAGCTTGCTTTTAGTTCCCACTGCTCTAGTTAGTAATTCATTGGCAATAACTTGCATTAATGCCACTTATACTGAGTCTGTTTTGTCCATGACTGTACTTGGTGAGTGATTTTTCTGCACTTATCTCAAACTACAGGCTTTTATTTTATTTATTTTTTATTATTTTTTTTTCTGTCATATTTTCTCCCCATGTTTTGTTTAGTAGGGGGAGTGAAAGCGTGGCAGTGTGGTGCTTACCTACCTATTGGTGTTACACTACCACACTCTTTTCTGGCACCCGTGTGCCCCAAACTCATGACCCAGAGTCTCATGTTCTATGTGCTGTCTGGTAAGTGCAACCGAAATCTGCAGAGAACCCAGATGTGAGGACACTTTTTTTACTTCTCTCACTGCTGACATTTCTACATATTGTTTTTCTCACACAGAAGGAGCGAGGGAATTACAGAACTGTGAGGACTAACTGGGGCCTGAGGGTCAACAGAACAATGTGCCTTGTGGTTCCTCTATTTTACTGAGGAAAAAAAGTCTGCTGGGATCAAGTGCAATGTATTTGGGTGCACATACAAAGGCAAGAAAAGCTCTCGGCAACCTGGGATGACAGGAAAATAAGCGATCAACAGGCAGGAGCACTTATCTAAAAGGCTCCAAGAATGAGACAGAACACAGGATCTTGGTCAGTCCAACTTCTCAAAACTTCCTATGCTTCCAAGACACAGGACTTGGAAGAAGAGTTAAGAAAAGAAATGAGAAACAAATTATGGTATTTTCTTGAAAAGCCAATGTATCTCCTGTGGAAGGGTAGAGGGAAGAATTGTGACTCAGAAATAACACTCTTCTGGAATAACAAGGAATACTTCTTTATATTTTTTCCATGTCATGGAAAAAGAAAAGTGAGAAACATCAGTTTTCAAGAAGCATAAATTACAACACTTTTGTTAGCCCACGGATTACTGCTAAAATGTCTGTTGTTCAATATAGTTTTCAGTGATTTGGAAAGGAAGATGATAAGGTACCTGAGGAGATCTCAAATTGTCCGAGAAAAATCTAAATGCCACAGATGAAATTGGAAAAATAATTGAGAAAAAATAAATAGCAGAATCCTGGAGCAAATGTCTTAAGATCAAAAAATAGCATTGGGGGGAGGAAAGAGAGAGGTAGGTAAAGAGAGGGAAGGGGGCAGAGGGTGGGGAGGGGGAGGAGAAATGACACAGAGACAAAAGGGGAAACTTTTATAGGAGAAATAAGGTTAGTAGTGTCAGAAAGCCTGTCCCCGGACAACTGGTGTCAACTATCTATATATTCTGTAGGCATAGATATGTCTGCAACTTTGTCATGATAAAAGAGCCTTGATATAACAGACTCCAGAGGCAACTCATTCTCGGGGCCACCTGCACTTTGTTACTGGGAAGTGCTTCAGGCATAGGTACATTATTACATAGCCGCATCAGATGGAAAAAGATATCCCCGTCTGAATGGACTGTTCTAGTTTCTCTTGAGTCTCATATGTGCTTAATGTAGAACTTTTCTCCTGTCTGCCTCAAAAACAAAACAAAACAAAACAAACAAAGAAAAAACAAAAACAAACAAAGTAACTAACAAAAAGGATACAATAATTATCTTCCACTCAGAGATTACTAGTAAGAAGAAAGAGAAAACATTGTGATGCTTATGGGATGTGTTGGCTATACCAGCAAAAACAAGATGGACACCATAGAAATTCTGTGTCTCTCTCTGCAGAGACACAAAGAGACTCGGTGTATCTCTGTGCTGTGTCTGGTTAGTGAGTTCAACACCCTTTCCTCTCTTATACTGACAGAAAGACATGATCCCCTGCAGCCATGTAATGTAATTACATTATTACTCAGCCCTGGACATTCTCCAGGGCCTCGATGTTTTTCTTGTAGTGAGGGTCTCAAAACTGAAGACAGTACTCAAGGTGCGGCCTCACCAGAGCAGAGTACAGGAGGAGGATCACCTCCCTGGTCATTCTGGCTACACCGTTCCTGATACAAGCCGGGATGTCACTGGCTTTCATGGCCACCTGGGAACACTGCTGGCTCTTGTTCAGATGAGCGTTGACCAACTCCCCAGATCCTTTTCCTCTGCACAGCTTTTGAGCCACTCTGCCCCAAACCTATACAGTTGCATGGTGGTGTTGTGGCCAAAGTGCAAGCACTTAGCCATGTTGAACCTCATCCCATTGGCCTCTGCCCATCGACCCATGCTGTCCAGGTCCCTCTGCAGAGCCTCCCATCCCTCCAGCAGATCAACACTTCCCCCCACCTTGGTGTCATCTGCAAACTTACTGAGGGTGCACTCAATTCCCTCATCCAAATCATCAATAAAGATATTAAAGAGGATGGGCCCCAACACTGATCCCTGGGAAACACCATTCATGTCTGGTTGTCAGCTGAAATTCACTTCATTCACCACCACTCTTTGGGCCCAGCCATCCAGCCAGTCTTTAACCCAGCAAAGAGTATACCTGTTCAAGCCATGGGCTGCCAGCTTCTCCAGGAGGATACTATGGCAGACCATGTGAAAGGCTTTGCTGAAGTCTAGGTAAACTACATCAACAGCCTTCCTGTCATCCACCTGGTGGGTTATCTGGTCATAGAAGGAGATGAGGTTTGTCAGGCAGGACTTGCCTTTCATGAACCCGTGCTGACTGGGCCTGATCCCCCATTTGTCCCTCATACGCTGCGTGATTGCACCCAAGATGATTTGTTCCATAACCTTCCCTGGCACTGAAGTCAGGCTGACAGGCCTGTGTTTCCCCGGATCCTCCTTATGACCCTGCTTACAGATGGGCATCACATTAGTAAGTTCCTTCATTGAAGAAGGCAGTGATTTTAGTCAAGCATGACTTTTCTTCCATAAATCCTTATCAACTACTCCATGGCACTTTCTTGGCCCTCATGAATTTGCAAATACATTCCAGAAAATATGCTCCATCACCTTCCCAGGGACTGAGGGAAGGTTGACTGGGAAGTTTGACTGGCCTGTAGTTCCCCAGGTCCTCCTTCTTGCTCTTCTTAAAGATCAGTGTGGTACCTGCTCTCCTCCAGTCTTCAGGAACCTTTCCCACTCATCACAGTTGCTCAAAGATCAAGAGTGACCTTGCAGTGATAGCCAGATCTCTCAGCACTTGGTGCTATCTATCAGGCCATGTGAACTTATGTACATCCAATTTGCCTAACTGCTCCCTGACGTGGTCCTCCTCCACTGAGGATGAGTCTTCCTGGTTCCAGACTTCCCATCTAGTCTCAGGGGTCTCAAATATCTGAAAGCCTGTTTTTTTAAGTGGAAATGAAGAATGCCATGAACATGGACACCTCCTTCAGCTACTCCAACTCAAGGACCATTCCGGTTTGCCCACTGGCATCCAGCACAGTGCCTGGGGACCAGGAGTGCCTGCTCAGGTTGGGGAACATGGTTGCTGCTTTCCTTTTCTCACATGTTCAACCAGTAGCAAACCTGAGCATGTATCCCAGAAATACACAGATACACACACAGAGAGACTGGATGTTGACACACCTAGTCACACAGGCTGCCCTGGTTAAGGGCTACCTTCAACAACATTTACACACCCTCATGTCAACATAGACACAGACAACCGAGTTCCCTTCCTCCTCTCTGGCTGGTAAAGATAGAAGTTCCCTAGTGAAGGCACACGCAAAGCTCTCTCTATGTTCATAAACACACATACATTTGTGGAGCCTTAGAGTACCTGGCACAGCTCCTCTGTCCACTCAGCACTACTGCACAGATCCTGGGCACTCTTACCTGCTTCACAGTCACTCTCGCATTGGTTAGTGCAGTTTGAAGTTCACTGCAAACACACACACCCTCACACTTTTCCCTCTGGCATACCACTTTCTCAAGTCCACCTGGGAGTACCAGCACAGACCCATGGCTAGCCTAGACCTGAGGCCTCTACTACTTGTTGTCTAGTCCAGCTTAAAGTTTGCTAGCAAATACACAGGTACAGCAGGCTGGGGAGGATGCAGATACTTGGCCCTACCCTCTGCCAACAGCTGGTACTAGGAACACAGCCTGTGACCCACAGCCCCACTCCAGGTGCTGGTGTGGAAACCCCCACTCACTGATGTCAAGGCATGTGCAGGACAAGGAGGTGATCCGATATAGCCAGCATGGCTTCATCAAAGGCAAATCGTGCTTGACCAATCTGGTGGCCTTCTATGACAGAGCAACTGCATCAGTGGACAAGGCAAGACCAACCAATGTCATCTATGTGGACTTCTGTAAGGCCTCTCAGTAAAGAAGCTCTCACAGTAAAGAAGTGACATCTTTGTTTCCAGGAAGCAGCAAACTGGGGAAAGCACAGGCATGAGCTGGAAGGCTGTGTATCCAAAATTCCAGTCCTTCCCAGTCCCTTTAGCAAGAGTATGGAGTTAGATAGGCCAGGAAGGAAAAAAAAAAAAAAAAAAAGTTAGGAAAGAGAGTTGTCAAATGGACAGGGAAAGTAGGGAGGTTTGATAAGAGAAGCCAGAAAAGTAGACTGAAATGAGAGTAAGTCTATGGAGTGAGGATTGAGGAGAGTTGGAAAGAAGGTGGGGAGAGAAAAGGAGGCAGAGAGGGTTAGATCAATTGTCAGAGGTTAATATAATGTAAATGAGAGCAAACAAAGAGGGAGGCAGGGAGTGGAGAGGGAAGGAGAGAAAGAAGGAAAGAGTCTGAGGAGGAAAGGAAGGCTAGGGAGCAGAGACAGTAACGAGTACAAAGGTATTGCCCTGCCTTGTGCCGTGTAGAGGAGGACGATAGTCATTCTCTTTTGTGCAGGGAGAGGTTTGTGTTCAGGTCCCTCATCAACCTACCCACTGTGTTTCACTTTCAGCACAGTAATACATGCCAGAGTCACTGAGAAAGGCACCCTCAATCGAGAGGGTCATCCCATCTCCTTGTATCTCACTGCTCTTGAGGTGGCTTTGGAATTCCGCTTCAACATTTGCTTTGCTACCTTTTATTGCAGTAGCCACTAGGATCAGCCCAGAGTCATTCCCCAAAGGCCTCTTGTACCAGTACATCATTGTATAGGAGGACTTCATTTTGGAGCAGCTCAGATTCACGGATTGTCCTTGCCATATGGCTGTGTCTGGGGACTGTTCCAGAGCCAACACTGGAAGGGAAAAAGAGAAGTATTAAGGACGACGGGGAGAAATGGATTGCTGGAGAGATGAGGAGAGATATTCAAGCACGACATGAATTCAGACACGATGAAGAAGCATGAACTAGACATGGTGTGTCGTTAGAAAGAAGGATGAGAAGGAACAGGACAGGCTAGGGAGCAGGGGAAGGGATGGGACAGTTCTTTAGATCAGTATGTGAGTTTCCAATATCCAGGTGATAGGCAAGAAACATTGTTGGGCAGTTTGTGTCCTTAGAAGTAATACTTGGGCTCTGTGCACACAAGAAAGAAATAGACATTGCAGGAGACTCATGGATTCTTGCCCATCTTATTCAATGTCTGTCCTTACCACAGGAAGCTTTGGGAAATAGGCATCCAGCTGAGTCAAGCAGCAGGGGAACCTATGCAGGTGCTAAGGGGGTTGTTGAGTTCACTTACCCACCGGGGCCAGCAGGGCCACAAAGAAACAGCGTGAAACCATGTGAAAACACCTGTCCTTCCTGTTCCTTTCAGGGACCTGTCTTTTGTAGCTGCTCGGATGTATGTGAAAAGTATGTACTAAAGGAGGATGAGACACATGTGGGCTGGGCAGAGCAATGAGCGAGCATGAAATGTGAGAAAGGATTGGCTGGCTGAGAACCCTGGGGAATGACACATGCAATTACAGGAAAGTATAAACCCTGCAGAAATGGGAGTGGTGCAAGGGAGGCAGGCAGTGGACAGATAGGAATATGATGAGGTTTCACGTGGAGTCTGAGTGTGTGCCAGGCAGTAGAATGCTGAGAGTTGCCCTTCTCTTTTTGAAGTCCTTGAGAACTAGACGAATGAAGTTTCAAAGAGGCACAGAAGTCCCTTGCATTGTCCCACAGCTGACACGGAATAGATTTTTTGTTTGTTTGTTTGTTTATCTGATTGTTTGTTTGTTTCCTGGAGGTGTGAGGTCTCTTTTTCACTTTGGAGTACTGTGAGCACAGTAATTAATGTCAATGAGAAGCAGGACCAGCAAGGACACAACAACAGCTCAAAGTGTTTTGTCTGCTTAGGTCTCTCATGGGCTTCGCAGTGAAGGTCCTCCACCACCATTTCTCTGAAGAGCAAAACAATGCCCATAGCTTCCAGATGCTCTCCCACATGAAACAGTGAATCACTTTGCAGTGAGTTTCTCTTACTCTCTGTATCAGAGTGGGGAACGTTTCTGAAATCCACAAAGGACAGTGGGATGGAGTCCCAGCTGCCCCACACTGTCTCTCTCATCCTGGGATCAGAACGGGCAGGACACAAAGCAGGCTAGAACTCCCTTCCCTGGCTGCTTTCCCCAGACCTGTTCCCTCCACAGAGGCATTGAAGAGACAAGAGATGCTTAGAGTCCTGTGCATTTGCCCACTCCAGCCAGGCAAGTCACAACATGCTCTTGAGAGCTGGTAGTGCTCAGGCTGCTGCAGTGATCACTGTGATGGGGATGCGAGGCATAGGATGGGTCAGTGCTCCCTCCAGTCCTGGTCCCACAGAGCTGAGGAGAGGAATGGGAGAGAAAACCAAATGCCTCTGCAGAGATCAGGAAATGTCAGTGCTCTGCCGTGTGGAGCAAGAAAGAATAAAGAGTGCGGACAAAAGTGAAAGGCATGAGGGAGAGGAGGTGCTTGTGATCAGGCACAGGGCGGCTTCTCCTTCTACCTTCTTTGCTGACAGGCAGTAGCCCGAGTTCCTTCAGAGGTAGCTTCTCCCTGGGACCCGGGGCTTAGGTGGGGAGCCCTGGATGTCTCAGTTAGGTGTTGCCTCTGGGCAAGGACTTTTGGCAGCTCTGCTTCACAGGCACACTTTGTCAAATTCAGGAAGTGCTTGAGGACTGAGACCATCTCTGCAATTGTCCCCTCTGCCCTGTGAATCACCCCAGTCAGGTGGTCTTCTTTTCTGGCAGAACTGAGCTTGGCCAACAGAGGGGCACGGGGGGCACAGCTAGGATGCAGTCGGTGAGATCACTAGTGTCTTAAAAGTGGTTGGATAGTACGGTTTGCTCGTGCTTTACCAGTGACAGCTCTCTATTGCTCTACTCGCATGTTCAGGAGATGCAGAACATGCTATCCACAGCGCCCTCACGTGTTTCTGTTCAGAAGGACATCCACATGGCTCTCCCGAATGGGGCAACTCAGCTAGCTGAGACCTCCTGACAGAACCTTTCCCTCCTCCTTGAAACTGTCACGACCTTTGCCTCGGACCTCTGACTGGTAACAGGGAAAGAGAAGTAAGTGGGAACGTGCTGATGTCCCTGGTGATACTCCCCTCTCCTGATGTCAGAAAGGAAAATTCTGATGGTGTGTGCCCCAACTTCATGCTTCTCTGATGGAGAAGGGTCAGTGAAATGCATAAGGAGAACAGCATGCAGGTGCTAAGCACGAGAATCTGGATCAACAGGTGGGGACCGTGGTCTTGCACAGTTTGCTTGCATGCCATCATCTCATGTTACATCACCATGTTACAGCATGAGCTGGAGCACCCCGACCAGTCTGTACCTCCCAGTGCAAGAAGAATTTCTTAGCTTCTGTCCGTGGTGGTCTGGAGAAATATATCTGAGCATTAGCACCACTGGGGACTTCCAGTCCCTTGATGTTCAGAGACACTGGAGATAAAGAAGAGCAGGCAATTCAGAGCAGCCCTCTTGTGTTGCAGCTAGCAGCGGGGGATGCAGTAGATGGGACAGACCAGGTGCTTGGAAACTGCACGGTTCCTCACAGTCCCTTCTCCAGGACTTTCTGGTCACAAGGGCCATCCCCAGTGCACCTGGGATTTCTCCTGCTGTGGGTGGGGACAACTCAAAATGTAGTTCTCATTGCGTTCCCCATCTCTTTAAGCCATGGACTCCACTGTCCTCTAACAGAGAACCCAGGTGGGAAGACAGTCCACATAACTGGCACTGCAGCGTTGTACTTCTGACAAGTCTCCCTTGCCCACCATTACCTTGTTACCTTCAGGTAACAGTCATGTAGATCTTTTTTAACAGACAGGCTAGGGAGATTGGACATGATGCATAATGTCTGGCCAGAGGAATCGGGTGTGCGTGCTCTTACCCTCTACTTCGCTTGTTTTTGTAAAAGGCCTTGGGAAACACAGAAACTTACAAACATGCAAAAACACTGGCAACTGCAAAAGTAGGCATTGGAGGGCACGTGAAGGACTTTGGTGTTCTTGAAACCAGTGCTGTCCACACTGCTAAGTGGCACTGCTAAGCATTGTGTGGTAGCACTGTCTATTATCATAGAGTACAAGCAGCGTGGATATCTGGGTTACCTGGAGAGTAGTAGAGTCCATGAGAAGCCTGGACACCTGAATTAGCTGGAGGAGAGGTGAGTGTTGTGGTCAGAGTGGTGTGTTACTGTAGGGAGCGTGTATGTGTATCTGTGTGGAGGAGGGGCTGTCTGTGGGTCTGGCTTCTTTTATCCATTTCCATCATAGTTACATGCAAATCTTAGTCTTGGTTAGCAAAGCATCCTGGGTCCCTGCCTACCCCATCATGAAACTCCCATCCCACTACTGGGAAGACATAACCCAGGTATCTGAGGTCACAGCCTCCCCTTTCCTTCTGTACCTTAAAGACACTCTTTCCCTGGTACTCCTAGAGGAGGAAATGGAGTTCAATTAATTGGAGCAGCAGCACAAACCCTGTCCACAGTCACTTTCTCACACCTTGGATGCCTAGGTTCTCTCACGCTTTGCAGCTTATTCAAGAGCGTAGATTAAAGCAAGGAAGGGTACTCAGATACCTGGGTTGTCTCCTTTGGGAAGCAGTGGGGCAGTGAGGTAGAGTGTGAGAGGGGTGCTCACATAGTTTCTCTGCCATGTCCAGAGACCTCCCAAGTGACTTTGTTTCCAACCTTTTTACCTGGGCTGTGCTTTGCAAATTCATGACACCTATAAGGTTCCCAGCTAGTTCAAATATAAAAATTGCACATCATCCCTCTTCATTCCTTCCAAGTTGCCCTGTTCTTTATATTCACCACTTGTAGCCCTGGTTTCCCATCTGCAGTTCTTCACAAACTCAGACACCCAATGTCCCCAGGCAGAAGGGAGTGGAGAGCTCTACATAGAGAAGACGGAGGACTGAGTTTGTCTTATGGGGATGAGAAATGGGCAGGAACTGACAGAAATGGAAATTGTTCCTTTTTCAGCCATGACTGTTTCAGCAGTGCAAGTGAAAAATTCTCAGGTGTGTTGCATCCACACCTCCTCTCTATTGTCACTGGGAGAACTGGCTGTCAGCATCACCCCAAGTGTTGCTATTTCATGCTGTCATACAGTGTTGATTATTTTTTTCCTTTTCTCTGAGGATTTTGTGGAACCGGGCGTGGAAAGGACTTCCTTGATGATGGCTTTCTTGGCCATGAAGTACAGGTCTCCCAAAACGTTTCTGTTAGGAGCACTGTTTCCTGCGAGACTTAGGTGGGCTTAATGTGTGCTTAGGGTCCTAAGAAGGGTTAGGTTTAGGATTACGGCGTGGAGAGAGAGAATGTGCAGGGTCCTGTTGCGAGTGGGGTTGTGTAAAGGCTGCCAGGGGATTTAAAGGTCTCCCAAAAGGCTTCTGTTGTGAGCATTATTTCATGGGAGGGCTTAGGTGGGCTTATTGTGGATTTAGGGTCATAACTGGGGTTAGGGTTAGGGTTGGTGTAAGTGTTAGTGTTAGGGTTTGGAGAGAGACAAAGCTCAGAGTGCTCTTCTGAGTGGGGTTGTGTAAAGGCTGCCAAAGGAAGTTCAGGTCTTCTGAAAGGCTTCCATTGTGAGCATTATTTCACGGGAGACCTAGGTGAGCTTAATTTGGTCTTAGGGTCATAGTTAGGATTAGGGTTAGAATTAGGGTTGAGGTTAGTGTGTTAGTGATAGGGTTATGGGTAGGGTTTGGAGAGGGAGAAAGGGCAGAGTCCTGTTGTGAGTGGAGTTGTGTAAAGGCTACCAAAGGAAGTTCAGGTCTCCCAAAAGTTTTCCATCATGAGCAGTATTTCATGGGAGACTTAGGTGGGTTTTGTGTGGGTTTAGGGTCATAATTAGGGTTAGGCTAAGGTTTAGAGTTAAGGTTAGCAGTGAAGCTGGGATAAGAATCTAGGTATCCAAGTGCCTAAACCTATCTGGAGAGAGTACCAGGGATTTTGCCCCTCCCCTCAGAACCTCACAACTCAGAACTTCTGTCAGACAGAAGCAAAGATAGCAGATAAAAAAAAAATCCGCTTAGTCACATCTTAGTTTCTTCAGTTTTCCGGTCAGCGAAGCATATTCCCTACAGTTTAACCTTCCGGGGAGTACTTCCTAATTCACTTCCGAATTGAAAAAAGGGAGGTATCTCTGCCAGCCTTTTTTTCCTGAATGCAAAGACTGTGACTAGACATCACATCACGATCCATCTGATTTTACTAGTCTGCCAAGTGTATCCTAACTAGCCTTGTCCTAAAGCTAGCCTTAAGCTAGTTTTAGCTTATACCGCTCTCTATTCTTTTCTGATTATGCCAAGAACTTACAGTGTTGCAGCTGATTCTTTTCTCACCAGCACTTTGACTGAAATGGAGGTCTTTGATTGCAGTGACCTTCTTCATTAGTCCTGATGTTGCTTCTTCCAAGCGATATTAATGAGGTTTTCACTTTTTCCTCCCTTTTTGTTGTTATCCTTCATATATATGCCTGAAGCTCTAGATAGATTCATACCTGTCCCTTGGCTTTCAAAGATCTGTAGAAAAGGCATGCTCTGTCTGTGAGAGCGGTGTACATCTCAGAAGAATTGGTAGTGAATATTCCCCGTCTCCCTTTTTTAACCCTGCTTTTTAAAGGAGGAAACAGAAAAGAGTGGCACTGTGGTGCTTACCTACCTATTGGTGTTACACTACCACACTCTTTTCTGGCACCCATGTGCCCCAAACTCATGACCCAGAGTCTCATGTTCTATGTGCTGTCTGGTAAGTGCAACCGAAATCTGCAGAGAACCCAGATGTGAGGACACTTTTTTTACTTCTCTCACTGCTGACATTTCTACATATTGTTTTTCTCACACAGAAGGAGCGAGGGAATTACAGAACTGTGAGGACTAACTGGGGCCTGAGGGTCAACAGAACAATGTGCCTTGTGGTTTCTCTATTTTTCTGAGGAAAAAAGTCTGCTGGGATCAAGTGCAATGTATTTGGGTGCACATACAAAGGCACAAAAAGCTCTCGGCAACCTGGGATGACAGGAAAATAAGTGATCAACTGGCAGGAGCACTTAACTAAAAGGCTCCAAGAATGAGACAGAACACAGGATCTTGGTCAGTCCAACTTCTCAAAACTTCCTATGCTTCCAAGACACAGGACTTGGAAGAAGAGTTAAGAAAAGAAATGAGAAACAAATTATGGTATTTTCTTGAAAAGCCAATGTATCTCCTGTGGAAGGGTAGAGGGAAGAATTGTGACTCAGAAATAACACTCTTCTGGAATAACAAGGAATACTTCTTTATATTTTTTCCATGTCATGGAAAAAGAAAAGTGAGAAACATCAGTTTTCAAGAAGCATAAATTACAACACTTTTGTTAGCCCACGGATTACTGCTAAAATGTCTGTTGTTCAATATAGTTTTCAGTGATTTGGAAAGGAAGATGATAAGGTACCTGAGGAGATCTCAAATTGTCCGAGAAAAATCTAAATGCCACAGATGAAATTGGAAAAATAATTGAGAAAAAATAAATAGCAGAATCCTGGAGCAAATGTCTTAAGATCAAAAGATAGCATTGGGGGGAGGAAAGAGAGAGGTAGGTAAAGAGAGGGAAGGGGGCAGAGGGTGGGGAGGGGGAGGAGAAATGACACAGAGACAAAAGGGGAAACTTTTATAGGAGAAATAAGGTTAGTAGTGTCAGAAAGCCTGTCCCCGGACAACTGGTGTCAACTATCTATATATTCTGTAGGCATAGATATGTCTGCAACTTTGTCATGATAAAAGAGCCTTGATATAACAGACTCCAGAGGCACCTCATTCTCGGGGCCACCTGCACTTTGTTACTGGGACGTGCTTCAGGCATAGGTACATTATTACATAGCCGCATCAGATGGAAAAAGATATCCCCGTCTGAATGGACTGTTCTAGTTTCTCTTGAGTCTCATATGTGCTTAATGTAGAACTTTTCTCCTGTCTGCCTCAAAAACAAAACAAAACAAAACAAACAAAGAAAAAACAAAAACAAACAAAGTAACTAACAAAAAGGATACAATAATTATCTTCCACTCAGAGATTACTAGTAAGAAGAAAGAGAAAACATTGTGATGCTTATGGGATGTATTGGCTATACCAGCAAAAACAAGATGGACAGCATAGAAATTCTGTGTCTCTCTCTGCAGAGACACAAAGAGACTCGGTGTATCTCTGTGCTGTGTCTGGTTAGTGAGTTCAACACCCTTTCCTCTCTTATACTGACAGAAAGACATGATCCCCTGCAGCCATGTAATGTAATTACATTATTACTCAGCCCTGGACATTCTCCAGGGCCTCGATGTTTTTCTTGTAGTGAGGGTCTCAAAACTGAAGACAGTACTCAAGGTGCGGCCTCACCAGAGCAGAGTACAGGAGGAGGTTCACCTCCCTGGTCATTCTGGCTACACTGTTCCTGATACAAGCCAGGATGCCATTGGCTTTCATGGCCACCTGGGAACACTGCTGGCTCTTGTTCAGATGAGCGTTGACCAACTCCCCAGATCCTTTTCCTCTGCACAGCTTTTGAGCCACTCTGCCCCAAACCTATACCGTTGCATGGTGGTGTTGTGGCCAAAGTGCAAGCACTTAGCCATGTTGAACCTCATCCCATTGGCCTCTGCCCATCGACCCATGCTGTCCAGGTCCCTCTGCAGAGCCTCCCATCCCTCCAGCAGATCAACACTTCCCCCCACCTTGGTGTCATCTGCAAACTTACTGAGGGTGCACTCAATTCCCTCATCCAAATCATCAATAAAGATATTAAAGAGGATGGGCCCCAACACTGATCCCTGGGAAACACCATTCATGTCTGGTTGTCAGCTGAAATTCACTTCATTCACCACCACTCTCTGGGCCCAGCCATCCAGCCAATCTTTAACCCAGCAAAGAGTATACCTGTTCAAGCCATGGGCTGCCAGCTTCTCCAGGAGGATACTATGGCAGACCATGTGAAAGGCTTTGCTGAAGTCTAGGTAAACTATATCAACAGCCTTCCTGTCATCCACCTGGTGGGTTATCTGGTCATAGAAGGAGATGAGGTTTGTCAGGCAGGACTTGCCTTTCATGAACCCGTGCTGACTGGGCCTGATCCCCCATTTGTCCCTCATACGCTGCGTGATTGCACCCAAGATGATTTGTTCCATAACCTTCCCTGGCACTGAAGTCAGGCTGACAGGCCTGTGTTTCTCCGGATCCTCCTTATGACCCTGCTTACAGATGGGCATCACATTAGTAAGTTCCTTCATTGAAGAAGGCAGTGATTTTAGTCAAGCATGACTTTTCTTCCATAAATCCTTATCAACTACTCCATGGCACTTTCTTGGCCCTCATGAATTTGCAAATACATTCCAGAAAATATGCTCCATCACCTTCCCAGGGACTGAGGGAAGGTTGACTGGCCTGTAGTTCCCCAGGCCCTCCTTCTTGCTCTTCTTAAAGATCAGTGTGGTACCTGCTCTCCTCCAGTCTTCAGGAACTTCTCCCACTTCTCCCACTCATCACAGTTGCTCAAAGATCAAGAGTGACCTTGCAGTGATAGCCAGATCTCTCAGCACTTGGTGCTATCTATCAGGCCACGTGAACTTATGTACATCCAATTTGCCTAACTGCTCCCTGACATGGTCCTCCTCCACTGAGGATGAGTCTTCCTGGTTCCAGACTCCCATCTAGTCTCAGGGGTCTCAAATATCTGAAAACCAGTTTTACTGGTAAAGACCGAGGTAAAAAGGCATTGAGTACTCCAGTCTTTTCCATCTTGTTTCTCATAAGTTCCCCTGCCTCATTCAACGGCGGGACCACATCTTTCCTAGACTTTCTCGTGCTGTTTACACGCTTGTCGAGTCTTTTCTTGTTGGCCTTCGCATCCTTCAACAGATTCAACTGCAGGTCAACCTTGGCTTTTCAGCTGGTGGAAGAAAGTTTATGTGAACTAATTCCACATCCTGCATGCCTGTGAGTTAGTGCAACAGGTTGAAAAGGAGAAGAAATGGAAGAGGATTAAGGAAATTGGTGGGGGACAGGCGTCTGAGAGAGGACAAAGAAGAAAGGGGAGGGGGACAGAGAGAAGACTAGAGGAGGAAAGTGTAGACAAATCTATGGATGACAGAGGAATGAGGAGACAGTTGAGTACAAGAAATCAAGGTCAAAAAGTGATTCAGCGATGGGAAAATATAGGAAAAAAAGTAGAGAAGCAGCAGAAGAGACAAAGGAAAACACCACTTTCCTTAAGTAGACAGAGCTGGAGGGTGAGAGCAGAAAATGGTTTTAGTGTTAAATAGAGGGCTGTATGTGCTTGAGACAGATCTCTATTTGCAGGGAGAGGTTTTTGCTATGCTGCTCCAGCTGTTGTGTCACAGTGTATCTTGCTTAGTGCAGAAATAAGTGCCTGAGTCATTAAGTAGGGCATGATTTGTCTCCACAGATAAGCAGCTGCTCTTAGTCCCACTACTCTGGAAGTGGTTTATGAATTCCTTTTCAATCTCTGCTCTGCCACCTTCCACTGAATTTACAATCAGCTGCAGAGTGGCATCCTTCCCGACAGGCAGCTTGTACCAGTACATGGTCAATGATGCACTCTCTGTTTTTTCTGAACAGTTCAGAATCAGAGAGTCTCCCTCCCGGACAACTGTGTCTGGTGATTGCTGAAGGGCCCATCCTGAAAAAAAGAAAGGAAATGTGAGGAGTGAAATAGTTTGAAAGGGATGCAAAGACACATCCCAGAAGCATGACATGGGATGGGGTGGTTTAAGAATGTCAGCAAGGATATGGGACAGTGTCCCATTTCTCTGAGAGAGACATATAGGAGAAAGAAAAAACAATTTCAAATGTACTAGAAATTTAATATATGTATGTTTAATAATAACTTAAGTGCTCTCAGCTGTTTTATCAAAATGTGGCAGAAACACTGAATGGATAGACTTGTCGAGTTTTCTCAGTAAGAGGCTGAGGAAAATCTTTTCACATCATTCATTGTCCATACTCCCCCAGGAAGCTGTGGGGAATGGAGCACTGCCAACAACTGAGCACTGCGGCAGTATCAGAGGAACCAATGAATATTCTGAAGGGAGAGGAAAATTTACTTACCTACAGAGACAAGGATGGCCACAAGAAACCAGCAGGGAACCATGGAGAAAGGCTGCCTTGTGGCAGCAGTAACCTCCCAGGCAGAGAGAGGTGTGATGAGGAAATGCTGAGGAAGGAATGGATGCAGTGTGTGTGTGTGTGGGGGGGGGGGGGGGGGGGGGGGGGTAGGGGGGGGCGGAGCAATGTGAGACTGCCCAAAATGTGAAAAAGCTGTTGGCTGCCTGGGAACAGTAGGAAATACACACAGTAGTGGGTGGTACAGACTCTGCACATCATTCTTAATATGTGTGCATGTGTGCAATCACAGAAACATTATGGTGATACCGGTAACTAATTAACTCTGTAACTAATTAACTCTGAGTTTCAGAAGTGTCTATTTCCTAACTAACTGAGATAGCATATAAGGTATATAATAATTGAGATGAAGTAGAAAGGAGAAAAGACAAAAAGAGAAGCAGAAGAATACACAAATGCACGTGAGTCTGCTTGCAATGGCCGTGGTTCAAGCCCACACATTGACACATGGCAGAGGATTTCAAAAACGGAAGAAGAGACAGGGTGATGGGAAACCAATGCGGAGGAAAAGGGGATGTTATATATTTCCCTCATCTCTCCGACCCATTAGGGTTAAATCAGTGTGTATATTGTTGGAAGGAGCGGAATTGGATAAATGAATGCCCAGAACTACATCAGTCTAGGGAGCCAAAATTAACAAGTGTTCCTGAAGCAGACTTATTAACGCTTGGCTTGGAAAAATAGGACTTAAGAGGACCAAGGACAGAATTATCCAGTACTCCAGCAGAGCCCCTGGTTTCAGTAAAGCTGGGAAATGAGATTATTAATTGTTTAGTACATGCACGAGCCACTTATCTGGTAGTAAACAGTTGCAAGTGACCACTGAGTAAACTCTGTATGACAGTGACTGGGGCTATGGGAAAGCAAGAAGTTAAACCCTTTTAGCAACAAATTAGGTGTAAAACTGGGAAATGAGTTTTGACTCAAGAATTTTTATACTTGACGGAATGTCCCCATCTCTGTTAGGACGAGACTTATTAAATCAATGAGGTCCCCGGATAAGCTCCAAGAAAGGAAAAAAATCCAAGTATGTATTCCTAAAGATAATGCCTGGCAGGCACAAGTATACTTGTTACAGGAAACCTTGAAAGGGCAGATAAGAAAATTGGCCAGGAAACACTTTAAATGGAGAGAGGTTTTACCTATAGCACCGATTAGAGTTTGGATAAATAATTGTTACCTGTTGTGGTTTAACCCAGCCAGCAGCTAAGCACCACACAGCCGTTTGCGCCCCCTCCCAGTCTCCCACCTCTGTGGGATGGGGAAGAGAATCAAAAAAAAGGTGAAAGCCTGTGGGTTGAGATAAAGACAGTTTATTAGGACAGTAAAGAAAGGAAAATAATAATAATAATAATGGTAATAGTACTACTAATAATAATGTGTACAAAACAAGTGATGCACAGTGCAATTGCTAACCACCCACTGACTGATGCTCATCCTATCCCCGAAAAGCAGTCCCCACATCCGGCTAGCCACCCCTATATATTGTTTAGCATGACATCAGATGGTATGGAATACCCCTTTGGCCAGTTTGGGTCAGCTGTCCTGGTTCTGTCCCCTGCCAGCCCCTGCTGCACCCCAGCCTGCTCACTGGCAGGACAGCGTGAGAAGCTGAAAAGTTCTTGGTTTAGTGTAAGCACTGCTCTACAACAATTAAAACATCAGCATGTTATCAATATTATTCTTATCCTAAAGCCCAAACACAGAACCCAATCAGCTACTGGGAAGAAGATTATTCTAGCTGAAACCAGGACATTACTCTAGTAGTTATGAGACAATTGATGACACAACTTCATCGGGAAGCTCCAGTAGAAAATGTCAGAAGGGATGCCATTGGAGCAAAAATGTTACCAGTTGCAAAGAGCATAACTCAAAAATGTGAGCTTTGTATTGGAAATAATCCAAAAATACAGATAAAATCTCCTTCTGTACAGGTGAAAAAGGGAGTCACTCTGGATGAGTACTGGCAAATTAATTTTTCTGAATTACGTAGGTGTAACCAATATTGTTATGTATATGTACTTCTACTGGGGGACGTCTTTTCTGTGTGGCTAAAAGATAACCTGTGCAGAACCAAACTAGGAAAGTAGTAAAATGTCTGTTAAAAGAAATAATCCTGAGATTTGGAGTACTGGAAGGAACATTGTCAGACAGAGGACCCCATTTTGTAGCAGCAATTATTAAGGAATTGATGAGGATATTGAATATAAAATGGGAGCTACATACCCCATGGAGGCTACAGTCAAGTGGCAAGGTAGAGAGGATGAACCAAACATTGAAAGGACAGATAAGGAAATTGTGCCAGGAAACACAGTTAAAATGGACAGAGGTTTTACCTGTAGCACCGATTAGAGTTCGGATAACCCCAAGAGCTTGGGAAAAAGTAAGTCCATTTGAAATATTGTATGGGAAGCTTTATGCTGTAAATTTGACTGGGAAACCTGATCAGGTGCATGTAACTGGGATTAAAGCTCCTACAACTTATTTTTGTCTTCAGCAAAAATTTTGGGTCTTGTCCACAGATAAATACTTATATTAAGGGCACCAGTTCTGGTGGATGCACTGGCTCACTCCTTTTCTACTGGAGATCAAGTTTGCCTGCAAACATGGAGAGAAGATCCCCTCTAACTAAATTCTGGATCTGAAATTACGGTTGATGAAGATTTTAGTCATCCTAATTATGGTAGCACAGTAGTAGGGTATTAATTTTCTTTGTTTGTATATATGTAATAATAAAATGAACCTGTAGGTGTACTAGGTTAATGAATAGATGAGACTTATCTAATTGATAATATATAAAATATAAAATTATATTATAAATATAATATAAATTAGAACAGTCTCAAAGGGGGGGGGGAATTATTAGAACTATTTAACTCAATTTTTTAACTGTTTTGTGTGAAAAGATGTAAAATACGTACTTTGTGGCAAGGGCAAGATGATCCAGGCCTTGAAGATATCTAAAGGATGATTAACCAAGGAACTACTTAATCAGAAAGCCCATTTTGTAAGGAAACATCCCACACATATGCCCTTGAATGTGCTACTAATCAACTTGTTAAGAATAATTGGCTGAAGAACAAAGCTAAAAGTATTATAAAGTGAACTACCCATGACCTGTCCTCATTATAATACTAAAAATCACACCCCTAGGTTGAGATACCCCAGCCCAACAAGAGATCCTTCCCCTCTGAGGATGCACAGAATGATTTTGTCATGTCAGCAGTGTGCTAATTATGTAACCAATTAGAAGTTAGAGGATTGTGAAAACACGTAAAAGTATTGATAAAGGACTGTATAAAGAGTGGCACAGAAAATCTCTAGGGGTGCCAGCTCTAAGGGAAACCACCTGGTACCCAGGCTTGCACAATTATTAAATAAAAAATATCCCTACCTAGTGTGTGGCTTGGCTTATTGCATATTGAAAAATGAATCCAAACTTTATAGGACAACAATGGGATTGGATGGGAGAAAGTGTTTGAGATAGGTCAAAGGGCTGCTGTGGGGTTTTCCTCTCTTCCTTCTGAAACAACTGAGATCTTCAGAAAAGAGTTATTATGCAAAGTAGACAGAGATAAAAGGATTTGTTTTTAAATCTCTCCCACATCTGACTTCCCAAAATTTCACAGACCTTGACCACACAGATAGCACTATTGTATCTTCTCTGCTCAGCAATATGCTGTTCATGCCATGGTCATGCCAGGGAGCATCCCATGATTTTGCCTGCCCTGGGCTATTAATGGCCTCTGTGTGAAGGTCATCAGCTTCTCTGTAGGGGCGTAGAAGAGCACCTCCACACTTCTGCTTTCCCTTTGCCTACAGCAGGGCTTCTCCTCATGGTCTGACTCCTTCAGTAAGCACTGTGGGACTATTAAAGAATGCTTGTGCAGCTCTGTGAGAAAGAACATTAACTTCACAGGAAGTGTGTGGGCCTGGAAGGAAGGAGGAAACAGCACTGAAAGTGGTGAGGGGCCATTGGTCTTGGGAGAGAAGTGAAGGAATGGAGTCGGGGAAGACATAAAAACTGCAAGGGACGAGAAAGATACATCCTCCCTTAGGGCAGGCAGGAGTGTGAGTGCTGCCTTCTGGGTAATAAGTCTGTTAGACCACATCCTGTGGGAATACACATCCACACATTGCATGTGTTTATATAAACAGTGTGTGAATGATAAATGGAACATATGGTGTGGGTGCATTGGGCAAGCTGTTTTGCTCTGCCTGGAGAATGATGGCCTGCTTTGTTGTCCCTGCCATGCTGGTACTTGCCTCTACACTGGCAGGTCCCCAGAACACTGCTTTGCTCCAATACCTGGAGGTAGTTCAAAGGAAGGAGACCATCTCAGTCAGCGCACAGCCTGTTGGAAGGCTAAAGGAAGATATCACAGATCTGTGTGTCTTGAGGGATCTTCTTTCCGTTAGGCTCAACCTCTTCACATCCTCGTCAGTCCCCCATCTGGTCAGGCATTTCCCACACTAATATGGAGATGGGGTAATCATCCAGCTTGATGTGGCCTTGCATCCAGGGTCCATGTTTTTCTCTAGCTCAACAGCCTTTCACGGCTTCCCTCAAATACTCTGCACCTTCAGCTGAATGGCTTTCCCTGGAATTAAATCCCAGCCTCAGGAAGAAGTCTGGGAGGGAACGTCAGTTCATTCAGTAGCAATAGCTTTACTTAGGAAATTACAAATGCCTCATTTAACTGCATGTTTGGAATTGCCTTGGTATGAGGATCACCCGCCTGGCCATCTTTTCAATTCTACATCTGTTACCAACCCTCCATGCCCAACCACACCTGGCCAGATATTTGTAGCTCCAGCCAAGCCAAAGCCATGACTCTGTCTCCTCCCCCCCCCCCAAAGGAAATGCTAGGATTCAGTAGCATAATGTGCATTGCCTTCATCTTTAACCCTTTCCTCATCAGACCCTGGTTATGTTGGAGAGTCGGTACATCCTGACCCTTTCTTTTCTCTTCAGGATACACACTTTAGAAAGAAGAGATCACAGGCAACTTCGATAGCTGTAGATTCAAGCCAACAGAGCTCCCAGTTCAGGCAAGGGATGCGGAAACATGCCCAGCGTATGTTGGGGTTGGACAACTCTGGCCAATGTACTTTTTAAGTGGAAATGAAGAATGACGTGAACATGGACACCTCTTCCAACTGCTCCAACTCAAGGACCATTCCGGTTTGCCCACTGGCATCCAGCACAGTGCCTGGGGACCAGGAGTGCCTGCTCAGGTTGGGGAACATGGTTGCTGCTTTCCTTTTCTCACATGTTCAACCAGTAGCAAACCTGAGCATGTATCCCAGAAATACACAGATACACACACAGAGAGACTGGATGTTGACACACCTAGTCACACAGGCTGCCCTGGTTAAGGGCTACCTTCAACAACATTTACACACCCTCATGTCAACATAGACACAGACAACTGAGTTCCCTTCCTCCTCTCTGGCTGGTAAAGATAGAAGTTCCCTAGTGAAGGCACACACAAAGCTCTCTCTGTGTTCATAAACACACATACATTTGTGGAGCCTTAGAGTACCTGGCACAGTCCCTCTGTCCACCCAGCACTACTGCACAGATCCTGGGCACTCTTACCAGGACAAGGAGGTGATCCGATACAGACAGCATGGCTTCATCAAGGGCATATCATGCTTGACCAATCTGGTGGCCTTCTATGATAGAGCAACTGCATCAGTTGACAAGGCAAGACCAACCGATGTCATCTACCTGGACTTCTGTAAAGCCTCTCTGTTTCCAGGAAGGAGCAAACTGGGGAAAGCACAGGCATGAGCCGGAAGACTGTGTATCCAAAATTTCAGTCCTTCCCAGTCCCTTTAGAGAGAGTATGGAGTTAGATAGGCCATAAAGGGAAAAAAAAAAAAAAAGTTAGGAAAGAGAGTTGTCAAATGGGCAGGGAAAATAGGGAGGTCTGATGAGAGAAGCCAGAACTGTGGACTGAAATGAGAGGAAGTCTATGGAGTGAGGATTGAGGAGAGTTGGAAAGAAGGTGGGGAGAGAAAAGGAGGCAGAGAGGGTTAGACCGATTGTCAGAGGTGAATATAATGTAAATGAGAGCAAACAAAGAGGGAGGCAGGGAGTGGAGAGGGAAGGAGAGAAAGAAGGAAAGAGTCTGAGGAGGAAAGGAAGGCTAGGGAGCAGAGACAGTAATGAGTACAAAAGTATTGCCCTGCCTTGTGCCGTGCAGAGGAGGACGATACTTGTTCCCTTTTGTGCAGGGAGAGGTTTGTGCTCAGGTCCCTCATCAACCTACCCACTGTGTTTCACTTTCAGCACAGTAATACATGCCAGAGTCACTGAGAAAGGCACCCTCAATCGAGAGGGTCATCCCATCTCCTTGTATCTCACTGCTCTTGAGGTGGCTTTGGAATGCCGCTTCAACATTTGCTTTGCTACCTTTTATTGCAGTAGCTACTAGGATCAGCCCAGAGTCATTTCCCAAAGGCATCTTGTACCAGTACATCCTTGTATAGGAGGACGTCATTTTGGAGCAGCTCAGATTCACGGATTGTCCTTGCCATATGGCTGTGTCTGGGGACTGTTCCAGAGCCAACACTGGAAAGGAAAAGGAGAAGTATTAAGGATGATGGGGAGAAATGGATTGCTGGAGAGATGAGGAGAGATATTCAAGCACAAAGCAGGGCACAACATGAATTCAGACACGATGAAAAAGCATGAACTAGACATGGTGTGTTGTTAGAAAGAAGGATGAGAAGGAACAGGACAGGCTAGGGAGCAGGGGAAGGGATGGGACAGTTCTTTAGATCAGTATGTGAGTTTCCAATATCCAGGTGATAGGCAAGAAATATTCTTGGGCAGTTTGTGTCCTTAGAAGAAACACTTGGGCTCTGTGCACACAAGAAAGAAATAGACATTGCAGGAGACTCATGGATTCTTGCCCATCTTATTCAATGTCTGTCCTTACCACAGGAAGCTTTGGGAAATAGGCATCCAGCTGAGTCAAGCAGCAGGGGAACCTATGCAGGTGCTAAGGGGGTTGTTGAGTTCACTTACCCACCGGGGCCAGCAGGGCCACAAAGAAACAGCGTGAAACCATGTGAAAACACCTGTCCTTCCTGTTCCTTTCAGGGACCTGTCTTTTGTAGCTACTCGGAGGTATGTGAAAAGAAAGAACTAAAGGAGGATGTGACACATGTGGGCTGGGCAGAGCAATGAGAGAGCAGGAAATGTAAGAAAGGATTGGCTGGCTGAGAACGCTGGGGAATGACGCATGCAATTACAGGAAAGTATAAACCCTTCAGAAATGGGAGTGGTGCAAGGAAGGCAGGCATTGGACAGATAGGAATATGATGAGGTTTCACGTAGAGTCTGAGTGTGTGCCAGGCAGTAGAATGCTGAGAGTCGCCCTTCTCTTTTTGAAGTCCTTGAGAACTAGACGAATGAAGTTTCAAAGAGGCACAGAAGTCCCTTGCATTGTCCCACAGCTGACACGGAATAGATTTTTTTGTTTGTTTGTTTGTTTATCTGATTGTTTGTTTGTTTCCTGGAGGTGTGAGGTCTCTTCTTCACTTTGGAGTACTGTGAGCACAGTAATTAATGTCAATGAGAAGCAGGACCAGCAAGGACACAACAACAGCTCAAAGTGTTTTGTCTGCTTAGGTCTCTCATGGGCTTCGCAGTGAAGGTCCTCCACCACCATTTCTCTGAAGAGCAAAACAATGCCCATAGCTTCCAGATGCTCTCCCACATGAAACAGTGAATCACTTTGCAGTGAGTTTCTCTTACTCTCTGTATCAGAGTGGGGAACGTTTCTGAAATCCACAAAGGACAGTGGGATGGAGTCCCAGCTGCCCCACACTGTCTCTCTCATCCTGGGATCAGAACGGGCAGGACACAAAGCAGGCTAGAACTCCCTTCCCTGGCTGCTTTCCCCAGACCTGTTCCCTCCACAGAGGCATTGAAGAGACAAGAGATGCTTAGAGTCCTGTGCATTTGCCCACTCCAGCCAGGCCAGTCACAACACACTCTTGAGAGCTGGAAGTGCTCAGGCTGCTGCAGTGATCACTGTGATGGGGATGCGAGGCATAGGATGGGTCAGTGCTCCCTCCAGTCCTGGTCCCACAGAGCTGAGGAGAGGAATGGGAGAGAAAACCAAATGCCTCTGCAGAGATCAGGAAATGTCAGTGCTCTGCCGTGTGGAGCAACGAAGAATAAAGAGTGCGGACAAAAGTGAAAGGCATGAGGGAGAGGAGGTGCTTGTGATCAGGCACAGGGCGGCTTCTCCTTCTACCTTCTTTGCTGACAGGCAGTAGCCCGAGTTCCTTCAGAGGTAGCTTCTCCATGATGGGACACGGGGCTTAGGTGAGGAGCCCTGGATGTCTCAGTTAGGTGTTGCCTCTGGGCAAGGACTTTTGGCAGCTCTGCTTCACAGGCACACTTTGTCAAATTCAGGAAGTGCTTGAGGACTGAGACCATCTCTGCAATTGTCCCCTCTGCCCTGTGAATCACCCCAGTCAGGTGGTCTTCTTTTCTGGCAGAACTGAGCTTGGCCAACAGAGGGGCACGGGGGGCACAGCTAGGATGCAGTCGGTGAGATCACTAGTGTCTTAAAAGTGGTTGGATAGTACGGTTTGCTCGTGCTTTACCAGTGACAGCTCTCTATTGCTCTGCTCGCATGTTCAGGAGGTGCAGAACATGCTATCCACAGCGCCCTCAGGTGTTTCTGTTCAGAAGGACATCCACATGGCTCTCCCGAATGGGGCAACTCAGCTAGCTGAGACCTCCTGACAGAACCTTTCCCTCCTCCTTGAAACTGTCACGACCTTTGCCTCGGACCTCTGACTGGTAACAGGGAAAGAGAAGTAAGTGGGAACGTGCTGATGTCCCTGGTGATACTCCCCTCTCCTGATGCCAGGAAGGAAAATTCTGATGGTGTGTACTGCAAATTCATGCTTCTCAGAGGAAGAACGGTCAGTGAAATGCATAAGGAGAACAGCATGCAGGTGCTAAGCACGAGAATCTGGATCAACAGGTGGGGACCGTGGTCTTGCACAGTTTGCTTGCATGCCATCATCTCATGTTACATCACCATGTTACAGCATGAGCTGGAGCACCCCGACCAGTCTGTACCTCCCAGTGCAAGAAGAATTTCTTAGCTTCTGTCCGTGGTGGTCTGGAGAAATATATCTGAGCATTAGCACCACTGGGGACTTCCAGTCCCTTGATGTTCAGAGACACTGGAGATAAAGAAGAGCAGGCAATTCAGAGCAGCCCTCTTGTGTTGCAGCTAGCAGCGGGGGATGCAGTAGATGGGACAGACCAGATGCTTGGAAACTGCACGGTTCCTCACAGTCCCTTCTCCAGGACTTTCTGGTCACAAGGGCCATCCCCAGTGCACCTGGGATTTCTCCTGCTGTGGGTGGGGACAACTCACAATGTAGTTCTCATTGCGTTCCCCATCTCTTTAAGCCATGGACTCCACTGTCCTCTAACAGAGAACCCAGGTGGGAAGACAGTCCACATAACTGGCACTGCAGCGTTGTACTTCTGACAAGTCTCCCTCGCCCACCATTACCTTGTTACCTTCAGGTAACAGTCATGTAGATCTTTTTTAACAGACAGGCTAGGGAGATTGGACATGATGCATAATGTCTGGCCAGAGGATTCAGCTGTGCGTGTTCTTACCCTCTACTTCACTTGTTTTTGTAAAAGGCCTTGGGAAACATGGAAACTTACAAACATGCAAAAACACTGGCAATTGCAAAAGGAGGCATTGGAGGGCACGTGAAGGACTTTGGTGTTCTTGAAACCAGTGCTGTCCACACTGCTAAGTGGCACTGCTAAGCATTGTGTGGTAGCACTGTCTATTATCATAGAGTACAAGCAGCGTGGATAACTGGGTTACCTGGAGAGCAGTAGAGTCCATGAGAAGCCTGGACACCTGAATTAGCTGGAGGAGAGGTGAGTGTTGTGGTCAGAGTGGTGTGTTACTGTAGGGAGCGTGTATGTGTATCTGTGTGGAGGAGGGGCTGTCTGTGGGCCTGGCTTCTTTTATCCATTTCCATCATAGTTACATGCAAATCTTAGTCTTGGTTAGCAAAGCATCCTGGGTCCCTGCCTACCCCATCATGAAACTCCCATCCCACTACTGGGAAGACATAACCCAGGTATCTGAGGTCATAGCCTCCCCTTTCCTTCTGTACCTTAAAGACACTCTTTCCCTGGTACTCCTGGAGGGGGAAATGGAGTTCAATTAATTGGAGCAGCAGCACAAACCCTGTCCACAGTCACTCTCTCATACCTTGGTTGCCTAGGTTATCTCACGCTTTGCAGCTTATTCAAGAGCGTAGATTAAAGCAAGGAAGGGTACTCAGATATCTGGGTTGTCTCTTTTGGGAAGCAGTGGGGCAGTGAGGTAGAGTGTGAGAGGGGTGCTCACATAGTTTCTCTGCCATGTCCAGAGACCTCCCAAGTGACTTTGTTTCCAACCTTTTTACCTGGGCTGTGCTTTGCAAATTCATGACACCTATAAGGTTCCCAGCTAGTTCAAATATAAAAATTGCACATCATCCCTCTTCATTCCTTCCAAGTTGCCCTGTTCTTTATATTCACCACTTGTAGCCCTGGTTTCCCATCTGCAGTTCTTCACAAACTCAGACACCCAATGTCCCCAGGCAGAAGGGAGTGGAGAGCTCTACATAGAGAAGACGGAGGACTGAGTTTGTCTTATGGGGATGAGAAATGGGCAGGAACTGACAGAAATGGAAATTGTTCCTGTTTCAGCCATGACTGTTTCAGCAGTGCAAGTGAAAAATTCTCAGGTGTGTTGCATCCACACCTCCTCTCTATTGTCACTGGGAGAACTGGCTGTCAGCATCACCCCAAGTGTAGCTATTTCATGCTGTCATACAGTGTTGATTATTTTTTTCCTTTTCTCTGAGGATTTTGTGGAACCGGGCGTGGAAAGGACTTCCTTGATGATGGCTTTCTTGGCCATGAAGTACAGGTCTCCCAAAAGGTTTCTGTTAGGAGCACTGTTTCCTGCGAGACTTAGGTGGGCTTAATGTGTGCTTAGGGTCCTAAGAAGGATTAGGTTTAGGATTAGGGTGTGGAGAGAGAGAATGTGCAGGGTCCTGTTGCGAGTGGGGTTGTGTAAAGGCTGCCAGGGGATTTAAAGGTCTCCCAAAAGGCTTCTGTTGTGAGCATTATTTCATGGGAGGGCTTAGGTGGGCTTATTGTGGGTTTAGGGTCATAACTGGGGTTAGGGTTAGGGTTGGTGTAAGTGTTAGTGTTAGGGTTTGGAGAGAGACAAAGCTCAGAGTGCTCTTCTGAGTGGGGTTGTGTAAAGGCTGCCAAAGGAAGTTCAGGTCTTCTGAAAGGCTTCCATTGTGAGCATTATTTCACGGGAGACCTAGGTGAGCTTAATTTGGTCTTAGGGTCATAGTTAGGATTAGGGTTAGAATTAGGGTTGAGGTTAGTGTGTTAGTGATAGGGTTATGGGTAGGGTTTGGAGAGAGAGAAAGCGCAGAGTCCTGTTGTGAGTGGAGTTGTGTAAAGGATACCAAAGGAAGTTCAGGTCTCCCAAAAGTTTTCCATCATGAGCAGTATTTCATGGGAGACTTAGGTGGGTTTTGTGTGGGTTTAGGGTCATAATTAGGGTTAGGCTAAGGTTTAGAGTTAAGGTTAGCAGTGAAGCTGGGATAAGAATCTAGGTATCCAAGTGCCTAAACCTATCTGGAGAGAGTACCAGGGATTTTGCCCCTCCCCTCACAACCTCACAACTCAGAACTTCTGTCAGACAGAAGCAAAGATAGCGGAGGCACAAAAAAAAAAAAAAAGAAATCCGCTTAGTCACATCTTAGTTTCTTCAGTTTTCCGGTCAGCGAAGCATATTCCCTACAGTTTAACCTTCCGGGGAGTAATTCCTAATTCACTTCCGAATTGAAAAAAGGGAGGTATCTCTGCCAGCCTTTTTTTCCTGAATGCAAAGACTGTGACTAGACATCACATCATGATCCATCTGATTTTACTAGTCTGCCAAGTGTATCCTAACTAGCCTTGTCCTAAAGCTAGCCTTAAGCTAGTTTTAGCTTATACCGCTCTCTATTCTTTTCTGATTATGCCAGGAATTTACAGTGTTGCAGCTGATTCTTTTCTCACCAGCACTTTGACTGAAATGGAGGTCTTTGATTGCAGTGACCTTCTTCATTAGTCCTGATGTTGCTTCTTCCAAGCGATATTAATGAGGTTTTCACTTTTTCCTCCCTTTTTGTTGTTATCCTTCATATATATGCCTGAAGCTCTAGACAGATTCATACCTGTCCCTTGGCTTTCAAAGATCTGTAGAAAAGGCATGCTCTGTCTGTGAGAGCGGTGTACATCTCAGAAGAATTGGTAGTGAATATTCCCCGTCTCCCTTTTTTAACCCTGCTTTTTAAAGAAGGAAACAGAAAAGAGTGGCAGTGTGGTGCTTACCTACCTATTGGTGTTACACTACCACACTCTTTTCTGGCACCCGTGTGCCCCAAACTCATGACCCAGAGTCTCATGTTCTATGTGCTGTCTGGTAAGTGCAACCGAAATCTGCAGAGAACCCAGATGTGAGGACACTTTTTTTACTTCTCTCACTGCTGACATTTCTACATATTGTTTTTCTCACACAGAAGGAGTGAGGGAATTACAGAACTGTGAGGACTAACTGGGGCCTGAGGGTCAACAGAACAATGTGCCTTGTGGTTTCTCTATTTTTCTGAGGAAAAAAAGTCTGCTGGGATCAAGTGCAATGTATTTGGGTGCACATACAAAGGCAAGAAAAGCTCTCGGCAACCTGGGATGACAGGAAAATAAGTGATCAACAGGCAGGAGCACTTATCTAAAAGGCTCCAAGAATGAGACAGAACACAGGATCTTGGTCAGTCCAACTTCTCAAAACTTCCTATGCTTCCAAGACACAGGACTTGGAAGAAGAGTTAAGAATAGAAATGAGAAACAAATTATGGTATTTTCTTGAAAAGCCAATGTATCTCCTGTGGAAGGGTAGAGGGAAGAATTGTGACTCAGAAATAACACTCTTCTGGAATAACAAGGAATACCTCTTAATATTTTTTCCATGTCATGGAAAAAGAAAAGTGAGAAACATCAGTTTTCAAGAAGCATAAATTACAACACTTTTGTTAGCCCACGGATTACTGCTAAAATGTCTGTTGTTCAATATAGTTTTCAGTGATTTGGAAAGGAAGATGATAAGGTATCTGAGGAGACCTCAAATTGTCCGAGAAAAATCTAAATGCCACAGATGAAATTGGAAAAATAATTGAGAAAAAATAAATAGCAGAATCCTGGAGCAAATGTCTTAAGATCAAAAGATAGCATTGGGGGGAGGAAAGAGAGAGGTAGGTAAAGAGAGGGAAGGGGGTGGAGGGTGGGGGGGGGGAGGAGAAATGACACAGAGACAAAAGGGGAAACTTTTATAGGAGAAATAAGGTTAGTAGTGTCAGAAAGCCTGTCCCCGGACAACTGGTGTCAACTATCTATATATTCTGTAGGCATAGATATGTCTGCAACTTTGTCATGATAAAAGAGCCTTGATATAACAGACTCCAGAGGCACCTCATTCTCGGGGCCACCTGCACTTTGTTACTGGGAAGTGCTTCAGGCATAGGTACATTATTACATAGCCGCATCAGATGGAAAAAGATATCCCCGTCTGAACGCGGCGTTCTAGTTTCTCTTGAGTCTCATATGTGCTTAATGTAGAACTTTTCTCCTGTCTGCCTCAAAAACAAAACAAAACAAAACAAAGAAAAAACAAAAACAAACAAAGTAACTAACAAAAAGGATACAATAATTATCTTCCACTCAGAGATTACTAGTAAGAAGAAAGAGAAAACATTGTGATGCTTATGGGATGTGTTGGCTATACCAGCACAAACAAGATGGACAGCATAGAAATTCTGTGTCTCTCTCTGCAGAGACACAAAGAGACTCGGTGTATCTCTGTGCTGTGTCTGGTTAGTGAGTTCAACACCCTTTCCTCTCTTATACTGACAGAAAGACATGATCCCCTGCAGCCTGAAAGTTCTCAGTGCTGCCAATGAACAGAGGTTTGTGTCATGGTAAGCATGCTGAACTCTGCTATACCCTTTGCTCAAAGAGCAGGAGATGCTTTGTAGGCTGCAATGTTACCTTCCCTTCAGCATCAGTTCTGTTTCACTGCCTCATTCTTAGCTGTTGGTTCTTTCCCTCCATAACAATCTCCTAAGCTTTTCCAGTGGCTCTAGAAGCTTCTCTCTATGAGGATGCTATGGGAGACAGTGTCAAAGGCTTTACTAAAGTCAAGGTGAAAAGCATCCTCTGCTCTCCCCTTATCCACCAGGCTAGTCATAGAATCATAGAATCATTAAGGCTGGAAAAGACCTTCAAGATGATCTGGTCCAACTGTCCCCGTACCACCAATATCATCCAGTAATCCTTGTCCCTAAGCACTCGGCCCGACCTTCTCTTAAATATCCCAGGGACGGTGACTCCACCACCTCCCTGGGCAACCCGTTCCAATGACAAACTACTCTTTCTGAGAAGAAATTTCCAACCTGGACTTTCCCTGCCATAACTAGAAGCCATTCCCTCTATTCCTATCACTAGTTATCTGCAAGAAGAGGCTGGCCCCCAGCTCACCACAACCTCCTTTTAGGTTGTTGTAGAGAGCAATAACATCTGCCCTCAGCCTCATCTTCTGCAGACTAAACAACCCCAGTTCCCTCAGCCACTCCTCATAAGACCTGTGTTCCACACCTTTCACCAGCTTTGTAGCCCTTCTCTGGACATTCTCCAGGGCCTCGATGTTTTTCTCGTAGTGAGGGTCTCAAAATTGAAGACAGTACTCAAGGTGCGGCCTCACCAGAGCAGAGTACAGGAGGAGGTTCACCTCCCTGGTCATTCTGGCTATACCGTTCCTGATACAAGCCAGGATGTCACTGGCTTTCATGGCCACCTGGGAACACTGCTGGCTCTTGTTCAGACGAGCATTGACCAACTCCCCAGATCCTTTTCCTCTGCACAGCTTTCCAGCCACTCTGCCCCAAACCTATACCGTTGCATGGTGGTGTTGTGGCCAAAGTGCAAGCACTTAGCCATGTTGAACCTCATCCCATTGGCCTCTGCCCATCGACCCATGCTGTCCAGGTCCCTCTGCAGAGCCTCCCATCCCTCCAGCAGATCGACACTTCCCCCCACCTTGGTGTCATCTGCAAACTTACTGAGGGTGCACTCAATTCCCTCATCCAAATCATCAATAAAGATATTAAAGAGGATGGGCCCCAACACTGATCCCTGGGAAACACCATTCATGTCTGGTTGTCAGCTGAATTTCACTTCATTCACCACCACTCTTTGGGCCCAGCCATCCAGCCAATCTTTAACCCAGCAAAGAGTATACCTGTTCAAGCAATGGGCTGCCAGCTTCTCCAGGAGAATACTATGGCAGACCATGTGAAAGGCTTTGCTGAAGTCTAGGTAAACTATATCAACAGCCTTTCTGTCATCCACCTGGTGGGTTATCTGGTCATAGACGGAGATGAGGTTTGTCAGGCAGGACTTGCCTTTCATGAACCCGTGCTGACTGGGCCTGATCCCCCATTTGTCCCTCATACGCTGCATGATTGCACCCAAGATGATTTGTTCCATAACCTTCCCTGGCACTGAAGTCAGGCTGACAGGCCTGTGTTTCCCCGGATTCTCCTTATGACCCTGCTTACAGATGGGCATCACATTAGTAAGTTCCTTCATTGAAGAAGGCAGTGATTTTAGTCAAGCATGACTTTTCTTCCATAAATCCTTATCAGCTACTCCATGGCACTTTCTTGGCCCTCATGAATTTGCAAATACATTCCAGAAAATATGCTCCATCACCTTCTCAGGGACTGAGGGAAGGTTGACTGGCCTGTAGTTCCCCAGGTCCTCCTTCTTGCTCTTCTTAAAGATCAGTGTGGTACCTGCTCTCCTCCAGTCTTCAGGAACTTCTCCCACTCATCACAGCTACTCAAAGATCAAGAGTGACCTTGCAGTGATAGCCAGATCTCTCAGCACTTGGTGCTATCTATCAGGCCACGTGAACTTATGTACATCCAATTTGCCTAACTGCTCCCTGACATGGTCCTCCTCCACTGAGGATGAGTCTTCCTGGTTCCAGACTTCCCATCTAGTCTCAGGGGTCTCAAATATCTGAAAGCCAGTTTTACTGGTAAAGACCGAGGTAAAAAGGCATTGAGTACTCCAGTCTTTTCCATCTTGTTTCTCATAAGTTCCCCTGCCTCATTCAACAGCGGGACGACATCTTCCCTAGACTTTCTCATGCTGTTTACATGCTTGTCGAGTCTTTTCTTGTTGGCCTTCGCATCCTTCAACAGATTCAACTGCAGGTCAACCTTGGCTTTTCAGCTGGTGGAAGAAAGTTTATGTGAACTAATTCCACATCCTGCATGCCTGTGAGTTAGTGCAACAGGTTGAAAAGGAGAAGAAATGGAAGAGGATTAAGGAAATTGGTGGGGGACAGGCGTCTGAGAGAGGACAAAGAAGAAAGGGGAGGGGGACAGAGAGAAGACTAGAGGAGGAAAGTGTAGACAAATCTATGGATGACAGAGGAATGAGGAGACAGTTGAGTACAAGAAATCAAGGTCAAAAAGTGATTCAGCGATGGGAAAATATAGGAAAAAAAGTAGAGAAGCAGCAGAAGAGACAAAGGAAAACACCACTTTCCTTAAGTAGACAGAGCTGGAGGGTGAGAGCAGAAAATGGTTTTAGTGTTAAATAGAGGGCTATATGTGCTTGAGACAGATCTCTATTTGCAGGGAGAGGTTTTTGCTATGCTGCTCCAGCTGTTGTGTCACAGTGTATCTTGCTTAGCGCAGAAATAAGTGCCTGAGTCATTAAGTAGGGCATGATTTGTCTCCACAGATAAGCAGCTGCTCTTAGTCCCACTACTCTGGAAGTGGTTTATGAATTCCTTTTCAATCTCTGCTCTGCCACCTTCCATTGAATTTACAATCAGCTGCAGAGTGGCATCCTTCCCGACAGGCAGCTTGTACCAGTACATGGTCAGGAATGCACTCTCTGTTTTTTCTGAACAGTTCAGAATCAGAGAGTCTCCCTCCCGGACAACTGTGTCTGGTGATTGCTGAAGGGCCCATCCTGAAAAAAAGAAAGGAAATGTGAGGAGTGAAATAGTTTGAAAGGGATGCAAGGACACATCCCAGAAGCATGACATGGGATGGGGTGGTTTAAGAATGTCAGCAAGAATATGGGACAGTGTCCCATTTCTCTGAGAGAGACATATAGGAGAAAGAAAAAACAATTTCAAATGTACTAGAAATTTAATATATGTGTTTAATAATAACTTAAGTGCTCTCAGCTGTTTTATCAAAATGTGTCAGAAACACTGAATGGATAGACTTTCGAGTTTTCTCAGTAAGAGGCTGAGGAAAATCTTTTCACATCATTCATTGTCCATACTCCCCCAGGAAGCTGTGGGGAATGGAGCACTGCCAACAACTGAGCACTGCGGCCGTATCAGAGGAACCAATGAATATTCTGAAGGGAAAGGAAAATTTACTTACCTACAGAGACAAGGATGGCCACAAGAAACCAGCAGGGAACCATGGAGAAAGGCTGCCTTGTGGCAGCAGTAACCTCCCAGGCAGAGAGAGGTGTGATGAGGAAATGCTGAGGAAGGAATGGATGCAGTGTGTGTGTGGGGGGGGGGGGGGGGGGGGGGGTAGGGGGGGGGCGGAGCAATGTGAGACTGCCCAAAATGTGAAAAAGCTGTTGGCTGCCTGGGAACAGTAGGAAATACACACAGTAGTGGGTGGTACAGACTCTGCACATCATTCTTAATATGTGTGCATGTGTGCAATCACAGAAACATTATGGTGATACCGGTAACTAATTAACTCTGTAACTAATTAACTCTGAGTTTCAGAAGTGTCTATTTCCTAACTAACTGAGATAGCATATAAGGTATATAATAATTGAGATGAAGTAGAAAGGAGAAAAGACAAAAAGAGAAGCAGAAGAATACACAAATGCACGTGAGTCTGCTTGCAATGGCCGTGGTTCAAGCCCACACATTGACACATGGCAGAGGATTTCAAAAACGGAAGAAGAGACAGGGTGATGGGAAACCAATGTGGAGGAAAAGGGGATGTTATATATTTCCCTCATCTCTCCGACCCATTAGGGTTAAATCAGTGTGTATATTGTTGGAAGGAGCGGAACTGGATAAATGAATGCCCAGAACTACATCAGTCTAGGGAGCCAAAATTAACAAGTGTTCCTGAAGCAGACTTATTAACGGTTGGCATGGAAAAATAGGACTTAAGAGGACCAAGGACAGAATTATCCAGTACCCCAGCAGAGCCCCTGGTTTCAGTAAAGCTGGGAAATGAGATTATTAATTGTTTAGTACATGCACGAGCCACTTATCTGGTAGTAAACAGTTGCAAGTGACCACTGAGTAAACTCTGTATGACAGTGACTGGGGCTATGGGAAAGCAAGAAGTTAAACCCTTTTAGCAACAAATTAGGTGTAAAACTGGGAAATGAGTTTTGACTCAAGAACTTTTATACTTGACGGAATGTCCCCATCTCTGTTAGGACGAGACTTATTAAATCAATGAGGTCCCCGGATAAGCTCCAAGAAAGGAAAAAAATCCAAGTATGTATTCCTAAAGATAATGCCTGGCAGGCACAAGTATACTTGTTACGGGAAACCTTGAAAGGGCAGATAAGAAAATTGGCCAGGAAACACTTTAAATGGACAGAGGTTTTACCTAATAGCACCGATTAGAGTTTGGATAAATAATTGTTACCTGTTGTGGTTTAACCCAGCCAGCAGCTAAGCACCACACAGCCGTTTGCGCCCCCTCCCAGTCTCCCACCTCTGTGGGATGGGGAAGAGAATCAAAAAAAAGGTGAAAGCCTGTGGGTTGAGATAAAGACAGTTTATTAGGACAGAAAAGAAAGGAAAATAATAATAATAATGGTAATAGTACTACTAATAATAATGTGTACAAAACAAGTGATGCACAGTGCAATTGCTAACCACCCACTGACTGATGCTCAGCCTATCCCCGAAAACCAGTCCCCACATCCGGCTAGCCACCCCTATATATTGTTTAGCATGACATCAGATGGTATGGAATACCCCTTTGGCCAGTTTGGGTCAGCTGTCCTGGTTCTGTCCCCTGCCAGCCCCTGCTGCACCCCAGCCTGCTCACTGGCAGGACAGTGTGAGAAGCTGAAAAGTTCTTGGTTTAGTGTAAGCACTGCTCTACAACAATTAAAACATCAGCATGTTATCAATATTATTCTTATCCTAAAGCCCAAACACAGAACCCAACCAGCTACTAGGAAGAAGATTATTCTAGCTGAAACCAGGACATTACTCTAGTAGTTATGAGACAATTGATGACACAACTTCATCGGGAAGCTCCAGTAGAAAATGTCAGAAGGGATGCCATTGGAGCAAAAATGTTACTAATTGCAAAGAGCATAACTCACAACTGTGAGCTTTGTATTGGAAATAATCCAAAAATACAGATAAAATCTCCTTCTGTACAGGTGAAAAAGGGAGTCACCCTGGATGAGTACTGGCAAATTAATTTTTCTGAATTACATAGGTGTAACCAATATAGTTATGTATATGTACTTCTACTGGGGGACGTTTTTTCTGTGTGGCTAAAAGATAACCTGTGCAGAACCAAACTAGGAAAGTAGTAAAATGTCTGTTAAAAGAAATAATCCTGAGATTTGGAATACTGGAAGGAATGTTGTCAGACAGAGGACCCCATTTTGTAGCAGCAATTATTAAGGAATTGATGAGGATATTGAATATAAAATGGGAGCTACATACCCCATGGAGGCTACAGTCAAGTGGCAAGGTAGAGAGGATGAACCAAACATTGAAAGGACAGATAAGGAAATTGTGCCAGGAAACACAGTTAAAATGGACAGAGGTTTTACCTGTAGCACCGATTAGAGTTCGGATAACCCCAAGAGCTTGGGAAAAAGTAAGTCCATTTGAAATATTGTATGGGAAGCTTTATGCTGTAAATTTGACTGGGAAAGCTGATCAGGTGCATGTAACTGGGATTAAAGCTCCTACAACTTATTTTTGTCTTCAGCAAAAATTTTGGGTCTTGTCCACAGATAAATACTTATATTAAGGGCACCAGTTCTGGTGGATGCACTGGCTCACTCCTTTTCTACTGGAGATCAAGTTTGCCTGCAAACATGGAGAGAAGATCCCCCCTAACTAAATTCTAGATCTGAAATTAGGGTTGATGAAGATTTTAGTCATCTTAGTTATGGTAGCACAGTAGTAGGGTATTAATTTTCTTTGTTTGTATATATGTAATAATAAAATGAACCTGTAGATGTACTAGGTTAATGAATAGATGAGACTTATCTAATTGATAATATATAAAATATAAAATTATATTATAAATATAATATAAATTAGAACAGTCTCAAAGGGTGTGGGGGGGGGAATTATTAGAACTATTTAACTCATTTTTTTAACTGTTTTGTGTGAAAAGATGTAAAATACGTACTTTGTGGCAAGGGCAAGATGATCCAGGCCTTGAAGATATCTAAAGGATGATCAGCTAAGGAACTACTTAATCAGAAAGCCCATTTTGTAAGGAAACATCCCACACATATGCCCTTGAATGTGCTACTAATCAACTTGTTAAGAATAATTGGCTGAAGAACAAAGCTAAAAGTATTATAAAGTGAACTACCCATGACCTGTCCTCATTATAATACTAAAAATCACACCCCTAGGTTGAGATACCCCAGCCCAACAAGAGATCCTTCCCCTCTGAGGATGCACAGAATGATTTTGTCATGTCAGCAGTGTGCTAATTATGTAACCAATTAGAAGTTAGAGGATTGTGAAAACACGTAAAAGTATTGATAAAGGACTGTATAAAGAGTGGCACAGAAAATCTCTAGGGGTGCCAGCTCTAAGGGAAACCACCTGGTACCCAGGCTTGCACAATTATTAAATAAAAAATATCCCTACCTAGTGTGTGGCTTGGCTTATTGCACGTTGAAAAATGAACCCAAACTTTATAGGACAACAATGGGATTGGATGGGAGAAAGAGTTTGAGATAGGTCAAAGGGCTGCTGTGGGGTTTTCCTCTCTTCCTTCTGAAACAACTGAGATCTTCAGAAAAGAGTTATTATGCAAAGTAGACAGAGATAAAAGGATTTGTTTTTAAATCTCTCCCACATCTGACTTCCCAAAATTTCACAGACCTTGACCACACAGATAGCACTATTGTATCTTCTCTGCTCAGCAATATGCTGTTCATGCCATGGTCATGCCAGGGAGCATCCCATGATTTTGCCTGCCCTGGGCTATTAATGGCCTCTGTGTGAAGGTCATCAGCTTCTCTGTAGGGGCGTAGAAGAGCACCTCCACACTTCTGCTTTCCCATTGCCTACAGCAGGGCTTCTCCTCATAGTCTGACTCCTTCAGTAAGCACTGTGGGACTATTAAAGAATGCTTGTGCAGCTCTGTGAGAAAGAACATTAACTTCACAGGAACTGTGTGGGCCTGGAAGGAAGGAGGAAACAGCACTGAAAGTGGTGAGGGGCCATTGGTCTTGGGAGAGAAGTGAAGGAATGGAGTCGGGGAAGACATAAAAACTGCAAGGGACGAGAAAGATACATCCTCCCTTAGGGCAGGCAGGAGTGTGAGTGCTGCCTTCTGGGTAATAAGTCTGTTAGACCACATCCTGTGGGAATACACATCCACACATTGCATGTGTTTATATAAACAGTGTGTGAATGATAAATGGAACATATGGTGTGGGTGCATTGGGCAAGCTGTTTTGCTCTGCCTGGAGAATGATGGCCTGTTTTGTTGTCCCTGCCATGCTGGTACTTGCCTCTACACTGGCAGGTCCCCAGAACACTGCTTTGCTCCAATACCTGGAGGTAGTTCAAAGGAAGGAGACCATCTCAGTCAGCGCACAGCCTGTTGGAAGGCTAAAGGAAGATATCACAGATCTGTGTGTCTTGGGGGAATCTTCTTTCCGTTAGGCTCAACTTCTTCACATCTTCGTCAGTCCCCCATCTGGTCAGGCATTTCCCACACTAATATGGAGATGGGGTAATCATCCAGCTTGATGTGGCCTTGCATCCAGGGTCCATGTTTTTCCTCTAGCTCAACAGCCTTTCACGGCTTCCCTCAAATACTCTGCACCTTCAGCTGAATGGCTTTCCCTGGAATTAAATCCCAGCCTCAGGAAGAAGCCTGGGAGGGAACGTCAGTTCATTCAGTAGCAATAGCTTTACTTAGGAAATTACAAATGCCTCATTTAACTGCATGTTTGGAATTGCCTTGGTATGAGGATCACCCGCCTGGCCGTCTTTTCAATTCTACATCTGTTACCAACCCTCCATGCCCAACCACACCTGGCCAGATATTTGTAGCTCCAGCCAAGCCAAAGCCATGACTCTGTCTCCTCCCCCCCCCCCAAAGGAAATGCTAGGATTCAGTAGCATAATGTGCATTGCCTTCATCTTTAACCCTTTCCTCATCAGACCCTGGTTATGTTGGAGAGTCGGTACATCCTGACCCTTTCTTTTCTCTTCAGGATACACACTTTAGAAAGAAGAGATCACAGGCAACTTCGATAGCTGTAGATTCAAGCCAACAGAGCTCCCAGTTCAGGCAAGGGATGCGGAAACATGCCCAGCGTATGTTGGGGTTGGACAACTCTGGCCAATGTACTTTTTAAGTGGAAATGAAGAATGACGTGAACATGGACACCTCTTCCAACTGCTCCAACTCGAGGACCATTCCGGTTTGCCCACTGGCATCCAGCACAGTGCCTGGGGACCAGGAGTGCCTGCTCAGGTTGGGGAACATGGTTGCTGCTTTCCTTTTCTCACATGTTCAACCAGTAGCAAACCTGAGCATGTATCCCAGAAATACACAGATACACACACAGAGAGACTGGATGTTGACACACCTAGTCACACAGGCTGCCCTGGTTAAGGACTACCCTCAACAACATTTACACACCCTCATGTCAACATAGACACAGACAGCCGAGTTCCCTTCCTCCTCTCTGGCTGGTAAAGATAGAAGTTCCCTAGTGAAGGCACACGCAAAGCTCTCTCTGTGTTCATAAACACACATACATTTGTGGAGCCTTAGAGTACCTGGCACAGCCCCTCTGTCCACCCAGCACTACTGCACAGATCCTGGGCACTCTTACCTGCTTCACAGTCACTCTCGCATAGGTTAGTGCAGCTTGAAGTTCACTGCAAACACTCACACACCCTCACACTTTTCCCCCTGGCATACCACTTTCTCAAGTCCACCTGGGAATACCAGCACAGACCCACGGCTAGCCTAGACCTGAGGCCTCTACTACTTGTTGTCTAGTCCAGCTTAAAGTTTGCGAGCAAATACACAGGTACAGCAGGCTTGGGAGGATGCAGATACTTGGCCCTACCCTCTGCCAACAGCTGGCACTAGGCACACAGCTTGTTACTCACAGCCCCACTCCAGGTGCTGGTGTGGAAACCCCCACTCACTGATGTCAAGGCATGTGCAGGACAGGGAGGTGATCCGATACAGACAGCATGGCTTCATCAAGGGCAAATTGTGCTTGACCAATCTGGTGGCCTTCTATGATAGAGCAACTGCATCAGTTGACAAGGCAAGACCAACCGACGTCATCTACCTGGACTTCTGTAAGGCCTCTCTGTTTCCAGGAAGGAGCAAACTGGGGAAAGCACAGGCATGAGCCGGAAGACAGTGTATCCAAAATTTCAGTCCTTCCCAGTCCCTTTAGAGAGAGTATGGAGTTAGATAGGCCATAAAGGGAAAAAAAAAAAAAAAAAAAGAAAAAAAAAAGTTAGGAAAGAGAGTTGTCAAATGGACAGGGAAAATAGGGAGGTTTGATGAGAGAAGCCAGAAAAGTGGACTGAAATGAGAGGAAGTCTATGGAGTGAGGATTGAGGAGAGTTGGAAAGAAGGTGGGGAGAGAAAAGGAGGCAGAGAGGGTTAGACCGATTGTCAGAGGTGAATATAATGTAAATGAGAGCAAACAAAGAGGGAGGCAGGGAGTGGAGAGGGAAGGAGAGAAAGAAGGAAAGAGTCTGAGGAGGAAAGGAAGGCTAGGGAGCAGAGACAGTAACGAGTACAAAGGTATTGCCCTGCCTTGTGCCGTGCAGAGGAGGACAATACTTGTTCCCTTTTGTGCAGGGAGAGGTTTGTGCTCAGGTCCCTCATCAACCTACCCACTGTGTTTCACTTTCAGCACAGTAATAAATGCCAGAGTCACTGAGAAAGGCACCCTCAATCGAGAGGGTCATCCCATCACCTTGTATATCACTGCTCTTGAGGTGGCTTTGGAATGCCGCTTCAACATTTGCTTTGCTACCTTTTATTGCAGTAGCTACTAGGATCAGCCCAGAGTCATTCCCCAAAGGCATCTTGTACCAGAACATCGTTGTATAGGAGGACGTCATTTTGGAGCAGCTGAGATTCACGGATTGTCCTTGCCATATGGCTGTGTCTGGGGACTGTTCCAGAGCCAACACTGGAAAGGAAAAGGAGAAGCATTAAGGAGGATGGGGAGAAATGGATTGCTGGAGAGATGAGGAGAGATATTCAAGCACAAAGCAGGGCACAACATGAATTCAGACACGATGAAAAAGCATGAACTAGACATGGTGTGTTGTTAGAAAGAAGGATGAGAAGGAACAGGACAGGCTAGGGAGCAGGGGAAGGGATGGGACAGTTCTTTAGATCAGTATGTGAGTTTCCAATATCCAGGTGATAGGCAAGAAACATTCTTGGGCAGTTTGTGTCCTTAGAAGAAACACTTGGGCTCTGTGCACACAAGAAAGAAATAGACATTGCAGGAGACTCATGGATTCTTGCCCATCTTATTCAATGTCTGTCCTTACCACAGGAAGCTTTGGGAAATAGGCATCCAGCTGAGTCAAGCAGCAGGGGAACCTATGCAGGTGCTAAGGGGGTTGTTGAGTTCACTTACCCACCGGGGCCAGCAGGGCCACAAAGAAACAGCGTGAAACCATGTGAAAACACCTGTCCTTCCTGTTCCTTTCAGGGACCTGTCTTTTGTAGCTGCTCAGAGGTATGTGAAAAGAAAGTACTAAAGGAGGATGAGACACATGTGGGCTGGGCAGAGCAATGAGCGAGCATGAAATGTGAGAAAGGATTGGCTGGCTGAGAATGCTGGGGAATGACGCATGCAATACGATTGGTGCAAGGAAGGCAGGCATTGGACAGATAGGAATATGATGAGGTTTCACGTGGAGTCTGAGTGTGTGCCAGGCAGTAGAATGCTGAGAGTTGCCCTTCTCTTTTTGAAGTCCTTGAGAACTAGAAGAATGAAGTTTCAAAGAGGCACAGAAGTCCCTTGCATTGTCCCACAACTGACATGGAATAGATTTTTTTGTTTGTTTGTTTGTTTATCTGATTGTTTGTTTGTTTCCTGGAGGTGTGAGGTCTCTTCTTCACTTTGGAGTACTGTGAGCACAGTAATTAATGTCAATGAGAAGCAGGACCAGCAAGGACACAACAACAGCTCAAAGTGTTTTGTCTGCTTAGGTCTCTCATGGGCTTCGCAGTGAAGGTCCTCCACCACCATTTCTCTGAAGAGCAAAACAATGCCCATAGCTTCCAGATGCTCTCCCACATGAAACAGTGAGTCACTTTGCAGTGAGTTTCTCTTACTCTCTGTATCAGAGTGGGGAACGTTTCTGAAATCCACAAAGGACAGTGGGATGGAGTCCCAGCTGCCCCACACTGTCTCTCTCATCCTGGGATCAGAACGGGCAGGACACAAAGCAGGCTAGAACTCCCTTCCCTGGCTGCTTTCCCCAGACCTGTTCCCTCCACAGAGGCATTGAAGAGACAAGAGATGCTTAGAGTCCTGTGCATTTGCCCACTCCAGCCAGGCCAGTCACAACACACTCTTGAGAGCTGGAAGTGCTCAGGCTGCTGCAGTGATCACTGTGATGGGGATGCGAGGCATAGGATGGGTCAGTGCTCCCTCCAGTCCTGGTCCCACAGAGCTGAGGAGAGGAATGGGAGAGAAAACCAAATGCCTCTGCAGAGATCAGGAAATGTCAGTGCTCTGCTGTGTGGAGCAACGAAGAATAAAGTGTGCGGACAAAAGTGAAAGGCATGAGGGAGAGGAGGTGCTTGTGATCAGGCACAGGGTGGCTTCTCCTTCTACCTTCTTTGCTGACAGGCAGTAGCCCGAGTTCCTTCAGAGGTAGCTTCTCCCTGGTGGGACCCGGGGCTTAGGTGAGGAGCCCTGGATGTCTCAGTTAGGTGTTGCCTCTGGGCAAGGACTTTTGGCAGCTCTGCTTCACAGGCACACTTTGTCAAATTCAGGAAGTGCTTGAGGACTGAGACCATCTCTGCAATTGTCCCCTCTGCCCTGTGAATCACCCCAGTCAGGTGGTCTTCTTTTCTGGCAGAACTGAGCTTGGCCAACAGAGGGGCACGGGGGGCACACCTAGGATGCAGTCGGTGAGATCACTAGTGTCTTAAAAGTGGTTGGATAGTACAGTTTGCTCGTGCTTTACCAGTGACAGCTCTCTGTTGCTCTGCTCGCATGTTCAGGAGATGCAGAACATGCTATCCACAGCGCCCTCAGGTGTTTCTGTTCAGAAGGACATCCACATGGCTCTCCCGAATGGGGCAACTCAGCTAGCTGAGACCTCCTGACAGAACCTTTCCCTCCTCCTTGAAACTGTCACGACCTTTGCCTCGGACCTCTGACTGGTAACAGGGAAAGAGAAGTAAGTGGGAACGTGCTGATGTCCCTGGTGATACTCCCCTCTCCTGATGTCAGAAAGGAAAATTCTGATGGTGTGTACTGCAAATTTATGCTTCTCAGAGGAAGAACGGTCAGTGAAAGGCGTAAGGAGAACAGCATGCAGGTGCTAAGCACGAGAATCTGGATCAACAGGTGGGGACCGTGGTCTTGCACAGTTTGCTTGCATGCCATCATCTCATGTTACATCACCATGTTACAGCATGAGCTGGAGCACGCCGACCAGTCCTGTACCTCCCAGTGCAAGAAGAATTTCTTAGCTTCTGTCCGTGGTGGTCTGGAGAAATATATCTGAGCATTAGCTCCACTGGGGACTTCCAGTCCCTTGATGTTCAGAGACACTGAAGATAAAGAAGAACAGGCAATTCAGAGCAGCCCTCTTGTGTTGCAGCTAGCAGCGGGGGATGCAGTAGATGGGACAGACCAGATGCTTGGAAACTGCACGGTTCCTCACAGTCCCTTCTCCAGGACTTTCTGGTCACAAGGGCCATCCCCAGTGCACCTGGGATTTCTCCTGCTGTGGGTGGGGACAACTCACAATGTAGTTCTCATTGTGTTCCCCATCTCTTTAAGCCATGGACTCCACTGTCCTCTAACAGAGAACCCAGGTGGGAAGACAGTCCACATAACTGGCACTGCAGCGTTGTACTTCTGACAAGTCTCCCTCGCCCACCGTTACCTTGTTACCTTCATGTAACAGTCATATAGATCTTTTTTAACAGACAGGCTAGGGAGATTGGACATGATGTATAATGTCTGGCCAGAGGATTCAGCTGTGCGTGCTCTTACCCTCTACTTCGCTTGTTTTTGTAAAAGGCCTTGGGAAACACAGAAACTTACAAACATGCAAAAACACTGGCAACTGCAAAAGGAGGCATTGGAGGGCACGTGAAGGACTTTGGTGTTCTTGAAACCAGTGCTGTCCACACTGCTAAGTGGCACTGCTAAGCATTGTGTGGTAGCACTGTCTATTATCATAGAGTACAAGCAGCGTGGATATCTGGGTTACCTGGAGAGCAGTAGAGTCCATGAGAAGCCTGGACACCTGAATTATCTGGAGGAGAGGTGAGTGTTGTGGTCAGAGTGGTGTGTTACTGTAGGTAGCGTGTATGTGTATCTGTGTGGAGGAGGGGCTGTCTGTGGGCCTGGCTTCTTTTATCCATTTCCATCATAGTTACATGCAAATCTTAGTCTTGGTTAGCAAAGCATCCTGGGTCCCTGCCTACCCCATCATGAAACTCCCATCCCACTACTGGGAAGACATAACCCAGGTATCTGAGGTCACAGCCTCCCCTTTCCTTCTGTACCTTAAAGACACTCTTTCCCTGGTACTCCTAGAGGAGGAAATGGAGTTCAATTAATTGGAGCAGCAGCACAAACCCTGTCCACAGTCACTCTCTCACAACTTGGATGCCTAGGTTCTCAGCTAGTTCCCAGCTAGTTAAATATAAAAATTGCACATCAGCCCTCTTCATTCCTTCCAAGTTGCCCTGTTCTTTATATTCACCACTTGTAGCCCTGGTTTCCCATCTGCAGTTCTTCACAAACTCAGACACCCAATGTCCCCAGGCAGAAGGGAGTGGAGAGCTCTACGTGGAGAAGATGGAGGACTGAGTTTGTCTTATGGGGATGAGAAATGGGCAGGAACTGACAGAAATGGAAATTGTTCCTGTTTCAGCCATGACTGTTTCAGCAGTGCAAGTGAAAAATTCTCAGGTGTGTTGCATCCGCACCTCCTCTCTATTGTCACTGGGAGAACTGGCTGTCAGCATCACCCCAAGTGTAGCTATTTCATGCTGTCATACAGTGTTGATTATTTTTTGGGGAGATTATTATTTTTGGAGAGGATTATTATTTGGAGAGAGAGAAAGCACAGAGTCCTGTTGTGAGTGGAGTTGTGTAAAGGCTACCAAAGGAAGTTCAGGTCTATCAAAAGTTTTCCATCATGAGCAGTATTTCATGGGAGACTTAGGTGGGTTTTGTGTGGTTTTAGGGTCATAATTAGGGTTAGGCTAAGGTTTAGAGTTAAGGTTAGCAGTGAAGCTGGGATAAGAATCTAGGTATCCAAGTGCCTAAACCTATCTGGAGAGAGTACCAGGGATTTTGCCCCTCCCCTCACAACCTCACAACTCAGAACTTCTGTCAGACAGAAGCAAAGATAGCGGAGGCACAAAAAAAAATCCGCTTAGTCACATCTTAGTTTCTTCAGTTTTCCGGTCAGCGAAGCATATTCCCTACAGTTTAACCTTCCGGGGAGTAATTCCTAATTCACTTCCGAATTGAAAAAAGGGAGGTATCTCTGCCAGCCTTTTTTTCCTGAATGCAAAGACTGTGACTAGACATCACATCATGATCCATCTGATTTTACTAGTCTGCCAAGTGTATCCTAACTAGCCTTGTCCTAAAGCTAGCCTTAAGCTAGTTTTAACTTATACCGCTCTCTATTCTTTTCTGATTATGCCAGGAATTTACAGTGTTGCAGCTGATTCTTTTCTCACCAGCACTTTGACTGAAATGGAGGTCTTTGATTGCAGTGACCTTCTTCATTAGTCCTGATGTTGCTTCTTCCAAGCAATATTAATGAGGTTTTCACTTTTTCCTCCCTTTTTGTTGTTTTCCTTCATATATATGCCTGAAGCTCTAGATAGATTCATACCTGTCCCTTGGCTTTCAAAGATCTGTAGAAAAGGCATGCTCTGTCTGTGAGAGTGGTGTACATCTCAGAAGAATTGGTAGTGAATATTCCCCGTCTCCCTTTTTTAACCCTGATTTGTAAAGAAGGAAACAGAAAAGAGTGGCACTGTGGTGCTTACCTACCTATTGGTGTTACAATACCACACTCTTTTCTGGCACCCGTGTGCCCCAAACTCATGACCCAGAGTCTCATGTTCTATGTGCTGTCTGGTAAGTGCAACCAAAATCTGCAGAGAACCAAGATGTGAGGACACTTTTTTTACTTCTCTCACTGCTGACATTTCTACATATTGTTTTTCTCACACAGAAGGAGTGAGGGAATTACAGAACTGTGAGGACTAACTGGGGCCTGAGGGTCAACAGGACAATGTGCCCTGTGGTTTCTCTATTTTTCTAAGGAAAAAAAGTCTGCTGGGATCAAGTGCAATGTATTTGGGTGCACATACAAAGGCAAGAAAAGCTCTCGGCAACCTGGGATGACAGGAAAATCAGTGATCAACAGGCAGGAGCACTTATCTAAAAGGCTCCAAGAATGAGACAGAACACAGGATCTTGGTCAGTCCAACTTCTCAAAACTTTCTATGCTTCCAAGACACAGGACTTGGAAGAAGAGTTAAGAATAGAAATGAGAAACAAATTATGGTATTTTCTTGAAAAGCCAATGTATCTCCTGTGGAAGGGTAGAGGGAAGAATTGTGACTCAGAAATAACACTCTTCTGGAATAACAAGGAATACTTCTTTATATTTTTTCCATGTCATGGAAAAAGAAAAGTGAGAAACATCAGTTATCAAGAAGCATACATTACAACACTTTTGTTAGCCCAAGGATTACTGCTAAAATGTCTGTTGTTCAATATAGTTTTCAGTGATTTGGAAAGGAAGATGACAAGGTATCTGAGGAGACCTCAAATTGTCCGAGAAAAATCTAAATGCCACAGATGAAATTGGAAAAATAATTGAGAAAAAATAAATAGCAGAATCCTGGAGCAAATGTCTTAAGATCAAAAGATAGCACTGGGGGGAGGAAAGAGAGAGGTAGGTAAAGAGAGGGAAGGGGGCAGAGGGTGGGGAGGGGGAGGAGAAATGACACAGAGACAAAAAGGGAAACTTTTATAGGAGAAATAAGGTTAGTAGTGTCAGAAAGCCCGGACAACTGGTGTCAACTATCTATATATTCTGTAGGCATAGATATGTCTGCAACTTTGTCATGATAAAAGAGCCTTGATATAACAGACTCCAGAGGCACCTCATTCTCGGGGCCACCTGCAGTTTGTTACTGGGAAGTGCTTCAGGCATAGGTACATTATTACATAGCCGCATCAGATGGAAAAAGATATCCCCGTCTGAATGGACTGTTCTAGTTTCTCTTGAGTCTCATATGTGCTTAATGTAGAACTTTTCTCCTGTCTGCCTCAAAAACAAAACAAAACAAAACAAACAAAGAAAAAACAAAAACAAACAAAGTAACTAACAAAAAGGATACAATAATTATCTTCCACTCAGAGATTACTAGTAAGAAGAAAGAGAAAACATTGTGATGCTTATGGGATGTGTTGGCTATACCAGCGCAAACAAGATGGACAGCATAGAAATTCTGTGTCTCTCTCTGCAGAGACACAAAGAGACTCGGTGTATCTCTGTGCTGTGTCTGGTTAGTGAGTTCAACACCCTTTCCTCTCTTATACTGACAGAAAGACATGATCCCCTGCAGCCTGAAAGTTCTCAGTGCTGCCAATGAACAGAGGTTTGTGTCATGGTAAGCATGCTGAACTCTGCTATACCCTTTGCTCAAAGAGCAGGAGATGCTTTGTAGGCTGCAATGTTACCTTCCCTTCAGCATCAGTTCTGTTTCACTGCCTCATTCTTAGCTGTTGGTTCTTTCCCTCCATAACAATCTCCTAAGCTTTTCCAGTGGCTCTAGAAGCGTCTGTCTATGAGGATGCTATGGGAGACAGTGTCAAAGGCTTTACTAAAGTCAAGGTGAAAAGCATCCTCTGCTCTCCCCTTATCCACCAGGCTAGTCATAGAATCATAGAATCATTAAGGCTGGAGAAGACCTTCAAGATGATCTGGTCCAACTGTCCCCGTACCACCAATATCATCCAGTAATCCACTGAATCCAGTAATCCAATCCAGTAATGCACTGAAGTCAGGCTGACAGGCCTGTGTTTCCCCGGATCCTCCTTATGACCCTGCTTACAGATGGGCATCACATTAGTAAGTTCCTTCATTGAAGAAGGCAGTGATTTTAGTCAAGCATGACTTTTCTTCCATAAATCCTTATCAACTACTCCATGGCACTTTCTTGGCCCTCATGAATTTGCAAATACATTCCAGAAAATATGCTCCATCACCTTCCCAGGGACTGAGGGAAGGTTGACTGGCCTGTAGTTCCCCAGGTCCTCCTTCTTGCTCTTCTTAAAGATCAGTGTGGTACCTGCTCTCCTCCAGTCTTCAGGAACTTCTCCCACTCATCACAGCTGCTCAAAGATCAAGAGTGACCTTGCAGTGATAGCCAGATCTCTCAGAACTTGGTGCTATCTATCAGGCCACGTGAACTTATGTACATCCAATTTGCCTAACTGCTTCCTGACATGGTCCTCCTCCACTGAGGATGAGTCTTCCTGGTTCCAGACTTCCCATCTAGTCTCAGGGGTCTCAAATATCTGAAAACCAGTTTTACTGGTAAAGACCGAGGTAAAAAGGCATTGAGTACTCCAGTCTTTTCCATCTTGTTTCTCATAAGTTCCCCTGCCTCATTCAACGGCGGGACCACATCTTCCCTAGACTTTCTCGTGCTGTTTACACGCTTGTCGAGTCTTTTCTTGTTGGCCTTCGCATCCTTCAGCAGATTCAGCTGCAGGTCAACCTTGGCTTTTCAGCTGGTGGAAGAAAGTTTATGTGAACTAATTCCACATCCTGCATGCCTGTGAGTTAGTGCAACAGGTTGAAAAGGAGAAGAAATGGAAGAGGATTAAGGAAATTGGTGGGGGACAGGCATCTGAGAGAGGACAAAGAAGAAAGGGGAGGGGGACAGAGAGAAGACTAGAGGAGGAAAGTGTAGACAAATCTATGGATGACAGAGGAATGAGGAGACAGTTGAGTACAAGAAAGCAAGGTCAAAAAGTGATTCAGCGATGGGAAAATATAGGAAAAAAGGTAGAGAAGCAGCAGAAGAGACAAAGGAAAACACCACTTTCCTTAAGTAGACAGAGCTGGAGGGTGAGAGCAGAAAATGGTTTTAGTGTTAAATAGAGGGCTGTATGTGCTTGAGACAGATCTCTATTTGCAGGGAGAGGTTTTTGCTATGCTGCTCCAGCTGTTGTGTCACAGTGTATCTTGCTTAGCGCAGAAATAAGTGCCTGAGTCATTAAGTAGGGCATGATTTGTCTCCACAGATAAGCAGCTGCTCTTAGTCCCACTACTCTGGAAGTGGTTTATGAATTCCTTTTCAATCTCTGCTCTGCCACCTTCCATTGAATTTACAATCAGCTGCAGAGTGGCATCCTTCCCGACAGGCAGCTTGTACCAGTACATGGTCAATGATGCACTCTCTGTTTTTTCTGAACAGTTCAGAATCAGAGAGTCTCCCTCCCGGACAACTGTGTCTGGTGATTGCTGAAGGGCACATCCTGAAAAAAAGAACGGAAATGTGAGGAGTGAAATAGTTTGAAAGGGATGCAAAGACACATCCCAGAAGCATGACATGGGATGGGGTGGTTTAAGAATGTCAGCAAGAATATGGGACAGTGTCCCATTTCTCTGAGAGAGACATATAGGAGAAAGAAAAAACAATTTCAAATGTACTAGAAATTTAATATATGTGTGTTTAATAATAACTTAAGTGCTCTCAGCTGTTTTATCAAAATGTGGCAGAAACACTGAATGGATAGACTTGTCGAGTTTTCTCAGTAAGAGGCTGAGGAAAATCTCTCGTTTTTCATACTCCCCTGGGAGGCCATGGGGAATGGAGCTCTGCCAACAGCTGAGCATTGGAGCAGTAGCAGAGGAAACAATGAGGATTCTGAAAGGAGAGGAAAATTTACTTACCTACAGAGACAAGGATGGCCACAAGAAACCTGGAGGGAACCATGGAGAAAGGCTGCCTTGTGGCAGCAGTGACCTCCCAGGCAGAGAGAGGTGTGATGAGGAAATGCTGAGGGAGGAATGGATGCACACTGTTGCGCGGGGGGGGGGGGGGGGGGGGGGGTTGTAGGGGGGGGCGGAGTAATGTGAGACTGCCCAAAATGTGAAAAAGCTGTTGGCTGCCTGGGAACAGTAGGAAATACACACAGTAGTGGGTGGTACAGACTCTGCACATCATTCTTAATATGTGTGTATGTGTGCAGTCACAGAAACATTACGGTGATACCGGTAACTAATTAACTCTGTAACTAATTAACTCTGAGTTTCAGAAGTGTCTATTTCCTAACTAACTGAGATAGCATATAAGGTATATAATAATTGAGATGAAGTAGAAAGGAGAAAAGACAAAAAGAGAAGCAGAAGATACACAAATGCAAGTGAGTCTGCTTGCAATGGCCGTGGTTCAAGCCCACACATTGACACATGGTAGAGGATTTCAAAAACGGAAGAAGAGACAGGGTGATGGGAAACCAATGCGGAGGAAAAGGGGATGTTATATATCTCCCTCATCCCTCCGACCCATTAGGGTTAAATCAGTGTGTATATTGTTGGAAGGAGCGGAATTGGATAAATGAACGCCCAGAACTACATCAGTCTAGGGAGCCAAAATTAACAAGTGTTCCTGAAGCAGACTTATTAACGCTTGGCATGGAAAAATAGGACTTAAGAGGACCAAGGACAGAATTATCCAGTACCCCAGCAGAGCCCCTGGTTTCAGTAAAGCTGGGAAATGAGATTATTAATTGTTTAGTACATGCACGAGCCACTTATCTGGTAGTAAACAGTTGCAAGTGACCACTGAGTAAATTCTGTATGACAGTGACTGGGGCTATGGGAAAGCAAGAAGTTAAACCCTTTTAGCAACAAATTAGGTGTAAAACTGGGAAATGAGTTTTGACTCAAGAATTTTTATACTTGACGGAATGTCCCCATCTCTGTTAGGACGAGACTTATTAAATCAATGAGGTCCCCAGATAAGCTCCAAGAAAGGAAAAAAATCCAAGTATGTATTCCTAAAGATAATGCCTGGCAGGCACAAGTATACTTGTTACGGGAAACCTTGAAAGGGCAGATAAGGAAAGTGGCCAGGAAACACTTTAAAATGGACAGAGACCTATAGCACCGATTAGAGTTTGGATAAATAATTGACACACGGTAGAGGATATCAAAGAAGTGACAGGGTGATGGGAAACCAACGCAGAGGAAAAGGGGATGTTATGTGTCTCCCCTAAGATAACACACCTTTATAAATGTGTGTTTATAAAAAATGTGTGTGAATGATAAATGGAACATAGGGTGTGGGTGCATTGGGCAAGCTGTTTTGCTCTGCCTGGAGAATGATGGCCTGCTTTGTTGTCCCTGCCATGCTGGTACTTGCCTCTACACTGGCAGGTCCCTAGAACACTGCTTTGCTCCAATACCTGGAGGTAGTTCAAAGGAAGGAGACCATCTCAGTCAGCGCACAGCCTGTTGGAAGGCTAAAGGAAGATATCACAGATCTGTGTGTCTTGGGGGAATCTTCTTTCCGTTAGGCTCAACTTCTTCACATCCTCGTCAGTCCCCCATCTGGTCAGGCATTTCCCACACTAATATGGAGATGGGGTAATCATCCAGCTTGATGTGGCCTTGCATCCAGGGTCCATGTTTTTCCTCTAGCTCAGCAGCCTTTCACGGCTTCCCTCAAATACTCTGCACCTTCAGCTGAATGGCTTTCCCTGGAATTAAATCCCAGCCTCAGGAAGAAGCCTGGGAGGGAACGTCAGTTCATTCAGTAGCAATAGCTTTACTTAGGAAATTACAAATGCCTCATTTAACTGCATGTTTGGAATTGCCTTGGTATGAGGATCACCCGCCTGGCCGTCTTTTCAATTCTACATCTGTTACCAACCCTCCATGCCCAACCACACCTGGCCAGATATTTGTAGCTCCAGCCAAGCCAAAGCCATGACTCTGTCTCCTCCCCCCCCCCCCCCCCCCAAAGGAAATGCTAGGATTCAGTAGCATAATGTGCATTGCCTTCATCTTTAACCCTTTCCTCATCAGACCCTGGTGATGTTGGAGAGTCAGTACATCCTGACCCTTTCTTTTCTCTTCAGGATACACACTTTAGAAAGAAGAGATCACAGGCAACTTCGATAGCTGTAGATTCAAGCCAACAGAGCTCCCAGTTCAGGCAAGGGATGCGGAAACATGCCCAGCGTATGTTGGGGTTGGACAACTCTGGCCAATGTACTTTTTAAGTGGAAATGAAGAATGACATGAACATGGACACCTCTTCCAACTGCTCCAACTCGAGGACCATTCCGGTTTGCCCACTGGCATCCAGCACAGTGCCTGGGGACCAGGAATGCCTGCTCAGGTTGGGGAACATGGTTGCTGCTTTCCTTTTCTCACATGTTCAACCAGTAGCAAACCTGAGCATGTATCCCAGAAATACACAGATACACACACAGAGAGACTGGATGTTGACACACCTAGTCACACAGGCTGCCCTGGTTAAGGGCTACCTTCAACAACATTTACACACCCTCATGTCAACATAGACACAGACAACCGAGTTCCCTTCCTCCTCTCTGGCTGGTAAAGATAGAAGTTCCCTAGTGAAGGCACACACAAAGCTCTCTCTATGTTCATAAACACACATACATTTGTGGAGCCTTAGAGTACCTGGCACAGCCCCTCTGTCCACCCAGCACTACTGCACAGATCCTGGGCACTCTTACCTGCTTCACAGTCACCCTCACATTGGTTAGTGCAGCTTGAAGTTCACTGCAAACACACACACCCTCACACCTTTCCCTCTGGCACACCACTTTCTCAAGTCCACCTGGGAGTACCAGCACAGACCCGCAGCTAGCCTAGACCTGAGGCCTCTACTACTTGTTGTCTAGTCCAGCTTAAAGTTTGCTAGCAAATACACAGGTACAGCAGGCTGGGGAGGATGCAGATACTTGGCCCTACCCTCTGCCAACAGCTGGTACTAGGCACACAGCCTGTGACCCACAGCCCCACTCCAGGTGCTGGTGTGGAAACCCCCACTCACTGATGTCAAGGCATGTGCAGGACAAGGAGGTGATCCGATACAGCCAGCATGGCTTCATCAAAGGCAAATCGTGCTTGACCAACCTGGTGGCCTTCTATGATAGACCAACTGCATCGGTTGACAAAGCAAGACCAACCGATGTCATTACCTAGACTTCTGTAAGGCCTTTTCATGGTCCCACATGACATCCTGATCTCCAAATTGGAGAGAGATGTGTTTGAAGGGTGGACCATTCAGTGGATATGAAATTGGATTGAAGGCCACACACAGAAAGTAGTGGTCAGTTAACCTGAACAGGTGCAAACTTGTGCTGTGCTGTGCTTCATGTACAGATTGGCCTTCAGGCTATGTTGGTTGCACATTTCCCTTGGCCACAGAATGAACTCAGACAGCTCATTGTAACAGAAGAGCCTGCAGGCAGCCCCCACTTGATACCAGTGCTTGCACCAACTGTATGGCCTTGCCTTTATCTGAATGTTCAACAAGCAGTCCACATGTAAACATCCTTTAGGAATATAGTTGTTTTCTGGTAAGAAAGCATGCAGTAGCTTGAAGGACCAAAAAGGTGGAACCCCTTTCCATTGAAGGAAATTGCACAGAATGCTGTGAGAGAAACCCATCTGGGTCCTGTCTGATGCTGTATAAAAGCAGGGTGCTCAGCATCTTGAGGGAGGTAAAATTTACTTGCAATCTATATTTATAGCAGTAATAATAATAATAATAATAATAATAATAATAAATTTACTATTATTTTTATTATTATGTCTTTTTACAAGAGATAGTTCATTTAGCCATTTCTGGCTTGACTTTTCTTACTGAGATCTAGAAAGAAACATGCACCATTTCTCTCTCTCTCTCTCTCAATGCCACTCAGCCAGGGCATAACAGGTGACAGCATAACCTTAGAGAGGGAGAGACCTTGGTGCAGGTAAGAGAACCCTCAGCCTTTCCTCACTCCAGCCCACATGGTCATATGAGATGGCTTTTTGAGACTGGCCACATGAATGGATTTTGAGAGATTGGTCACGACAGGACTACTGTACGGTGAGAAATATAGGTCAGAGTACATGCACAGGGCTCCACACAGTCCTCACACAGCAGAGCTGATGAGAGATGTTAGACTCCAAGATGGGAAACATCCGGAAAAGAGAGTGGCTACAATCTGTGACAGACTTCTCATCTTGCAAAGAAACATCTGCATATGAGGCTTCTGCATGCAAAGCACCGTCTCAGCCAGTGAACAGGACCTTGTTTTGTGAGCTTTCCTCTCCAATACCTGTGTGCCTATCAAGTCCTGCTGTTGTAGTTCAGCTGTCTTCTGGCATCATCAATGAGGCAGACACTAGTACACTTATCCATACACTTGGGATCAATCTCTGGCTGCTTTGGCCTTGACCACTGAGTCCAAGCCTCTGTGCACAATGAATGCACTCCATGATTATTTAACCACGTCAAATGCTACCACTGACTCAAAGACAGAGGTCAGGTTTTCCCATCACACGCTTTTTGGCAGAACCAGCACAGCATGGTTCCGAGCAGAGTCCTGTGCAGGAAAATTCCTTTGTGGAATCACAGAATCACAGAATGTTTGAGGTTGGAAGGGATCTCTGAATATAATGTAGGCCAACCCCCGTGCCAAGCAGGATCACCTAGAGCACATTGTGCAAGACGGCAACCAGGTGAATTTTAATATCTCCGGAGCAGGAGGCTCCACAACATTTCCAAGCAACCTGTTCCTGTGCTCCGTCGCCCTCACAGTAAAGAAGTGACATCTTTGTTTCCAGGAAGGAGCAAACTGGGGAAAGCACAGGCATGAGCTGGAAGGCTGTATATCCAAACTTTCAGTCCTTCCCAGTCTCTTTAGGGAGAGTATGGAGTGAATTAGATAGGCCAAAAAGGGGAAAGAAAAAAGTTAGGAAAGAGATTTGTCAAATGGACAGGGAAAGTAGGGAGGTTTGATGAGAGAAGCCAGAAAAGTGGACTGAAATGAGAGGAAGTCTATGGAGTGAGGATTGAGGAGAGTTGGAAAGAAGGTGGGGAGAGAAAAGGAGGCAGAGAGGGTTAGACCGATTGTCAGAGGTGAATATAATGTAAATGAGAGCAAACAAAGAGGGAGGCAGGGAGTGGAGAGGGAAGGAGAGAAAGAAGGAAAGAGTCTGAGGAGGAAAGGAAGGCTAGGGAGCAGAGACAGTAACGAGTACAAAGGTATTGTCCTGCCTTGTGCCGTGCAGAGGAGGACAATATTTGTTCCCTTTTGTGCAGGGAGAGGTTTGTGCTCAGGTCCCTCATCAACCTACCCACTGTGTTTCACTTTCAGCACAGTAATAAATGCCAGAGTCACTGAGAAAGGCACCCTCAATCGAGAGGGTCATCCCATCTCCTTGCAACTCACTACTCTTGAAGTGGCTTTGGAATTCCGCTTCAACATTTGCTTTCCCAGCTTTTATTACAGTAGCCACTAGGATCAGCCCAGAGTCATTTCCCAAAGGCATCTTGTACCAGTACATAGCTGTACTGGAGGACTTCATTTTGGAGCAGCTGAGGTTCACGGATTGTCCTTGCCATATGGCTGTGTCTGGGGACTGTTCCAGAGCCAACACTGGAAGGGAAAAAGAGAAGTATTAAGGATGATGGGGAGAAATGGATTGCTGGAGAGATGAGGAGAGATATTCAAGCACAAAGCAGGGCACAACATGAATTCAGACACGATGAAAAAGCATGAACTAGACATGGTGTGTTGTTAGAAAGAAGGATGAGAAGGAACAGGACAGGCTAGGGAGCAGGGGAAAGGATGGGACAGTTCTTTAGATCACTCTGTGAGTTTCCAATATCCAGGTGATAGGCAAGAAACATTCTTGGGCAGTTTGTGTCCTTAGAAGAAACACTTGGGCTCTGTGCACACAAGAAAGAAGTAGACATTGCAGGAGACTCATGGATTCTTGCCCATCTTATTCAATGTCTGTCCTTACCACAGGAAGCTTTGGGAAATAGGCATCCAGCTGAGTCAAGCAGCAGAGGAACCTATGCAGGTGCTAAGGGGGTTGTTGAGTTCACTTACCCACCAGGGCCAGCAGGGCCACAAAGAAACAGCGTGAAACCATGTGAAAACACCTGTCCTTCCTGTTCCTTTCAGGGACCTGTCTTTTGTAGCTGCTCAGAGGTATGTGAAAAGTAAGTACTAAAGGAGGATGAGACACATGTGGGCTGGGCAGAGCAATGAGCGAGCAGGAAATGTAAGAAAGGATTGGCTGGCTGAGAATGCTGGGGAATGACGCATGCAATACGATTGGTGCAAGGAAGGCAGGCAGTGGACAGATAGGAATATGAGGAGGTTTCACGTGGAGTCTGAGTGTGTGCAAGGCAGTAGAATGCTGAGAGTTGCCCTTCTCTTTCTGAAGTCCTTGAGAACTAGAAGAATGAAGTTTCAAAGAGACACAGAAGTCCCTTGCATTGTCCCATGGCTGACACAAAATAGCTTTATTTGTTTGTTAGTTTATCTGTTTGTTTGTTTGTTTCCTGGAGGTGTGAGGTCTCTTTTTCACTTTGGAGTACTGTGAGCACAGTAATTAATGTCAATGAGAAGCAGGACCAGCAAGGACACAACAACAGCTCAAAGTGTTTTGTCTGCTTAGGTCTCTCATGGGCTTCGCAGTGAAGGTCCTCCACCATCATTTCTCTGAAGAGCAAGACAATGCCCATAGCTTCCAGATGCTCTCCCACATGAAACAGTGAATCACTTTGCAGTGAGTTTCTCTTACTCTCTGTATCAGAGTGGGGTATCTAGCTGGAGAGCTAGAACTCCCTTCCCTGGCTGCTTTCCCCAGACCTGTTCTCTCCACAGAGGGATTGAAGAGACAAGAGATGCTTAGAGTCCTGTGCATTTCCCCACTCCAGCCAGGCCAGTCACAACACACTCTTGAGAGCTGGAAGTGCTCAGGCTGCTGCAGTGATCACTGTGATGGGGATGCGAGGCATAGGATGGGTCAGTGCTCCCTCCAGTCCTGGTCCCACAGAGCTGAGGAGAGGAATGGGAGAGAAAACCAAATGCCTCTACAGAGATCAGGAAATGTCAGTGCTCTGCTTTGTGGAGCAAGGAAGAATAAAGTGTGCGGACAAAAGTGAAAGGCATGAGGGAGAGGAGGTGCTTGTGATCAGGCACAGGGCGGCTTCTCCTTCTACCTTCTTTGCTGACAGGCAGTAGCCCGAGTTCCTTCAGAAGTAGCTTCTCCCTGGGACCTGGGGCTTAAGTGGGGAGCCCTGGATGTCTCAGTTAGGTGTTGCCTCTGGGCAAGGACTTTTGGCAGCTCTGCTTCACAGGCACACTTTGTCAAATTCAGGAAGTGCTTGAGGACTGAGACCATCTCTGCAATTGTCCCCTCTGCCCTGTGAATCACCCCAGCCAAGGTGGTCTTCTTTTCTGGCAGAACTGAGCTTGGCCAACAGAGGGGCACGGGGGGCACAGCTAGGATGCAGTCGGTGAGATCACTAGTGTCTTAAAAGTGGTTGGATAGTACAGTTTTCTCGTGCTTTACCAGTGACAGCTCTATATTGCTCTGCTCGCATGTTCAGGAGATGCAGAACATGCTATCCACAGCGCCCTCAGGTGTTTCTGTTCAGAAGGACATCCACATGGCTCTCCCGAATGGGGAAACTCAGCTAGCTGAGACCTCCTGACAGAACCTTTCCCTCCTCCTTGAAACTGTCACGACCTTTACCTCGGAGCTCTGACTGGTAACAGGGAAAGAGAAGTAAGTGGGAACGTGCTGATGTCCCTGGTGATACTCCCCTCTCCTGATTCCAGGAAGGAAAATTCTTATGGTGTGTACTGCAAATTTATGCTTCTCAGAGGAAGAACGGTCAGTGAAAGGCGTAAGGAGAACAGCATGCAGGTGCTAAGCACGAGAATCTGGATCAACAGGTGGGGACCGTGGTCTTGCACAGTTTGCTTGCATGCCATCCTCTCATGTTACATCACCATGTTACAGCATGAGCTGGAGCACGCCGACCAGTCCTGTACCTCCCAGTGCAAGAAGAATTTCTTAGCTTCTGTCCGTGGTGGTCTGGAGAAATATATCTGAGCATTAGCTCCACTGGGGACTTCCAGTCCCTTGATGTTCAGAGACACTGAAGATAAAGAAGAGCAGGCAATTCAGAGCAGCCCTCTTGTGTTGCAGCTAGCAGCGGGGGATGCAGTAGATGGGACAGACCAGATGCTTGGAAACTGCATGGTTCCTCACAGTCCCTTCTCCAGGACTTTCTGGTCACAAGGGCCATCCCCAGTGCACCTGGGATTTCTCCTGCTGTGGGTGGGGACAACTCACAATGTAGTTCTCATTGTGTTCCCCATCTCTTTAAGCCATGGACTCCACTGTCCTCTAACAGAGAACCCAGGTGGGAAGACAGTCCACATAACTGGCACTGCAGCGTTGTACTTCTGACAAGTCTCCCTCGCCCACCATTACCTTGTTACCTTCATGTAACAGTCATATAGATCTTTTTTAACAGACAGGCTAGGGAGATTGGACATGATGCATAATGTCTGGCCAGAGGATTCATCTGTGCGTGCTCTTACCCTCTACTTCGCTTGTTTTTGTAAAAGGCCTTGGGAAACACAGAAACTTACAAACATGCAAAAACACTGGCAATTGCAAAAGGAGGCATTGGAGGGCACGTGAAGGACTTTGGTGTTCTTGAAACCAGTGCTGTCCACACTGCTAAGTGGCACTGCTAAGCATTGTGTGGTAGCACTGTCTATTATCATAGAGTACAAGCAGCGTGGATATCTGGGTTACCTGGAGAGCAGTAGAGTCCATGAGAAGCCTGGACACCTGAATTATCTGGAGGAGAGGTGAGTGTTGTGGTCAGAGTGGTGTGTTACTTTAGGTAGCGTGTATGTGTATCTGTGTGGAGGAGGGGCTGTCTGTGGGCCTGGCTTCTTTTATCCATTTCCATCATAGTTACATGCAAATCTTAGTCTTGGTTAGCAAAGCATCCTGGGTCCCTGCCTACCCCATCATGAAACTCCCATCCCACTACTGGGAAGACATAACCCAGGTATCTGAGGTCACAGCCTCCCCTTCCCTTCTGTACCTTAAAGACACTCTTTCCCTGGTACTCCTAGAGGAGGAAATGGAGTTCAATTAATTGGAGCAGCAGCACAAACCCTGTCCACAGTCACTCTCTCACACCTTGGATGCCTAGGTTCTCTCACGCTTTGCAGCTTATTCAAGAGCGTAGATTAAAGCAAGGAAGGGTACTCAGATACCTGGGTTGTCTCCTTTGGGAAGCAGTGGGGCAGTGAGGTAGAGTGTGAGAGGGGTGCTCACATAGTTTCTCTGCCATGTCCAGAGACCTCCCAAGTGACTTTGTTTCCAACCTTTTTACCTGGGCTGTGCTTTGCAAATTTATGACACCTATAAGGTTCCCAGCTAGTTCAAATATAAAAATTGCACATCAGCCCTCTTCATTCCTTCCAAGTTGCCCTGTTCTTTATATTCACCACTTGTAGCCCTGGTTTCCCATCTGCAGTTCTTCACAAACTCAGACAACCAATGTCCCCAGGCAGAAGGGAGTGGAGAGCTCTACATGGAGATGACGGAGGACTGAGTTTGTCTTATGGGGATGAGAAATGGGCAGGAACTGACAGAAATGGAAATTGTTCCTGTTTCAGCCATGACTGTTTCAGCAGTGCAAGTGAAAAATTCTCAGGTGTGTTGCATCCACACCTCCTCTCTATTGTCACTGGGAGAACTGGCTGTCAGCATCACCCCAAGTGTAGCTATTTCATGCTGTCATACAGTGTTGATTATTTTTTTCCTTTTCTCTGAGGATTTTGTGGAACCGGGCGTGGAAAGGACTTCCTTGATGATGGCTTTCTTGGCCATGAAGTACAGGTCTCCCAAAATGTTTCTGTTAGGAGCACTGTTTCCTGCGAGACTTAGGTGGGCTTAATGTGTGCTTAGGGTCCTAAGAAGGGTTAGGTTTAGGATTAGGGCGTGGAGAGAGAGAATGTGCAGGGTCCTGTTGCGAGTGGGGTTGTGTAAAGGCTGACAGGGGATTTAAAGGTCTCCCAAAAGGCTTCTGTTGTGAGCATTATTTCATGGGAGGGCTTAGGTGGGCTTATTGTGGGTTTAGGGTCATAACTGGGGTTAGGGTTAGGGTTGGTGTGTTAGTGTTAGGGTTTGGAGAGAGACAAAGCTCAGAGTGCTGTTCTGAGTGGGGTTGTGTAAAGGCTGCCAAAGGAAGTTCAGGTCTTCTGAAAGGCTTCCATTGTGAGCATTATTTCACGGGAGACCTAGGTGAGCTTAATTTGGTCTTAGGGTCATAGTTAGGATTAGGGTTAGAATTAGGGTTGAGGTTAGTGTGTTAGTGATAGGGTTATGGGTAGGGTTTGGAGAGAGAGAAAGCACAGAGTCCTGTTGTGAGTGGAGTTGTGTAAAGGCTACCAAAGGAAGTTCAGGTCTCCCAAACGTTTTCCATCATGAGCAGTATTTCATGGGAGACTTAGGTGGGTTTTGTGTGGGTTTAGGATCATAATTAGGGTTAGGCTAAGGTTTAGAGTTAAGGTTAGCAGTGAAGCTGGGATAAGAATCTAGGTATCCAAATGCCTAAACCTATCTGGAGAGAGTACCAGGGATTTTGCCCCTCCCCTCACAACCTCACAACTCAGAACTTCTGTCAGACAGAACCAAAGATAGTGGAGGCACAAAAAAAAAAAAAAAAAATCCGCTTAGTCACATCTTAGTTTCTTCAGTTTTCCGGTCAGCGAAGCATATTCCCTACAGTTTAACCTTCCGGGGAGTAATTCCTAATTCACTTCCGAATTGAAAAAAGGGAGGTATCTCTGCCAGCCTTTTTTTCCTGAATGCAAAGACTGTGACTAGACATCACATCATGATCCATCTGATTTTACTAGTCTGCCAAGTGTATCCTAACTAGCCTTGTCCTAAAGCTAGCCTTAAGCTAGTTTTAACTTATACCGCTCTCTATTCTTTTCTGATTATGCCAGGAATTTACAGTGTTGCAGCTGATTCTTTTCTCACCAGCACTTTGACTGAAATGGAGGTCTTTGATTGCAGTGACCTTCTTCATTAGTCCTGATGTTGCTTCTTCCAAGCGATATTAATGAGGTTTTCACTTTTTCCTCCCTTTTTGATGTTATCCTTCGTATATATGCCTGAAGCTCTAGATAGATTCATACCTGTCCCTTGGCTTTCAAAGATCTGTAGAAAAGGCATGCTGTCTGTGAGAGCGGTGTACATCTCAGAAGAATTGGTAGTGAATATTCCCCGTCTCCCTTTTTTAACCCTGCTTTTTAAAGAAGGAAACAGAAAAGAGTGGCACTGTGGTGCTTACCTACCTATTGGTGTTACAATACCACACTCTTTTCTGGCACCCGTGTGCCCCAAACTCATGACCCAGAGTCTCATGTTCTATGTGCTGTCTGGTAAGTGCAACCAAAATCTGCAGAGAACCAAGATGTGAGGACACTTTTTTTACTTCTCTCACTGCTGACATTTCTACATATTGTTTTTCTCACACAGAAGGAGTGAGGGAATTACAGAACTGTGAGGACTAACTGGGGCCTGAGGGTCAACAGAACAATGTGCCCTGTGGTTTCTCTATTTTTCTAAGGAAAAAAAGTCTGCTGGGATCAAGTGCAATGTATTTGGGTGCACATACAAAGGCAAGAAAAGCTCTCAGCAACCTGGGATGACAGGAAAATCAGTGATCAACAGGCAGGAGCACTTATCTAAAAGGCTCCAAGAATGAGACAGAACACAGGATCTTGGTCAGTCCAACTTCTCAAAACTTCCTATGCTTCCAAGACATAGGACTTGGAAGAAGAGTTAAGAATAGAAATGAGAAACAAATTATGGCATTTTCTTGAAAAGCCAATGTATCTCCTGTGGAAGGGTAGAGGGAAGAATTGTGACTCAGAAATAACACTCTTCTGGAATAACAAGGAATACCTCTTTATATTTTTTCCATGTCATGGAAAAAGAAAAGTGAGAAACATCAGTTTTCAAGAAGCATAAATTACAACACTTTTGTTAGCCCACGGATTACTGCTAAAATGTCTGTTGTTCAATATAGTTTTCAGTGATTTGGAAAGGAAGATGACAAGGTACCTGAGGAGACCTCAAATTGTCCGAGAAAAATATAAATGCCACAGATGAAACTGGAAAAATAATTGAGATAAAATAAATAGCAGAATCCTGGAGCAAATGTCTTAAGATCAAAAAATAGCATTGGGGGGAGGAAAGAGAGAGGTAGGTAAAGAGAGGGAAGGGGGCAGAGGGTGGGGAGGGGGAGGAGAAATGACACAGAGACAAAAGGGGAAACTTTTATAGGAGAAATAAGGTTAGTAGTGTCAGAAAGCCTGTCCCTGGACAACTGGTGTCAACTATCTATATATTCTGTAGGCATAGATATGTCTGCAACTTTGTCATGATAAAAGAGCCTTAATATAACAGACGCCTGAGACACCTCATTCTCGGGGCCACCTGCACTTTGTTACTGGGAAGTGCTTCAGGCATAGGTACATTATTACATAGCCGCATCAGATGGAAAAAGATATCCCCATCTGAACGGGGCGTTCTAGTTTCTCTTGAGTCTCATATGTGCTTAATGTAGAACTTTTCTCCTGTCTTCTTCAAAAGCAAACAAACAAAAACAAACAAACAAACAAACAAACAAAAGATAAAATAATTATCTTCTACTCAGATATTACTAGTAATAAGAAAGAGAAAACATTGTGATGCTTATGGGATGTATTGGCTATACCAGCACAAACAAGATGGACAGCATAGAAATTCTGTGTCTCTCTCTGCAGAGACACGAAGAGACTCGGTGTATCTCTGTGCTGTGTCTGGTTAGTGAGTTCAACACCCTTTCCTCTCTTATACTGACAGAAAGACATGATCCCCTGCAGCCTGAAAGTTCTCAGTGCTGCCAATGAACAGAGGTTTGTGTCATGGTAAGCATGCTGAACTCTGCTATACCCTTTGCTCAAAGAGCAGGAGATGCTTTGTAGGCTGCAATGTTATCTTCCCTTCAGCATCAGTTCTGAAGCTGGGATAAGAATCTAGGTGTCCAAGTCCCTAGACCTATCTGGAGAGAGTAGCAGGGATTTTGCCCAACCCCTCTACAGTGGTCTCACCCCAGAGCTGTGCAGAAAATAGGAAGGGACTAGGAGGGCAGTTGCCCATAGGGTCATGATTGGATCTGCTGGCCAAAAACCCACAAGCCCACAGGATGGGACACAGATTTGACCATATCTACACTATCATTCAGAAGGCTTCGCATGCTCTCTTAGCATGCTGAGAAAGGTACCCTCTGACAATAGCAGGAGGAGGAGGAGAATGAGGAGGGAAAGCACAGAGCCCAGAGTTTCCCCACCATGGCTGGCACAAGAGAAGTGCTGACGTGAACCAGAACTTTGGACAGATGGACATGCTGGATCCCTCCTCTACACCTACAAGGAACAGCATGACCTGTACAGGACCCTTGTCTGATGTGCTGGGCACGTGACATAGGTTCAGTGGGCAGCATCTATGTAAGCAATAAGGTTTGTGCCTGGAGAGGCAAGGTGTTTTTTGTTTTTTTTTTGCTGTATGTGTATTTGTATGCAGTGCTGTGTGCACAGTGGGCAGTGTAGGTGTGTGCGCACATTAGCAATCATTCAGGTGTTTCCGTACCAGGATGTGCGTGCACAGGGGGTATTCTGACTAGATGTTTACACATATGATAACTGTATATGAAAGTAAGTACACAGGACTATGTGCCAGTACACTGTAGCATGTAACTAATGGGGTGCATATGAACCAATGGGATGCGTATGCAGGGGTGTATGTGCATACAGACCTGTCTCTGCCTGTTTACACATCCACGTGCATAGCCATGTTTTTCTGCTTCCCCGCAACTCCAACTAAGCATCAGAGAGTGACCCAAGTACTGCTCCCAGAGTGCAGCTCCCAGAAGCAGCCAACACAGGCATCAGTTTGCACAGCAGTCTTTGTTTCTCCTTTTGATACTTGAGGACTTTCTGGAGTTGAGGTCCAAGAGCCTTGGGGAGTGCCTGGTAGCTCTCTGAGAAATTTGAGGGTGCCTCCCTCTGTAAGGCAAGGACAAAGGTAAGAAGCCTCACAGGACATCTAATGAGCATCCTTAGCTGCCCTTGTCCTCCCCCTTGCTGGGTAACTGACTGGGTATCGGGCAGCAGAAGGTGAACAATTGTGTTGTGCATCACTTGTTCGTTCTTTTTATTGCTACTGGAGCTTTTTTTTTCCCCTTTCTTTTCTTTCTTATTATCTCAAACCACAAGTCCTTCATTTTTCTTTTCAGTTCTCTCATCCATCCCACTGCAGGGGGGTGAGCAAACAGTTGTGCGGTGTTTACCTGCCTGCTGGGTTATACCACAGCAAACTCCCTCTAGTGTAGAGAAGACTTGCAGGAAGATCTATAATAGATCTCCATAGTGCTGGGCACTCACCAATCCTACAAAATATAACAAGAGCAAGTGCTGAATTTTGTATCCGGGACAGGGTAATCTTAGGTATACGTACAGATCAGGGGATGAGAGGCTGGCAAGCAGCCCCGTGGAAAGTGATGTGGGAGTTTTGGTTGATGACAAGATGAATATGAGTCAACAGGGTGCCCTGACAGCCAGGAAGGCCAACTGTATCCTGGGGTGTATCAAGCACAGCATTGCTAGCCAGTCAAGGGGAATGATGGTCCCACTCTACTCTGCTGGTACAGCCTCACCTTGAGTACTGTGTGCAGTTTTAGGCACCGCAATATAAGAAGGATATAAAACTATTTGAGAGTGTCCAAAGGAGGACAACAAAGACAGTGGAAAGTCCAGAGGGGAACGCATGAGCTGAAGTCACTTAGTTTCTTCCCTCAAGAGTTTGGATGACACCATTCCATGATCACTGCAGCCAAGACTGTCAAAGACAGTCACACTCCTCCCACCAGCCCTTCCTTGTGGGTGAGAATAAGGTCCAGCATAGCATCTTCCCTCTTTGGCTCCTCTATCATGTGGAGAAGGAAGTTTAGCATCAACACATTCTGGGAACATCAACACCCATCCCTAGGCACAGCTCCATGTGCTCCAGCTGGTTATTGACACAGCAGGCAAACCGCACCCCCCCCCCTCCCCCCCAAATCTTGTTTCCTCAGCCTGTCCTTCGTGCCTTCGTGTAGAGCCCGTATTACAACATTCCAGTCATGGGAGCCATCCCACCAGTTCTCTTTGACTTCAAGAAGATCACAGACCTGCAACTGCACACACCTCTCTAACTCATCTTGGTCATTTCCCATATTGTGTGTGCTAGTAGACAGGCACTTAAGAAGGGCACCCCATCATGTTTTTTTCCTGGAAAGCACTTGAGGGATTTCTCTATAATGATGCCCTGTAGGAATTTGTTTGCTTATCTGCAAGTGCTGGAGATAACCCCAGTTGAACTCCATTATGATGATTTTGTGATCCCTTCCTACCACATCACCCCATGACTCTTGTTCAGCAGCCCTGTCCATCACTGCCCCACAGTGCTCCTGATTACATTCTTTCTCCCCTCTCCTTCTTTTGAAGTTTAAAGCCCTCCTCTCAAAGTCAGTCATCCTATTGGCAAAAATGTCTTTTTCCTGCTTAGAGAAGTGCATTTAATCTCTCCCAAGCAGATGCTGATCTTCAAACAGGGTCCCATGGTCATAGAACCAAAAACCCGTCACCAACACCAGCTCTGTGGCCTCTTCCATCAATGCCCTCCTTCTCACATTCTTTCACCTCACCAGCAAGACTGAGGAGAACACCACCTGGGCACCTGACTACTGCCCCGGGAGCTCTGTGGTCTCATTTGACACTGTCCAGGTTTCCCTGGACAAGAGAGAGTACAAGTACAGAGGGAGGTAGTTAAGAAAAGGTTTAATGATAAAAAAATATGATAGGACAGACTGTAGTGGTCAGACTCAAGGCTCAGCCATACAAGCATACTGACTGGACCCATTTTACATGTGATGGCCCATTTATATCCTTTTAAGGGATGCATATTGTCCTGTCTTCAGCTGGGATAGACTTCATTTTCTACATCATGACTCATATAGTGCTGTATTTTGGATTTAGGATGAGAATAATTTAGATAACACACCAATGTTTTAGTTCTTGCTGAGAATTGCTTACATTCAGTCAAGGACTTTCAACTTTTCATACTACCCTATCAGCAAGGGTGCAGAAGAAGCTGAGAGGGGACACAACTAGGACAGCTGACCCAAAATGATGAAAGGCATATTCCATACCATAGCATGTCATGCTCAACCATATAATACAGGTGTTGTCTTCACTAGGCCTCAGTGACTGGATGGGCCTCATTCAGCTGGTGGTGAGCAATTCCATTCCGCAGCACCTGCTTTGTTTATTCTCCACCCCCCCCCCTTTTTTTTTTTTAATTAATCTGTCCTTATATAAGCCCACACGTTCTTGCATTTCTCATTTCAATCCATTTCAATTCTCTCCACCTTTCCACTGAGGTAGGAGAGTGAGCAAACAGATGTGTGGTCTTTAGCTGTTTTCTCAGTTAAACCACAACATGGCTTCTCCAGAGCACCTGCTAAAGGAGTATATGACCCTCCCTAATCAAGGGAAGGTTGCACCAAAGTGGTCAATCAATAAGGTGGACAGATGAAACAAGTGGCCTCTCTCCCCTACAGCTGGGAGTCACCCATTACAATGACTCACCACTTCCTTCTGGGCTGCCTTATGGGGTTTACGTGAACTAGATTCATTGTGAGTAGGCATGCCTGGCTCCTCTTCAAATTTGAGGACAGTACAACGATTGGGTAGCTAAAAGCCCTCAGGTAGGGTAGGAGTCTTTCTCTTGTAGCTGGAAGTCACCACTTTCTACCCTTCCCTTTCTCCATCAACTAGCAAGGTCGCACTTACTTCACTAGTGGGGGTAAACACTGCCATCTCTTCACCAACAGTCAGGGTTGGCAGCTCTGTGAGCTCACATGCAGCACAGAAGAGGCTATCACTCCCCCCTTTGCTTTCTCTGATAATGCACAACATATTTACTTTTTCTTGTCAGTCTTGCACTTGATGGCACTCCTCCTGCAAGGTAAGGGTCCATCTCTCCTGGCCTCAAAGAGAGGTCCTAGGCACTTCCTACCATCAGGGAACTGGTGGGCTGCCTCTGCTGTCTGAAGCTGTTTGCATTGAAGCCTACAACCTAGCAGGGAGAGCTGCTCCAAAACCATCTGCTCCTCTGTAGCATGTCACCACCCTATCAGAATGCACCAAGGACCTGAAATCATCTGTGGACACCATTCTCTGATGCCTTGTTCACAAACTACATCATCCAATGTAGTCCCAATCATCCAAACTACATCATCCAATCCAGACAGCACTGACAGCTGGTGCTGATCTAGATCAGGCCCCTTGCCTCCGCTAAACACCAGCTAAAGGGGTGCTTGACCCTCCCTACTCGGGAAGGGCAGCTACAACAGAGGCTCCCAGCACTTGAGGTAAAGGGCTGTTAAGCACACTCATCAGAAACCTCTAGAGCTCCTTAGTGGCCTCTAAAGCTCTCCCAGTCCCACAGCCTGCTGGCTGGGTAACCTACCTTTGTCCTCACTTACCAGGACCAGGAAGCAGCCCTCTCTCCCAAGAGGCCAATGGGCATTCCCCACAGCTCCTGAACCTCAAACCCAGAAGGTCCTCAGGCTTTGCAAAGCATAGCCAGGGAGTGCTGCATAAACTGCTGTGCCTGTCAACCCTTTCTGGGAGATGCTCTCAGAGCCATACTCTAGAACAGTCCCTTAAAAAGGCTTCTTCAGAGAACCAGCTAGAAGAGGTGGTGCATGACTCCTCCTTAATCAGGGACATCTCCAAACAGGGACTGGTAGCACCTGTGGTGGTTTTACCTTGCTGGGCAGCTAACCTTCACCACAACTGCTCTCTCATTCCCTGTCCTCAGAAGAAGAGGGGGAGAAGAAAGTACGCTGAAAAGAAAAAAAAAAAAAAGAAAAGAAAAAAAAGCTAATAGGTTGAGATAAGGATAATTTAATTAAAGGAAAAAAAAAAAAGAGGGGGAAAAAAAACATAAGCAAAGGCTATGCAGAAGCACAGAGGAAGAGAAAAAAAAACATTTTCTACTTCCCACCAACAAGTGATGTTCAGCCACATACTGGGAAGCAGGGCCTCAATACACATAACCGTCATTTGGGAGGACAGATGTCTTCATAATGAGAGCAACCCTCCTCCCCCCACTTCTCCTTTCCCACCTTTTATTGTTGAGTGTGACACCACATGGTATGGAATATCCCTTTGGTCGGTTTTGGTCAGCTGCCCTGGTGATGTCCACTCACCACCTCTTGCCCACCCCCAGTCTGCTGGCTCTTGGGAGGGTTTGGAGGGAGTCTTGATGCAGTGCCAGTATTGCTCATCAATAGACAAAAGCTGGTGTGATACCAATACTGTTCTAGCTACAATTGCAAAGCACAACACTATATAGGCTGCTGCAGGGAAAGTTAACTCCATCCTAGCATGACCCAGTATGTTGCCCTTGACCTAGGGTTCTGAGAGCCTCTGTTGCAGCTGGGCCTGATTAGGGACACTCCCCTTTAGCTAATGCTTGAGAGAGGCCTTTATAGGGACCAGATCTAGGGGGCAGCTCTGAAAAGCTGCTAAGAAGTATGGCGGAGTATGCAACAGTATTTGATGCTCCTCCTTAATTTTCATACTTGAAGACTTTCTGGGGTTGATGTCCAGGAGCCTTGGGGAGTGTCTGGCAGCTCTCTGAGAAACTTGAGGGTGCCTCCTTCTGTTAGGCAAGGACAAAGGCAAGGCTTTCCAGTGGGTTGTGGAACTGAGCAAGCTCTAGAAGCCTCACAGGACCTCTAATGAGCATGCTTAACTGCCCTTGTCCTTGGGTTCTGTCTCTTCATTGACCTGTGGAATGTGGAAAACATTCTGTGGGGATGGCTACATTGCTGGAAACAGCAACTGGCAGCACAGAGGTAAATCTACCTGGGCTACTACCCTGTGGCAAGATATTGCTGTCTGGATAGAGAACCTGGCCATAAAAGTACATCATAGAATCATTAAGGTTGGAAAAGTCCTCCCAACATCATCTGGTCCAACTGTCCCCCTACCACCAATATTACCCACTAAACTATGTCCTTAAGTACCACATGAAACCTTTTTTTTTAACACCCCCAGGGATGGTGATTCCACCACCTCCCTGGGCAACCCATTCCAATGCCAAACTATTCTTTCTGAGAAGAAATTTCTAACCTGAACTTTCCCGGTGCAACTTGAGGCCATTCCCTCCGGTCCTATCACTAGTTATCTGTGAGAAGATGTTGACCCCCAGCTCTCCACAACTTTCTTTCAGGTAGTTGTAGAGAGCAATAACATTTGCCCTGAGCCACATCTTCTCCAAACTAAACAACCCCAGTTCCCTCAGCTGCTCCACATCATGTAGATGCTCGCATGCCCAAGAGTCATGCCATCATAGAACATCAGAATAAAGAACAGGTGGACTGAGCTTTGAAAATTGGTGTGGCTCAGGTGGACCTGTATTGGGGATGTGAGGGTAAGCTGTTTGTAGATTGATTGGCCCATGAAACATTAGGTCATCTGGGGAGAGATGCCACATATAGCTTGGCTCATGATCAAGGGGTGGACCTAACCATTGAAGCCATCACACAGTTCACCCATGAGTGTGAAACCTTTTTGTAATCAAGTGAGACATGAGGGTTAAAGTTTCCATGGAACAGGGAGTGGTGGCTAGGATTTCGATATTGTTGGGCCAGACAAATGAACTATATTAGACCACTCCCACAAACCTGCCAAGGCAAGCACTACATACTCACCATGGTAGAAGCAACTGCTGGGTGGCTGAAAACATACCCAATGAACCATACCACTGCCCAAAACACCATCTTGGGCCTGGAAAGGTAAGTTTTGTAGCATCATGGTACACCTGAGAGAACTGAATCAGGCAGTGGGAGTCACTTCCGAAACAAACTTGTCACCTCCTGGGCCAAGAGTGTGAGAAACAAAGTTGTGATTTTGCAGTAGAATACGTTTTTGAAGTAGAATGTGTTTTTGCAGTAGAAAACTAGCTTTGTGTATTCAAAGGTAGTTTTGTAGTCATAACAAAGGGGAATTTTAAGTAGGTAAGTGGACAGTAGAAGGTCCCACTGTTCCAAAATAAGGAGGAAGACTGAGAAAAACAGGACAAGCAGTGTGAGAAAAGTAAAAACAAAGATCACAGGCTCTCTAATGATGAGAAAAGGGGGAAAAAAAAGGGAAAAGGAAAAATTAAAGGGTTCATCAAATAAATTGTACATATATGGTATAAAAAGCCATCGAGTAGATTGTGAACCTGTAGTGTTCAGCCAATAAAGAAACAAGGGAAGAATTAGGTGTCGGGTAATAGGGAATATAAGGTTATGATATACTTTTTACTGTGTACCCCTATTTGCAGGACGCCCGCCATTGCAATTGCAAATAAATTAGATTCACAGAAAACCCTGTCTGAGAAAATTATTGAGGTACTTATTACAAGAGGCATGGCACTGAACGTGGGTATCATATCCCCTATCACCCACAATCTTCTGGAAAGGTTGAGAGATACAGCGGACTGTTGAAGACCATGTTATGAGAATTGAGTGCCAGGGTAAGAAACGAAGTTGTGTTTTTGTAGCAGAATGTGTTTTTGTAGTGGAAAATTCCACTAACCCTGCATATTCAAAAGTGATTGTGCAGGCATGACAGAGACATACTTTTATACGAAGTGAGTGTGGAGTACTGATCTGTGGTTCCGTAGCTCTGCAAGTGGTGCAGACAGAGATGAACAAAACGAAAGGTAAAAGTGAGAAAGGAAGAGTCTTGGGGAAATCTGGTGTATGGTACTCCTGTGCACAGTAAAGTGTATGTACACATACTGTGTATTAATCTGAACAAAGGAAACAATTAAAGAAACTTCAGTATTTTGGCCAAAACACAGGTATGATGAAAATTCAGGCTTTAAATTTATATGTAAACCATAAGACTCCTTTTTCAGAGGAGTCAAGTTATGCTCCCTATAATCCTAATATTCCACTGGTGGCAGCAGCAGCCGCTCCAGGAAGGGAGAGAGGGACTGCAATTAACACCATCCGTAGAGAAGGAGTGCACTCCAGGCTCTGGCAAGAATTAGAGCAATGTAGAAGATATAATGAGTATTTTGCCTTCCCTGATACTAACAGGACTAACTAACACTGTGTATTTTCTTAGGGAGGTTCCAGTGCTACAAGGACAAATAGGTTATCTGTACTTACTCCCTTACCAGCAGAGAGGTTTAAGAGTTATCAGGAGTTTTAAGAAGGAAATTAAGTCTTTAATTGAGGAACCTACAGGACTAGCAGAACAGTTATATCAGTTTCTAAAATCTAATAAGGCTCTGGGAATGGGGGCTATGGTCAGTCTATGTTGCTTCATTTCCACCACTCCTTCACAGTCTCTCTCTCCCCTGCTCTGGCATGGGGTCCCTCCCTCGGGGTGCCATCCTTCCTGGGCTTGTCCTGTGTGGGTTTCTCCACAGGCAGTGGCTCTTTGGGAGTTGCTGCAGGTGTGGGTCTGTGCCTTGGGGTCCATTCATCAGGAGCGGGTTGCTCTGGCTTGGGACCCCCATGGGCAGCAGATCCCCCCAGATCACCTGCTCCTGCTCCTCTCCATGGGCTGCAGCATGGAGATCTGCTCTGCTGTGGTACACCATGGGCTGTGGGGGGGACAGCCTACCCCACCATGGGCCTCTCCATGGGCCGCAAGGGGGGCTTCAGCTCCGGCAAGTAGAGCGCCTCCTCCCTCTCCTTCTTCACTGACCTTGCTGTCTGCAAGGCTGTTTTTCACTCCTTGCTCTCCCAGCTGCTGTTGTGCAGCAGTTTTTGTTGTTGTTGTTGTTTGTTTTCCCTTTTCTTGGGTGTGCTCTCACAGAGGCACAAACAACATCGCTCATGGCTGGTCTCTGGGCAGAGGTGGGCCCCTTTGGAGACAGCTGAAACTGGCCCTTATCTAACGTGGGGCAGCTTCTGTTGTAAAGGTTGTAAGGAGGACCTGGGCAACTGCAGGTCTGTCAGCCCGACCTCAGTGCCAGGAAAGGTGATGGAACAGGTCATCTTGAATGCAATCATGCAGTGTATGGGAGACAACATGGGGATCAGGCCCAGTCAGGATGGGTTCATGAAAGGCAAGTCCTGCCTGACCAACCTCATCTCCTTCTACGACCGGGTGACCCGCCTGGTGGATGAGGGAAAGGCTGTTGATGTAGTCTACCTAGACTTCAGCAAGGCCTTTCACATGGTCTCCCATAGTATTCTCCTGGAGAAGCTGGCAGCTTGGACATGTACACTTTTTGCTAGGTTAAAAACTGGCTGTATAACCAGGCCCAGAGAGTAGTGGTGAACAGAGTTAAATCCAACTGGTGACCATTCACCAGTGGTGTTCCCCAGGGGTCGGTGTTGAGGCCCATCCTCTTTAATATCTTTTTTGATGATTTGGATGAGGGAATTGAGTGCACCCTCAGTAAATTTGCAGATGACACCAAGGTGTGGGGGGAAATGTTGATCTGCTGGAGGGTAGGAAGGCCCTTCAGAAGGACCTGGACAGGATGGATTGATGGACAGAGGCCAATGGGATGAGGTTCAACATGGCTAAGTGCTTGCGCTTTGGCCACAACACCACCATGCAATGGTATAGGTTTGAGGCAGAGTGGCTCAAAAGCTGTGCAGAGGAAAAGGATCTGGGGGTACTGATTGATGCTTGCCTGAACATGAGCCAGCAGTGTGCCCAAGTGGCCAAGAAAGCCAAAACATCCTGTCTTGTATCAGGAATAGTGTAGCAAGCAGGACCAGGGAGGTGATCCTCCTCCTGTACTCCGCTCTGGTGAGGCTGCACCTTGAACTGTTTTCAGTTTTGAGACCCTCACTGCAGGAAAGACATCGAGGCCCTGGAAAATGTCCAGAGAAGGGCTACAAAGCTGGTGAAGGGACTGGAACATAAGTCCTATGAGGAGCAGCTGAGGGAACTGGGGTTGTTTAGTTTGGAGAAGGTGAGGCTCAGTGGAGACCTTACTGCTCTCTACAACTACCTGGAAGGAAGTTGTGGTGAGCTGAGGATCAGACCCTTCTCACAGATAACTAGTGGTAGGACCAGAGGGAATGGCCTCAAGATGCACCGGGGAGGTTCAGGTTGGAAATTAGAAGACATTTCTTATCAGAAAGAGTATTCAGGCATTGGAACAGGTTGCACAGGGAAGTGGTGGAGTCACTGTGCCGGGGGGGTTTCAAGGAAACCTTGGACCTGGTACTTAGGGACATGGTTTAGTGGGTGACATTGGCAGTATGGTGATAGTTGGACCAGATGATCATGAAGGTCTTTTCCAACCTTAATTATTCTATAATTCAAAGAGGGCAAACTGAGACTGATTTCAAAAATATTTGAAAGAAAACCAACATCTTACATGAGGTTGCCCAAGATCACACTTCCTGCGGATTTAGACTTTTGGGAAAAACTGACCTTATGTTTGCCTGGATGGGATTGGCTCAAGCAACTATTTGTTAGCATTCTAGCAATAATGGCATTGTGTATGTGTCATCCCCCATGATATCCGAAGAAAAATATTGCAGCCTAATGTTGGAAAACCTCAAGAGTGGGGGATGTGAGGAGGTGCAAAACCGACAATATTAGCTAGAAAACAAAGGGGGGGAGGGAATTGTGAGAAACTAAGTTGTGTTTTTGCAGTAGATTTTTTTTTTCCAGTGGAAAATTCCACTAAACTTGCATATTCAAAAGTAATTTTGCAGGCGTGACAGTGCTGTGGGAAGTATGTTAAGCAGTTAAGGGGAAAGTTCCACTGTCCCAGAATAAGGAAGGTAGCTAAGAAAAAGAGGATGAGTAGTGCAAAATCAGTAAAAACAAAAAATCACAGGCCTTCTAGTCACAAGAGTAGAATGAAAAAAAAAAAAAGGAAAAGAAAAAATCCACGATTGGTCAAATAAATTAGTACATATATGGTTTAGTAATAATCGTCAAGTAGTTTGTGAACCTGTAGTACTCAGCCAATGAGGAAACAGGGGGAATCAAGTGTCAGGTAACAGGGAATAAAAAGTTATGATATACTTTCGCTGGGCGCTCTTGCTTGCATGACGTCCACCATTGCAACCATGAATAAAAATGCTACTTCACTGAGATCCTTGCCTGAACCTCTGTTATTGTCTACAGATTGTTTCTCACAACGGGACACAGAAACACTGGGCCATGAATTTACCAGAAGCCACTTGTCTAGTTAATACCAGAGGATCTGACAATCATCCTGGTCCTGCTGAAACAAAACCGCAACATACTGTGGGAGGAGGTAAATTCCCTGTTGTGCATGTAGGGAAGTGTCTGGGGAAGGCACCGTGGGTTGCTCCTGCCTAAGGAAAAGGCAAATCCACTCACGGGATTGTCTTCACCCAAGGAATGAGGTACACCTGGTGGGTGATGCAAAAAGATGTGTTCCTCAAGGAGACTTAACCTTGGGAGAAAACTAATCTGTAATCTAAGTTATGTGTTGTAGGAAGACACTGCAGAACCAACAACAGGTCAACTTTGCAAGGAACCAGGCAAGTGCAGCAACAACTGGAGCAAGGCTGGTGCTGGCATCCAGAAATCCTGCTCGGTCCGCCCTGAGTGACCACTTTGGCAGATGAAGCCTAAATCATCAACAGTTCTTATGGACGTTTTGGGAGAGGCCTATAGAACGAAAAGATGTACATATATATATCTATTTATATAGATAGATAGATAGATCAGATATATGCTAGAGAACAGGGAACAGTGGTGATGAGAATACCAATATACTAAAGTATGTGGAACCTGAGCGTGACAGAAATGTTATGGAATAAAGGGTGGAGGTTGTACTGGGTCTAGCTGGAATGGAGATTCCTTTCCCTTCAGTGGTGCATATAGTGTTGTGCTCTGCACTAGTAGCTAGAACATTGGTATCACACCAGTGTTTTGTCTGTTGCTGAGCAGTGCTGGCACAGCATCAAGACTCTCTTCAAACCGCCCCCCAAAGGCAGTAGGCTGGGGGTGGGCAAGAGGTAATGAGGGGACATCACCAGGGCGGCTGACCTAAACTGACCAAAGGGATATTCCATACCATATGATATCACACTCAGCAATAAAAGGGGAAGGAGAGAGGGTGTCTCTCATTACGAACATTGGTAGTAGGGTAATGGTTGGACCAGATGATCTTGAAGGTTTTTTCCAACCTTAATAATTCTATGGTTCTATGGAGATGTCTGTCCTCCCAAACACCCACTATGCATATTGAGGCCCTGCTTTGCGGGACATGGACAAACATCGCTCATTGATGAGAAGTAGGGAATAATTTTTTATATCTCACTGTGCTTCCATGCAGCTTTTGCTTGTTTGTTTTTTTTTTTTTGGTTGCTTGCTTGCTTTTTTTTCCCTCTTTGTTTTCCCTTTAATTAAATTATCCTTATGTCAACCTGTGAGCCTTTTTTTTTTTTTTTCTTTCCAGCATACTTTCTTCTCCCTCTCTTCCTCTGAGGAGGGAGAGCGAGAGAGCAGTTGTGGTGGAAGTTAGCTGCCCAGCAAGGTAAAACCAACACAGGCAGTTAAGCACATTCATTGGAAGACCCTAGATCTTGTTAGAGGAGGCTTCTAGAGCTTCCTCAGACCCATACTGTAGTGAATTCCCTTTCCAAACAGCACCAGACACACTCAAGAGTCTCAGAGAACTGTCAGGTGTTCCTCAAGGCTCCTGGAACCTCGACTCCTGAATCGTGGAACTATGGAATATCCCCAGTTGGAGGGGACCCACAAAAATCACCACATCCAATTGCTGGCTCCACACAGGGCCACACAACATCAAACCATATGGCTGAGAGCATTGTTCAAATGTTTCTTGAACTTCAACAGGCTTGGTGCCATGGCCACTTCTCTGAGGAGCCTGTGCCAGTGCCTGACCACCTTCTCAGTGAAGAACCTTTTCCCTATCCTAATTGGATAATCTCTCCCCTCCCCCCCCTCTCTTGCAGCTTCCTAGGTCAAGGGCAGTTAAACACGCTCATTAGAAGACATTAGAAAATCCTAGAACTCATTAGAGGCCTCTAGAGCTTCCTACATGCCACATTTTTGTAGGAGATCAGGTTTGTCAAGAAGGACTTGCCTTTCATAAACCCATGCTTACTGGGCCTGATCACCTGGTTGCCCTCTGTGTGCTGCATGATGGCACTCAAGATAATCTGCTCCATGAGCTTCCCCCACAACAAAGTCAGACTGGCAGGCCTGTAGTTTCCTGGATTTTCCTTCCGGCCCTTCTAGTAGATGGGCATCACATTTGCTAGCCGTAAAGTGGGTGATGGGAGACATCCCCTGATAGCCACGACTGCCGAGAAATGATGGAAAGAGGCATGGTGAGCACTTCCGCCAACTCCCTCAGTACCCCTTGGAGGATCCCATCTGGCCCCCATAGATTTGCACGTGTCTAAGTGGTTTAGCAGGCCACTAACCATTTCCTCATGCATTATGAGTGCTTCACTCTGCTTCCTGTCCCTATCTACCAGCTCAGGGTGCTGGGTACCTGAAGAATAACTGGACTTGCTGCTAAAGACTGAGGCAAAGAAGGCCTGAAGTACCTCATCTCTTGTCACTATGTTTCCCCCCACATCCGATAAAGGATGGAGTTTCTCCTTAGTCCTCCTTTAAAAAAAACATTTTTATTGTCTTTAACAGCAGTAGCCAGACTGAGCTCCAGCTGGGCTTTGGCCCTTCTAATTTTCTCCCTGCACAGCCTCACAACATCTTTATAGTCCTCCTGAGTGGCCTGCCCCTTCTTCCAAAGGTCTTTTTCTTCCTCAGCTCTAGCCACAGTTCTCTGTCCAAAGTCTGCTCTCTGGAAGTCCAGGGTGGCAGTTCTGCTAACCCCCCTCCTTACTTTTCCAAGAATAAAAAACTCTATTAATTCATAATCAGTATGCTCAAGGTGGCCTCCAGCCTTCACATCACCCACAAGTTCTCTGTTCACAAGCAAAAGATCTTGGGGGGGGGGGGGGGGGGCATACCGTCCCTGGTTGGCTCTCTCACCATCTCTGTCAGGAAGTTTTCTTCCACACACTCTAGAAACCTCGTAGACTGTTTTCTCTCTTCTGTGTTGTACTTCCAGCAGATATTTGTTAAGTTGAAGTCCCACATGAGCACAAAGGCTACAGATAAGAGATTTCTCCCAGCTGCTTATAGAATATTTCATCTGCCACTTCAGCTTGGTTGGGCAGTCTATAACAGACTACCAACTATGAAATCTGCCTCATTGGTCTTCCCCCTGATTCTTATCCACAAGCACTCAATCCTGTCTTAGCCATTTTTAAACTCTAGACAGTCAAAACACTCCCTAATATGCAGGGCTATCCCAACCCCTCTCCTTCTTAGCCTATCCCTTCCAAAGAGTTTGTAGCCATCCAATGTAGCACCCCAGTTGTGCGAACCATCCCACCATGTTTCTGAGATGGCAACTACATCACCATTTTCCTGCTGTACAATGGCTTCCAGGTCCTCCTGATTGTTGCCCATACTGTATGCATTGGTGTAGATGCACTTCAATTGCGCTAGTGACCCTGTCACATTTGCTGGGCACCTCCAAGAAGAGTCTGTCTCTAACCCCTCCTCAGCCCTCTCTGGGGAATGAGTCTGCTGCTGCTGGGACTGATACTCCCATGCCTTCTCATTTCCTGGCTGGACAAACACATGTACCTCAACCTCTCCCCACCTGCTCTGTGTTCCAGCCCCCACCATCTCCAGGATCTCTGATGACATCTCCCTTGTCCTGGGGACACCAGCTGGTCCCAGGCCACAGCTGTGGAGCTCCCATTGTGGGGCAGGTCGGGGAGATAATCCCCTTCCTGTCCCCGTCAGCTCCATTCTGGCTAGCAGAGACATGGGTGTAATAGGTTATTGCCATGGGGCACCATTCGGGCTGGAGGTAGTATGTTGCCCCACACAAGCCTCAGTCCTTCTCTCCTGAACTGCTCCCTGAATCACTGGTCTCAGCCTTGCCCAGCCTAGTGGAAGGGGGCGGGGGGGGGGGGAAGGGGAATGGTAAAATGGGGGGAGGGGGGGGCAGGAGCAGGGAAGGATGGAAAGCTTCAAACCTCCAACTGAAGGGTGCCCACTGCAGAAACACTTCTATCACCATGAGGCCCCTGGACCATTCTGGGTACAGCTTGCTCTCTGAATAGGCATCTCGTTTGATAACATTCGCAAATATTTATTGGAGATACTTTTCTCCTGTTTGCCAGCCCTGGACAGGAGTCATTGCCAAAATAAGTGCCAGGTTCATTATGTCTGAAGACTGAGGAAAGTCAGAGCTCACAATGGCCTTTGCCCAAACCAAGGTTGTTTGAAAGTCATTACCTGGCATCCTCCTAGAGCAGAGGGCCTTGAGAAAGATATGGCACCAAGGAGATATTTCCCAGACAAGGAGAAGGATAGGGCTAAATCTGAATATGTTGTTTCATCCTGAGTTTGGGGAGACTTATTAAAACCAGTCATCAGACCAATGGTCTCTACAGAAAGGCTGGGATTATCCCAGGGAGTGGCAGGGTACCACCACACAGAGGTACAAATCATCTGTCAGTGGAACAAGGCAGCCCTGGGGCAGGGCCTGGCACCAGGGATTAGGGAGTGTTTCTTCATTTGAGGAAACTTTCCAAACTGCACTGTTTCACAGTTTGAACAAAGTGGCTTAATATCAAACATTGATCTAAAATGGAGTATGGGCGTGAAACTGCCAATGTCCCTCTTTGAAAGATCAAAACAAAGGTATATTCCCACAAAAGGGAGTGGTGGAGAGAGATTAGGAGACAGTGATAAGCCAAGGTTGGGGCATGTGATACCAGGAAAACCATGGGTTGGGTCAGGATATCGGGGCTGGCTCAGGCAAAGCTGATGTGGCAAGATCTGGCTGTGCCCTATAAATCCAGCCCCAGCCTCAGCATTGTATATTGACCCTGCCTGAAGGACTGAGTACCCTGTTGCAAAGAAGAAGCCATGAAGGAAGAGATCTGTGTTGCATTCCTGGCTGTTTGTCTCCTTGTGCTTGGAGGCACTAAGGCAGCTCCCCTGGTAGGAAAATTTGGAGGGACTGGGTGGTTCAGGATATATGGGGACCAGTCATGCCCCTGCGAGGGGACAATGAGAGGGAGGAGGTTGCCAAGGGACTGAGAACATCCTGGCTACAACCATAGTGGGTCCTAAGAGTGGGGGCATTAGGAGGATCTTATTCTCCAAGCTACCCACTAAGTATGAGGGGAGTGAGAAATAGAAATCTGACCCTATTTTCCCTCTGTCTTTGCCACTCACTCACTCCTGCTCCCCCTCCATCTTCCCCCACCCTCCCTCCTGCCGCCCCAGTCATGGCAGGACCACAGCTATAGCCTCTGTATATTCCTTCCAGGACTCTAACAGCTTTAATGGGAACAGTGCTGGGGATGGCAGCTTCAACAACAATGGGGTGAGTATGAAGGGATATGTGGCAGAATATGGAAGGGGAGAAAGAACATATCTCAGAAAACTGGAGTGATAAAACATGTATGTTGGGAGATAAATGGTTGACTGAGCCAGGAGAACTTGGGAAGAAGGTGGATTCCACAAATACCTAACATCAGGGCCCCAGGAGATGCACAGGATAATCCGTAAGCACCTATACACCTCTCTTTCTCGCTCTTCCTTGCAGAATGGCTTCGAGCCCCCAGTCATCTATGTGAGTATTGCAACAGACCACAGTGTCTATCGCATCAGAAACTAACAGGCAGTTGCCCTTTCTCTGTGCTCCCAAGGCTGGGTGTGGGGGAACAAAACCAGGAGCATCCTAGCCCTGAGGAGGCAGCCCTGGCCTGAGCCCTATCTGCTGCCTCATGATGGATCTGGTTTGTGAAAGAGATGAGCGGACCTCTGGAACATCCCCTGTCCCAGTCCAACTGTTTTCCCCAGGGTCTACACCCTTCCCCTCCCCCTCTTCTTCCCCTAAATGGTTGCACATAGACATAACTCTGCTCATGACCTGAGCTCTTTCCTCTGACCTGGCTTCAGGGCCCTTAACAACCTGGGAGATATAGGGAGTGTATGAAGGGGATAGATTTTGTGGTGAGAGCAAAGTAGCATCCTCATAACACTCTGCTCTCTCATCTTTTCAGGATCCTGTGGGTGATGCAGAGGTAAGTGTTTCCACTCTCAAGCAGCCATTCTTCCATTACCATCCCACACAGAGATCTTGGGTTTTCTTTGCCATGTGGTACACAGGAGAAAGGGCACCAGGAGCCCCTTGGTAGCCCCACTATAACAGTGTTTGTTTTTCAGAACCATGGCAGCTTCAACTGGAATAGGGTTGGTGACCGCAGCTTCAATGACAATGGGGTAAGAATTGAGGTCCTCCCTGGGATAACTAAGGAGGGATTTGGGGGAGGTAACCCACAATGTATTCAGTTTCTCCTTTGCTTAGGGTAAGGCTTGGCCCCTAACCTCTTGCACACTCTGGTTTGTGGATCTGGTTTGTGAAAGAGATGAGCGGACCTCTGGAACATCCCCTGTCCCAGTCCAACTGTTTTCCCCAGGGTCTATACCCTTCCCCTCCCCCTCTTCTTCCCCTAAATGGTTGCACATAGACATAACTCTGCTCATGACCTGAGCTCTTTCCTCTGACCTGGCTTCAGGGCCCTTAACAACCTGGGAGATATAGGGAGTGTATGAAGGGGATAGATTTTGTGGTGAGAGCAAAGTAGCATCCTCATAACACTCTGCTCTCTCATCTTTTCAGGATCCTGTGGGTGATGCAGAGGTAAGTGTTTCCACTCTCAAGCAGCCATTCTTCCATTACCATCCCACACAGAGATCTTGGGTTTTCTTTGCCATGTGGTACACAGGAGAAAGGGCACCAGGAGCCCCTTGGTAGCCCCACTATAACAGTATTTGTTTTTCAGAACCATGGCAGCTTCAACTGGAATAGGGTTGGTGACCGCAGCTTCAGTGACAATGGGGTAAGAATTGAGGTCCTCCCTGGGATAACTAAGGAGGGATTTGGGGGAGGTAACCCACAATGTATTCAGTTTCTCCTTTGCTTAGGGTAAGGCTTGGCCCCTAACCTCTTGCACACTCTGGTTTGTGGATCTGGTTTGTGAAAGAGATGAGCGGACCTCTGGAACATCCCCTGTCCCAGTCCAACTGTTTTCCCCAGGGTCTACACCCTTCCCCTCCCCCTCTTCTTCCCCTAAATGGTTGCACATAGACATAACTCTGCTCATGACCTGAGCTCTTTCCTCTGACCTGGCTTCAGGGCCCTTAACAACCTGGGAGATATAGGGAGTGTATGAAGGGGATAGATTTTGTGGTGAGAGCAAAGTAGCATCCTCATAACACTCTGCTCTCTCATCTTTTCAGGATCCTGTGGGTGATGCAGGGGTAAGTGTTTCCACTCTCAAGCAGCCATTCTTCCATTACCATCCCACACAGAGATCTTGGGTTTTCTTTGCCATGTGGTACACAGGAGAAAGGGCACCAGGAGCCCCTTGGTAGCCCCACTATAACAGTGTTTGTTTTTCAGAACCATGGCAGCTTCAACTGGAATAGGGTTGGTGACCGCAGCTTCAATGACAATGGGGTAAGAATTGAGGTCCTCCCTGGGATAACTAAGGAGGGATTTGGGGGAGGTAACCCACAATGTATTCAGTTTCTCCTTTGCTTAGGGTAAGGCTTGGCCCCTAACCTCTTGCACACTCTGGTTTGTGGATCTGGTTTGTGAAAGAGATGAGCGGACCTCTGGAACATCCCCTGTCCCAGTCCAACTGTTTTCCCCAGGGTCTATACCCTTCCCCTCCCCCTCTTCTTCCCCTAAATGGTTGCACATAGACATAACTCTGCTCATGACCTGAGCTCTTTCCTCTGACCTGGCTTCAGGGCCCTTAACAACCTGGGAGATATAGGGAGTGTATGAAGGGGATAGATTTTGTGGTGAGAGCAAAGTAGCATCCTCATAACACTCTGCTCTCTCATCTTTTCAGGATCCTGTGGGTGATGCAGAGGTAAGTGTTTCCACTCTCAAGCAGCCATTCTTCCATTACCATCCCACACAGAGATCTTGGGTTTTCTTTGCCATGTGGTACACAGGAGAAAGGGCACCAGGAGCCCCTTGGTAGCCCCACTATAACAGTGTTTGTTTTTCAGAACCATGGCAGCTTCAACTGGAATAGGGTTGGTGACCGCAGCTTCAGTGACAATGGGGTAAGAATTGAGGTCCTCCCTGGGATAACTAAGGAGGGATTTGGGGGAGGTAACCCACAATGTATTCAGTTTCTCCTTTGCTTAGGGTAAGGCTTGGCCCCTAACCTCTTGCACACTCTGGTTTGTGGATCTGGTTTGTGAAAGAGATGAGCGGACCTCTGGAACATCCCCTGTCCCAGTCCAACTGTTTTCCCCAGGGTCTACACCCTTCCCCTCCCCCTCTTCTTCCCCTAAATGGTTGCACATAGACATAACTCTGCTCATGACCTGAGCTCTTTCCTCTGACCTGGCTTCAGGGCCCTTAACAACCTGGGAGATATAGGGAGTGTATGAAGGGGATAGATTTTGTGGTGAGAGCAAAGTAGCATCCTCATAACACTCTGCTCTCTCATCTTTTCAGGATCCTGTGGGTGATGCAGGGGTAAGTGTTTCCACTCTCAAGCAGCCATTCTTCCATTACCATCCCACACAGAGATCTTGGGTTTTCTTTGCCATGTGGTACACAGGAGAAAGGGCACCAGGAGCCCCTTGGTAGCCCCACTATAACAGTGTTTGTTTTTCAGAACCATGGCAGCTTCAACCGGAATAGGGTTGGTGACCGCAGCTTCAATGACAATGGGGTAAGAATTGAGGTCCTCCCTGGGATAACTAAGGAGGGATTTGGGGGAGGTAACCCACAATGTATTCAGTTTCTCCTTTGCTTAGGGTAAGGCTTGGCCCCTAACCTCTTGCACACTCTTCAAGGACTGTGTCAGGACATTATTGAAAGTGTCACCACATGGAAACCCATTACTTCCCCTTGATCCTGTGCCAGCAGTACTATGCCACTCCCCAGGAAGAGTAGTCTTTTCTTCACCATGAAATTTCCAAGCTGTCTCAACTTGGACTCATTGTCTTTCTGCCCTTCACTGAGCCCATCCAGGAAGAGTTGGTCTCTGTGCTCTCTCCAGTCCCCTTTGAAGAAGGGGAGGATAGGGCCTCTACCACTTCATTTTGTTGCTTGTGAGGATACAAGGAATTAGTAGGTGGTAGGAGCTGGGAGAACTGAAGTGGCACTAGTTTATAGGCAGTTCAGGCTGTGGGCAGGTATGGGTTCAAGGAAAGATGGGTGATCCTGGAGATTCTGGAAGATGCCAGGAATTTGTTGGTAGTGTAAAATGAAAGAGACGGGTGTCCAAGATGTGGGAGTCCCAGAGAGACAGGAATGAGCTGGGAATTGTGAGATACTGGGCTGTAAGGTAAACTGGGTGACACTAACACATGAGGAAACAGGAAGGAGGAGCACTGTGAGACATTACAAATTCATAGATACATGAAGATGAGGAAACAACTAGACAACAGTGCAAAGCAGACCACTTAGGAAACACTGGAAAAGGGGAGTGAAATGATGGGGAGAACTGAGATGAAAGGGAAACACTGAGAACAGGTTGTCACACGAGTATGGGAGGTTCTAAAGTGGATTGCAAGATGGGGAACATTGGGTAGCAGTGGAACGTGAAGGAGGGAGATGTGGGTTTGTAGGTATCAGAACTTCGGTGCAGTCTCTTCTGCATCCTCACCAGAATGGTGTCACCTCCTTGTCCTTGGAGCCCACACCAGTTCTGTGCTCTTTCCCTCCTCAGTACAAACAAGAAAGGAAAACTCCCTCCCCTGACTCCATTAGCCTGCTCTTGCTAATGCATCCCACAGAATGCAGTGGATAGCTGATGAAAGAAGACCAGCAGATATCTCAGGGCAGGTGCTGTGTATTGTCTGGAAAGGGCCATGTCCATCAGGGCTTGGGAATGCCTAGTCACTCACTCTGTGGCCTGTATTTCCAGGGGTTCCACCCCCAGCCACTCCTGTACCTCCTGGTGCCCTTAGAACTCACCTCTGTCTCTCTCTCTCTCTCCCCCTTCCTCTTTCTCTCCCCAACTTTCCACAGAATGGCTTCGAGCCCCCAGTCATCTATGTGAGTATTGCAACAGACCACAACATCCATCTCATCAGGAACTAACAGGCAGTTGCCCTTTCCCCGTGTTCCCAAGGCTGGGTGTGGGGGAACAAAACCAGGAGCATCGTAGCCCTGAGAAGGCAACCCTGGCCTGAGCCCTATCTTCTGCTTCAGGATGGATTGGGTTTGCAAAAGAGTTGAGCGGACCTCAGGAACATCTCCTGTCCTGGTCCAACTATTTTCCCAGGGTCTGGGAGGGGTAGGGAGTGTACAAAGAGGATAGATTTTGTGGTGGGAGCAAAGTAGGGTCCTCACAATGTTCTGCTCTCTTATCTTTTCAGGATGTGGGTGCTGCAAGGGTGAGTATTTCCACTCTTAAGCAGCCCTTCTTCCCTTACCACACCACCCAGAGATCCTGGGTTGTCACTGCCATGCATTTCAGAGAGACTCAGGATAAAGGGCACCAGGAGCCCCTTGGTAGCCCCACTATAACAGTGTTTGTTTTTCAGAACCCTGTCAACTTTGATGATCAGTGACCACAGCTTCAATGACAATGGGGTGAGTATATGCATTCTCATCTTTTTAATAATGCACTAGGAAATTACTATCATCGTAAAATGAGAGGGTGTGGCTTTGAAGGGAAAAAATGTTGGGTTGAAGCAAAGGAATATTCTCAACACTACACTCATATTTCCACCATCTTCATGGTTTCTTCTAGACTCTATTTTGATGTCTCCCTTGCCATTTGGCCTCCTACTTTCTCAGACTCCATCTATTGCCTCTTCAGTGCGGAAGAAGTTTAACTAATTTCATGATTAGTCCCATTTGATCTTCTTAATACATCCCAGCCACATTCCAGTGAATCATGGCTGCAAGGTGCCCCAAGGTTCTACAAAGGGGATCATCTTCATGGATGTTTTGGGGGATGGAAGGGGTGATCATTCTACAGCTAAAACCCCTCAATTTCCTGAAGAGACTTAACTGCACACAATGTTTTCAACACTGACACACCTCTTTCTGCCTTGCAGAACAGATTTGAGGCACCAGTCACCTTTGTAAGCATTGGGAAAAAAAAAAATAATAATATCACCGATTCTTTTCATCTTCTTCCCTGAATTACAGGACTCCTGAATAATTTCCCTCCACATTCAATCTACGGTCCCAATTTTGCCCTGTTCCTGAAGAGTTTTGCTTAAGAATAAAGAGATCCCATTATTGCTGGTGCAAAGGAAATAAACCTGGATCTTACACCACTGTGTTCTGGACCTTTTTTTATGTGTGTATGTGTGGCTTTTTCAGACACCAGTCCTCCTCCAGAATCCCCAATCTCTTCTCTTGCAACCAAGCTGGTCCCAAACTGCTGCAGATTGCTAAGTAACCTGGGTCAGAGCAGTTAATTATAATAACAGTTGGAGACCATGCTGTCACCCAAGGCATCTCAGGGTTTCCCTGCTGCCCTTTGGGAATATCTTTTCTTTCTGCCTCAACTGGATTTCACCTGTCCCAGTCTCTGCCTGTCATCTATGCCAAAGGGTTGGATTGATACCAAAGGCAGTATGTTGAGTCGAGTCCCAAGGGCCATTGTGCCATATCGAGCTGAGTCAAGTTGTGAGGATAGTTGGGCAAGTCAAGTCATGAGGGCTGTCGGGTGGAGTCAAGTCGAGGCGAGTTGCAAGGGCCTTCTGACCAAATCGAGCCAAGTGGCAAGGGCTGTCAGGCTGAGTAGAGTCGAGTTGCTAGGGCTGTCGGGCTGAATCAAGTCAGCTGCGAGGGCTGTCGGGCTGTGCCGAGTCGAGTTGTGAGGGCTGTTGGGCTGAATCAAGTCAAATCAGGAGAGCCGTCGGGCCGAGTCGAGTTGAGTTGAGATGGCCGTCAGGCCGAGAGGATTCGAGTCGTGAGGGCCATCTTAACGAGTCAAACCGAGTCGCGAGGGCTGTCGGGATGATTCCTGTCAAGTTGTGAGGGCTGTTGGGACAAGGCAAGTTGAGTCAAGTCGCAAGAGCCATCAGGCAGAGTCGAGTCGATTCGCAAGGGCCAGCGGGCCAAGTCGAGGTGATTTGTGAGAGCTGTCAGGCCAAGTTGGGCTGAGTCGAATCACAAGAGCCTTAGGGCTGAGTCGAATCAAGTCGCGAGGGGTGTTGGTTCGAGGTGAGCCAAGTTGCGATGGCATTCAAGATGAGTTGATTTGAGTCAAATCACAAGAGTCATTTTGTTGAGTCCAGCTGAATCATGAGAGCCATTGGGCCGAGCTGAATTAAGTCGAGAGGGCTGTCAAGACAAGTCAAGTTGAGTCACAAGGGCCGTTGGGCCTAGTCAAGTCGCAAGGGCCATTGTGCCGAGCCAAGTTGAGTTGTGTCGTGAGGGTTGTGGGGTTGAGTCTTGTTGATTCACTAAGGCTGTAGGGCCAGGTCACATCTATTCGTGAGGGCCATCAGGCTGAGTCGAGTCGCAAGGGCCGTTGGGCTGAGTCGAGTTGAGTTGAGTCGAGAGGGCTGTCAGGCCAAGTCGAGTAGAGTCATGAGGGCCATCGGGCTGAGTCTTGTCGAGACAAGTTGCAAGGGCCTTCAGGATGAGTCGAGTCGATTCATCAGAGCCATCATGCTGAGTTGAGTCGCAAGGGCCGTTGTGCCAAGTTGAGACAAGTTGAGTCAAGTTACGAGGATAGTTGGGCTGAATTGAGTCTAGCCATGGGGGCCATATGGCTGAGTCGAGTTGAGTTGATTTGGGATGGCTATCGGGTTGAGCCAAGTTGAGCTGCGTGGGCCATCGGGCTGAGCTGAGTCGAACTGTGGGGGCTGTCGGGCCGAATCGAGTTGAGCCACAAGGGCCGTTGAGCTGAGTCAAGTCGAGTCTCAAAGACCTTCTGGCTGAATTGAGCCAAGTTGTGAGTGCCATTGGGCTGAGTCAAGTCGAGTCGCAGGGGTTTTCTGGCCAAGTCAATCCAAGTTGAGAGGGCCTTTGGGATGAGGCAAGGTGAGTGGTGAGGGCAGTCAGGCTGAGTTGAGTTGAGTTGCGAGGGCTGTGTTTGGATGAGTAAAGTCAAGTCACAAGAGCTGTTGTTCCGAGTTGAATTGAATCGAGTCAAGTCATGAGGATAGGTGGGCAAGTCAAGTCGAGTCGAGTGTGACATCAGGCTGAGTTGAGCTGAGTCACAAGGGCCTTCTGGCCAAGTCAAGCTAATTCACAGAATCACAGAATTGTAGGGGTTGGAAGAGACCTCGAGAGATCATCGGGTTCAACCCCCCTGCCAAAGCAGGTTCCTTAGAGCAGGCTGCCCCGGTAGGCATCCAGACAGGCCTTGAATATCTCCAGAGGAGACTCCACAACCTCCCTGGACAGCCTGTTCCAGTGCTCCATCACCCTCACCATGAAGAAGTTCTTTCGCATGTTGGTGCGGAACTTCCTGTACTCCATCTTGTGGCCATTACCCCTTGTCCTGTCCCCACAAACCACAGTCTTCTTTTCTCCAGGCTGAACAGACCCAGGCCTCTCAGCCTTTCCTCATAGGGGAGATGCTCCAGGCCCCGTATCATCTTTGTGGCCCTCTGCTGGACTCTTTCCAGGAGGTCCCTGTTGTTTTTGTACTGGGGAGCCCAGAACTGGACACTACTCCAGGTGAGGCCTGACCAGGGCAGAGTAGAGGGGGAGGATCACCTCCCTTGACCTGCTGACCACACTCCTTTTAATGCACGCCAGTATCCCATTGGCCCTCTTGGCCACGAGGGCACACTGCTGGCTCAAGGTCAACCTGTTGTCCACCATGACCCCCAGGTTCTCCTCAGAGCTCCACTCCAGCAGGTCACCCCCAGCCTGTACTGATACATACGGTTGTTCCTTCCCAGGTGCAGGACTCTACACTTGCTCTTGTTAAACTTCATTTGGTTTCTTCCTGCCCATCTCTCCAGCCTGTCCAGGTCTCACTGAATGGCAGCACAGCTTTCTGGTGTGTCAGCCACTCCTCCCAGCTTTGTGTCATCGGTGTACTTGCTGAGGGTGAACACTATTCCCTCATCAAGGTCGTTGATGAAGATGTTGAACAGAACCAGACCCAGCACCAACCTCTGGGGAACACCGCTAGTCACAGGTCTCCAGCTGGACTCTGCGCCACTGATCACCACCCTCTGAGCTCGGCCAGTCGGCCAGTTCTCAACCTACCTTACTGTCCACTTATCTATCCCACACTTTCTCAGCTTTGCTAGCAGGATGTCGTGGGAGACGGTATCAAAAGCCTTGCTAAAGTCAAGGTAGATGACATCCATCGCTCTCCCCCAATCTACCCAGCTGGTGATGCCATCATAGAAGGCAATGAGGTTGGTCGAGCACGACTTCCCCTTGGTGAATCCATGCTGACTGCTCCTCATAACATTATTCTCTTTCAATTGCTTGGAGATGGCATCCAGAACAAGCTGTTCCAACACCTTTCCAGGGACAGAGGTGAGACTGACTGGCCTGTAGTTTCCCAGATCCTCCTTCTTGCCCTTCTTGAAGACCGGAGTGACATTGGCTATCCTCCAGTCTTCATGCACCTCTCCTGTTCTCCAGGACCTTTCAAAGATGATAGAGAGCGGTTCGGTGATCACCTCTGCCAACTCCCTCAGCACACATGGATGCATCCCGTCAGGGCCCATGGATTTGTGTGCATTGATCCCACTCAGATGCTCCCGAACCACTCCCTCATCAACCAAGGGGGAGCTCTCCATTTCCCAGACCCTTTCTCCTCCCTCCAGGGTCCAGGGGTCCCGGGGGGGAGTCCTTGAAGCAAAGATTGAAGCAAAGAAAGCATTCAGTATCTCCGCATTCTCATTGTCCCCCATTACCAGGACACCCCCCTCGTTCAGCAAGGGACCCATGTTATCCCTAGTCTTCCTTTTACTGTTTACATACTTAAAAAAAACTTCTTATTATCCTTTATCTCTTTTGCAAGCTTCATCTCTAGGTGGGCTTTAGCCTTCCTTGTCACATCCCTGCAGGCCCTGACAACACTCCTATACTCCTCCCAAGGGGACAGGCCCTTTTTCCACATTTCATAGACCTTCCTCTTCCTTTTGATCTTATCGATGAGCTCCTTGCTCATTCACACAGGTTTCCTGCCCCACTTCCCTGATTTCCTACTCTTAGGGTTGCACAGATCCTGAGCTTGGAAGATGTGCTGTTTAAATGTTGCCCAGCTCTCACAAGCACCCTTGCCTTCTAGTAATCTAGCCCATGAGATACCCCCAAGCAGGTACCGGAAGAGGTTGAAGTTGGCTCTCCGAAAGTCCAGGGTAGTAATCCTGCTTTTTGCCTTACTTCTTCCACCAAGTTCCATCTTGAACTCCACCATCTCATGGTTGCTGCATCCCAAGCTGCCCCCAACCTTCACATCCCTAAAAAACCCATCCCTGTTGGTAAGGACAAGGTCCAGAAGCACCCCCCGCCTCGTCGGCTCCTCCACCACCTGCATCAGAAAATTATCTTCAACGCATTGTATGAACCGTTCGGACTGTGTGTGCCTGGCCGAGCTGCTTACCCAACAGATGTCTGGATAATTGAAGTCCCCCATGAGAACCAGTGCCCGGGATTGTGAGGCTACTACCAGCTGCTTGTAGAAGGCCTCATCGACTTCCTCCTCCTGATCTGGTAACCTGTAGTACACCCCCACAACAGTGTCTCCCATACCATCCCACCCCTTGATTCTCACCCACAAGCTCTCCACTTGTCCTTCACCATCCCCCAGCTGGAGCTAGGTAAACTCTAATTGCTTCTTCACAGATAGGGCAACACCACCCCCTTGCTTCCCCATCCTGTCTTTCCTAAAAAGGACATAGCCTTCCATGACAGTGTTCCAATCATGCGAGCTGTCTCACCACGTCTCTGTGATCGCAATGAAATCATGGCCCTGCGACCAAACACAGATCTCAAGCTCCACCTGTTTATTCCATGCATTGGTATACAGGCACTTTAGGGAAGCAGCAGGTGCAGTTACCCCTGAAGGGATGCAAGAAGAAGATTCCAGACAGGGTATCGGGACCATTACCTTCTCTGAGGAGCCCTTGGACGATCCTATGGGACAACTCAGAGGTTTTTCCCTACTATCTTCAACAGTGACAGCAGTGACAACTTCCCCCAGCCCTTCTCTGTCACTTCTAACTCCCCTCCCTTTCCCCATCAAACCTAGTTTAAAGCCCTGGTAACCAGCCCAGAGAGCTTGCTCCCCAACACACTTGTGCCCCACTTGCTGAGTTGGAGTCGGTCATCAGCCCACATACCCAGCTTCTCAAAGGGCTGCCCAAGATCAAAATATCCAAAGCCTTGGTCCAGACACCACCCCCTCAGACAGTCATTCATCTGTCCCATTCTCCTCCTTCTTTCTGGGTCCCGGTCACCCAGCAGGACGACAGAGGAGAACACTACCTGCACCCCTGATCCCTTCAACAACCTTCCCACGGATGCAAAGTCCTTTTTAATATTACTCATTTTTCTTGTCACAGCTTCCCAGGACCCATCCTGAATGACTATAAGAGGATAGTAGCCTTCTGGCTTAATGAGCTGTGGCAGAGCCTTCCTAACATCTCTGACATGCGCTCCAGGAAGACAAAATACCTCTCTAGAGAGGTTATCCGGGCAACAAACGGGAGCCTCAGTGCCCCCCATCAAGGAGTTTCTGATCACTAAGACTCTCCACCCTTTTACTGGGGCACTGGTTTTGATGCAGTGCCCCATCCGGCCCCGCTCCCTATGCTAAGGCCACAAGGGCCATCAGGCTGAGTTGAGTTGAGTCACAAGGGCCATTGTGCCACAACAAGTTGAGTCGAGTCATGAGGTTTGTTGGGCTGAGTCACGTCGATTTGCTAGGGCTGTATGGCTGGGTCACGTCGATTCGCAAGGGCCTTCAGGCCGAGTCGAGCCACAAGAACCTATCACTCCCCCATTTATTTTCTCTGATAATGCACAACATATTTACCTTTTCTTGTCAGTCTTGCGCTTGATGGCACCCCTCCTGCAAGGTAAGGGTCCATCTCTCCTGGCCTCAGAGTGAGGCCCAGGCACTTCCTACAGACAGGGACCTGGTGGGCTGCCTCAAACTTTCTGATTTGAAGCCTACACCCTAGCAGGGAGAGCTGCTCCATAACCTGCTGCTGGTTAATGGTGTGTCACTGTCATAACAGAATGCACCAAGGACCTGATGCACCTGTGGACACCATTCTTTGACACCTTACGCACAAGCTACATCATCCAATGATGGCAGTAACACCGCTGCCAGCTGGTGCGGCTCTAGGTCAGGCCTCAGCCGAGCACTGGATAAAGGGGTGCTTGACCCTCTCAAATCAGGGGGCAGCTGCAACAGAGGCTCCCAGCACTCAAGGTAAAGGGCAGTTAAGCATGCTCATTAGAAGACCCTAGAGCTCCTCAGTGCCCTCTAAAACTCCCCCAGTCCCACAGTCTCCTGTTTGGGAAACCTACCTAGGGGAACCTACCTTTGTGCTCACTTACCGGGAAAAGGAGGCAGCCCTCTCTCCCAAGGGGCCAATGGGCATTTCCCACAGCTCCTGAACCTCAAACCCAGAAGGTCCTCAGGCTTTGCAAAGCACAGCCAGGGAGTACTGCACAAACTGCTGTGCCTGTCAACTCTTTCTGGGAGTATCACTCAGGGCCATACTCTAGAACAGTCCCTTATAAAGGTTTCTCCAGAGCACCAGCTAGTAGAGGTGTTTTTGACCCTCCCTAATCAGGGGCAGCTGCAAACGGGCTGGCAACACCCTAGGACAAGGGCAGTTAAGCACGCTCAATAGAGGCCCTTAGAGACTTCTAGAGCTTGCTCAGTTCCACAGCCTACTGGTAGGCCTTATCTTTGTCCTTGCCTAACAGAGGAAAGCACCCTCAGCTTTCTCAGAGGCCTGCCAGGTGTTCCCCAAGGCTCCTGGACATCAGCTGTAGAAGGATTCTCAAGTATCAAAAGGAGAGCCTAAGACTGCTGTGCAAATTGATGCCTGTGTTGGTTGCTTCTGAGAGCTGCACTCTGGGAGAAGTGCTTGGATTGCTCTCTGATGCTTGGCTGGAGTCTTCTTTGCTGAAGATACATAACATATGTGTGTGAAGAACTGATTGGACTATGGCATTGTGGCATAATTGCTGGAGGTGTCTCATTGAGGCTAAACATTTGTCCATGTCTTAAGGGAAGGTTCAGTGTTGAGGAAACACTGCTTACAGTGCATTACTGCTATAACTTTGGGCCTTTTCTATGTCTCTAACAATGGTAAAATTTCTGGACTGTGCATAATTGGTCCACCAGTTGTTGTCAATAGCCCTCATTTCCTCTAGATGGCTCCCTGGGCATGCAGAACTCCAAAGGCATATTCAGAATTTGTATAGACGTTGAAGGTCTGCCCTTCTGCTAATTCCAAGGCCCCAGTCAAGACAATTCAGCTGAGGTATTATGGGGTAGTGACTTTGCTTCTACCATGTCCCAGAGGCTCGCTTTCTCCTATCCTGCTTCACACTGTTCATTTTTCATTAAACTGCTACCATCCATTAAAGGAAAACAAGTTGTTGTTATTTAAGAAATTCATGTAGCTATTATTTCACATTAGTAGAGTAAATTTAGTGAAGCCTTAGGCCACAGGATGAGCTGTGGATAACCTGTTGTTGCTGTTGTTATTATTATTATCCTTTCTTTTCTGTCCCAATAAACTGTCTCTATCTCAACCTACAAGCTTTTATTTTACTTTTTTTTCAACTCTCTTTCCCTGTCCCGTGGGGAGTGGGGAGGAAGGGAGGAGGGAGGAAGGGAGGGTGAGCGAATGGCTGAGTGGTCTTTAGCTGCCCGCTGGGTTAAACCACTACAACCTGTAAGCATATGAACAGTGTTTTTATCTCTGTTAGTAAATTCAGCATGAGTTTAAACTCATTTTCTAGTCCAGATTTTTTTTTTTGTTCCAGTTGTTGTTTTTCATCCTTTGAGACAAAATGGATCTCAAAAGTAAAGCTAGTGCAGAATCCCTTTGTCATTCTAATTTTGATATAGATGAATTGTAAATTTGCCCACTTGACCATACTGAGGACAGGATTTACTGATTTGTGTTCATAGAATGTTTTTTCCCTTGGAAGTTGAAGAGGTTCATGGGAAATCTCTGAGCCTGAGAAAGTCTTTTACACAAGTAGTGAAAAACTACTCACAGTTGCAATATTTAACGACCTAGGCTATCTCCCAGGTCTAGAGTTTCTTATTTTAACAAGGTTTTCAATTTTAATAACAGCATTTTTCTGGTTATCAGAGATCACAGAATATTAGAGATTGGAAGGGGCTTTGAAAGATCATCTAGTCCAGTCCTCCTGCCGGAGCAGGAACACCTAATTCACATCATAGGAATGCATTCAGGTGGGTTTTGAATGTCTCCAGAGAAGGAGACTCCACAACCCCCCTGGGCAGCTTGTTCCAGTGTTCTGTCACCCTCACCATAAAAAAAAAAAAAAAAAAAAAAAAGTTTTATCTCATATTTAAACGGAACCTCCTATGTTCCAGCTTGCACCCATTGCCCCTTGTCCTATCATTGGATGTCACTGAGAAGACCCTGACTCCATCTTCCTGACACTCACCCTTTACATATTTGTAAACATTACGGAGGTCACCCCTCAGTCTCCTCTTCTCCAAGCTAAAGAGACCCAGCTCCCTCAGCCTTTCCTTGTAAGAGAGATGATCCACTCCCTTAATCATCCTCGTGGCTCTGCGCTGGACTCTCTCAAGCAGTTCCCTGTCCTTCTTGAACTGAGGGGCACAGAACTGGACACAATATTCCTGATGTGTTCTCACCAGGGCAGAGTAGAGGGGGAGGAGAACCTCTCTTGACCTACTAACCACACACCTTCTGATACACCCCAGGATGCCATTGGCCTTCTTGGTCACAAGGGCACAGTGCTGGCTCATAGTCATCCCGATGTCCACCAGGACCCCCAGGTCCTCTCCTTCACTGCTCTCCAGCAGGGCAGTCCCCAACTTATACTAGTGTTTGGGGTTGTTCTTGCCCAGATGCAGGACTCTACATTTGCCCTCATTATAATTCATTAAATTTCTCCCCACCCAATTTTCCAAGCTGTGGAGGTCCCACTGGATGGCAGCACAGCCTTCTGGCGTGTCAGCCACTCCTCCCAGTTTTGTGTCATCAGCAAACTTGCTGACAGTGTACACCATTCTCTCATCCAATTCGCTGATGAATATCTTGAACAACACTGGTCCCAGTACCGACCCTTGAGGGACTCCACTAGATACAGGACTCCAACTCAACTCCGTCCCATTGACTACAACCCTCTGGCTTCTTCTCTTCAGCCAGTTTACAGTCCACATCACTACCCGATCATCCAGACCACACTTCCTCAGTTTAGCTAGGAGGATGTTGTGGGAGATGGTGTCAAAAGGCTTTACTGAAATCAAGCTACACCACGTCCACTGCCTTTCCATCATCTATCCACCCGGTTATGTACTCATAAAAGGCTATCAGATTGGTCAAGCACGACATCCCCTTGGTGAAGCCAAGTTGACTGCCCCTAATGACCCTTTTATCCTTGATATGACTAGAGACAATGCCAAGGACAAGTTGTTCCATTACCTTTCCAGGGATGGAGGTGAGGCTGACCGGTCCATAGTTACCCGGGTCCTCCTTCTTGCTCTTTTTGAAGACTGGAGTGGCAGTACATAGTTATTGTATGTATTAATAAATTTGTGGTATTAAAATCTAACCCAGATCTCTTCTGTAATGGCTAGTTCATCTGACTGAAACAGGAAGAGCAGAAATGATTCCTGTCTCTAGATATAAATTATATATACCATTATGATAGTGGATAGTGCAGCCATTCAGAGGGACCTCATCAAACTGGAGAAATGACACAAGCCTCATTAAGGCACATACAAAGTACTACACCTATGGCTTTATTCTAACTGAATTCTGTGCAGCAATATATGCTGGAAGGTGACTGGGTAGAATGCAACTTTGCAAAAAATGAGCTGGTGACCTTGGAGATTCAGAAATACCTTCTTGTGGAGAAGAAGAGCAAAGACATACTGGAGCTGCATTAGCAACAGCATAGTCAGAAAGTCACGGGAAGTGTTTATTCCTCTCCTTTCCACACTTGTAAAACTATGTCTGGAGTATTGAATTAAGTTTTGGGCTCCAAGTTGAAAGAATCGTTGACACACTAGGGCAACTCCAACAGCATCCAACTGAGATGGTCAGGGGACTGGAGAATATGGCATATAGAGAGAAGCTGCCAGTGTAGCTTCCATGTTTCTTATTTATTCTGCCATGTAACATTTAATCTATGTCTAATTTCTATTACATATAACAGCTAAAATTCCAGACATTGATCAGTTTTGAATGATGTCATATCAGAAGTAATTTCCTAGCTAATAATCACTAGTTTGGCTTTAGCTCTCATATGTGATCTAATTACAACCTTGCCAAGATAAATAAGACCAAAAGGTACTTTTCTACTTCTCATGAACAAGATGTGATATGCAGAAGTGTTATACTCCCCACACTGCGCTTCTCTGACTAAGATTATTATTCAGTAACAATCTGCAGAAGCAGATGGACATAATTTTTAGTCATTTTGCCTCATGGTCTACTGTACTGTCTTAAAACATAGCTGAAAATGGATTTGTGTTTTGATACAAAAGCTGGCTGGAAAAAATCAAAATCTTCAAAAAAATCAAATTTTATCGATTGTATATTATATTTAAAACCTCTGTGGAAGTTCTCTCTTATGTTGAAAAGTGTAGTTTTTGTGCTGAAAATATTGTGGTACATTTGGCTAGCCTATTTAATTTTTTTTTTTTTTTTGAAGTATTATCCAATTGGCCACATTATGTTGTATTATTATAAAAGCATTTCAGGTAGCCAATCAATTCTGATAAATCTATATGAAATAGATTATTTATATTCTCTTTGTTTATTCAGAGAGCAATTTCCTTCCTTTAACAACTGAAACACCTTTTTTGCTAGTTTTCATCTCTATTTGTCCTTCAAAGCCTGAAAATGGCAATGAGAGCCCTTGGAGAAAGTGAGGACATGCACTCTTTCACACTACCAGACTTTTATATATATGAGAGGTCTTTTCGATTTTATGTTTCTTCAGAGAAAACCTCTTTTCCACCATAGTTTCTGTGTAAGTTTGTATTAAAAATGTTCAGAATAGCTCAACCAACATTGCTTTCATACCGCCTCTTGTCTGTGTGGCTCCTGCTGAAATAAACTTTCATCCTACTTGACAAGGGAGACTAAGTTAGATTAAAATGTAGCTGAAGGATTCAAATGGGGTGGATAAAACTGCTCTTTCTGTTGGAGCTCTGCTCCATTGCTAAAGAGACTCTCACTTCAGCTGACCAACCTTGTCCTGTTTTATGGAGGCAGGGTGAGGAATATGTATATTGGTTTGCTGTGAATGGTTTACATGGGACTTCAGATCTAGGCCAAGAATCCAAATGATAGTGTTAAATTTGATATAGACTAAAATCAGAGATGGAAGAAAATCTTAAAAAATTAGGATTCTCAGCCTTTGGTCCCAAAGTTACAGGATTGTTCTCTACTGTATACTTCCTATTAATCATTTCTAATACTACTGACTACTATTTGTTAACTTGCAAGAATTTCTGGCAGTGAATAAAATTGCCATTGTTTCTTCATCTCTCCCAAATCCCAAAAGGTGGTGGTTACAACTATGCTCTTTTCAAAGGGAAAAAATAATAATAATAAAAAATATTCCTATAATGTTCAGAGCTCAGTTTTATCTGTTGTCTATTAAATGTCTTCAATTACTCAGAAATACCACAGTAGTCTGTAACATTTTGCAAATGCCTTCTGTGTGCTGAATACATCCTGCTCTCACATCCCTCCCAGTGAATGCAAACACTAACATTTCCCACTTCAGTCTCTGTGAAATTAAAACAGTTTGTAAAGTAGTTGGTTAGGAAAAAGATAGTGGTCATATTTTAGGGCAGTAGTAAATTTACTTTTTAAGTTGGTGCCCATTTACTTTATAAAGTTGTATACGTCAGTGGTCATTGAAAAAATCGACATTTAACAATATTATTTCTTCTTGGAAAACATACAAAGTTCCTATGCAGGCAAAGACTTTGGTGACTTTTACTGACTATTGCACAATTGATATGGTACTATTTAATCATATCATGCAGAATGACTTTGTTTGCCTTATGAGAAAAGATAGTAACTCATCTTCCGTCTACTTGAATGATTTGTGACTAGTGTGTATTTCTACATCAGGTTTGATAAATTGACAAATACTGTTCCGAGAAGAAATTACATATCCTCACTCACAGCTTTGAGCCATCAGAAGGGAGTCACACTTTGCAAAAAGTAGCTTAAAAGGCTTAAAAAGTAACTGTCCAGAGATATTTTTCTTGACTGGGAAAGAGGTTGGGAGGTGTGTTGCTGGTCAAAGCCCTCTCTCTCTCTGCATGATTTTTATTTTTTTTCCTTTTCTTCCTCTGAGTGTGTATGTATTTTCATTTATGAAAAGTTGACTTCTGGTGTGTTCATCTGTTACTGGTTCCAAGGTGCTCTATTTCTTCCCACAATCTGTCTTATTTGGTATTTTCTTTAGTTGCTGCCAGTAACAAGCCATATATCTGGACCTGTGTGACTTTCATGGTTCTACCAACATCTTTCTTGCTGTTTTCCTGCTATGCTGTGACAATTTGGGGAGACTTTTCTCTTAGGTCTATAAGACTAAGGCCAACACACCTTCTGCTAACTAATATCCCTTCCTTTGGAGATCTTGTTAATTGTGAAAGGCATCACCTCGAGTAATGTGTGCAGTTCTGGGCACCACAGTACAAAAAGAATGTGAAACTGTTGGAGAGTGTCCGGAGGAGGGCTATGAAGATGGTAAAGGGCCTAGAGGGGAAGACATATGAGGAATGGCTGAGGTCACTTGGCCTGTTCAGCCTGGAAAAGAGGCTGAGGGAAGACCTCATCATGGTCTACAGCTTCCTCACAAGGGAGAGTGAAAGGGAAGGCGCCGATCTGTTCTCCTTAATCACCAGTGATAGGACCCGTGGGAATGGTGTCAAGCTGCAGCAAGGGAGGTTCAGGCTAGACATAAGGAAGAGGTTCTTCACTGAGAGGGTGGTCGCACACTGGAACAGGCTCCCCAGGGAAGTAGTCACTGCACCAAGCCTGTCAGAGTTTAAGAAGCGTTTGGACTGTGCGCTTAGTCACATGGTCTGAATTTTTGGGTAGACCTGTGTGATGCCAGGAGTTGGACTCGATGATCCATGTGGGTCCCTTCTGACTCGAGATATTCTATGATTCTATGACTCTATTGAGATGGAGAAGTAGCTAAGGGCAGAGTTACATTAAACATGATTTTTATATAAAAGTTAAAAGGAACACTTTAGAAGGAATACAGAGAAATTGCAAAAATATGTCAGAAGCAATTGTATTGCATCTATACCTGTTATGCTTTTTAATAGATGAGAATAGTTGTGAAACCAAACTAATTGGACAAGGGAGGAAAGACTAAAAAAGAAAGCATGTGGTTACTGATACAAAACCAACTTAAATCTGGAAAAGCCTTCCATTGTTTTACTGAATTTGATTTAGGTCTTAAGATATAAAACTGAGCCTGCAAATCAAGAGGTGATTGTAAATGTGTTGTGGTGTAGAATGACAGTCCTTCTTGTAATTCGTCTGGTTTTAGAGTGTCTGAAAGACAATGGACTACTAAACTAGCAAAATTAAAAAACAAAAAACAAACAAAAAACAAAACAAAAAAAAAACAAAACAACAAAAAAAAACATTCCACTCAAGTTCCAAAATACAAATTATTTTCCTTCCCTTCCCTTTCCTTCCCTTTCCTAGAATCTAGAATTGTAAAAAACTTGGAAAGATTAACAACAGTAATCTCAAAACAACAAATGCAGATGCCTGGAACTCTGAATTTCAATACAGTTAGTAATCTGTGTCTGTATTTGCGTAAGTCTGTATCGGTTAACTCTTTATTATATAATAATATATACTAGCTCCCTTAAGATTGACAACTCAGCAAACAAAGCACCAATAACAGAAAAAGGTGATGTTAACTCCTTAATTAAGACTTTGTAACTCACTGTAATAAATAGGGAGGTGAGAACAGGTATTTTTTAGGAACTTCCTAAGTAATTTGTAAGAGCTTTAAAAATGCTATATAAAACACAGTTTTGACCATATGCAGCTGTCTGAAATTACTAAGAAAGGGAAAGGAGGCTTTTAGGTATTATTACACAGGTCTGACTACAGCAGAATTCTGTGGTATAATCTCCCTCATGCCAATACTGCAGTGCAACTCCACTGGTTGTAATAAATTTAATCTTGATGTCAGTGAGAGAAAAATCAGGCCCGTTGTTAGGAGTACTTGCCCCATAAAGCAAAACACTTTGGTGCCGATTTGAAAAGGTTGCTGGAATAATTCAATATTTTTGATGTTGCAGTCTGCATATCCTCTAAAACAAAGGAATCATTAAGTGTTAAACTGTTTGTATAGTAGGGTCTTCAAAATAATGAGACAATCTTTCTCATGTCAGTCAAATAATTACTGCAGAAACATGTGTGGTAATATCCCTTTAAAGTTAACATCCTTGCTGCACAACTAGAAAACTAGATCCTCTGTGTTCCTCATTATTTCAGTACAAAGGAGGTAAGATCTGGAGCTGAATGCAAGGCTTCCTCAACAATAGGCAAAATAGTTCTCCTTGTATTTAATGGTTGAGATCACTCCTTCCATAGAAGAAAAGAAGTTAGAGGAGAGGGGAATGATTTGGAGATTTGTAGGGCAAATGAGCAATGAGAAAGACAGTGACAGGTGTCCTATAGCAGCCACATAAATCCGTCCCGTAGCAGTAACTGCTATCCTATCCTCCTATCAGCAGGCAGCTTGAGATTTCAGAGTTATACAATAGAAAAACAGGGATACAGCAACTGGTTTGCATTTCATGATACTCTTCATCTAGAAGATGGAAGCACCTTATTCATATTGTCTTTATTTTGAACTGAGAAATAATCAATCACATTGAAAATTATATTGTCCTTCCTTTCTTCGCGTTGGGGCAGACTTGGAACAACACTTTCTGTGTATTTTATCAAAAGGAGTAGCTTGAGGTGGCAATAGAAAATTTTAATGAGGTTAATCAATCCTAAACCATGTTTTCTAAAATAAATCACACTGAACTGAAAAGCTTCACGTGTAAGTTTGGGAAGGCTAAAAGACTGAATGATGAAGAATGATGGAGAGACTCCAGGTCTGAATAGTTCACATTGCATTGTTTAAATGGAGTACTTGTATCTTACCCAGTCTATAGCTAAGAACATTAGTACAATCTGACTTTAAGTACTCATCTTTGCTGAGATGTCTATTCTAGATCCTTTCTGTAAATACTTATCTTTGAATAGCATTACAAACAGTGAAGGATGTTTGAAAATCTGGAGAACGTCTCTTTAACAGCTACTCTGCCAAGCAGAGATTTTCTTTTCATAGAATCATAGAATGGTTTGGGTTGGAAGGGACCTTAAAGATCATCTAATTCCAAACCCCTGCCAGGGGCAGGGACATCTTCCACTAGCCAGGTTGCTCCAAGTCCCATCCCACTTGGCCTTGAACACTTCCAGGGATGGGGCATCCGCACCTTCTCTGGGCAACCTGTTCTAATCTAAATTTACTGTCTTTTAGTTTAAAATCATTACTCCTTTTCCTATCACTACACTCCTGATAAAAAGGTAATTTGCTAGAAGTTAATTGCATTCAGGCCAACAAATGACAGAAGGTAATGGAGTAGAGAATCAACGTTTATGTCTGCATATGTTTAGGTTTGACTGAAGTCAATGGTTAAAACCCCATGACTTTTTCAGAAATCAATATTTTACATATAGGTTTTAACATTAGGAGCAATTGATAGGATCTTTTCTGGATAACCCCACAATGCAGACTGTAAAATTTCATTTCATAGTATTTGCATTGAATCCATGTTCTACTTACTCTTACAAATATAGTTGCTGGAAACATGGAAGGTAATTTAGATGGTGCACAAGAATGAGTAATATCTAGACCCCTTGCTCAATTGTGTGGGTTCTGCAAGGAGAAAGGACAAGAATAAAAAGTTGTAAAAGCATATTTTTATCTTTGAGGTAAATAGATCTGTCTGAATAAACACAGCAATCAAATCTGTTGTGTAGGAAGGTGCAATTTTTATGTAATCACTTTGAAATAGAACTTGCAATATTCCATACAGTTACCCAGTATTTAGTTAAATATAAAAGTATCAGTACCTTGCTGAGATATCCATTCTAAACCTTTTCTGAAAAGAATACATTCAGCTTTCACAATTTACCTTTGAATTTAAACCTATATGATCTCCTGATTTCTCCTTGTTCCTACAGTTGCAGTTTGAATTTTATTGTCACCTTTTGAGGGGTTGAGTTCTTCAGTGCTGTCTGCTGTTAAACAGCATTTCTCAAGATTATGTATCCCCTGATTCTTATGTGAAGTGTAAGTCTTTCTTTTTTTGTTTATCACTGTTTTACTTGCTGTTTTGTTTGCTCACTGTAAATGGATGTTCTATTTGAAACAACACAACTCACATTCCTCAAAAGAACAAACTATCATCGAGAGCACTGTGTTCTTGAAGTATTCTTTGCAATTTCTTTCACTAATGTTTATGTGCCTTAGATTGGAAGTATAAATCTGAGTATACCACTACAAGCAAATTCTTCTTTGCTACTACATTTGACAGAGAACAACTAGAATTATGTTTTCCTTTGGGCATTTATTTTGCTCAACCATAAATCTTTGCATAAAATATTGTTTTCCACTTCTGGATCTGTTTGTCTGAATCATTTCTCTACAGTTGGTTAAGTTCACCTATCTTATATTAACTGCGCTGTTACTGATTTTACATGGTCTAATTTGCATGAACTTAAATGATGTTTGATGTTGTTTAACCCAGCAGGCAGCTAAGCACCATAAAGCCGTTCACTCCCCATCCCTCCACCTCCACCCCTATGCCACCCCCCACGGGATTGGGGGAAAGAATCATGTGAAGAAAAAAAAATGTAAAACTCATAGGTCAAGATAAAGACAGTTTAATAGGAAAGAAAAAGGGGTGGGAGGGTGGAGGGTGGGGAAATACACAAAAAAAGTGATGCACAAAGCAGTTGCATATCACCAGCTATCTGATGCCCAGCCAGTCCCTGAGCAACGGCAGCCATCCCCAGCCAACTTTCCCTCAGTTTTATTGTTGAGTATTTCATATGGTATGGAATAGTCCTTTAGACAGTTTGGGTCAGCTGTCCTGGTTGTGTCTCCTCCCAGCTTCTTGTGTAATCCAGTCTCCTCACTATCAGGGCAGAATAAGAAGCTGAAAAGTCCTTAACTTAGTATAAGCAACATCCAGCAACAATTAAAACACTGGTGTGTTATCAATAGTCTTTTCCTCCAAAATCCAAAACATGGCACCGTACCAGAAATTATGAAGAAAATTAACTCAATCCCAGTCAAAACCAGGACAATGTTATAACTTGACCCTCATGATTTTTTTTATTAAAAAAAAAAAAAACACAAAACAAACAAACAAAAAAAAACCACCCTATCTAACTTCCAGACTGCTTTTAGGCTCTCTTGTGGACACCAATCAAATGTATTATTTTCCCACCCTTAAATTTACTATTACATGCAGTGATACATGTATAGTTTTTGAAAGTTTTTCTGAAAGTGTAACTCTTAAAAGGAATTGGAAGATCCTTTGTTTTGCAGTTGGTCAGTTTCATTGTAGAGACAAATTTTAACACCTCCTACCTTCAATATAAACAGCCCAAATCTTTCTTATACCACATACCAAGATTTTTTTTAAATCTCAAAAAAAGTAGTCAGTGTTGTAGAGTTAGCAAAATATTACAATCTCACTAGTATTTGCTTTCCAGAAAATTTTCACAAATGATATTTTTGTTGGTGAGATTGTGAAGAGGTACAGTGAATCTGTTTTTAAGCAATGTCTTCCATGTAAAATTAGAGTACCAGTGGAAATATAGTGCCAGTGGAAAGGACACAACTACAGAATATTGTAATCAACACACAGTATTTTATTTTATTCTATTTTATTTCTTGTGTAGTTTTTCTCAGAAAGCAAACAAACAAGGAAAGGGAGGTTTTTGTTTGAAACAATCACGGAAGTGTAGGAACTCTGACACCTTGCTCAGAGTTAAGGTATCTACTTATTGGTAATGTATCCCAATCTGAGTTGACATCTCAAGATGTTTTAGAACTTCTACAAGAACTCAGATGGTACTAAACATCCAGATAAGGACAGAACAGTGATGTTGAGGTAGAGCAGACATGGAAGCAGGGAAGTGTAGGGTAAAGAACAGAGGAAATGTTATAGCAGTGGAAGGTGTGGGTGAATAGGATTAATTCCTGTTTTGAGTGAGACGAATGACAATGACAAGAATGTGAGACTGGATTTTAAGGTGTAAGGATATGTGATTGCAGGGCTTGGGATTGAAAGGAGGATAGGGAGATGTAGGATCACCCTACGCTTGAGGTCAAATTTCTATTTCTCTATTTATACTCCTACTTCTCCTCTCCTCCCACTGATCAAGGATCATCTGTAAGATGACCTTATATTGAGCAGTGCTTTTACTCCATAGTACGGAGGTGCATATTTCTCAGGAATGCTCAGGTCACTCCAAATAGCATTTATGGGACATTTGTAGAGTAGTGCAGAAAAAATGATTGGAAGTTGAGTAGCATTGGCTGGATATTTCTATGTGAGAAGCAGTTAACCTGCTAGACCCAATCAATTTAGAAGAAGAATGGTTTTACAAGCACCTGTTTGCTTAATTAAGAACCAACTGTGTGGTTGAAATAAACCATTGTACATCAGGACAAAAGAGATCAGAATTGAGTGTGTTTGTAGGGTGGATGATTCCAATGAACTGATCTTGTGATTGAGATTTCTACAAAACCTTTCAATGTCTTTTTACTTAATCAAGAAGAATGTTAAAAACTAGGGAGACCCAATTCAATTGTAACATGCAGCTGGATCAAAAATTCAAGATGTAACACTGGTGTCCATGCTTGTTCTAAATGTTGATTTTCAAGGAAATCAAACAGTATTGTAAAAAGGGATGCTTTGACAGTTAATTAAGCTATGGAAGCAAGAAAATCCAATAATTCTATCATTTAAGAAAATAAGCCATTTTACCACCCCAGACTCTTTGATTTGCTAGAGCGTATATTGGTTCTTGAAAGTTCAAGAAAGTTCGGTTTAAAAGTTCGGTTTGAAAGTTCAGTTTGAAAGTAAAGCTTCTTCTTTAATAAAAACTTTAGATCTGTCTATGGTAAATAATGAAAGCCCAGCAAGGAACCAAATTGCATTTTTTAGCTTTTGTCAGTCTATGAAAATTGAAGTCCTGGGCTATGAGCTGCAGCCTTCCTATAGTCGTTGGAAGACATCCTTTGCTCATTTTATTTTGGATGAAGTACAGAATCTTTCTTTGGAAGACTGGGTCTTCCAAGGATCTTGTCTGTCTTTTTTAAGAAGTGCAAATATATATAACTAGGAAAATTACTTCAGGAATCTTCAGATATAGAGTCGGGCATGAGCTGAAGAATTCATGATAACTTGGTGGGTGGACTTTTACTCCTGTGGAATTGGAAGGAAATGTTTAGCAAATCTTGCTGGAGTTACACAGAGTACTGTTGCCTATGTGTTGAGGCATGTCTGATTTTCTCACTGAACTTTCAAATACATTATCCAAAGCTAGCTTTAATATAGTCAGCTGTAAAGAAAATAATAAATAAAAAATAAAGAAAATCCTATCAGTTGTTACCAGGGATTTGTTAGAGAGCAGTGAGGTCACCCCTCAACCTCCTTTTCTGCAAGCGTGACAAAGCCAGTGTCTCCAACTGTTCCTCACAAGAAATCTTCCAGTCCTTTTACCAGTGTTTTGTTCTCTTCTGGATGCATTCAAGTAACCTAGCATCCTTTTTATACTATGGAACCCAGAGCTGCACACAATATTCCAGGTGAGGTTGTACCAATACTAAATATAGTGGGATAACCACTCTTCTGACTGGCTGACTATGCTGAGTTTAATGAACCCCACAATACATTTTGCCCTCTTGTCTGCCAAGGCACTCTGCTGACTCATATTGATCCTGTCAACCTGCACCCCCAGATCCCTTTCTGCAGGGCTGATCTCTATCTACTTGTCTCACAATCTGTAAGTGTGATTGGCATTACTCTGTCCCAAGTGCAGAACCCAGCATTTACTGTTTTTGTGTTTCATGCCACTGATGAGTGCCCAATCCTCCAATCTATCTAAACTCCTCTGCAAGGCTCTCTCATGCTCAAGAGCGTCAACAGCATCTCCCAGTTTAGTATCAACAGCAAACTTGCTAAGGATGCATTCAAGTCCTGCATCCATATTATTGATAAAAATATTAAACAGAACGGGACCTAGAATTGAGCTCTGGGGAACACTACTAGTGACCAGCCACCAACAAGATGTAGCCCCATTCACTACAACCCTTTCAGCCCTACCATTTAGCCAGTTCTTCACCCAGCATAACATGTACTTATTGATCTCACAATGGGACAATTTGTCCAGAATGATACTACGAAGGACAGTATCAAAGGCCTTTTACTAAAATCCAGAAATATTATGTCTGCTGCCTTCACTCCATCAACTAAGCAGGTCACTGTTGTCCCAAAACTGGGTTCCTTTACCTGGTGTGCAAAGAGCTGATTTACTCACAGAGTCGAGATATTTGTTTATTTCATATCTACACAGAGATGGGTCCTTGGTGGTAGCTACACAAAGCTAGCACATCTCTCAACACTGAAAATACACCTTTATAATCATCAATTATATACAAAATTACTACTGTTGGTGTTTAAGTGAGCACAACAACTTCTCATTGGCTAATTGCCTTTAAGGGGATTAAAGGAAAAAGGCGGGGGGGGGGGGGGGTGTTTAAAGGAAAAATAAATAAGTGACTAAGTGACCCTCTAATTCATTGTGCATGCTCCATGAGTAGTGGGCTTAAAGTGAGGAACGGGCTCTTTCTGACCTGCAGGTGTGGTTTTCTGTTGTAAATGAGGATAGGTCACTTGAAGTTCAGTTAACAAGCCATTCTGTTTCTCTGGCTATTCTTTATCCTTTGTTTTTGACAATTATTTTTGTATATGTTTTGCTAGAGCTCCTTTTCCTTTGTTCTTAATTCCTGAGTTTATCACCAAATCCTCCATTTTCTTGGGCTATAGTGTCCTTGTTTACATATTTACAGTTTGATCACCTGTGATTAACCTTCTATCACATTTACTTCTCTAAAAAATTCCACTAATTTTTACTTCTACAACAGCTTTTCTCAAACTTTGATCATTTGAACATGTTCTTTCCATTTTCTGATTGCATAACATATCTGCCATTACTACAGCAATGAGGATTTGAAGAAAGTACAGAGAGAAAACGATGAAAAACTAAGTTTTAATTTCCATGCACCAGAATAAATTTTAGATTGTCTATGAAAATATCAGGATTATCCTGAATATAGATGGGTGGAATCTAGTACCTTTTCTATTTAACGCTCTGTGGTGTGATATATAATTTTTTATTTTACAGAAAAATAAAAAATAATTATTAACATATTAATAAGAATAAGAAAGTTCAGACAGCATTATTTTACATGACAGTCTGAGGATAACCTATTCCATTTACTGTTGACAGATCTCATATTTAGTTGTAAGGCTGAAAATTGTTCAAGTCTTAAAGTCTGTGCTTTAAGAGTTATAAATAGATGATGAATTTGAGTACATCTTTTAGTGACTAGTACTATTTTTGACCACTGTGGGGAAATACCAGTTTCTTCATAATTGAAGTGGAAGCTAGCATAAACCCAATTAGGCTAGACATCAGGAAGAGGTTCTTCACTGAGAGGGTGGTCGCACACTGGAACAAGCTCCCCAGGGAAGTAGTCACTGCACCAAGCTTGTTGGAGTTTAAGAAGCATTTGGACTGTGCACTTAGGTGCGGACCTATGTTTTCTTTGGTTCTCCTTTTTCTGTTCACATATCTAAAAAAAAACTTTTTTTTTGTCTCCCACAGACATGGCCAGCTTCAACTCTAGTTGGGCTTTGGCCACACGAATTTTCTCCCTACAAACATGAACAGCATCCCTGTATTCCCTCCTCATCGCCTGACCCTCCTTCCAGCAGCCGTACACTTTCTTTTTTCGCCTAAGCTCCAGTAGAAGATCCCTGGTCAGCCAGGCCGGCCTTCTGCCCCGCTTGCCTGACTTCCGATATTTTGGAATTGCCTGATCTTGTGCTTTTAGGAGGCAGTGCTTAAAGATGGATCAGCGCTGATGGACACCAATGCCTTCAAAAGCAGTTTCCCAGGGGACCTTGCTGACTAGTTCCCTGAGCAGCCTGAAGTCTGCTTTCCCCATATCCAGGGCTGAAGTTTTGGTGACAGTTTTCCTTCTGTCACCATAACTTCTAAACTCAACCACTTCATGACCGAAGTCACTTCATGACTTCATTCACTTCACTATGACCGAAACGGCTGCCAACTGCCACATCTCCCACAAGACCCTCTCTTGTCGTCCTGGCCAGGTGGTCTGTAATAGACTCCCACAATGACATCCCCTTTATTTGTTCGTCCTTTAATCCTTACCCAGAGGCTCTCAACTTTGCCATCGCCAACTTGAAGTACCACACAGTCCAGCCCATGCTTCACATACATTGCCACCCCACCACCTCGCCTACCCTGCCTGCACCTCATAAAGAGCCTGTAACCATCTATTGCAACACACCAGCCACAGGACTCATCCCACCAGGTTTAGCTTTTGCCGATGATGTCGTAGCTGTGGGACTGGGTCAAGACTTCTAGCTCATCCATTTTATTCCTCACACTGCGTGCATTTGTGTAGAAGCATTTCAAATGCGCCTCCCTACACGCAGCACCTTGTGTAGCTGACCGAAGGGCCTCACTAGCACACAGTCCCTCAGATTCTAGCACACCACCCCTTAGCTCATCACCGGTGTGCCTGGTTTTATCCCCTTCCCCCTTCAACTCTAGTTTAAAGCCCTGTCTATCAGCCCTGCCAACTCCTGAGCAAAAATCCTCACCCCTCTCTGAGAGAGGCGCATCCCATCTGGTGCCAGCAGGTCCGGTGTCATGTAGACTTTCCCATGATCGAAAAACCCGAAATTCTGCTGGTTGCACCAGTCCCAAAGCCACATGTTAATGTGATGAGTCTGTTTGTCAGCATCAATCCACCCTATCGGAAGGACAGAGGCAAACACATCCTGTGCCCCTGATCCTTTAAGTAGTCGCCCCAAAGCCCTAAAGTCCCTTTTGATTGCTCTTGGACTTCTCGTTGCTACCTCGTCATTACCAGCCTGAAAGACCAGTAGTGGGTAGTAGTCAGTGGGCTGTACCAGGCGCTTGACTTTCTTAGCGAAGTCTCTCACCCAAGCCCCGGGGAGGCAACAGACTTCCCTGTAGGTTGGGTCCAGTCGGCATATTGGGTCCTCTGTCCCTTTCAAAAGGGAGTTCCCCATGACAATAACCCTTTCTTTTTTGACAGTTGATGTAGCAATGCAGGGGTAAGTTGCCTTGCCTTAGGCATCCTCTCCAACTGGGACGGGCTTTCGTCTACTTCGTTGTTCTGACTGTCGTGTTCTAGACCCTCATATCTGTTATATAAGGATAGATGGGAAGGTGAGGTGGGCAGGGACAGGGCTCGCCTACCACACCAAACAGGAACCTGCCTCCGTTCCCCGCCTTAGCCTAGGTCTCCTCCTACTGCCTGGCGAGATAAGGGAACTTTTGTCTTCTGCGTAGCAGGAGACATTTGTGCTGCGGCAAGCTCGTGAGTCTGTCTCAGAGAGGGTAGAGTACACCTCCACCAGTCACTTTCCCTCTCTGACTCCCTGATGCTCCTGAGCCTACTCACCTTCTCCTGAAGCTCCATTACCTGGCTGAGCAGCTCTTCAATCTGGGCACACCTGCCACAGGCATACCCCTCGCTGCTGCTGTCGGATACCGACAGAAGACTTGGGCACACCCTATAGCCCAAGACCTGGATGGCTGCGTGTTTCCCCGAGCCCTCCGTCTGAGTAGCCACATCGGTGACTGCGGCTAGAGAGGCCACAAGAGATGGGGAGGCCATGGTTTTCTGCCTGGTTGATACCATGACCAGGTTCCTCACAGGCAGGTTACAAGTACCAAAGGGAAAGACCGCTGCAAAAGAGTGGTGAGGGGCCCTCCCTGCTCAAACTGCCGCGCAAACTGCCACGCCATGCCCTTCTGACGTGCCATGCCCTGTTTGCCCACTCTGGTCACTGCACTCCTGGTTGCCGCGCTCCCTAAGGGCTGCTTTTGAACGGCCAGGGAGAGGGTGCTGCTGGCTCCGCCTACGCCTCGTCAGCCTCCCTTGCAAGGGCTGCTAACTCCTGGCGGTTCCCTCGCTGTTTCGAGTGGCCTCGATGCCAAAAAAAAAGCCCTGCCTGTCTCGATCCCCTGCTCCATTGCAGAACGCATCTGCCCCAGAGCCGATCACCTCGGCAAGAGGCGATAATTTCTTTGTTATTTGTCTTATACCTGACAGGCAGATACATGCATAATAGTGTCAAGCTCCTTGCCAAATTCTCATTGGCTAGGCTGGTGCTTCATTCACTCTAATCAGATTTTTGCCAAACAGACATAGTTTTGACCACTTCTTCTCACTAATGCAATACACTATATTAAGTTCAGATGTGTGGCTTGGATCCTGTTAGACTGCAAAATGCAGAATTGACTGAATTCTCTCTCTTTTTTTTCCCCACATTTTTGAAGTTTTGGTTATATCTTTGGACTTTCTTAATTGCTGTCATTGCAAACGTTATCTTGCTGACTAATTTGCAAGAGTTGGTGCAGACCTGTTTACTGTCTCTTCACTCTTCATTGCAAACCACATGTGGAAACTACATGGAGGAAACCTGAAAATGTTATTGTTTCATAAGGTCCTCCATCAAAATCAAATGCCACTGAATTAAGCTGAAGTGATCATCAAGAAGGACATTTGATTCTATAAATGACATGCTGTAGATCAAATATTCAGCTTCTATAAAGCTCTGAAGAAGAACTTATACTGTTTTTTGCTGAGGTGCAGCTAATTTTCTTCATAGTAGTTTTTATCATTCTGTGTTCTGGATTTGTGACCAATACAGTGTTCATAACACCCTGATGGTTTACCTATTGCTGACCAGTGCTTTGCACAGTGTGGAGGTCTTTTCTGTTTCTGACACTGCCCCACAAGCACATAGGCAAGGAATGCGCAAGAAGGAGACACAAACTGACCAAAGGAATAGTCCATACTGGACATTGTGCTCAACAATAAAAGCTGGGTGAAAAAAAGAGGAAAGGGAAGACATGTTTTGGCATGTCATCCCAAGTAACCATTATGTATGAAAAACACTGCTTTCTTGGAAATAGCTAAATATCTGCTTGCTGATGGCAAGTAATAAACAAATTTCTTATTTTCCTTTGCTTGTGCAAACAGCTTTTGCTCTACTTATTAAACTGTCTTTATCTCAAGCCAGGAGTTTTCTCACTTTTACCTGTTCCCCATCTCACTGCAGGGGAGAGACTGAACAGCTGCCTGGTGTTTAGCTGAATCCTGGGGTTAAACCACAACATGCACACAAGGTCCTGACATGGGTAGAGGGATGCAGCAGAGCCATGCGCAGCAGAGGCAGTGGAAAATTCACTGCATTTGACCATCCTGGTTGTGCCCTTCTTCCAGGTTTTTGCACCAAACTGTTTACTGTGTGTGAACCTGAAATGATTACTGGTACTATTGCAGCCTCCATGGTTTCCTGCCGACACACTTGCTGTGCTTGCAGTTGAGTTGTGGAAGTTCTAGGTTCTAGGACTAGTTCTACAGTTGAGTTGTGGAAGTTCTAGTTCTAGGAATGTGGAATCAGTCCTAGAAATCACATTAAAATCTGACTTGCCTTTTGGTCTATAGAGAATTGTTTGGGTAAATACAGGTCAAATTTTTAGTTTATTTTTTGGTATTTACATAGCTCTGCCTGTAAGCAAACTCCCATTGCCCCAAGAGCATTCAGGAGTTGACTCGCTTATAACAGATTTTTCTTACTCTAACCGAAATTAAACAGCAAGAGCCTGGCTGTAGGATGATCTACATCTAACCTGTCACATTCAGGGTAAACCAGAGTGGTCTGTGCTCTAAACTGAATTGAACCTATTTGTAGCTCCATAGCCCGGTCAATAGTATGTGGACCACATCTAACTGCCATAGCAAGCATCTCACTCTTGCCAGCAGAGTGTTTCTGCAGGCAAAACTCAGCAAAGATCAGTCTACCGGGGGAAAAATGGTTGTTTCCTGGTCACTGCTGACTATTAGAAATGCCAGGTCAGTAAGCATTGCTCTTATTTACAGTATTTCTGCTGCAATTCTGCATGGCTCAGCACATTTTAGGTCTGTGTTTGTGGCAGCATCTGGTTTTCACTCTACTCTGCCTCCAAGCTGGGAACATAACATAACTGGTTTAGTGGGTGATAGTGGCTGTGGAGGGTAGGTTGGATGAGATGATCTTGGATGTTTTTTCCAACCTTAATGATTCTGTGATTAGAAGGTTAATATTGAATAACAGCTGAGTTTGTCAGTTTCTATATTGCTGTTGCCAGTAAAGGAATAGTCAGCCTCTCAACTGGTAATATTGCATTGTACTTGATGTGTGTGTCCCTTCTTCTGGCACCAGTTATTTCTGCCCAGCTGTTGCAGGTCAGCTACTCAGGAGGGGTGGTATCAGTGATGGGTCAGTAAAAACGGTGAAACTGCTGCCATAAAAGTTGGTCAAAAAAACTCTCTAAAGACTCAAGTTGGAGTTTTAGAAAGCAGGCATTCTTTAATTGCAGTGCAGGACACACAGAGGATCACTCCGCCTAGTGTGCATGCCGAATTGTACAAGGTGTGAGAAATGTCTCACAGTAATTTTTTCCAGGTAGGTTCTCTGGTGAAGGAAATATATTTATTCACAATTACAATGGCGGGCATCCTGCAAGCAGGAGTGTACCTACTAGTTACATAGCACGGTTTATACACTTTATGTCACGATGACCCTCCCCTGTTTCCCCACTGACTGGGTACTCCAGGTTCACTACTTATCCAACGCTTTACAGATCAGGCTTTCAGTTGCCAGCCTGTTATTTTTCAAGTTTCTTGTGGCTTTTCACTCTGGGGTGGTAATATTTCTTCCCTTATCAGACTTGACACCATGATTGTGCCTAATTCCATTAAGGAGTCTGGTGGTTGTCTGCATTTTACAAGATTGTCTGGTAAGCTTTCTTATCATTGCAAGCGTGTCTCAACACCACATTCCTTCCTCCTAAACAGTGTAACATCTCCTTGCAAAATCACAAAAACACTCTTTCTTGCAATGCTTCAGGAATTATATACAATCAAAACATATATATTCATTATATTTCTGAGAAACAATCAGCATATTCCTACTATTTCCTGTAACACGTTAAAATATGTCAAATTTCCTAACGCATGCACAATTGTTTCTACTTGGTAGAAACCAAGTTGGTTTCCGTTGGTAGTCTTCCTCACTATGTTCGCTGCTTGGACCTAGTTCTTGCACATGCTCAGACCATCTTCTGTCATATCTTGTTGTTCCAACCTAGCCATGCATACTAAACTAAGTCATTTACACATCCAAAGACATGTGCATACCATAAGTTCCTCACCTATTCTTTACAGGCCTAGGTTATCTTGCCCCCCTCCATCATCCTGGTATACAATTCTGTGTGGTCTTACAGATGAGGCTAACTAATTAGTGAGTAAGGTAGCATCAGGGTTACAAAGATTCTAGAATTCCTTCTATCTAATTAAACGTAGTAAAATATTTCAAATTCGGTTCTATTATTCTATCAGGGAGGGAACCATATGTACTCAGTATCAAAAATGTTTCACTGTTTAAAAAAACAAAACAGACACAGTGATACAATCAGTGCATCTTGGTTATACATGAACAGTAAATTTTAGTCACCTGAGCATCTTTTTGTTAGGTTATGTGATGAAAACTCATCTGCACACTCAAAAAGGTGCAGAGAGAGAGACAACAGTGGGGAAGGGGAACCCAGAAGAAATGCTAGCTCCTTCTGAGAGAGGGAGTTAAGAGAATCTTAGTAGATGGGATGCTGATTAATGAATATCTAGATTGTTGTTTTGAACTAGTAGATGTTGCTGCTAACTATTGTGCAAATTAACTGAAGCAAGAAGTTTTGGGGCCCCTCATAAAGAATAGCTCCTGATAAAGATGAAGAACCTGTCTCAAGAACTGGCTGAAACCGATCCTGTGGTTTGGACAAAGGCCAAGGATTTAAAAATGCAAGTGCCAGGGAAAAAGGTGAAAAGTTCAGATATGAGGAAGAGGAAGGAAGAGCCTTACTTCATTTTAAGAGACCACCAGAGACAACCACCAGAAAGCAGAACACAGGCGTGGTTGGGAGGACCACATGTAGATCAGTTCTCGGAACTAATTATAATATGAAGCGGGGATAGGTTATGCATATGTATAAGCGTATTGGGAAACTTCATGCATATGTAACTCTTTACTGCATATAACCAAGGCAAGTTGCTGCGCTGGGGTGCGCATGCCTTTGGGAGCTATCCCACATGCGCCTGGCGCCGAAATAAACATACATACTTTATAACTCATTTGCTTTGAGTTGTAGAGTTCTTCCACAAATCACTTCTGAGCTTTGTTGGCTCCACAGGGAAAGCAATTGCTTTTGTCACCCACATTTTGAATAAAAGTGTGGAGCAAATCAAACAACCAGAAGCTGCAGACTCATACTGTCACTTTTTTATTATTTTTATTTACAGTGCGGAAGGCAATACTTTTAAGGCCCACTCGGTAAATTTCAACCAGGAACTTTGAAACTTTCAGAAATTAATCTGTGATTCTAAAAAACTATATAAAATAAAAAATCACGCAACATCAGTTTATCTGAATTCACCTTAAAGGTTTCAACTAATATCAGTTTTTGAAAAATTCTCTATTGCCTACATAAAAGAATAATAAAAAAAAAAGAAAATATTGCCATGTTTGGAAGCATCCCTGTGAGACAGGGAACAAGATAAAGGATGTTGATTCCATAGCTCTTAGCTAGCACAATTGTATGTTAATGACACCAAAGATAAGGGAGTAAAAGACTGTATGCATAGATAATGGAAACAGCAAAAACTGGCTTGACTGCTGAAGTCTGTGAAAGACAGGAAAGGTCAGAAGTTTAGCAGTGAGGAAAACTTCTGGCCTTCATCAAAAGACCACCAGAGTATGCCAGACGACCACCCAAGGACTGCAGTACGTATGTGAATAGGGGCGGGAACCTATGTTAATGATTCTTCGGATACCTGATGAATATGCAAGAGACTTATGGGAAATGAAGTGAATATATATTTATCCCACTAATATAAGCACACTGCCAGTAACCCTTGGTGTGTGTGTGTTAGGCGGAGCGATCCCCCACACACCCGTCACCGTAATAAAGAATACCTGCTTAATAAATTTGGTTATTGAGCTTTCACTGCATCAGATTGGTGACCTAGATGGGACACCCTCTGTTAGACTGTGGAAGGCATTGAGATGCAGGAGAATTGTGGCTGTAGACTTGAGTGTTGAAATTCCTCAACTTCCCAAGTTAGTCACCATTTGCTCTAAAACACGAGTTTTACATGCTCATCTTAAGTGAAAAGGAATTGGCAATTCATTCCCCATCAGACTCATTGTGGTCTCAGGTCCCTCACACAGGATGCTCCAGCCTACCCCTGCCTCAAGTACAAATGCTGGCCACCAAGACTGAAGCTGCACTGAGCCAATGCCCTGAGGGGCAGCGGAGAGATCTGAGGATTGGGGTGGCTTACATTATTGCAGAAACTTGAAGGTCTCCTCCAACAATAATGATTCTATGATTCCTCCAGTACCTATTCCTGCACTAATTCCTCCTCCTCCTCCACTTCCACTGCCTCCTCCTCGTCCACCACCTCCATCAACTCATTCACATTCTCCTCCTCCTCCTGATTCTCCTCCTACAGTGCCTATTCCACTTCCACCGCCTCTTCCTTCTCCACATCCTTCTCCTCCTCCTCTACCTCCTCCTCCACAAGCACTGCCACCTTCTCATCTACCACCTCCTCCTCCTCCACCACATCCATCACTTCCTTCTCTTCCTCCACCTCTACCATCTCCTACTTGTCCACCGCCTCCTACTTGTCCACGGCCTCCTATTCGTCCACCTTTGGCCGTTATATAGGGAAGAGAAACCACACCCCCTATAGTTGACAAGCCAATTGCAAAACAGGTAAAAATCACTAGCCAGCCAATTAGGGGACAGGCAACGCATCACAGAGGGTCATGAAGATGCTAGGAGCAGCAAGCTCCTGCCTTACAGGGCCACGGTGCCATGGTCCTGCTGGCTGACAAATGGAACTAGAACTATGAACGGTGGGCAGCACTCACGACCTGACCCTCCCACAGAAGCCACCTTTCCACACCTGGTCCCTGGCAACTGCTCCTTACATCTCTGGGCTCATGATAATTGCTACTACTGTGCCCTAGCCAGGGGCACGCAGAGCAAGTTAGCCAGGAATTTTCTGCCAAGGTGGAGGAGTCGATGAAGGAGGAAGAGGTGGTGGGGGAAGAGGTGGTGGATGAGGAGGAGGTGGCGGTGGACAAGGAGGAGGCGGTGGTGGACGAGGATTCATAGAATCATTATTGTTGGAGGAGACCTTCAAGTTTATCCTGTCTAGCCATCACCCTACTACCAACGTCACCAACTAAACTATGTCCCTAAGCACAAGGTCCAACCTTTCCTTGAACAGCCCCAGTGACGCTGACTCTACCAGCTCCCTAGGGAATCCATCACAGTGCTTGACTACTCTTTCTGAGAAGAAATGTCTCCTAATTCTAACCTATACTTCCCCTTGGTGCAACGTGAGGCCATTCCCTCTAGTCCTTTCACTAGTTACCTCTGAGAAGAGACTGACCCCCAGCTCTCCACACCTTCCTTTCAGGTCACTGGAGAGAGTAACCAGGTCTCCACTGAGCCTCCTCTTCTGCAGAATAAACAACCTGGTTCTCTTAGCTGCTCCTCATAGGACTTGTGTTCCAGGTCCTTCACCATCTTTGTAGCCCTTCTCTGGACACGCTCCAGGACATCGATGTCCTTCTTGTACTGAGGAGGGGCAGGTGGTAGTGGAGGTGGTGAAGGAAGAGGTGGAGGAGGTGGAGGATGTGGAGGAAGAGGTGACAGAGGTAGAGGATGTGGAGGAGGAGGAGGTGCTTTCCTACCCTGATTTAAGCACTGGCTTCTGAAATATTTAAAGAGGTCCTTGCAATGTCCCTCACTATTTGGGTTTCTTTTGTGACAAATAGGACTTTTGAGTGCAATGATACGCCTTTAGGTCTTTATAATCCCCCCTGTACACACTGAAGAGAGTGAGGCTATCAGCCGTTCAAGTGCAGAAGTGAGAACACAGGAGACACCGTTGTGCAATGCTGGTGACAGAAGGAGAATTGTGGCTGTAGACTTGAGTGTAGAAATTCCTCAACTTCCCATGTTTGTCACCATTCTTTCTAAAACACAAGTTCTCATGCTCATCTTAAGCAAAAAGGAATTGGCAATTCATTCCCCAACAGCCTCGCTGGGGTCTCAGATCCCTCTCACAGGATGCTCCTGCCTACCCGTGCCTCAGGTACAAATGCTGCCCCCCCAAAAAAAGGTGCACTGAGGCAATAACCTGAGGGGCAGCGGAGGGATTTGAGGATTTGTGTGGCTATGATTCCTGCAGAAACTTGAAGGTCTCCTCCAACAATAATGATTTTACGAGTCCTCCGCCACCTATTCCTGCACTAATTCTACCTCCTCCTCCTTGTCCACCGCCTCCTCCTCGTTCACCGCCTCCTCCTCGTCCACCGCCTTCCCCAACTACACTGCCTCCTCCACCTCCACTGCCTGCTCCTCCTTCTCCTTCTCCCCCTCCTTCTCCTCCTCCACCGCCTATTCCACCTCCACCTCCTCCTCCTCCACCTGCTTCTCCCCATCCGCCACCTCCTCTTCCTTCACCGACTCTTCTTTCGCCTCCTTCTCCACAACCATCATCTCCTCCTCCTATTCCATCGCCTCCTCCTCAAACACTGCCTCGTCCATCTCCACCGCCTCCTCAATGGCTTCCTCCACCTCCACCGCCTGCTCCACCGCTGCTGCCACCAGTACAGTACCGTCAGCTGTCACCCCTCTCCAGCGCTCTGTCTTCCACTGTCCCACTTTGGCCCTTATAGAGGGAGAAGCCACACCCACTATTGATGAGAAGACTGTGGCAAAACAGCTAACAATCACTAGCCAGACAATCAGGGCACAGGCAACACATCACAGATGGTCATGAAGATGTTAGGACCAGCCAACTGCTGCCTTAGAGGCCCACGGTGCCATGGTCCTGCTGGCTGACAAATGGAACTAGTATTATGAGCAGTGGGGAGCGCTCACGACCAGAACCTCCCACAGAATACACTTTTTCCCAGCTCGTCCCTGGCAATTGCTCCTGAAATCTCTGGGCTCACGATCATTGCTACCACCATGCCCTAGCCAGCCATATGCAGAGCAAGTTGGCCAGGAACATTTTGCCAAGGTGGAGGAGGCAGTGGAGGAGGAGGAGGCGGTGGAGGAGGAGGCAGCTGCGGCAGAGGAGGTGGTGGCAGAATGTTCATCAGCATTCTTTCTAAAACACGAATTTTACATGCTCATGTTAAGTGAAAAGCAATTGGCAATTCATTCCCCAACAGCCTCCTTGGGGTCTCAGATCCCTCAAAAAGGATGCTCCTGCCTACCCCTCCCTCAGGTACAAATGCTGGCCCCCAAGACTTACTCTGCACTGAGGGAATGTCCTGAGGAAGAGTGAAGGGTTTTGAGACTGGGGTGCCTTCACTTATGGCAGAAACTTGAAGGTCTCCTCCAACAATGATAATTCTATGATTCGTCCACAACATACTCATCCTCCTCATCCACTGCCACCTCCTCATCCAGAGCCTCCACCTCGTCCACCGACTCGTCCTCCCCATCCACCAACTCCTCTTCCTCCACCGCCTCCTCAACATCCATGCAGTCCTCCACCTCCACCGCCTTTTCAAACTCCACGCCTCCTCCTAATCCACCTTCTCCTCCACCGCCTCCTCCTCCTCCATCACCTCCAACAACACCTTCTCATCTGCCACCTCCTCCTCTTCGACCACCGCCTCCTCCTCCACTGCCTCCTCACCCTCCACCGCCTCCTCCTCTTCCACCACCTCCTCCACATCCACCACCTTCTCCACGTCCACCACCTCCATCCACGTCCACCGCCTCCATCCACGTCAAACGCCTCCATCCTTCATCGCCTCTGCTGCCACCAGTTGCAGTACCGTTTAGAGTCGCCCCTCTCCAGCACTCTGTCTCCCACTGTCCCACTTTGGCCCTTATAGAGGGAAAAACCACACCCACCATTGATGACAAGACCGTGGCAAAACAGCTAACAATCGCTAGCAAGCCAATCCGGGCACAGGCAACGCATCACAGAGGGTCATGAATATGTTAGGACCATCCAGCTGCTGCCTTATAGTGCCACAAGCCATTGTCCTGCTGGCTGACAAATGGAACAAGAACTATGAGCGGTGGGCAGCGCTCACAACCAGACCCTCCCAGAGAAGCCACCTTTTCACACCTACTCCCTGGCAATTGATCCCTACATCTCTGGGCTCACAATCATTGCTCCCACCATGCTATAGCCAGGCGCACGCAGAGCAAGTTGGCCATGAAGTTTCTGCCAAGGTGGAGGAGGCGGTTAAAGACAAGGTGGCGGTGGAGCAGGAGGAGGAGCAGGTGGTGGAGGAGGAGCAGGCGGTGAAATGTTCATCAGCATTCTTTCTAAAACATGAGTTTTACATGCTCATGTTAAGTGAAATGGAATTGGCAATTCATTTTCCAACAGTCTCGTTCGTGTCACGGGTCCCTCAGAGAAGGTGCTCCTGGTTACTGCTGCCAGAGGTACAGATGCTGGCCCCCACGACTGAAGGTGCATTGAGACAATGCCCTTAGGGGCAGAGGAGAGATTTGAGGATTGGGGTGGCTTCACTTATGGCAGAAACTTGAACGTTTCCTCCAACAATAATGATTCTAAGATTCCTCCACAACCTAGCCCTCCTCGTTCTCCAACTCCACTGCCTCCCTCTTCTCCACCGTGCCCTCCACCTCGTCTACCGCCTCCTCATCCTCCTCCACCGCCGCCTCCTCCTCCTCCACCACCTCCCTGCTCCTCCTCCACCGCACCCTCTGCCTCCCTGCTCCTCCTCCACTGCCTCCCTCCTCCTCCTCCTCTACCTCTCTACTCCTCAACGACCACCATCCTCCTCCAAAATGGAACAAGTGTAACTAGAACTATGACATGTGGGCAGCGATCATGACCACACCCTCCCAGAGAAGCCACCTGTTCACACCTGGTCCCTTGCAATTCCTCCTGAAATCTCTGGGCACACAATCATTGCTGCGACCATGCCATACTCAGGCACACGCAGAGCAAGATGGCCAGGAAGTTTCTGCCAAAGTGGAGGAGGAAGTGGAAGAGGACCAGGCGGTGAAATGTTCATCAGCATTCTTTCTAAAACATGAGTTTTACATGCTCATTTTAAGTGAAAAGGAATTGGCAATTTATTCCCCAAAAGTCTCGTTCGGGTCACAGGTCCCTCAGAGAAGCTGTTCCTGGTTACTGCTGCCAGAGGTACAGATGCTGGCCCCCACGACTGAAGGTGCATTGAGACAATGCCCTTAGGAGCAGAGGAGAGGGAGGAGGAGGGGGAGGAGGAGCAGGTGGTGGAGGAGAAGCGCGAGGTGGAGGAGGAGCAGGCCGTGGAGGAGGAGCAGGCCGTGGAACGTTCGTCACCATTCTTTCTAAGGCAAGAGATTTACATGCTCACGTTAAGTGAAAAGGAATTGGCAATTCATTTCCCAACAGCCTCGTTGGGGTCTCAGGTCCCTCACACAGGATGCTCCTGTTTACCACGGACACAGGTACAAATGCTGGCCTCCAAGACTGAAGCTGCATTGAGGCAAAGCAATTAGGGGCAGAGGAGGGATTTGACGATTGCGATGGCTTCACTTATGGCAGAAACGTGAATGTTTCCTCCAACAATAATGATTCCAAGATTCCTCCGCTACCTAGCCCACCTCATTCTCCACCTCCACTGCCTCCTCCTCCTCCACTGCCTGATCCTCCTCCCTCACCGCAATCACCTCCTTCTCTTCCACTGCCTGATCCTCCTTCACCACCACCGCCTCCTCCACCGCTACCGCCTCTTTCACTGCCACTGCCTCCTTCACCACCACCGCCTCCTTCACAGCCACCGCCTCCACATCCTTCACCTGATCCTCCTCCATCACCACCAACACCTCCTTCTCCTCCAACGCTTCCTCTTGCTCTTCCACTGCCTCCTCCACCTCCGCCACCTCCTCCAACTCCCCTGCCTCCCCCACCTCCGCCACCTCCTCCACCTCCGCCGTCTGATCCTACTCCATCACCACCAACACGACCTCCTCCTCCACCGCCTCCATCCTCCTCCACCGCCTCCCTCCTCCTCCACCACCTCCTCCACCTTAACCGCCTCCTCCACCTTAACTGACTCCTCCACCTCCACCGTCGCACCCTCCTCCTCCTCGTCCTCCTCCTCGCCCTCGTCCTCCTCCTTCTCCTTCTCCTCCTCCTCCTGCTCCTGCTCCTGCTCCTCCTCCACCTCCACCTCCACCTCCACCTCCTCCTCTGCTGCCGCCACTTCCAGTACAATCTGCCATCATCCCTCTCCAGCACTCTGTCTCCCTCTGCCCCCCTTTGGCCCTTATGTAGGGTGAAGCCACACCCACTATTGATGACAAGACCTTGACAAAACAGCTAACAATTGCTAGCCAGCCCATCGGGGCACAGGCGACACATCACAGATGGTCATGAAGATGTTAGGACCAGGCAGATGCTGCCTTACAGGCCCAAAGTGCCATGGTCCTGCTGGCTGACAAATGGAACGAGAACTGTGAGCGGTGGGCAGCGCTCACCACCAGACCGTCCCAGACAAGCCTCCTTTGTAAGCCTGGTCCCTGGCAATTGCTTCTGGAATCTCTGGGCTCACGGCCATTGCTACCACCATGCCCTAGCCAGGGGCACGCAGACCAAGCTGGCCAGGAAGTTTCTGCCAAAGTGGGGGAGGCAGTGGAGGAGGAAGACTTGGTGGAGGAGGAAGACGCGGTGGAGGAGGAAGACGGGGTGGAGGAGGAGGAGGCAGTGCACGAGGAGGAGTCAGTGGCAGAAGAGCAGGCGGTTGACGAGGAGCAGGGGGTGCACAAGCAGCAGGGGGTGCACGAGGAGCAGGCAGTGCACGAGGAGCAGGCGGTGCACGAGGAGCAGGCGGTGGATGAGGAGGAGGTGGTGGATAAGGAGGAGGCATTGGAGGTGGACAAGGAGGAGGTGGTGGTGGAGGACAAAGTGAGCGCTACCCACCGTTCATAGTTCTAGTTCCATTTGTCAGCCAGCAGGACCATGGCACCGTGGCCCTGTAAGGCAGCAGCTGCATGATTCTAGCATCTTCATGACCCTCTGTGATGCATTGCCTGTCCCTAGATTGGCTGCCTAGCGATTGTCAGCTGTTTTGCAATTGGCTTGTCAACTATAGGAGGTGTGGCTTATCCTCCCTATATACGGACCAAAGGAGGGGTGGGGGGGGGTGGGGGGGCAGTGTGAGACAGAATGTTGGAGAGGGGAGATGGTGGAATGTGCTTCAACTGGCGGTGGCAGCGGAAAAGGAGGAGGATGTGGCGGAGGAGGTGGCGGTGGTGGAGTAATCATAATATCATAGAATCATTAAGGTTGGAAGAGACCTCCAAGGTCATCTGGTTTAACCATCACCCTACTACCAATGTCACCCACTAAACTATGTCCCTAAGCACAAGGTCCAGTCTTTCCTTGAACAGATCCAGGGACGGTGACTCCACCAGATCCCTGGGCAACCCATTCCAGTGCCTGATTACTCTTTCTGAGAAGAAATGTCTCCTAATTCTAACCTATACTTCCCTTTGGTGCAACGTGAGGTCATTCCCTCTAGTCCTTTCACTTGTTACCTGTGAGAAGAGACTGACCCCCAGCTCCCCACACTTTCCTTTCAGGTTGTTGGAGAAAGCAACCAGGTCTCTGCTGAGCCTTCTCTTCTCCAGACTAAACAATCCCAGTTCTCTCAGCCACTCCTCAGAGGACTTGTGTTCAAGGCCGTTCACCAGCTTTGTAGCCCTTCTCTGGACACGCTCCAGGGCCTCAATGTTCTTCTTGCACTGAGGTGGGAGAGGAGGAGGTGGTGGTGGAGGAGGAGTTGGAGGAGGTGGTGAAGGAAGAGGTGGAGGAGGTGGAGGAAGAAGAGGTGGGGAAAGAGTTGGAGGAGGTATTGGAGGATGTGGTGGTGACAGAGGAGGAGGAGGTGGTGCAGGATGAGGTGTTGCAGAAGGTGGTGGAGGAGGACATGGTGGTGGAGGACGTGGTGGTGGAGGAGGTGATGGTGGAGCAGATGGTGGCGGAGGAAGTGCTTTCCTACCCTGATTTAAGCACTGGCTTCTGAAAAGTATAAACAGGTCCTTGCAATCTCAACGACTTTGTGTTGTTTTTTGGTTTTTGTTCTTTTTGTGTGTGTGCGACAAAGTGGATTTTTTTCAGTACAATGTTATGCCTTCAGGTCTTTATAAAGCTCCCTGTACACACTGAAAGGAGTGAGGCTATCTGCTGTTCGAGTGCAGAGGTGAGAAAACAGCAGACACAGGTGTGCAATGCTAGTGACAGACGGAGAATTGTGGCTGTAGACTTCAGTGCTGAAATTCCTAAACTTCCTATGTTTGTCACCATTCTTTCTAAAACACGAGTTTTACATGCTCATCTTAAGCAAAAAGGAATTGGCAATTCATGCCCAAAAAGCCTCGTTGGGGGACTCAAGTTCCTCACACAGGATGCTTCTACATGCCCCTGCCTCAGGTACAAATGCTGGCCCCGAGACTGAAGATGCACTGAGGCAATGCCCTGAGGGGCAGAGGAGGGATTTGAGGATTGGGGTGGCTTCACTTGTGGCAGAAACTTCCTGGCCACCTTGCTTTGCCTGCTAGGACATCGTGGTAGCAATGATCTCGAGCCCAGAGATGTCAGGAGTAGTTGCCAGGAACCAGGTGTGCAAAGGTGGCTTCTCTGGGAGGTTCTGGTCATGAGCTCTGCCCACCCCTCATCACAGAATCACAATATCACAGAATGTTAGGGATTGGAAGGGATCTCGAAAGATCATCTAGTCCAATCCCCCTGCCAGAGCAGGAATACCTAAATCACATCACACAGGAACACGTCCACGCAGGTTTTGAAAGTCTCCAGAGAAGGAGACTCCACAACCCGCCCGGGCAATCTGTTCCAGTGTTCTGTCACCCTCACCGTAAAAAAGTTTTTTCTCATATTGAAGCGGAAACTCCTATGTTCCAGCTTGCTCCCAGTGTCCCTTGTCTTATCATTGGATGTCACTGAGAAGACCCTGACTCCATCTTCCTGACACTCACCCTTTACATATTTATAAACATTAATGAGGTCACCCCTCAGTTTCCTCTTCTCCAAGCTAAAGAGACCCAGCTCCCTCAGCCTTTCCTCGTAAGGGAGATGATCCACTCCCTTAATCATCCTCGTGGCTCTGCGCTGGACTCTCTCAAGCAGTTCCCTGTCCTTCTTGAACTGAGGGGCACAGAACTGGACACAATATTCCTGATGTGTTCTCACCAGGGCAGAGCCGAGGGGGAGGAGAACCTCTCTCGACCTACTAACCACACCCTTTCTAATACACCCCAGGATGCCATTGGCCTTCTTGGTCACAAGGGCACAGTGCTGGCTCATAGTCATCCCGCTGTCCACCAGGACCCCCAGGTCCTTTTCTCCAGCAGGGCAGTCCCCAACTTATACTAGTGTTTGGGGTAGTTCTTGCCCAGATGCAGGACTCTACATTTGCCCTCATTATATTTCATCAAGTTTCTCCCTGCCCAGTTCTCCAACCTGTTGAAGTCCTGCTGGATGGCAGCACAGCCTTCTGGCGTGTCAGCCACTCCTCCCAGTTTTGTGTCATCAGCAAACTTGCTGACAGTGTACACCATTCTCTCATCCAAGTCGTTGATGAATATCTTGAACAACACTGGTCCCAGTACCGACCCTTGAGGGACTCCACTAGATACAGGACTCCAACTCAACTCCGTCCCATTGACTACAACCCTCTGGCTTCTTCTCTTCAGCCAGTTTACAGTCCACCTCACTACCCCATCATCCAGACCATACTTCCTCAGTTTAGCTAGGAGGATGTTGTGGGAGATGGTGTCAAAGGCTTTACTGAAATCAAGCTACACCACGTCCACTGCCTTTCCATCATCTATCCACCCGGTTATGTACTCATAAAAGGCTATCAGATTGGTCAAGCACGACATCCCCTTGGTGAAGCCATGTTGACTGCCCCTAATGACCCGTTTATCCTTGATATTACTGGAGACAGCACCAAGGACAAGTTGTTCCATTACCTTTCCCAGGATGGAGGTAAGGCTGACTGGTCTACATTTACCCGGGTCCTCTCTTGCCCTTTTTGAAGACCTGAGTGACATTTGCTTTCCTCCGGTCCTCAGGCACTTCTCCCAACGCCCATGACTTACTAAAGATGATGGAGAGTGGCCTAGAAAGTGGCCTCTGCCAGCTCCCTCAGCACCTGTGGATGCATCCCATCAGGACCCATGGACTTAAGGATGTCCAGCTTGATTTGATGAAGGCCAGAAGTCTTCCTCACTGCTAAACTTCTGACCTTTCCTGTCCTTCACATACTTCAGCAGTCAAGCCAGTTCTTTCTGGTTCCATTTTCTATGCATACAGTCTTTTACTCCCTTATCTTTGGTGTCATTAACATACAATTGTGCTAGATAAGACCTAGGAATCAACATCCTTTATCTTGTTTCCTGTCTCATACTGGCACAGCAAAGAAGAGTTAATATCTATATTGACTCATGGTATGCATTAGGTGTATGTCATGCAACCAGGATGGAAGGAGAGGGGATTCCTCACCTTGGCTGGAAAAGAGAGACAGAATGGGATGGAGAAAAGAAAACTATCAGAAGCCATCAAACTCCCAAAGGAAATTGCCCTCATTCACTGTAGAGCCCCCAGAAATAATGCTATGGAAGAAAGTCAAGGAAATGCCCTGGATGACTCTGCAGCCAAAGCAACCACGAGACAACTTTTGATTATAGGACTTACTACTACCGATAAACCTGGAGAAGTAACCAGGAGTGTATTCAACCATGAAAAGAATAACCAGTAGCTGTCCAACCTGTCAAAAGTTTTCCATTATGAAACCAACTTCTGAATTAGGGAGCTGACCATGGGTCTATTTCCCTTTTTAAAGGTTACAGGTAGACTATGCTGATATGCTGCCAACAAATGGTTATAAAAATCTACTGGTAATAGCAAATCAATTATCTGGATGAGTGGAAGCTTTCCCCACAAGAAAGACTGACATGAACAGGGTAGTTAAGGCTCTATTAAAGGATATAATTCCAAGATATGGAGTCCCACAAATGATCAAATCAGACAGGGGGACTCATGTTATGCCTCATAAAACAACTTCATAAAGTCTCAGCGATCAAACAGGACCTACACACTCCCTATCACCCACAAGCCTTGGAACAGGAGGAGAGAATGAATTGGACATTAAGAGAGAAAATAGCAAAAATATGTATCCATACTGGATTAAAGTGACTGGAGGCCCTGAACTTAGCCCTATGGGATGTCTGAAATGCACCAAGGCAAACCCTTGGGCTAACAGCAGATTAAATTCTCTTTAGTAGACATTTAGCTCTACCAGGAACTTTTATCCCAGCTAAGACCAGCCTGTTAGACAGATGAACAAGTAACTCAGTACGTAATGTACTTGCAAAAATGATTTGAGCACAATCTTAAATATACACAACAGTATCAAGTAGTACCACCCGGATTACAGGTGCATAATATGCAACCGGGGAAATTATTTAGTAATTAAAATATTTTTCTCAGAAAACCAAGCTAGACCCAAAATGAGAAGGACAGTATAAGGTTGACGATTTGCACAAATTATTAGACTATATATTAGATTATGTACAAAAAATCTTAATCACCATCCATCATGATGCAAAGGAAATACATACTTTTCTGAAGAGGGTTAAGAAGGATGGTGGATACCACTGGTGGGAAGAACTACTGGAGTGGTCTCCCACCACTAATGGGGTTTTAAATCTCATGTTACATCCAATCATTGCATTGATTATAACGTTGATAACAGTAGATAGTTAACTCTGTTTTGTGTGAAAGAGATAAAATATGTACTTTGAGGAAAGGGAAAGATGACCCAGGCCTTGGAGGTTTCTAAAGGATGATTAACTGAGGAACTGCTAATCAGAAAGACCATTATTTTGACATTCTTGAAGGAAACACCCAGACATATGCCCCTGATTATGTCACCAGTCAAGGTAAGTTGAATAGTTGGCTGAAAAACAAGGATTAGGAGTATTATAATGTGAAGTATCCATGAACTATCCTCATTATAATAGTAAAAATCACGCCCCTAGGCTGAAAGATTCCAGCCCAACAAGGGACCCTTCCTCTCTGAGGATGTATAGAATGATTCTGTCATGTTAGCAGTATGCTAACCGTGTAACCAGTTGGAGACTAGGGGATTGTACAAACGTAGATATATTGATAAGGGTTTGTACAAGAGTGCCACAGAAAATCCTTAGGGATGCCCAGCTTCATGGGAAACCAGCTGGTACCCAGACATGCAACTGAAATAAACATCTCGATCTAGTGTGTGGATTGGATCATTACACACCAGGTAACAAATCTGAACTTTTTATTGGACAACAGTGTCAATGACCTGTCTCTGTCTCTGTGTGTCTATCTAGGATACATGCTCAGCTTTGCTATTGGTTGCACTTGCAAAGGAGAAAGCAGCAGCTGTGTCTCCCAGTCTGGGCAGAGACCCTGGGTCCCCAAACACTTTGGTGGGCCCCAGCAGTGAGGCAGGAGCAGTTCTGGGCCAGAGTGGTTGGCGGAGGTGGCTGCATTGGCTGCACTTTTTACCTCACTTAACCAGTTTCTTATTGCTGAGCATAATGTCATGCAGTATAGAATATCCCTTTGGTCAGCTTAGGTCAGCTCTCCTGACTGTGCCCCTTCTCCACCTCTTGCCCACCCTCAGCCTACTGGTCATTGGGAGTTGGGGGGAGTTGGAGTGACAGCCTTGATGTGGTGCCAGCAGTGCTCAGCAATAGGCAAAACACCAGTGTGACACGCAGCTCTAGCTACACAGTGCAAAGCACAACACTATATGGTCTGCTGTGGGAAATGTTAACTCTATTACAGCCAGACCCTGCACATTGTGATGTTGAAGTAGAATTCTCAATGGAAATAATTGCAGATGTCTTCTTGGAAAACAAGCGCATCCTGCACAGCTAGTACAGGGCTAGCACATAAAGTTAGCACATTTTTAAAAAAATAAAACAACAAAGCAACTTGTCACTTTCTCCATAACACAATGCATGGAATGTTGTTGTGGTTATTTTTTCCACTTCTGCTTTTCCTTGCTTATATGAGCAGCCATTGTCAGTGATCAGGAGGAGTAGGCTGTTAAGAGTGTCGGTTCTGGCCATGTGAACTTGGTCCCAGGTTTCACCTAAGGTGCTTCATATTTAGGCTTTCCAGAAGGTAGAGTTGTACCTCTCCCCTTCAGGCTGATGTAAATGAGCAACTTCTGGATTTTAAACCTTACATTTGGCCAATTGTTTTGAGCTGTTGCACTTTAATTAGTGTAGTGAGTCACCAACCAAATAATCCTGCATAGTTCAATTCTGTTATTTCTACCAGTTATGTGTTTTCTTCATGAGACCGAAAAAAGGCTGTCCTGGGTGACCATTTCTGAATCTGAAAGAACAGTTCTAATAAATATATACAAGTATCTTATGTATACAGTGGCCAGTTGTGCATCCACCATATGAATAGTGCCTGTCAACTGGCTTATGCAGACCATGAACTGCCTATGGGGATCTTGAGTGCTGTCAACAATACCCACCTGCAGAACTCCTGTAATGGTGTGTCAAATACTTCGTTGTGAAAGCAACTAGGATTTCAACCAATCACCTCATATCATGTCAATCAATCACCTCAAATTAGTTAAGACAATTCTCAACCAGCAGAAACTAGCTGTAGAGTGCTTCAGTCAGTAAGACTGTGCTGAGCGTGCACAGTGGCACAGGTATAATACTCATCTATACTGTGATGGTAACTTGTTCCAAATGAATATATCTGTATAAATAAATATCAGGTAGGGAATTATAGATTGCTAGAAGTGCTTAGAAAGCTGAGAAATCAGGCTGGTTTTAAACTGTAAAATTAAATTTTTACTAAATTCATTTATTAGCAACACACTTCTTGGTAACAGTTCTTGTACAATACTACCTTAACTACATATACAAAACTGTTACTCTATAACAACCATATTTTAAATTACTTGTGAGTATACAATATCATGGAACTGATGCTGTACAGTTAGCACTAATGGCTCTTAGTCACAGAAGTCAGGATGATCAGCAACAAACCAAGCTGGAATATCCTGAATTTAGGGGAGCATATTGTCTCCTTAAGGAGAATGGGTCTCCCCAGGCATCTGGAATTCACTGAGTCGAATCTCATTTAGAGCAGTGAGAATTTGATGGTACCCATAGGGTACCCAGGTCTAGCGGGTTTCTTGGAGGAACCTTGACGTTCCTACGTGTGGAGCTGGACCTGTAGAGTGCTGAGCAGTTACCATTCCTTTAGGATGCCGGTGACATCAGTGGCTTTTTATTTTGCAGCATCTGTGCCACAAGTATTCTTACCTGATCTGGATGGAATTCTGACAGTGGAACAAGTGAGAAATATTGTAGTTGGGGATGTTACCCTTTTTCTCTCTCTCATGTTTTATCTATTACCTGAAGGAAACAAAGCAAACCATGAATATAAAGGTCCCAAAGGGACCCCATTCAAGTCTTACCCTGGGTTCTTATACCCATACAATCATTTTGCCCACTGTATTCCAGTCAGATCCTGACACACATATCAGATTGGAGGTTCTTTGTTGTGGGGCAGGATTACTACTGTTATCTCTGGGGACAGGCTCCCATATGGCATCATCCTTGGTCAGCGCATCCTCCCTTCCCCCATTGGTATCAACCAGACCCTCATACAATGTCACTCACGGTTGCTCAATCACCACTACGTACAATGTGGAGTTCATGCTGCAGCCAAAGGCTTCACCAAATTTACTCTACTAATGTCAAGCAATAGCTACCCAAGTTCCTTACCTACCAGTGGTTTCTTTCCTTTTCACTGATTATTACACTTACAGTTTATAGCTTCCACAAGCCTTTGTCATAGCCACAAACTAAAGGAGAAACTTGAATTTCAATCTTATATCACAATAAGAGCTTAAAATTAGATAGATCAAGCCACAAGATCCATTCATGATTGTCGTCTTCTTAGGGTATTTTCTAATGTGAAAAATTTTGTCTCTTTCATTCACAACTATAGTTGTGCTGAAGATAATACAGTGTTTAGATATGGCAGAGTATCACTCAGCCAAAATAACTTTAAAAAATCTAATCTGAAACCATATAAAACACGTTTAGCCCAAGGGAATAATGAAGATTAGGCTATTTATTTGACAGTGCTCTCTCTATTTGACTATGTCCTAGACCTCTCCTGCTGTCTTTCTCTTGCAAACCACAGTGTGAAGAGTTTTGTTTGATCTTTGATACTGCAAGTTTTAAGATTCTAATTGGCAATAAAACATGTTTGGTTTGTGCTTTATCGGTGTTTGGATGGAAAAAATATTTGGTAAATCTTTGTAATACGTGATCATGTCCTACTATATTACCTGAAATGAAAATCCAGGTGGTGTCTTTGCGTTTAGGGAGCATTTTGTATTCTCTTCAAGCATGTGCAAAATAAAGAATGTACAGCAATCAACTAATTCTCCACAACCCAAAAGGCAGATTAATATTATAGGTTAATATGAATTTGGATATTAATATTGTAGATTGCAATACTGGAACAGAGTAAATAACAGGTATACAGTAAACCGGAAGCAGAGACTAAGCTTCTAACCACGTGTATTTCACCCATACGTGTCAGAAATTTCAATAAGCTTTCCCATTAATATTGTTCTTCAAGGTCTATACTTCTCTTTGACCATCATCTCTAGGGACCTTTATAGGATTCACTGTGGCTTAAGGCTATATATTTTTATTTATTTACCCTGACAGCAAAAGACACAGAGTAACATATTATTTTTGAGAACATCAGGTCTCAAATTTCTCGAGCCATTTTCTCCCAGAATGAACATGACCTTTCACACACCATTTTGAAAACATGCCTTAAATATAGATTTCCTTTCACCTGCCTACCTTCTTTGGAAGTTGGTACACACATGGATTAAATACTTCCAAATCATCATTTTTATGTATTTCTAGAACATAAAGTGCATGAGAGAACATGTGCCTTTTTCTTACACTTTAGCCTGATTGTATTTAATTTACTGGGGACCATCATCAGGCAGTATTATAAGCAAGTACGACCTAGCTTTGGTTCAGTTCTAGACTAGTTCTGGAAAATAAGCCACATTTCTCCAGCTCTCTAAATACATGCAGACTTTCTTATTTTTCTTGTTTTTGTGGGATGCAACAGGATTTGGGCAATTCTGTTTGGAAGAAGAAGGAAAAATGTAAACTGGGAAGAAAATAATGCCAACCCCCTATCACAATTAAAGTTGCTTGCTTGTCAGTATCTACAGCTCAACTCACGAGCATGTGTTGAAAGAGAGTTGCTGAGCAAATACTGAGACACATAACAGAATGAATTACTCTATAGGACAGTTATACAAGAGAATAAGACAGACAGCTATCTGCCAGACCTGACTTAAATGGCTGCAGTGATTCTCATAGACCTTCTATTTAAAACACCTTATGAGAGTGCTCTCAAAATGTTATGCATATCCCTGAACATGGTAAATAAAATACCTCCAGCATTTTCCAACCTAACAAGAAATCAATAGTCAATCCCACAACAAAGGTGAGAGAGAAAAAGAAAAAAAAAAAAAAGGAGAGTTGACGGGTGAAAAAGATACAGTGAGAGAAACCAAGAATCACAGAATCACAGAATGGTTGAAATTGAAAGAGACCTCTGGAGGTCTTCTGGTCTGATAACCCCAGCTCTAGCAGGACCAAATCCAGATGGCTTCTGGATATCTCCAAACAGAGACACTCCACAGCCTCAATGGGCAACCTGTGCCAAGTCCCCTGCACAGTGAAAAACTGTTTTCTGATGTTCAGGGGTAAACTGCTGTCTTTCAGTTTGTGCCTATTGCCTCTTGTGCTGTCACTGAATCACAGAATCACAGAATCATCTAGGTTGGAAGAAACCTCCAAGATCACCTAACAAGTGAGTTAACACTAACAAGTCCTCCACTAAACCATATCACTAAGCTCTACATCTAAACATCTTTTAAATACCTCCAGGGATGGTGACTCAACCACTTCCCTGGGCAGCTCATTCCAATACCTAACAACACTTTTAGTAAAGGCACCACTGAAAAGAGCCTGACTCTGTCCACTTTGCACCTTCCCTTCAGGTACTTATCTACATGAAGATGCCCCCAAAGCCTTCTCTTCTTTAGGCTTTCCAGGCCCACCTCTCTCAACCTTTCATCAGAGGAGAGATGCTCCAGTGCTGCAATCATCTTTGTGGCCTTTGTTGGATTCTCCTGAGTATGTATGTCCTTGTCTCTCCTGCACTGGGGTGCTTAGAAGTGGACACAGTACTCCAGCTGTGGCCTCACCAGTGCTGAATAGAGGGGAAGGATTACCTCCCTTGACCTGCTGAAAATACTTTGCCTAATGCAGCCCAGAATACCAATGACCTTCTTTGCAGCAAGGGCACATTGCTGGTTCATATGCAACGTTGTGTCCACCAGGACCCCCAGTTCCTTTTCTGCCAGGCTGCTTTCCAGCCAGGCATCCCCCAGCATGCACTTGTGCCTGGGGTTGTTCCTCCCTAGGCACAGGACTTAGCACTTCTCCTAGTTGTGCTTCATTAAGTTCCTGTCAGCCCATTTCTCCAGCCTGTCAAGGTCCCTCTGCATGGCAGGGTGACCCTCTGGTGTATCCGACAATCCCACGTTTTGTATCACCAGCAAACTTCCTGGGGGTACACTCTGCCCTGTCATCCAGATGATTAATGAAGATGTTAAACAGGACTGGACCCAGTATTGACCCCTGGGGTACTCTACTAGTTACTGGTTCTCAACTAGACTTCATGCCACTGACCACTACCCTCTGGGCCCAGTTTTCAAAGCACCTTACTGTGGATTGAAGATGACAGACAACAGCGACATTAGGGTAAAAAAAAAAAAAAAAAGACAGAAGTAATCTCAATTATTTCAGCTTCATCAATGGTCTAGTCAAATTCCTTTAAGCCTGTATGACACAACAATTTAAAAGTTAAAGTACATACTGTAACCTAAGAGGAAAAAAAAAAAAAAACTGAAACTACTAAGGTATCATACTTACAAAGCAACAAAATACCCTGTTTGAATGAAATCAGGATATTTTTACTTCTCTGACCTTCACCTCATACTTGTTAAGGAAAGTAGCTGTAGAGAAAAGCAGGGCAGATGAAACAGAAATGGGTCTTTCATTTAAATATAGAAATTCCATCTGATTCCTGCAAACGAGGCAGAAAGTAGAGTTTTTCACAGAAATGAAACTTCTTTAAAAGCCATCACACAAGAGCAGAAAGTGACAATATAGCATGGAAGCTGGTAATTTCCATTTCATTTCAGTAAAGATTGGGTACATGCTTCTGAGAGTAGTACCTCACCTTTCTTCTGATATGCCGTGTGCCCAGATGAAATGTTCTCTGTCCACTGATAGCTTATGAAGGAGAGCATTACAAAGTAGTTCAGCTCTTCAAACAAATACATACCCCTTCTCTACTGTGAGCACTAAACAAAATGCAAGCAATAGTCTTTTACTTCTCTGAACATATTTTTTTCTGTTAACACGTTGGCTGCGTTATCAAATCATTTTGGTACAGGTGTTTGCATACAGATTGTTTTTCAAGGCTTCAGGAGAAATATCATTTCACAGAATCACATAGAATCACAGAGTCACTGAGGCCGGAAAGGACCTCTGAAGATCACCTGTGGTGGTGCATGTCTCCCCCTCGCCCTTGCCCTTGCCAGGGCACTCTGCGATCTCAGAATAAACTAACATTATGTTCTTGCCACTGTTACAAGTTCAGTGAGTTGGGATGATTAGGCACTCCATAACTGTACCTGGAACTCTTGCTACCTGGATACCAGAACTGTACAATATGGAAGGTACTGGAATGTATGGTTGTATGGTTGGTAGGCAACACAAGAATTACCTAACTTGAATTGTGGCCAGGATGGAAAAATACTTCCTAAAGCCAATCACCTCACAGTCCTATAAATACTACTAAATAATACCCCCTGAGACGGGATGGGTCTCAGGGCAAGACTCCTCAAGGTTCAATGGTCCACTGTATATGCAGATGTAAAGAAGGGTGAGTAATTCACCAAAAGATGAAAAGTTCTTGACCATGCAACTAAGTTTAGAAATCCCCAAAACCTTGTTGTACAGAAATTCCTAATGCCTCACTGTATAGAAATCCCCAATCCCTTGCTCTATAGAAACTGCTAATATCTTACCGTAACTCATGTGTGAACCTTGCCATTTATGAAATCTTTAACTACTATGCTGTTCTGATTGTAGCAAAAACTACTGAATTATTGTGTTAAATAGGCTAATGATTAACTGATGATTAAGTGCTACTAAAAAGAAAACTAACTAACTAACTAACAAAAACAGTCTAATTTGTGATTTACCATAAAGGAATTAATAAATCTTGAATTGTTGATACATCAGACCTGTGTAAAAATTTCATCTGCGACATCACCTAGTTCAATCCTTACATGCAAAGGACTATCAACTAGACCAAATTGCTTGATTTTGAATATCTCCAAGGATGTAGACTCAAAATATCTTTGGGCAACCTCTGTTTGGCCACCTTCACAATAGAAGGTTGTTTTGTTGTTTTTTTTTCTTAGCATTCAATGTCCTGTATTTCAATTTGTGCCCCTATCCCAAAGGAAGGACTGTTTTTTTTATGACAGAACACTCAAGCGTAACAAATGCAATAGTTTAACACTGATCCATGGCATGTGAATATTTATTGTGACCTATAGTGCTCTTCTACTTTAAATTCTCCTATCTTCAGCTGTTCCATTACCGTTAAACATTCTTTGCCTGTCATGGCTACCCTGTGCTTCTCTACTTGCTACAGATTTGTTCACTTTCCCTGTCAGTCCTCTTCTGCCAGTCCTCCACCTGACCTGCTTCATTATCCACATTTTCCTTTCCTTTCCTTATTCATCCTTATAATTCCAGTCCATGCAGTTTAACTGGAGCACTTTGATTGTCTATCTATTGCCATTGCTTTGAAATGATGCCAAATTGTCAATGCTTGAAGTACATCTTACCCACTTCATTGGGATCATTACAGCAGCACCCTCATTTCATCTTCTTCCCCCAAGAATTTATTTTGGAGAGAAAGTTTAATCAGAGGAAAAAAATGTTCTCTTGTTCATGTATGTGTTTTTCTTTAGCTGATCACATATTTCAATGATGTTGCAACAGAAAGAAAATGGCTTTCCTTGATGTATAAAGTTCAAAGGGTTGTGCTTCTTTATGCAGCAAGATGCTTTTTTTTGGCCAGCATTTAGTCTGAATTTCCAAGCCATGACTTGAAGCTGTTGCATTCTTCATGTCATCTGACATTACCAAGAGGAGTTTGGTTCTATCATCTAACAATTCTTAAAGCTAGTCATAAGCCACTACTGAGTGCTTGACCTCCACTGCACCATACCCAGAAAGCTCTACCTTCCCCAGAGGTTTTGTGCCATAACAGACCATCTTGGTAATCATCCATTGAACCATGTCCAATGTGTCCACCTATCTCTTGAACCAGGGGACCCAGAACTGGACACAGAATCAAAGATACAGTCTCAACTATACCATACAGACAGATCATAACTTCCCTTGATTCATAGGCCACGTTCCATTTAATGCACCTAATCGTTCAGTTGACCTCTTATGCAGTGAAAAAGCATAATGAATCATATTCAACCTAGCTCTACACTCCTACCCTGTAACCCCTAGATGCTTTCTACCAGGACTGCTCTGCAGTCAGATTCTCAGTCTGTACCTATGCATGGGCTTATTTTACCTCAAATACAGACCTGTGGATTTCACCCAAGGTAATGACAAAACTGGGAACAAGCCTGATCCTCCAGAGGGTTAGAACCACAATATCGCCACAGTGAGCAAGTAGCAGAGCATTTGCAGCCACAGCTGCTACTGTAGAAATAGGAAGTAATAAATGCTTCCTTTTCCATTTTCTCTTCAGCTTTACTCTACTTCTATTTGTATTGTTTTGTGAACTTCATATTTACTTTACATATGATGCATTCAAATTCAGAATGTTTTTGACATCTCTTAGCTTTGTTACAAACACACTTTTACTATTATAAAACTATTATATATGTGACAGTGCTGTTTTCTTTGAGATCTAACAAAACAAGGGGTCAGAAATATGTTCCAAAACTCAGTCTCAATGGCCTACTTTCATTCTTAAGTATTCTCAGTTTTGGTGTTCCTGTGAATTTCAGTATCAACAGGAAATTGCACTGAGGCCTGTATGAAGGTCTGGCCAAGTATATGTGTGTACACATACATATTTGTATATTTAAACACAGTGGTTTCAGTCTTTGAAAAGATATTTCTAATTGACTCTTGCAAGGAATAACTTCAACACACAAACTGAGTAAAAAAAAAATAATAAAGTTCTGAAGGACAAATAATTTTCCCTTTGAAATAAAACAGCTTACAGCAAATGGTGTGTTTTCAAGGCAGTTTCCTCAATCACACACAGAGCATAAAAGGAGGACTGGAGGAGTGAGGACACGAACCATCTGGAAGATTTTCAAATGAGTTCAGGGCCGAAATACTCATCCTTATGCTGGAAACCCTGAGACTGGAAGGTTTTCCTGTAAAGTGCTTTTTCCTTCTGTAAAGCACTAGGTTCAAGGATGAGCAGTCAAGTATCGTGTGTTAAGGAAGAAGTAGAAGAAGATGAGAACAAATGCCAGGTCAAGTCACATAATATCTGAAGTGGAAGAAGGAAGGATCTATATCAAATCTCTGCCTGCTAGTTTTGCTAGCTGCTGAGTGCTTTTGAAAATCTGATGCTTCATTTAATTGACTAAAGAGCGATTGAGCTGAAACTAGAAATATAGACTCAGCTGTCAAAGAAAAATTGAAAACATGTCCTAGAGTTGTTTTGAGTAATCTAGTTCTTGTTCTCTATATAGAACACAGGTTTACTCTAAAAGGTTTTATTAAACTAATCTTAGCTATGTGTATTACCTGAAAATAAAGAAGATACTCTCAAAGGTTTTATTAAACTAACCTTAGCTATGTGTACTACCTGAAAATAGAGAAGATACATGAAAACTATGTAGGTCAGCCAAAATGCATGCTGACTAAAATTTCATGCACTTGCTAATTACCAGATATTCATGACATACCAGAAAAAAACAATATGAAAAAAAGGATTGCAGAGACTTTCATTTTTTATTTGCACTTTTTTTTTTCTTATCCCTCCATCTACAAATCAAAGTTAATTAATGAGAAAATGTTCCATAGCCCAAGACTAAGGGCGACTTTGGAATACTCTAAAATAGCTACCTATGAATTTTCATGTTTTGAAAGTTTTAAGACCTTCAAGAGCTCTACGAACGTCCCCTCAAAAACAGGGAAAATGCCCTGCTTCCACTTCTGTTGCCATTTGAACCTCATACAGAAAGAGTGTGAAATAAATTCCACTTTATAAATAAAAGAGTAGTGGGTGATTACTGAAAAAATTTAGCAACAGTATGTACCTAATGAAAGCTCTTGAGATGTTAGGATAAATTTGATCTGAAAGGAAAAGCAGGCTTCTGAACAACTGAATAATCAAATGGTTTTGTAAAATATCTTACAGAGGCCCAGTATGAAACTGTATGGCATGTGTCTCTAAAACATACTCTCATATTCGGAAACATTTCCATATAGTACCATTGTCCCCTACATGGCATGTTCTCATTGCCATTTGACATATCAGCATGTCACATACCTTCAGCTTCCCTGGGTTGCTTACTTCTATGTGATTTATTGCACATCCATGAAATCTGTTGCACACCTGCTGATCTGTGTTTACTCTGAACAAAAATTTATCGAAGTCATTCAAGTAAAAGGGAGAAATTAGCTTATTTAATTTCTTTGCACCTAGTTCCTTATCTCCATGGGGTGGGAGAATATTTTTGCTCTCTGCTCCTTAATTTATATTCTCTATCCCCATTCCTCCACCCCTGGAATATTTCAGCCTCCTGTGCACAGGTGCCTCCTGTGGTTCTGGCAGTAGCTGATGACATGTCAGTATTGTAGAGCTCAGCTGAGGATAAGCTGTAATTAAAAGACATTAAAATAGTGTGTAGGGGACAAAAAAGCAAAATCTATCACAATCTCTCACTGATGTAGCATCTGAGCAGGATACATGCTTAAAATAACACACAGAAAATAATCTTTCAAACCTTTTCTTCAGGTCTCTACTGACACCCCCAGAAGAAATGATTTCAAACTATTCAGAGAAAAGCAATCCTGCTCTAGTCCTTGAAATCCTACAAGCTACACACACCCACACACCTGCATTATTTCCTCACCTCCTCCGTATAAAAACAAAACAAAAACGTGAGAACAGTGGGCTGGAAATGGAGCTGCAGAACGTGAAGTTGGAAGGATTAATTATGTAACACACCCCCTCTCCCACCCATACCCACAGCAATACGAGTGAGGTGAACCTAATTCTCCCAACTGGAAACTCCGAACTAAAAAGGAGAAAGCGATGGAGGGGATGGAGGAACGACAGCTCGATAAACATGTCAACAAAATGAGTGGAACGTTGTGATGCATTGTCACGGAGGAAGATGGCATTAGGTAAAGACATCTAATAAATGAATAAATAAATAATCCAAGCTTACAAAACATCCTTAGCCCCAGCGAGACCTCTTCTTCCCCACCCCCCTCTCACCCTCCCTCCCACCCACCTTTTTCAGCGGTAGCTGCATCCAACCTGAAACTGTATTTTTACAATTCATGGTTATCCGATGGTGTGGATCTTGCTGAAAAATTCAAGCGAAACAGAAGATGGGTGCACATACAGGAGATTAAGATAAATTAAGAAACCAGGTTTGCTACTTGGAGCAAAGAACTCGGAGGAAAGAAGCTGAAGTAGGCTTCTTCAACAGCCCTATAAGATCCTTGATGAGTGTCTTTGCAAAGAAAAGTATTGCTGATTTGAAAGATGAGACAGGATGGAAAATGTTGCATGCCTGTGTGAGAGGGAGACAACGTGGGTGTGCGTGGGTGCGTGCCTGTGTATGAGAGGGCGTAGGCAACGAGTGGGGGGAGCTTGAGATAATGCTTTTCTACAAAAGTCACGTGAGTGCAATTCCCAGAGAAGGGCACTGAGCATTTAACAAAAGTGGAAAGGGAGCAGAAAGACTGCTGTTTCAGAAGACATTAATGGAAAGACAGTGGCAAATACTGTGATCGTCTTTAAAGGAAGTTTCCTGGAGACCTAGAGAAAAAGAAGCCCAAAGAAGGAAACTAAAGGGCTATGATTTCCTTGTCCTGTTGCTTTGTCTCTGGCTCCCTCTGCCTCTGGAAGAATACCCACAGGACACAAAGATGCCCAGCTGGTCACTGCACGCCCAAGTTCGGTTCAGCTGGTGCTTCTCTCCTGTTTAGCCTGACTGCTTTCTCTGAAGGGGAGGATTCGCAACCCGACAGCCCTTTAGTTTAACCTGAAGAGTGTGTGCCGCCTCTCTGATCATCTTAAGAGCCTACTAGAAGTGCAAGTGAGAGGAAAAGAGGAGAACTTGCAAGTGCCCAAGGAGCTCCTGATGCCAAAAGAAGACAAACATTCCTGTGGACGAAGCGGAAAGAACAGAGAAGACTGATTTATTGCTGCTTTCCGTAATATTTTTCTCCCTGTCCTTTGGCACACACAAGTGTCCGGAAATCTTTGAAAACATAAAACAAAACACCAACCCCGAAGCCCCAACCCCTTGGCTAGCTCTTATGGGAATGAAACACTCCTCCCGCTGCCTGCTCCTGAGGAGGAAAATGGCGGAGAACGCTGCCGAGAGCACTGAGGTAAGGACGCGAGGCAAAGCCCTGCACCCCAACTCCCCCACCCCCCGGGCTCCCTTAGCAGAAACAGCAGTAAGCGCAGATAAACTTTCCTGGATCCTTCGGCATGTCCCTGCCTCCGCTGTTCTGTGGTTTTCTGCATGTGCTCCCACCCTCCCGCTCCGTTCCCCCCTGGCAGAGAACTTTGCGCCCGGCTGGACCGTCTCGTCGCTCAGGCGGCTTCCCGGAAGCAGCTGCTCTACGGCTTCTTGCCGGGAGGCTCGGTGAGCGAGAGCGGGCTGGTTAGAGGAGAGGCTTTGTGTCGCTATGGGGAACGGAGAAGGAGGGGGGGCGGCGGTAAGGGAAAGGGGGCTGTTACTGTATGTTTGAGGAGGCTGTCGTGGACAAAGAAGGTCTTTTTCTACAGCACCCTGGCCAGCTCCTAGTGTTTCTTTCGCCCGAGAGAATGCAGTGGTGGGGCAGGACTACTTGGGGGAGTTAAGGAAAATATATCTCTGCAGCACCCCAGATATCACCAAGTGCAACTGCCTGAGCAAAGAGCGGAGGGCAGGAAGAGCATTTCCCCTTGTGCCCGGCTCATCTGAGCTTTGCATTTCATTCGGGCCAAGGGGGTATCCTGCGAGCTCTCCATTTTTTCTTCAAGAAATCAGCTGCCCCCCTCCCCCAAATAACGTTTGGTTCCCTCAACCTTTCCCATCTCAGCAACAGCCCTCATTTGCTTCCCTAGGGTTGTCTTGACCTGACTGAGTCTTCTCAAATGATACAGCGGTATGCAGTGTCTCAGCTCTGGGAAAGCAGAAGGATGCAGGATGCAATCCCAGTTTCTCTGGGAGCATGTGAGAAGGAGGCAGGCAAATGTGCTAATGCGTGCCAAACTCCCCGTTTCTATTAATAGACTGTGCCTAAGACTCCCACTGAACATTTAACGTATGGTTACGCGACATACAGCACAGCCATGTGCAGGCCCCCGAGGATATTGCACCCCAATCAACTTCAACGGCTTTGCCATTACATCCACAGGCAACACTGACCCTCCTTCCCATTGCCCTGCAGATAATAAAGAACAAAAGCACCGCTTCAGTATTAGTGAGAACATGACTTCCCCCTCATGCTTCTTTCCATGTCTCTGCCAAATGCCTCCTGCTTTCAATTAGTCCTCACAGTAGGTATCCTGCTCCCTCATGAATCCCATGTTACTCCTCCTAATAGGGCAATAGTGCTCCCTCTGCTAAGAAAGATTTGCTTGATGTTTATAAATATGCCTGCTTTGCCATGCCAGATGAAGACCAGAATTATCTTAAAGTAGTTTAATGTAAGCAGTAAATCAAAGAACATGCCTGTTACTGCATTACAACTCCATAGAGTACCGTTTGCAGAAGAAACATCTATGTAGCAAGAAGTCTAGCTGCACATCTGTAAACTGTCATAGTACTGACAGAATGTATTACATTAAATGACCCAGGATACTGGACCGTATTGCAGGGAGAAATATACAAGCATAACCAGTTCATTTTAAAGCCCCTATTCAGTGAAAATCATCTTTAGATAGTAGCAGACAAATAGGTGAGAGAAGCTTTTTAAATATTCCTCTTCTATTTCAGCTCTGTATTAGTACATTTTTGTTGTTTAAACAGCTTTGTTTTTCTGTTTGTGCAATGCTGTACACACTGCAATGTGCTGTTATGGAGAAGGCTTTCTTAGCGATAAGTTTCATTACAATGCTGCATACAGGACTATATTAAAATGCTGTGCTTCCTCTCCTCAGAGTATCCACCAGTGACAGATTTGTGAAATGAGAGTGAAAATGTTGTAGATTAGGCATCTTCTAATGTGCCTTAAAACCAGAAGTGTTATACTCATAACACGTGCCAAGATATTTCCTATTTTATTAATTTTCAGCTTAGTGATGTTAAGCTCTGTTTTGTTCTGAGAGGTCTTAGAAATGCTCCAGATAAAATATGCCAGGACCTTTGAAGCTCTTTCACTAGTCAAGCATCTATATTTAGCAAAGTCATATGATACCAGTTTGACCTTCAAACCTATATTTCTCTAGCTTTCTTTTGAGGTTATCAAATGTTCTGTGACAGAAGGAATGCAGATCAAAGCACCTCAGTTTTGGAGTTGTCGTGGTGTAGGAGAAAATTAGGAATTGGTATAAATTTGCTTCATTTGAAACCAGTTGGTTTTCCCTAATGTTCAGGTTCTGATACTCATTGAATTTCTGAAGTATTTTGTTGCCATGGTGACAGGCATGATTTGAAAAATGTCATCCAGAGAGAGATGAACAGTTAAAACACTTAACAAATGGTCAAAACGTCCCACTGGCAAATCATTCCAAAAAACATTATAGTTCTTATTCAGATTGATTTGAAGTTCCTAGTGAACATATGACACAAAGTCACAGTAAAATATATTGTTTTGTTGAAATCTACCACAACTAAAAGAATGTTAATCTTTTCAAGGTCGAATATGGCAAGTATACTGTTTCAGTAGTAGAACAGTTTACAAAAAATATGTTAAAACAGAGAACATGGACCCTGTATGAGAAACATTTTACTCTTTTGATTCCCCTCTGATGACCATCATGCTATCTTCTTAGCCCCAAAACCTTTAAGAGGTGATGACAGCAAATATAGACAAACGAAAACCAAAGCTACACTATGTCAATACTCACTATATTCTGCAAACAAGGACACAAGGTAGTAAAAAAGCAATATCTCAACAATAAACTTACAAGAGTAAGTTTACCTTGCTACCAGATTGTACAAACATCTACATTATAAGTATACCCACAGCTTTGTATCTTGATCCAAAGCCTAGTTAAGTGAATAGAAGTCTTCCCACAAGTGCAGATGGATATTGGATCAAGCTAAAAATAGTTCTGTAATTTTATTCAACAATTATGTAAGTGTGCTGATAACAGCCAGATATCAGTCTATCAGTCTGTCTGCCAGAGTTTTAACTGGAACAGTTTTTGCTTTTTTTCTTGTGTTTATAGGAGTCTAAGTGCTTTGTAGAATAGTAAATGTCAATGGAAATAAAACCTTCAAAAGTCCTTTGTGTTTAGAGCCTCAATGAAGGCAATAGGGGTCCCACTAATATAAAACTTGCTAAAATGGTTTCAGATAATGTTTTTCAGATTTCAAAGACTGCAAAATGAAAACAATTACTTAGAAAGTTTTTATTCCCCTAGGCCATCCCATGAACTTCAAGAGAACATTGTTCATTGGAACAAAAGCTGTAGAATCTCTCAGAAAAACAATATAAAAAATTAATCTATGTATCTTTAGTCAAGAAAGAAGGCTTGTATACATAAATCAGGTCTGTTTGCATAAATAAAGGTCCAGAATTGGGTTCTCTACAGATAATCAAATGCATTCAGACAGAAAACAAAATAAAAGATAAATTGTTCTTTGTAGAACATACACATGAAGATTTCTCAAATGTCACAGTGCTGACCTGCCATGGATGTCAGTTTGTGGAGTCTTTTATATTAAATGTAAGTGGATATTCATGGAAGCCATATTAATAGTAGGCCTGATATCAGTGGTGGGAAAGAAATTAAAAGAAGTGAGATTTCCAAAGGAGATGTGTGCATGAGTGTGTCTGGTGAACTTGTGCCAGGTGAAAGGAATAGCAAAAAGTGCCAAGGTTTATGTACACATCCAAAAAATATACGCATCTACATGTAATAGGTTAGTTATTCACTTCAAAGTGGCGAACATTAATTTAAAAGTGGCAAAACTTAAATTCTAGGACCTGAAACTGGGATCATTTTGTAGAATGCACAGTGACTTCATAAGATGCAATTCTCATGCTGAAGACTTTGCAGTGTTGATAGAAAAGAAGTCTGTTGTACTGCAGAGAAAAGAGAGATTAGGCAATTTATCAATGGTAAAAAAATAGACTCCTCCTTGCAGGTCCTATTATATAAACCTTAGGTTCTGGTTAGAAAAAAAAATCTTTTGAAGATTTGAGTTAACAGACATAATGGACATGCTTCCCCATACAGATGAGTGTAACTGTTACAGTATCATGAGATTGTTTATGCACATTTCTCCAGCCAGTCCAGGTCCCCCTGAATGGCAACACATCTGAAGTGGTTTTATTAGACACTCTTCACAATTCTGTGTCATCTGAAAATTTGTTGAGGGTACACTCTGCCCCATCATCCAGGTCACCAGCAAATACGTTAAGCTGTATATGACCCAGTATTGACCCCTGGAGGTACATCACTAGTGACTGACCTCCAGCTGGACTCTTTTCTGCTGATCACTACCCACTGGGCATGGCTGTTAGACAGTTTTCAGTCCACCTCTTTATCCAGTTATTTAACCCATAGTTCATCAGCTTGTATATGGGAGACAGTGTCAAAAGTCAAGACAACATCCAGTGCTCTTCCCTTATCAGCCAAGCCAGTTACCTCATCAGATGTAGAAAACTAGATCAGTTTTCTTAAGCTCAATTTCCCCTTTGTAATTCCATGCTGACTACTCATGGTCACCTTCATGTCTTTCATGTGGACATAATCCTGGAAGTGGTTTCCAAGATTATTTGCTCCATAAGCTTCCCAGGAATTGAGGTGGGGCTGACTGGCCTGTAGTTTCCTCAATCCTCCTTGCTCTTTTTGAACAATGAAAAGACATTTCTTTTTTTTCCAATCTTCAGGAATCTCTCCTGGTCAGCATGATCAAAGATTATAGAGTGGCCCTGCAATGACACCCTCAGCACATGCGGATACATCCTGTTAGACTTCTGGGATGTATGTATGTCTGATCAGTCTAAAACGTTCCCCAATCTGATCCTTCTCCAAGTGAGAATGAAGCTTCCTTGATCCAGGCTCCTGTGTTCTCTGTGACATGGGATTCCTGAAGGCTGATCTTACTAGAAATGACCGTGGTGAAGAACACACTGAGTACCTTGGTCTTTCCCATGTCCTTTGTCACCAGGGCTGCTTCCTCATTTAGTGTATTAGAGCTTCCTTGAAATTCTCCATTGAAATTTGTTTTTACCAGCTCCAGCACTGTCTCACAAATGGTTAATCAATGGTTAAGCTCAGAAATGATTGACTCAACATATTGTGTAATGAGAATGATATTTCATTGATCATTATCCAGCAAAGCCAATTGAGTCAGAAAACATAACACACCTTATGTATTTTGGAGAGTTTCTGCTTTTACCTCAAGGTTCAGCTCTTGAATGGCTTCCTTCCCTGTTTTTCAGTGTGCACCAATGGATGCTTTCCTCATGCTTTTCCCATTTTTTATGGGGAATTCTTAAGTACCCTGTATTCAGTTCTCATCTCTTTTCATTCTCTATTAGCAGAAGGTCAGGATGGGCTAATCTCTCACAGAAGCTTGGAAGTATTTCACAGACCTGACTGGAAGTACATCTGTTCAAAACAGATGCCCTTCCACAACATGTGATAAGTAAGCATCTGGAAAAGGGAATGTCTGTAGTTTAGCCATCTGACAGTGTGTATATCTGACTATAAAACATGACGTGGCACCATCACCTGCCACATAGTTATGACAATGCTTCAGAAGCAATTTATCTGGAATCAGCATAGTCCTTTCCATGTTTAAAAACTCGCAGAGGAAAGGGCAGCAGGAAATGGATCCAGTTCATGGACTGGGCAATACTTACTCCTAATTTATATTTCATAAATGCCTCCTCTTCTTCATAACAAAAAATCAGTCACCACCTCATTGGTGTTGATTTATAGTGGCTCCAACTAAAATTTAGGTGTCTGTTTCTGACTTTTATGTGGCAATATTTAGCCATCATCTTAGCTTTAACTTAGATTTAAAAATATAACTTTTTTTCTCAAGCCCTTCCTGTTTCCTCTTTTTGTGATCACGATGGACAATACATTTCTTCTGCCTAACAGGCCTTTGGTATAGGCATTGCATTCAAATCAGATCTCATTAAGGGTGTTCATTTTGAAACCACGTTAGTTTTATTGACACAAGTGGAGAAGTATCACCCAGACACTGCTAGGTTTACTTTATAAAAAGAGAGAGACTCTGATAGTGAAAACTTTTCATGCACTCTCGTTGCCATGCACACACACATATTGTTTTCTAAGATCCATCCCAATCACCTCTCCAATGAGTAGAACCAGAGGAAATGGAACACTACTTCCCATCAGTCTCAGTATCAGGATCTTGAGCAGCAGCTCAGCATCAACTCACCACAGTTCCACCTCATGCACCTTCTCACCTTCATATTTGATCACAGTCAAATTGTCCTTGCTGAACCTGATGCATATAATCTTGATTCTGTCATCTACTCTGAATATTACTGTGAAGATCATTTTCCTAGCTTTTTTTAACTACATTACTATTCTATTAAGAGAATTTTTATTTAAGCAGATGAACCCTAAAGGAGATAAGTATAGATAAGGATTTCAAGCAAAGAAGGTGCTATTATTTATTACTATCTGATTTTCACAAAAATGTGAAACTTTTCTTCTAATTTTTTTTTTAAACAGAAGGTGTGCTGTCATGTAGCCTCAAGTTAATTATTTTGTTAAAGAAAAAAAAAAATCTCTGTGCCATCTTCCTATATGATAGGTCTGTTCTTTTCTCAAAAGAGAGCCAACAGTGCTTCTCATTAAACTCATAAAACATGTCTTTGTTCCCTTGTAAGTTGGAAGGCAGCAGTGTTTTTGCTTGCAAGATATTTTTTCAGCAGATAGAGTTGAGTATTCTAAGACCTCAAAACAGGTTTACCCTGATGTAAGTGCACCTGTTTCAGCAGAGAGAGATCTTGACAAATTAGAGGGCTGGGCAATCACCAACTACATGAAGTTTTACAAGAGCAACAGGGAGGGGACGTCCCTGGATATATGTGCAGACTGGGTGACAAGGGGCTGGAGAAAGCCCCTGTGGAAACCTGTGGAAAGGGCTCTGGGGCTTTTGGTTGATGGCAAGCTGATTATGAGTCAACAGTGGGCCCTGGCAGCCAGAAGGGCCTACCGTATCTGGGGGTGCATCAGGCACAGCATTGATAGCCAGTCAAGGGACACAATTGTTCTGCTCTACACTGCACTGGTGTGGCCTCACATTGAGTACTGTGTACAGGTTTGGGCGTCACAATATAAGAAGAACTTAAAACTATTAGAGAGTGTCCAAAGGTAGGCTACAAAGATGGTGAGGGTCTAGAGGGCTAGACGTATGAAGAATGACTAAATTCACTTGGTTTTTCAGCAGCCTAGAGAAGAGGAGACTGAGGGGAGACCTCATGGGGACCTACAGCTTCCTCATTAGGGGAAGCAGAGGTACAGGCGCTGATCTCCTGTCTGGTGACCAGCAATAGGATACCAGGAAATGGCATGAAGCTGCATCAGGGGAGGTTCAGGCTAGATGTTAGGAAAAGGTTCTTCACTGAGAAGGTGGTTGAGCAATGGAACAGGCTCCCCAGCAAAGTGGTCACAGCACTAGGCCTACTGGAATTCAAGAAGCACTTGGACAACACTCTCGAAAATATAGTTTGTTTTTTTGGATGGTCCTCTGTGGAGCTCGGAGTTGGGCTTGATGATCCTTGTGGGTCCCTTCCAACTCAGGATATTCTACAATTCTGTGATTCATACAGTCAAAAACAGCTCATATTTGTATATAATGACTGTATTAAAAAAGATGAATGTCAAGTGATTTTGCTCAAGAATTGAGGGTTGATCATTACATGATTGTATGAAATGTTAGGAGCATATTTTCTCTTATCCCTTTCTTAACTATGTTTAAAAGATGGCTGTGGAATAACAAAAGCTTATTCACAAAGCTGTACAAGCTTGGTTTTTATCATCATGGTTATCACCAACTGCTTTTGAAATAAAATATGTAGCTACCTTTTTAACAGGTGCAGTTCAGATCCTACTGGAGTTGAACATATATTGATGAAGATTTTTGAACACTTTAACACTTAGTTACAAAAGATGAGGAAAAGGCTGAGGTGCTCAATGCTTTCTTTGCCTCAGTCTTTAGCGGCAAGACTGGTTGTTCTCTGGATACCTGGTACCCTGAGCTGGTGGAAGGGGATGGGGAGCAGGATGTGGCCCTCACTATCCATGAGGAAATGGTTGGCGACCTGCTACGACACTTGGATGTACGCAAGTCGATGGGGCCGGATGGGATCCACCCGAGGGTACTGAGCGAACTGGCGGAGGAGCTGGCCAAGCCGCTTTCCATTATTTATCGGCAGTCCTGGCTATCAGGGGAGGTTCCAGTCGACTGGCGGCTAGCAAACGTGACGCCCATCTACAAGAAGGGCCAGAGGGTAGACCCGGGGAACTATAGGCCTGTTAGTTTGACCTCAGTGCCAGGGAAGCTCATGGAGCAGATTATCTTGACTGTCATCACGTGGCACTTGCAGGGCAACCAGGCGATCAGGCCCAGTCAGCATGGATTTATGAAAGGTAGGTCCTGCTTGACGAACCTGATCTCCTTCTATGACCAAGTGACGCGCTTGGTGGATGAGGGGAAGGCTGTGGATGTGGTCTACCTTGACTTCAGTAAGGCTTTTGACACCATTTCCCACAACATTCTCCTCGAGAAACTGGCTGCTCATGGCTTGGACTGGCGTACACTTTGTTGGGTCAAAAACTGGCTGGATGGCCGGGCCCAAAGAGTTGTGGTGAATGGAGCCAAATCCAGTTGGAGGCCGGTTACTAGTGGAGTCCCCCAGGGCTCAGTGCTGGGGCTGGTCCTCTTTAATATCCTTATCGATGACCTGGATGAGGGGATCGAGTGCACCCTCAGTAAGTTTGCAGATGACACCAAGTTAGGTGCGTGTGTCGATCTGCTCGAGGGCAGGAAGGCTCTGCAGGAGGATCTGGATAGGCTGGACCGATGGGCTGAGGTCAACTGCATGAAGTTCAACAAGGCCAAGTGCCGGGTCCTGCATCTGGGGCGTAACAACCCCAAGCAGAGCTACAGGCTGGGAGATGAGTGGCTGGAAAGCTGCCTGGCGGAGAAGGACCTGGGAGTACTGGTTGGTAGTCGGCTGAATATGATCCAGCAGTGTGCTCAGGTGGCCAAGAAGGCCAACAGCATCCTGGCTTGCATAAGAAGCAGTGTGGCCAGCAGGTCTAAGGAGGTGATTGTCCCCCTGTACTTGGCTCTGGTGAGACCTCACCTCGAGTACTGTGTTCAGTTTCGGGCCCCTCGCTACAAGAAGGACATGGAGGTGCTCAAGAGAGTCCAGAGAAGGGCAACGAAGCTGGTGAGGGGTCTGGAGAACAAGTCTTACGAGGAGCGGCTGAGGGAGCTGGGGTTGTTTAGCCTGGAGAAGAGGAGGCTCAGGGGCGACCTTATCGCTCTCTATAGGTACCTTAAAGGAGGCTGTAGCGAGGTGGGGGTTGGTCTATTCTCCCATGTGCCTGGTGACAGGACGAAGGGGAATGGGCTAAAGTTGCACCAGGGGATGTTTAGGTTGGATGTTAGGAAGAACTTCTTTACTGAAAGGGTTGTTAGGCATTGGAATGGGCTGCCCAGGGAGGTGGTTGAGTCGCCATCCCTGGAGGTCTTTAAAAGACGTTTAGATGTAGCCCTTAGTGATATGGTTTAGTGGAGGACTTGTTAGTGTTAGGGCAGAGGTTGGACTAGATGATCTTGGAGGTCTCTTCCAACTTAGACGATTCTGTGATTCTGTGATTCTGTAACAAGTGTTCTATTAATAATGAAAGAAATACTGAACACCCTGCTATGCTTCTGTGTGAAAGCAGCTCTCAGCATGATAATTTATTGTAGAATCCTATGAAGAGAGGCTGAGAGTGTTGGGATTGTTCAGCATGGAGAAGAGGAGCCTTAGAAGGGATCTTGTCAATGTCTATAAATACCTAAAGGGAGGGTGCAAAGAGGATGAAGCCAGTGGTGCCCAGTGGTAGGACAAGAGGCAATAGGCACAAACTGGAACATAAGAGGTTTGGTCTTAACATTGGGAAGCGCTTATTTACTGAGTGGGTGACAAGACACCAGAATGGTTGCCCAGAGAAGTAGTGGAATCTCCTTACTTGGAGATCTTCAGAATCCATCTGGATATGGTCCTGGGCAATCTGCTGTAGGAGTATCATTTCAGACTCTGACTATTAATGAACTGCCAAGATATCCAATCACATTGACACAACAGTTTCTACTCTAACAATATTTCAAAATAAGAAAGTTACTTTACTCATCACATAAAGACTAAAATGCAAATACAATACACAATGCTAGTTCAGGATCATCAAGGCTACGCTATTAATAATTGAATAACTGTCCTAGCATTGAGATCATTTGTCATTTCAGCCACACTTCAATATGTTTGCTTACAAAATTACTTATTGCATGTATGTCTTTATGTATGCATATATATATAGAAATGCACACACAAAGTTACATATTTACATAAATTCAAACTGCATGTTATGCTATGACTTTCATTTCTTTGCACAGAGTTGTAAGAGTTATAGAACTATGTCAGAGAAGACAATACTGAGCTGATGTGGACTGATATACTGAAGAATAACATCCTGTTTAAAGTCTGATATCACATCAAACATTTATATATTTCTCTGTTGGTATTGTGATTAAGTAAATTAAAAACTGTAACTCTGTGTTTAAAAAGGCAGTCTCTCAGAAGAGTCCTAGCTTTTCATTCAATAACATCTTTTATATTCACTATCTTCCTTTGTAAATATATTCTGACAAAATTCAGTTTATTTGTGGACAATACAGGAAGCCTTCCACTTCAAATTGAAATAACAAGCTCACATTTCAGGTACAATACTAGGAAAGCTCTAAAGTCAGTTTCAGACCAGTTAACTTGGTGATCTGTTAGGAATACAAACTCCCAGTTCAGAAAAGGAACATTTGAAAATATTTGACTGTCAGTATAGATCACTTCCAAGTATTTATACCTTTGATTCATCCGTTAAATATAATTGGTCTTGTGTTCTTAAATTCTGAAACACCTACACATCTCACAGAGGTCTGAGAAGAAGACACTTAGCATACTTGCAAGTCAGATGATATGCAGTTTAATTACTCTCACAAAGGACATTGATTTTAACATTTTTTTCCAGGTAAAATACATTCAGAAATTTGTAGAAGTTCAATTCTCAAAAATATTTTTTCTTCAATACCTCTTCAGTAATTTAGGCATTGTTGTTATCATTGTTAGGGGATCCCGTTTTTTACCCTAGCAGAATGGATCTCCCCAGGCATCTGAAATTCATTCTAAGAGTCAACTCTTATTTAAAGCAGCAAGAATTTAATGGTACCTGTATATCAGCTCAAGCTGGGTGCCTCCAGGGAGGGACCTCACTTGAATCTTTCCCTGAGATCTGTGCAATCTTTGTTTCATTTGCCGTAGTCAATCAATTCTTGACACATATACATTATGTTCCTTCAGATTGGCTGTTCTTTGTTTCAGGGCAGGATGGTTTCTGTTATCTCTGGTGTCAGGCTCCTATCTGGCACCATCCTTAGCCAGCACATCCCCCCCTTCACTCATCGGCATCCACCCAGACCCCCACACAATGTCACTCACCGTTGCTCAATCAACCAATATACCATGTTCAGGTTACGCAGAGTTCATGCTGCAGCCTAAGGCTTCACCAAATTTACTCTATTAATGTCAAGCTACTAATGTCATGCGATAGCCACCTGAGTTCCTTACATACCAGTGGCTTCTTTCTTTTTCAATTCACTGAATCGCTCTGTTCAGGCATCTTTCACCATGCCTACAGAATCTCTTTTATGCAGAATATGTACAACTCAGAAATACATAGGAATTATTTGTTGCCTAACATACCAGAGGCAGCTATTAACAAGCTACTGGGATGAGCACTAATATGCTTGTCATTCCCAACATAGGATGTACAAAGATTTTTTGCTAACCATGTAATCATGAAGCAGGGAGGGTAGGTCAGCTTCTGTTGCTCCCAGGAGTGTTCGTGTTTTCCTTTGTGCTTTATATTCATGATCATGCTTCATGTTTCATGTTCCTGTTGCCATCTTTAGACTCCTTTAGAAGGTTATACCTCTTTGTGTTACAATTTTTCTTCCTGAGTCCCTTGAATTTTACATTTGTGTTTCACCTCATTTTTATCTTTCATGGATCTATGCTACAGGCTTTTTCAAACTCTCTGACAATTCAGGAATTTTCTCGTCAGTCTGAGCCAAGGTTACACATCTGGGCTGTTGGTCATTGCTAGGCCTTGAATTCCAGACTGCTGAACCCCTAAGAAGAGAGGCTGGAAGATACAGAGAGAGTGGGATGCAGCACCTAGGAAGATACTGAGCTCAGTGGGTACTTCTAAAAGTAACAGATGTACATTTCTGAATATTTCTCTGCCTACATACCTTTGAAATCCTGGCCGTCATCTTAGCTGTATGCCTGTACTTACTTAGACCTTTATTCTAGTTTTGCATGGAAATGTTGTATAGGTTAAATATAAGGATCTTCAAAAGTTTACGTACAATTATACTGCAGTTGGAATGGCCAAGTAAACCCAGTGTGTTTTGAATGATGATTACTCTGCACACCACAAATAAACCAAGTCTGTGACGTTTTGTGCAGTAAATTCAATGCCACACAAATGTGCTGAATGTAGTGTATATGAACCACAATTGTCTGTGCAGGTGATCAGACATTTCCTGAAACATACACATATTTCTGTCCATTAAATCATAGACAAATATAATAAACTTATTTTAACTGGCTTAACACTCCAAGCCTTACTGAAATACTAGTAGTTCCACCAGTTATAAATAGCTATAAATGACTATAGATCCACTAGGAGAATGACATGGAAAAGTCAATTGTACCTGTAGATTAGGTACAAATAGATTAGATTAACTGTGCCAAATACAGATCATGTATTAAATCAATAAAGTCTTAATGTATGATCAAAACCTGTTACAATGTTCTTCCTTGAAAACTGGTTATATACATGCATAAACCCATGACCAATACAGTTTTACAAAGACAGACATAAATGCAACAATTACCTAGTTATGGTGACAATTTTTAACAGGATTTAACAATTTCAAATTATATAGAGATTGTACTGCATGCACACAGTATCTTGCATATAAAGATGAGAACAGCTCTCTAGCAGCTTATGTTTCATAAGTTATCGGCAGTACATTTTTCCTATAAGATGTTATCATAATGAACATCAACATTAATCATATTCTATAAAGCACCATTTATATTTTCCATGACATATTTGCTATTTAGGGCCTCTTGACTGCATCAGATGTTTTTCATTACTTGAAGACTTTTCAGAGGTGTGAAGGTCTAAGCCTGTGTTTAAAACACACAGGCCACAGGGCCACTTTTAAGTTTCTCTTAAAAGCCATTACCTCTCACATCTCTGCTAAAGGACTGGAAGTTATAAATGTATAGGAAGAGTAAATAACAACAGAGGACTACTATTTTGACCAAAAAAAAGGAAATCTGGTAAACAATTCCTGTTTCTACCCGTTTCCTTGTTTTGGTGATCTCAAATGACGGGGAAAAATACAAACATAAAATAGCCCAAACACCAATTTTACATCCAAATAAATCTGAATAAGCAAATAAAACACAAGATATAAGAACACTGGGAAACTAAAAATTTTATACATTGTATTAATTTTCTTCACTTGTCTGATTAAAAAAAAAAAAAACACAGTAAATTAAGGAATTTGTAACAAAAAAACACAGTCCCTGGGTCTCCTTAAGCATTTAGACCTGTGAAATGCTGAGTGTATTCACATCTCTATCATCTCTGTTGCCTATTTTTCTATTCCACCTGACAATCTGAAGGTCTCAATAAAATGAGTTTTTATGGTGTGTTTTTTTTTCTATTTTTTTCCCCAAAACAACAACAACAATAGCAACAAAAATTATTTCTTACAATTGCTGGACTGTACAGAGTATGCAATTCAGAACAATGGAAATCAGGACGATTAATTGCATAATGTATTTGTCAGCAATTCTATATTTAGCTTTTATCTAGTTGCATAGTTTAAGTCTCTTAGCTGTTGGATACAGCTTCAATATCTCTAACACCAACTTAAAATCAAAATCCTACTTAATCAAGATCCTACTTAATCATCTGTTTTTAGTGAGAAATCTTAGGTGGAATTGAGATGGACTTAGTTTGGATGGACATTTTTAAGGAGGTAGAGAAGATGCTGTTCTTCTCATGTTCTTCTTTCAATCATTTAGACTTATCTTTATGATACGGTCTTTAAAAGGTAGCATGGTGTTCAAAAGAAACCTTACTGCTTCTCATACTCAATTTGTGTCAGTTGTGCTACTGGTGACAGAACAGGTGCATTCCTCTGAATCTTATCGTGCTTTTGTTAGGGTCCTAATATTGTCTATCAAGAGATCCATCATCAATTATTTTCTATTATTATATTTTATATCAGTGAACTAGGATCTGGCGTTTGCTCACAGAACTTCAAATGACTTAACAAGATGTCTGAGTTGGTGGCCTACTTGTCCTGTCTCATCAACAGAGACAAACACCTCTGAATTGCAACTCTGCCCATCTCAAACCTGAATCATACTTTAAAGGAGCTTCTTTCTTTATGTGGCTCCCAGATAGAGCCTAGGGTGGCTAGGCTGCCAACCTAGAGGCTTCGCTTAACTGTCTAGAGTTAATAGTATGGTTCTGTGCCTACAAGTACTTTTGTATAAACAAACTGATTCAAGGTCATGTGCTGGAACCTTGCTAATAGAATCATTGGGTACAGCACATCTAGTTTTTGTGATATTGTAACTGTGCAGATGTGCCACTTCACTACCGTGGTCCCTGCAGTAATGACAGCAGACAAACCACAGGTATTTTCATTTGTATAGCAGCTCTTAAAAATATTCCCTTGATTCAGTCATGTTGAAAATCCCATTTCTTCTGTGTTTCTCACACTATCTTTCAGATTCTTTTTCCTATCATAAAGCTCTCCCTCTCCATTAATTCTGAATGTACAGCCAGATCAGATGTGAGAACTGATGATTCTCTTCCTATCCCGCTGAGATGACAGTAATTCCAGGAACAGAAAAAATATTTGAAGAAACAGGATTCCAATAAGCTTGATATGTTCCAAAAAGAAAGAGAAAAAGAAAGAAAGAAAAAAAAAAGTACCCATTAGTGTCAATAAAATCTCGAATCTTCTCCTATTCCCCACGTTAATCTACTGTACTTTCCAACACCATGTAACAATCACCACTAGGCAGGCTGGGAAAGAGGTTTCTTTCTTGGGAATGAGGCATGAGTAGTACTGGATTGCAACAAATGCTGTTCTTGTGGCTCTGAGATTCATAAAAAAGATAAATCAACTTTAGCAGATCTGAATACAATGACAAGTCTAGCAGCAGGCTCTAGGGAGAAACTTTTTGCTTATATTATTTTGCTCACTTGTGGTTGCTTTCAGGGTTTTTTTTGTTTTGTTTTTATTTATTTCTGTTCCTTAAATCACATTAATGTTCAGAAAAGTAGCAAGTGAAACTTTCAGTCCTATCCTTTGACTCACAGTTATCTTATATAATGCACAGATTTTTCTGGACTTTTAAAATTATTATTATTATTATTATTTTTTGGCCCATCATCAACATGTCAGAAGGCAAGAGAAACTGAAGGCCTGTCCCGCCATCAGAACACAGAAGGGGTTGGTGCAATAAGGAAATTTACATTGCTGCACATCATGCTGTGCCCATATTGCGGCTAAAGAGCAATAATGCCAACATCATATGTGGAAAGGTGATGAGACTGGCTAAAAAAAGATACTGAATTTGCGTCATTGAGTTCTTTTTATAGACCCTTCAGTACCAGGAAACTTTCACTTGGTGTTTTCAAGGTTTCTTCATAACTGTGAATGGTGATAACCTTTCTAAAGCTGAAATTCACAGTCTAAGATTTTCAGGGCAAGAAAAGTCACATGAATCTGTGAAAATCACAGGTCAGAAGCACTTTAATCAGAGAATATCAGTCTTCATGCTAATCAACTTATTTACATATGCATCAATGCAAGATTATTTTGAACAGAAGCCTAGTTATACAGATAGTTCTACTGTCAGTTACACTTTCTGCTCATGTTGTTTCTAATCATTTCCTTTTTGCTCTACATTTCTTCTCAGTGAAGACATTTCAGAAGAACTTCTTGAGCCTGTAGGGATTCTACAGCAATTATTTGATTTATTCCTCTATTATTGCACAAGTAAAGACAAAACATTTGTTCTCATATATGCAAGTCGTAGTGTCCATGGGTTGTTGTGCATGCATTAAGCAGAGCCAAAGCTTTTCCCTGCAAGAAGGAAGAATGAAGCACCACACAGGATGTCAGCAGAAAAGCATGAGAGGGTGTGCAGCAGCAACAGAAATGGGGTACCAGAATACAGGCTGCATTTTCTTGCCTGAGACCTGCAGGAAGGATTCAGCTTCAGCAGAGTGTGAGGTTCAAGTTGCAGTTTCTTGTTGCAAGGAGGGGCTGACTACTGTCAGGACAATCACAGGTTTGAGTTTGTGGACAAAGCAATCTGTACTGTGTCCATAAATGAGGCAAGGATTTCCATCCAGTCCTATCCAAGTGTGTGCCCTCCCTTAGCACACAATAATATATGCTGCTTTCTGAATTAGCATCAATGAAAATGCTGTGACCCAATCCCTTATGCTGGGTATCTTCCTGAACTTCCAAGTGCCAAAGAGAGGTCGGAGGCAGAACTATCCTCCCACTGCACACTTACCAGTCTTGTGAGGCAGAAAAGCTACTATTTTTGTTTTAGCAGCTGTGGCTGCTGAGCACAAGGTAAAGGCTTTCTGCCAATTTTCTTCTCAAGGATTTGTTTGCGGTTGGAGCCTGTACATTTGATAAAGTTACACTTTGACTCTCCTCACAGGCGTTTTATTCTAATGTTTCCAAATTAAAATATTAGTTGTGGAGAGGAAGAAATACTCTGATAACCCACATTAAGAGATGGCTAACTCCTTCAAAGTCACACAGTGAGATGGACTTAGAATCAACATGAGAGACAAAAGATAGCCAGCTGGGTTACAACAAGAGATTAAGAGAAAATTTGTGCTATAAGATTCTAAGACACAGTGAGTTACAGCTTCAGAAAAAGCAGGAAGATGTCTTTACTCTGTGCAGGGAAACACTATTTTTCAACTAATTGACAAAAGAAAGTGCCAAGTGTTGGACCTTATTCAATATTGGTCTCTGTTAGCTCTTAGTTCTGAAGCTGCATTGAACTGTGTAACTCCGTGTACTCATTTTCTCTGGCACTTCAGCTCAGCAACTGTCATTTCTCAACCTTTTTCTCCTTCCTGTCCTCATTTATCCTGCAGAGGTTAAAAAGTAATAATGGATAAATCTGGATGCTCCTTAAGCTAAGACCTCTTCTAGAGTTTAGAAACATCAGAAACTACCCTGAAGTGCTCATCTAAAGCTTGGCTAGGGCATAGAGTAGGTGATCAATTGCTGGTATTTTTGTAGCAAAGTCTGCAGGATATACTGTCTTCCTAGAACTGTTGTTCTGAAATATCTGAAGTTCAGTGATGAGGAGGAGAATGTCTGGGACACAGGATGCAAAGTGACTTTCAGGGGTCAGTGCATTAAAAATTTGCTAAGCACACAACGGACTATATGCACAAAGCCTATTAAAAATGAAACGAGTTGCTTGACTCCCTTGTTAAAAATAGTACAGTTACATCAAGAATGGGAAATGGAAATATGGGGAATTTAATACTCTCAGTGGTTCTATAACAACTCCAGTAAAGAAAGTAGACTCTCAAAATATAGTCAAGCCTGAGTACTAATTACATCATAACCACATTCACAAGGATTAATTTAGGATGCAACTCCTCTATCCTAAAAGTCTAAATGACTTTTTTTTTTTTTGTAAACATAATTGTTTACCTTTCTGAAAAGATTTTTCTACAGGTAAATAATTTAACAGTTATGAGGAAACACTTATATTTCTATTAAGCTGAAAGGCAGTGTTCTCTGTAGGCAGAAATTACCATGCATGTTGTCTGTCAGTCTCATTATACTATAGGTCTTTACACAAGGTGATCTTTTTGTCAGGAGTCCCATTCCTCTCTGCCATTTAGTTTTCCTAGCAGAATCTCAGCCATGCTTTGTCTTGGAAAAAGAGCTGGGAATACTTACTGTGTAATAACTCAATGAGCCATCCTGGACAGTACCTATGCTGAATTACAAGTGTTTATTTTAAAGTAATAAGGAAGTAGATGAAGATAAAACCCACAGAGGGACTTTGGATTCAGTCTCAGTGTCCACAAGGAGAGAAAAAAAAATTATTATTATTATAATATTATGCTCTCAACCTGAACCTTACTTTATTTTGTGGAGGCAAGAGGTGCTGCAGATGTCCAAGAGGACTAACTGTGTTTGCTCTACCTGGGTTATCCAGGTCTTGCAGTATGTTTGTTCTAGTCTCCAACCTTTAGGCTGCTATTAGAAATGTAATTCATCACTAGCACTATTCCCTTACACATCTGATTTTTCATCCCTTAAAATGTAATATCAAGAAACAAAAGTCAAGAGCACATTTTCCAGAGTAAAGACTGCTCTCTGGAGTAAGAGCTATAGATCTTGGTCCTCTGATATGGAGTTTCTATGAGCAACAACCTTATAGTTTTGGTCGTCTCAATGCAGGCAAGGGGATGAGCACTAGTCTGGGCTCTCCTCACAAGGAATTCAAGCCAGATTGAGGTACTTTGGCAGAGCAGATGGTAAACATCTGTTATGTAGATAAAATGAGGATTTTATTCTTTAGTACTGCCAATCTGCTGCCTTTCATGAACAGTAAATATTTCAGACTTAAAAAAAAAAAAAAAGGCAACTAGGCAGCTGACAAGATTAAAACCATTGGAGGGGGGATCCAAAACCTGCTACAAGTGTTGGATTCAGTCTTAACACCTGCAAGCCACCACTCCACTTGCTAGCTGAAGTCAACAGTTCTTTCAAGTAACCATTAAAGTAATTGGCTAAATAAAGTCTGAAAACTTATTTTCTATTTCTTGTTCTGAGGCTTGTACCTCAGAACAAACCTCAAAATTTGATGAACTTTTTGATGAACAAATTTGATGAATTCTTCACCCAGACTTCATAAAATAGAACTCTGGATGAAAATTACACCATCTCACTGATGTTGCCTATCATTTTATTCTAAACCAGCCCTAACCTGTTTCTTCATTTTGGGTGAAAGCTGTCTTTTTGAGTTTGGTTACTTAAGCCTTCTACTGTAGCGATAGAAAGGCTTCCATTAAATTTAACTGACCTTTCTGCTATCTTAAGAAAATAATTTGTACAGATTCTGTACTATTCTGGCTATTTTTATTAATAATTACCCTCTAAAGATATTAGAGTTCTATTTTTTCTTGCAGATTTCAGCTTATTCTCTGATACTGGGAAAAGACCTCATAATAACTGTTCTCATAGCTTATTATCATTTTCTGATTCTTGTTCTCCATGTCACAAGATACTCAGTCAAGATGACGATGGTATGCCAAAGAGGCTGTCCAGTGGTACAGCTGCTCCCTCATTACAAGAAACACATCATGAGCATTGATAATGGGGCCTATAGGGTGATGTAACATTGTAACATGATGTAACATGATGTAGCATAACCAGGCTATTTTTGTTTCCTTTCCCTTTGTGTCCATCTGGAGGAATTTCTTTGAAGAGGGTATATTACTTTTTATTTATTTGCATGTCACTGGAACCCTGATTCTGTTCAGCAAGGCAGGCACCTTTGTAGCAGCAATGATAACAGCAACCAATTAGAAAGTCATAATGGTGGATCTAAACAAAAGTTCAAACATCTCAGGTTTTGTAGCTTCATAGCTCATTATGCAAAGAGCTGCAACAAACTCACTGCACTGTGTTCAACTTTGATATTTTCAGTACAAGTTCCTAGAACTTCTGTGCCTTGAGATGCGAGATGTAAAGTAATCTGGCTCATGAATATTTTTCTTCACTTGTAGGTGAACAAACACCACCAGTCCTATTTAAATTTCTTGTCACTGCTCATAGATAACAGTAGCATGTCTTCCCTAGCTTATAGGTGATCACAAAGTGAAAACAAACGTTAACAAAGCTAGGGTTTCATGACTCAGGAAATGACCTTGCCACAAAAAACAATTTTCTAACAGAAAGAGGTGAATTGCATCCTTCAATTACAAGTAAACTACCATTTGTTAACCATCCTTTAATATTCTGACAATAGATCCCTGTGCACCATTCATAGCTTCATAGCCATAATAATAAGTAGTCTGTAATTCAGAATTTACATGGAATTACGTTAGTTGACCTGGGTGACCCACCACAGACTACAGAGGCTTCTTTTAAAGGGCCTGGCACACTGAATGTTGGACTCTGCAGAGAAGTGAGAGGACAGTATTTATTCTAAAGTGCAGTCTATCTACACTGTGAGCTATACCAAAGAAAATAAGTAAGGTGACACCAATGAGTCCTCTCTGATGCACATAGAAAGGAAAGGGCCATCAAGGGCAGAACAGCTAGAAACCTGTATCACCCTCCAAGCTAGTCCAGCTAGGTCTGAGTAAAGTAGAAGCAAAGGCAGTCCTAAAAAACTGCTTTATTATTTACTGAACCCTACAGTACAGGAGGAAAAGGAGCTGAATCATGACTATCATTACTTCCTAAATAACAATATAGACTTTGAGCTACCCTTAGGGAAATGTAACATTAAACAATTTCTTCAACATATTTGATTGCAAAGTGCCAAATCTAGACAAGCAGCAGAGAACATCTCTTGAACTATCAATGGAGACCTTAAACTATGTGTCCGTGTGCACACAGGAGGAACTGTTACTCTTAGACCAGCTACTCAGGTGCCCTAGAACAAGTGCTGGATTGACAGGACTTGAAGACACCACCCATATAGACACATAAATGTGAGGTTTCCCATCCCATCTCAAAAAATGAGTCAAGACTGGTGCTATTTGATTGTTGATAACAAATGCACCTGCTATTGCAGAACTAGTGCATTGACACAAGTTGGACAGCTGAGGCTGCAAGACCTGAAAGGAAGGAGAACGCTGATAGCTCTAGTTTAAGCCAGTACTGTTCCAGCAGTAAGACACTTTCATGATATTCTCACTCTGTTATGCCAAACCTGATCACAGGATTTGGAAGTGGTAGTGTGAATTTGGCCCCTGAACAGCATGACATAGTTGGGTGTTGCTTGTTGTTGGTATAGAAGTTCTTGTCTGATCAGGCCAGACAGGACATTCAAATATCAGTGCAATTAGTAAGCACTTAATGTTAACAATTGCCTCTACTAGATTTAGAGCGGACTCTGCAATGAATAGCCAGGAGTTTAATTGGTATGGTTTATTTTTAGATTCTTTGAGTCCATGACCAACATTTCAAAATCAGCTGTAAGAATGGAAGCACTTTAATAATACAGGGATATTTCTTCCCCTTGTACAGCTCTCAGAAATGCAGGTAAGAGATGAACTGATGCTAAACTTGTAAAAGATCATTATTTCCCAAAAGCTGTAGCCTAGTTCAAAAGGAAAATTCTGCAATCACCTTTTCATCTTTCCCCACTTTCAACAAACAGGCAATAGGTATACCCCAGACCTTCCCTCTCAACTAACACAAAAGCCTCTAATAGCCTTGTCAGAACAGCAGGCTATTTCCTCTTCTTACACTTGTGCATCTTGATTACCTTTGTTCCAGAGAGTTTTGGATGTAGTACTGCAAGAGAAGAGATCTGGTATTTCTGGTCCTGTCAAAACTCCTAAGAACTAGAAACCTCAGAACAAAAATCTGTTACCTGAAAACATATAGTTTGTACCTGCTGCTTTTCTTCCTGGATAATTGAACGGAAGAAAAAGAAAGACATTTCATGGTGATCGAACAATTTAAATGTCCCTGGGCCTTTAAAAGCTACTTTAGATATTAGGTGTGCTTCCAATTTTGGTAGCAATAATATCTTATTCTGTAAACTATGGCTGGCAATTACATTCTTATCTCTCACAGATGATCTCAGTTTTTATTTTAAATTCCCATGATTATATCAGTTCAACCAGTCACCACCCCTTATTAGGGCACCTTCCTATTTTTTACTACTGTAAGGTCTCATCTCTTCCCAAATGAATGAAGAATGATGAAATTATATGAAATTCTCACCTTCTTTTGTCAGAAGAAGAGAGGCTTAATACTCTACTAAAATAAGAAGGATTTTTTTTCTTCATTTGCTCTTATTTGCCTCTAATGAATCCTTAAAAATGGTCTCTTGGTGGAAATTGTTGACTTGCAGTGTTACCATGTCACACCTAGCTGTAAAACTGTATGAAACCAGAAGCCACAACCTACCAGACTCCTGTGAGTCTACTGATTGCAGTTTATGCTGCTCTGTGATCTGCACACCGAATTCAACTCTTCAGACTGGATTCTGGAACAGGAGAAGGACTGGGCTGCTCTAACCTGCAAAAACCGAAGAGCCTACACTTCTTAGCAAGGCACCAAATTCAGAAGAGCTCTATTAGAAAGCATGCTATATCTGAGCCACAAAAAGGTTGAAAAGTCTTGCATATCTCTCATAAACACAGTAGCCCTTATTATCTAACCTTTGTTTCTCAGCCTGCTGGATTTGCTTATGGGTGTTAAGCTTGCATCAAAATAACCAGTGTACTTGAGTGAGTTCACCTGTTCCATTCTTGATCACACTGAAGAATGGAAACAAAACCTCAGAACATCTATCCACAGAACATCACAGCTTGTCTCCTTCATGAGCTTTAAAATTCACCTATATTAATTCTCTACTTTTCAATTCTTTAGTCATGTAAAGAGAGACCATTACACTGTAACAAGTCCGTACACTTTATATTTATTGGGAGGGAACAACATGGCTATCTGTGGAGATTCACACCCATACAATTGATTGCAGTGATTTAGACTTTGCTGCTTGAAATGGAGAATGAGTTTAGCAATCTGCCATCTGTATTCCGCTTTAACACTGTCTTCCAGATGGTTCTTGATTTACCACTGAGTTGAAGCATACAAGACTTGCTATGACTTCAATAGAAAGAGGTTTGAGACTAGCCAGTACTTGAAACCCTTCACAATGGAACGTAACTCACTTGTCATCAGTCTTGAGGCACTTTAAACAGATGGACAACAGAGTCTAATGAAGTATTTTATTATTTTTTTTTCTGGAGAATACTGTTAGTAAGGTCAGAGAAGAAAGGGACTGGGGCAAAAACAAGGTGAACATAAAAAAGAGTAATTCCTGATAATTTACTGTAAAATTCAGCTGAGCATTTTCATTTGCTCATACTTGTGCTCATGGACATTGAGCTTTTGCATTTGATTTGCAAAAATATTCACAGAACACAAAATAAAGATGGATACTTTTATGTAATTATTTATATTTGAAGTGGGCCCTGTACTGTGAGAGGCTCACAGGATCATCAGAATTTATTGATACCTTCATAGAAATTGCCATACCAGATTCAAAGTGTGTGTATGCTTCTAATTCTACTCCAGTACCCTCCCTGCAAAACTAACATAATTATTAGAACAGAAGGTTCAGACAAAAATGAAGAAAAAAGTTCAGAATGGAGAGAGAAATACATTTCTGTGCAACAAATTCTTTCAGATTTAGTCTCATCTGTGTTGTGCCACCAAGCTTCTAGTCCTTTACATTTTTTTTTCCCAAATTCTTTTTCAGGTCTTTTTTATTCATAGATAAACATTTAATACTTGGCCAAAACCTACTAAGTGCCACATCAACATTATCTTTTTCCAAATGTTAATTATACACTTGAAGAATATTTATGCTAATAAAATTTTAATTAGTTTGCCTTTTAAATTTAATTTATTTAGTATTATGAAGCAAGTAAATAAGGTCTAGCTAACCAGGACAGCTATAATTACAATCCCTTCAAACCTTTGTAGACTCATTCTTGAGTTGAGCTTTTCTGTCCAAAAATGGCATCCTACTATTGAGCAGAAAATGAATCACATGACATCATTAAGATTCACTTGCATCTCACAAATTCCATAGCTAATGCCATTAGAAAAGAGCATGCATACACACAAAAAAAACAGGGATGCACGATAGACCATCTGCTCTACACAATACTGTGTAGATGAAAGCACAAGGCATTTCTCCAGCTGTTTCTTTTAACAGTGATCATGTAAATTAAGATGTTGCAGTAAAGTCTGTGACATTAAGTCTAAAACAATAGCTCTATCACATGCCAAAGATAATCAAAACACAACCTTGTCCTAAGGAAAGGCACATCTCAGCACATTGTAAATAATGCTTTGCTATCCTTTCATGAGGTAGTTTGCAAAGAGTAAATTTCAGTTAATAGGAGTACGGTTCTCTCATATTTCCTTCTGCTCTATGCTGAAACGGAATGTCGTAATATATACTGTTCATGCTGTACACTGGACCTTCTACTTTACATACGTTGCAAATTCTCTTTATAAAAGGGAACACAACTTCCATTAAGCTTCAATGTCCATAACTGCAGTTTGTCACCTGAACCTGTTTTTAGCTGCTGCACTGGAACTGCACTGTAATATGTAGTAATCAGTCAAGAGGGCAGACCAGATGCATAGCATTATTATTATCTGTACTAGACATGGACTAAAACTGCTTAAGCTTTTAGCTACAGCTACTTAACATCACTCCCATCCTTACATACATCCATAGACCTGCTGTTATATGTAGCTTCAAAATCTTTTCCTTCCAGAGTTTTATGTCTTGTTCTTCTGACAGTGTGCATTCCTTAATCTCGTGTAGACAGGTTCTGTTTCTATTGCATATGTAAATTTTTAAATCCATATTTATAACCAACTCCATAATCTGCACAGAGATATCAGGTTTATAAGTTTATCCTGCCATTGCCACTGTATCTCCTGCATAGTACTAATATAACTGTCCATGTCTTGATATCATATAATATAGGTGGAAGGAACCTGTGAAGGGACCTCTTTTCCCCATTAAGAATCTTGACAGTATCTAATATCCTGGGTGAGATCCACAAAAGTATCACAGTTCCTGTCTCATATTTGGCTTTGGATACCAAAATTACTTTTTAACTTTCAAAGAGTAAGTAACAGATTTGCACACCTTTTTGATCTTTGCATTCTTTTTGCTACTTGGTGTTATTTCTGCTGCAGCCTAGATATGCCAATTGTTGCTAGCATCTTATACTTTGACTTTTGGGGGATTTGACCACTCAGTGTATAATCAAGTTACTTGTATGATTGCTCAGTCTCAGTTGTTCTGGACAAAAGCTTTATTCCAAAGCAAGCAATAGAACCTCATATTTCAGAACCTGCCTCTGTGTTTCCACAGTATTTTTGTTATCACCATAGGGATAACAGGTAGCAATTATAATGTTCTCTAAGCTATACTTGTCAGTAATGGACCATGAATTTCCTGATAGTAAGTGGACAGGTTTGTCTATGATGGGTTGATCTGACATTGTACATTTCAGATACACCATTTGAAAAGGTTAGAGAAGTGCATGACCTTGAAGTGGCTGAAAAAGTAGTATCTTCAAAGCAAGCAGTTTTCAGAATCAGATCTCTATCCCTATTTTCTTAGAGTCTAACTACTGAGAAACTCAGAATTTCCATGCAGAGGACAGATTTACAGCTGCATTTAACTCACAGTTATCTGCAATTTAGAATACATATGAGGCTCTTCCATAGAATGGTTTGGGTTGGAAGGGACCTTAAAACCCAGCTGCCATGGGCAGTTCCACCCCGCCTAGCCATGGGCAGGGACACCCTCCACTACACCAGGTTGCTCAAAGAACCATTCAACCTGGCCTTGAACACTTCCAGTGATGGGACATACACAGCTTCTGTGGGCAACCTGTCCCAGTGCCTCACTGCCCTTATAGTAAAGAATTTCTTCCTTATACCTGATCTAAATCTACCCTCTTTTAGTTTAAAGCCCCTTGCCCTATCACTCCATTCCCTGTAGAGTCGCTGTCCAGCATTTTTGTAGGCTCCCTTTAGGTACCAGAAGTCTGCTACAAGGTCTTCCTGGAGCCTTCTCTTCTCCAGGCTGAACAACCCCAACTTTCTCACCTGTCTTCAGAGGAGAGGTGCTTCACCTCTGTGCTTATCTTTGTGGCCCTCAGGATTCATTCCAACAGTCCCATGTCCTTTTTGTGTTGGGGGCTCCAGAGCTAAATGCAGTAGTCTCAATATTTGCCTTCTCCATCTTCCTGGTTGAGTGGCCTGTAGCAGACCCCCACTATAATGTCACCTGTCTCTTCCCTCCCTTTAATCCTGACCCATAAGCTCTCTATCAGCTCCTCATCCATCCCCAAGCAGAGCTCCATGCACTCCAGCTGCTCATTGGCATAGAGTGTGATGCCCCCTCCTTGTCTCCCCTGCCTGTCCTACCTAAAGAGCCTGTATGCTTCAATTCAAACACTCCAGTTATGGGAGACATCCCACCATGTCTCCATGATACCAATAAGATTATAGCCCTGCAGGTGTGTGCACATCTCTTATCTCCTCTTGTTTATTCCCCATGCTATGTGCATTTGCATAGAGACATTTAAGTTGGGTCCTTGATGAAGCTGATTTACTTACAGCAAAAAAACAGAGCTTAATTTTAATCAAGGAGAAAATAGATTTATAGCTGCTGAGGAAATGGCTATTTCAGTGTGATTGTGAGAAACATCACAACATAAAGACTCCACTAAGAAAAAGAAAATCCACAAGGAAAGGCAAATATTCTTTACTGGTTTTTCAAAGCCTCACTTCTTGAAAACATTTACGTAAGACAGACATAACTAAGGTCCTTGTTTCCAAATAGTAATGTCTGTCTGCAGTTCAATGTTTGTCTTACCTGGTCTCTGAAGGAATCCTTTGGTCTCTGTCCACATTGCATTGCGTTCCTTGTAAGCTTCACATCCTTTACATAAAAAGGTTTTTTCATGAGTAGGGACGCTAATGAAACCTTGTTTCCTTCAAGTAGGTACTCTTTATCCCCTCATCTGCCATCTTAGTTCTGAGCTCTGACTAGAATTTTTCCTAGATTTTTATTAATGATCAAACAGTATGGTTAGTCTGGAGACTACACAGTACACATGTAACACAAACCAGTTAGCTTAATAAGTTGCTAGCAAGTAGAAACAATGACAACTAAAATCTGGCTGCTTCACCTTCAGTGGATCATTAAATTGTCAGTTCTTCTACCAAATTTCTGATTTTAAAAAAATGTGTAGGAATACATTCAAGTACAGAAATGCTGTCCGGATGTGCAGGGATGGGATCAGGAAAGCCAAGGCACTGACAGAACAAAACTTGCCGAGGGATGCAAAGAATAACAAGAACAACCAGTTCTACAGGTACACTGGCGGCAAAAGAAAGACTAAAGAGAACCTATCGCCTCTGCAGATGAAGACAGAGAACTGGTAATGACAGATGCGGAGAAGGCAGAGGCACTTAACAAATTCTTTGCCTCGGTCTTAACTAGTGATCAGGCTTCCCACATCTCTCGAGTCTCTGAACCTCTAGGTGGAGGCTGGGGGAGCAAAGTCCCTCCCACTGTAAGCGAAGAGCACAGTTTGGGACCTCCTGACGCAACTTTACAAGTCTATGGGCCCTGAAGACATGCATCCCAGGGTCCTGAAGGAATTGGCTGATGTAGTTGCCAAGCCACTCTCCATCATATTTGAAAAATCATGTCTGTCAGGTGAAGTCCCTGGTGACTGGGGAAACATCACTCCCAGTTTTAAAAAGGGTAGAAAGGAAGACCAGGGGAACTACAGAGCAGTGAGCCTCAACTCTGTGCCTGGCAAGATCATGGAACGAATCCTCCTGGAGGCAATGTTAAGGCACCTGCAGGACAAGGGGGTAATCAGGGACAGCCAGCATGGCTTCACCAACGGTAAATCGTGCCTGACCAATCTAGTGGCCTTCTATGATTGAGTAACTGCATCAGTTGACAAGAGGAGACCAACAGATGTCATCTACTTGGACTTCTGTAAGGCCTTTGACACGGTCCCACATGACATCCTAATCTCTAAATTGGCAAGAGATGGATTTGAAGGGTGGACCATCTGGTGGATAAGGAATTAGCTCGATGGCTGCACCCAGAGCATAGTGGTCAATGTTTCTATGTCCAGGTGGAGGTTGGTGACAGGTGATGTCCCTCAGGGGTCTTTCTTGGGACCTGTGTTTTTCAGTTTCTTCATCAATGACATAGATGATGGGACTGAGTGCACCCTCAGCAAGTTTACAGATGCCACGAGTCTGAGTGGTGCAGTTGATACCGAAGAAGGAAGAGATGCCTTTCAAAAGGAGCTGGACAGGCTGGAGAAGTTGGCCCATGTGAACTTCATGAGGTTCCAAAAGTCCAAGGTGCTGCACCTGGGTCAGAGCAGTCCCAAACAGGAGTATAGACTGGGAGAAGCACTCATTGAGAGCAGCCCTGCGGAGAAAGACTTGGGGGGTTCTGGTGGGTGAAAGTCTCAATGTGAGCCAGCAGTGCATCCTTGCAGCCCAGAAGACCAACTGCATCCTGGGCTGCATCAAAAGAGGTGTGACCAGCAGGTCGAGGGAGGTGATTGTCCCCCTCTGCTCTGCCCTTGTGAGGCCCCACTTGGAGTGCTGCATCCAGGTTTGGGGTTCCAAGCACAAGAAAGATGTGGACCTGTTCAAGGGAGTCCAGAGGAGGTCTACAAAGATGATCAGAGGACTGGAGCACCTCTCCTATGAAGAAAGGATGAGGGAGCTGGGGATGTTCAGTCTGGAGAAGAAAGGGCTCCAGGGAAACCTCATTGCAGCCTTTCAGTATTTAAAGGGGCCTTATAAAAAAGATGGAGCAGGACTCTTTATTCGGGTAGATAATGATAGGACAAGGGTGAATGGTCTTAAACTAAAAGAGGATAGATTTAGCCCAGACATGAGGAGGAAATTCTTCACTGTAAGGGTGGTGAAGCAGTGGAACAGCTTGCCAAGAGACGTTGTTAGTCGGTCAAGAGAAGTGATTGTCCCGCTCTACTGTGTGCTGGTGCAGCCTCACTTCAAGTACTGTGTGCAGCTCTGGGCACCACAGTACAAAAAGGATGTGAAACTATTGGAGAGTGTCCAGAGAAGGGCTACAAAGATGGTGAAGGTCATAGAGGGTAAGATATATGAGGAGAGGCTGAGGTCACTTGGCCTGTTCAGCCTGGAAAAGAGGAGGCTGAGAGGAGACCTCATCGCGGTCTACAGCTTTCTCACAACGAGGAGTGAAGGGGCAGGTGCCGATCTATTCTCTTTAGTGAACAGTGATAGGACCCGAGGGAATGGTGTCAAGCTGCGACAGGGGAGGTTCAGGCTGGATATCAGGAAGAGTTTCTTCACTGAGAGGGTTGTCGTGCACTGGAACAGGATCCTCAGGGACGTAGTCATGGCACCAAGCTTGATGGAGTTTAAGAAGCGTTTCAACTGTGCTCTTAGTCATATGGTCTGAATTTTTGGGCAGACCTGTGTGGTGCCAGGAGTTTGAGTCGATGATCCTTATGGGTCCTTTCCAACTCAGGATATTCTATGATTCTATGATTCTGAGTTGTAGATGCCCCATCTCTGGAGGTGTTCAAGGTCAGGATGGATGAAGCCTTGGCCAACCTGATGTAGTGGGTGGCATCCCTGCCTATGGCAGGGGGGTTGGAGTTAGATGATCATTAAGGTCCCTTCCAACCCAAGCCATTCTATGATTCTATGAATGCAAATGTGTTTGATATTTCCACTGTTCTTTCAATTTAAACTGTTGAAAAGGCAGTTCTTTCAAATGAAACTGCTCAAAAAGCAGACAAGCTCAAAAGTTTTCACTGGGGTACACAGACAAGGTATTGTGACAGCTTCATTTCCTTAGAAAATCAGGTTAAAACTGCTTTTCCACAGATAATGAACCAAATTTTTTGCTCAATCCAAAGATCACACAAGACATGCTCCCACTAACCTGGGAAAAGATTTATTCCACAAGAATACAAGCCAAAGGAGTCAAGAGAGGTTTTAATCAGTGCCATTGTGTAACGATTTTCAAGAAGACATTGTAGAAGTAAGCCTCAGTTTTGGGAGGAGGATACCAAACACGTCTTATATATACCTACGCTCTTATATCTGCAGCAGGAAGAATTTGTATTGTTGGAACTGCTAAGGTGGTTGCATATCAGGTGATAATCTTTTGCATGTTAAAGGAGTAGATTATTACATTCAGACTGATGAAAATGGAGCTAGGCATAATTTATTCTAGTAGTTCTGACATAGAAAGCTATCTGGCCCAGCAAATAATTATACTTTCAGATATCATGAAACTATTTGTTTAAAAATAAAAGAGAATGCTGAAAGTTATTCATATTAAGCTGTAACACCATTCTTAATGAGTGTTGTTTCTTAACGAAAGAATAGGCATTAATGAAAGGGTAGACATTGTATTATGGGAATTGTACATCTAGGTAGCCTCCTCAGCCCATGTTGACCTAGATACCTAAGTTTTCAAGAAAAAAGAATTTCAACACTTCCCATTGATGAAAATGGACAACTCCACATATCTAAATTTTAGATTTTAATTTTAGATTTTTAATTTTTTAGATTTTAATATTATTTTTTTGATTTTTTTAAAAATTTTACTGATGTCAAGGTATACAAATGTGAGATTTTGAGAAATGAATGACAGTTATGAATCTTGCCCTCTGTAAGAACACAAAGCTTTTAAAAAAGTGGTCCTGTACTAATATATTTAATGCAGCTGTAGTCTGCCAACTTTGTCCACAAATAAAAAAAAAAAAAAAAAAAAAAAAAAAAGAGGAATTAAACTTTCTTTAATTTTAAAATACAGGAAAATAGTTAGCTAATTTCCTCTGACTTAAGTGTTGAAATGACATAGAGTACCAGGTTCCCATAGTGATGGTAGAAAAAGATTCCTTCTGAGATCCTTCAGATCCTCCAACTGCAACAAATGGGAGATGGAAAACTACAGGGATGCAAGTTTATCACAGTGATGAATGCATTCTGAAGCAGCTGCTTGCATTCTTTCAAACTGTATTGGCAATGGCATTGGCCAGTGTTCTGGAACTCTGTGCAGCTGGCTGGAATCCATCTTTTTAATAAAAATGATTTACCCAGATCTAATTTATTAGATCACTTAATTGATGTGAGGTTCACATCTTGCCCAGATGCTTTCCCTTTCCAGGAGTTATTCAGTTATTCAGGAGTTATTCAAAAGATATGTTTTTAACAGGTACGGTATATGTGTGCTAGGCTTGTAAATCGTATCATGGATTTTTTTCAGTTCTGGAAGGGATACAGGAAGGTATATATACATATATATATATACTCTATATATATATATATATACTCTATATATACAGGAAGAAATTCATCCCTCTTGTAAGTTCACAAATGTAAGTCCTTGACTTAGTAATCTTTCTTCTAATGCAACTTTGTGTATAGTTAAGTTCACAAGTAGTGCTCACCCATGTGAACCTTCTGAGAGGATGATCAGCTGGTAGGAGAAAGTGGAAGAAATGAATCTTCTCCAACTTTTCAGGTACCCTTTATTGACTCATCTTTGTGTATCACACATGATGCAAATACTATCACAACAGAGCACCAGCTCAACATGAGCTGGCAATGCGCACTTGGAGCCCAGAAAGCCAGCTGTATCCTGGGCTGCATCAAAAAAAAGCATGGCCAGCAGGTCAAGGGAGGTGATTCTCCCTCTCTACTCTGCTCTCAGGAAATCCCACCTGGAGTACTGCGTTCAGCTCTGGGGCCCCTGGCACAAGAAGTACATGGACATATGAGTCCAGAGGAGGGCCACAAAGATGACCAAAAGGCTGGAACACTTCTCTGAAGAAAGGCTGAGAGATCTGGGGAAGTTCAGCCTGGAGTAGAGAGAGCACCAGGGAGACTTTACAGTGGCCTTTCAGTACTTAAAGGGGGAAGGGGGGCTACAGGAAAGCATGAGAGGGACTATTTATCAGGGAGTGCAGTGATAGCAGAAGGAGTAATAACTTTATACTAAAAGAAGGTGGGTTTAGATTAGATATAAGGAAGAAATTCTTCTCTGTGAGGGTGGCGAGGCACTGGAACAGGTTGCCCAGAGAAGTGGTGGATGCCCCATCCCTGGAAGTGTTTAAGGCCAGGTTGGATGGGGCTTTGAGCAACCTGATTTAGTGGGAGGTGTCCTTGCCCACAGCTGGGGGTTTGGAACTAGATGATCTTTATGGTCCCTTCCTCCCCAAACCATATTATGAATCCATGACCAATAAAATAACATCTGTGTCTCCACCAACTAGCACAAAAGAAATACAAATTTCTTAGTGCTTTTTGTTTGTTTGGTTGGTTTGGTTTGTTTTTTTGAGGATGTATTTAACAAATTGGAGACATTTGAGAATATATATCACAAATTACAGTCTGATTGTAAGCCCTGGATCCAGTGACACAGAAGAATTTCAAGAATTTGAAGAATTTCAAATGGGGCCCTGAGCAATGAGAAGCCTTTGAAAAAAAGAACAGTATCCCTTTGGCCAGGCTGGACAGGACAAGGTGAAAAAAAAGTGTTTTACACCACAGCAGGGGAGCAAGGCCCCACCAAGAGCCTTTGGCAGCAAGCATCCCTTTGGAATTTTGGAGTCAGGGATACAGATAATCTGTGGCCTGCTGCACTCCAACTGAAAAAGAGATACTAGCAGCATATGAAGGGGTTTGAGCTGCTTCAGAAGTAGTTGGTAGTGATGCACAGCTCCTCTTGGAACCTCGATTAACTGTGCTAAGCTGAATGTTCAAAGGCAGGATTCCCTCTACCCATCATGCAACCGATGCTACATGAAGTAAGTGGGTCACACTGATAACACAACAGCGTTGGATAGGAAAACCCAACCAGACACAAATCTGGGAGGTGATCATGGACTGGCAGAGATTTCAGACTATCACCAGAGGAGGAGGTGATGTCTGATGAAGAGATCCCATTGTGTAATAAACTACCAGAAAATGACAAGCAATATCTCCTCTTCACTGATGGTTCTCCTGTAGTATTGTAGGAAAGCATCAGAGATGGAAAGCTGCTGTATGGAGCCCTAAACAAGAAGTCGCAGAAACTGCTGAAGGAGAAGGTGAATTAAGCCAGTTCGCAGAAGTGAAGGCCAGCCAGTTGGCTTTAGATACTGCTGAATGGGAAAAGTGGCCAGTGCTTTAACACTACGCTGACTCATGGATGGTGGCAAGTGCCCTGTGGGGGTGGTTACAACAATGGAAGCAGAGCGATTGGCAGCACAGAGACAAACCTATCCAGGCTGCCGCACTGGGGCAAGAGATTGCTGCCTGGGTAGAGAACCTGGTTGTAAAGGTACATCATGTAGATGCTCACATACCCAAGAGCTGTGTCACTGAAGAACATCAGAACAACTAGCAGGTGGATCAGGCTGCTAGAATTGAAGTGACTTAGGTGGATCTAGACTAGCAACATAAGGGTGAATTATTTATATCTTGTTGGAACCATGGCACCTCAGACCATCAAGGAAGAGATGCAACATATAGATGGGCTCATGAATGAGAGATGGACTTGACCGTGGACATCGTTGCATTGGTTATCCATGAATGCAAAACATGCACCACAATCAAGCAAGCCAAATGGTTAAAGCCACTCTGGTATGGAGTGCACTGAGTGACATATAAATATGTCATAAACATAAATATGTTTATTATATGTTTATTATACATAAATATGTGTACCTGAAGACTTTATTGTTTCTGATAAAAATAACAGCTTTCATCACATTCTTTGCTTTGAAACTGTCCGCTACTTTTAAGGTTTTTCCCAGATATTTGCTGTCAGAGGACACTGGCAGAAATTGTTTGCAGTACCTATATCAAACCTATGACAGAGAGGTTTCCTGAGCCCCACTCACAAAATTATTCTTGTAGGTACCAACTTTGCCTTAGAGTTTCAGAATTACATGTTACACTGTGGTGGTTTTACTCAGGTGGGCATCCGAGCTCCACAACAACCTCTCTCTCACTCCCCTTCCTTAAAGAGAAATTGGGAGAAAATATGATGAAAAGGGCTCAAGGGTTGAGACAAGGACAGGGAGATCACTCAATATTTATTGTCATGGGCAAGACAGACTCAGCATAGGGAGATTTTATTACCTAATACTAACAAGCTAGAGAAGTGAGAAACTTCTCTACCTTCTCACTTCTCACCTAAGACAGGAAGAGAATGGAGAGTTCACTGGATGTTAAGTTTATGGGGTTTTTTTGCTTACAAAATGATGCAGGACAAGATTTGGGAGAAAAATGTAAGACCTCATAGAGTTCATATTAAATTAAAATTATATTAAATTTCATATTAAATTAAAAGTAAATTAAAATTTTGTTCAGCATCTTCATCAACGACCTTGATGAGGGAATAGTGTTCACCCTCAGCAAGTACACTGATGATACAAAGCTGGGAGGAGTGGCCAACACACCAGAAGGCTGTGCTGCCATTCAGCAATACTTGGACAGGCTGGAGAGATGGGCAGGAGGAAACCATATGAGGTTTAACAAAAGCATGTGTAGAGTCCTACACTTGGGAAGGAACAACTGCATGTATCAGTACAGGCTGGGGGATGACCTGCTGGAGAGGAGCTCTGTGGAGAAGGACCTGGGGGTCCTGGTGGACGACAGGTTGGCAATGAGCCAGCAGTGTGCCCTGGTGGCCAAGAAGGCCAATAGGAACCTGGGGTTCATTAAAAGAAGCGTGGCCAGCAGATCAAGGGAGGTGATCCTCCCCCTCTACTCTGCCCTGGTCAGGCCTCACCTGGAGTAGTGTCCAGTTCTGGGCTCCCCAGTACAAAAACGACAGGGACCTCCTGGAAAGAGTCCAGCAGAGGGCCACAAAGATGATACGGGGCCTGGAGCATCTCCCCTATGAGGAAAGGCTGAGAGACCTGGGTCTGTTCAGCCTGGAGAAAAGAAGACTGAGGGGGGATCTTATCAATGTTTACAAATATCTTAAGTGTGGGAGACAAAGAGCCCATGGCCCATCTCTTTTCAGTGGTCTGTGGGGACAGGACAAAGGGCAATGGCCACGAAATGGAGCACAGGAAGTTCCGCACAAACATGCGAAAGAACTTCTTCATGGTGAGGGGGAGAGAGCACTGGAACAGGCTGCCCAGGGAGGTTGTGGAGTCTCTTTCTCTGGAGATACTCAAGACCCATCTGGATGCCTACCTGGGCAACCTGCTCTAGGGAACCTGCTTTGGCAGGGTGGTTGGACCCAATGATCCCTTGAGGTCCCTTCTAACCCCTACAATTTTGTGATTCTGTGAAAATGCAGTGCTGAACATCTACAGTTTAAATCCTTGTAATCTAGTGGAACAATATAGAAAGGACTGCAGGGCAAGTTAACTGCAAAGATTTAATAATGTGTGCACCACTGGAGAAAAATGTTAGGTTGTAAACTCAAGTATATAATTAAAACTATCAGGATTGAATTTAGAAGAGTTGAATATCACAGTCAATACCTTGACAGAACTGGACAGGACAAAAATACAAATACCAGTTGGGAACAATTATATTCTGGATGAGAGGTGAACTGGATGAGGCAATAGAGTCAAAAAAGTCAGAAAATAAAGCACTTCTGGATCATTTGGGACAAAAGGCTTTACAGGTACATAAACTACTTGTATTCCTTTTCCCAGAGTGACCAAAGAAACTGTCAAAAGGTGACGCATTTAAATCTTCAAATGATCTGGGGAAAAATGTATTTTTTTTATATTGAAGTAAACTGAACTAGGCTAATTGATGCTATACATAGAGAGTACAAGGGAATGTTTTGCAGTGTCACAGTATAGAATATAGGGCAAAGTCTATAAAAGTATTTAGGAGAGGCACATCCTGTCCCCACTGGGAAATTACTGAATTTGAAAGTCAGAAGAAGGTAGAAGAGGAGTTGACATAGTTTAAGTGGTGTTGACTTTCGCAGTACCTGAAGTTGTTGACCCATAATTTGCAGGTCACTTAGCACACGTGACACTGTAATGTCTTCTTCAGTCTTTCTCAGTTTTCAGCATTTTGTTTTATGTTAAGGATGAAAGACGGAGATATACCCCTAGCCAGACCATGGTCTGTATCTCTTTCCACTTAAACTGGTTCTGAAACATTCTATATTCCGTCTTAGAGGCTACAGATGTAAAATCTGAGTCAAGGGATTATAAGAATTCTGGCTCTATTGAAATTTTGCTACTGAAGGTGAAATACCAAGGAAAAACAAAGCACAGTGGGCCAGGATGTGTTGGCACCACATGACTCCCCAGAACAGTAAATTAAATTAAGAGATAACTGTTGTGGTTTAACAACTGATGGGCAGCTAAATTCCAACACACTGCTCTCTCACTCCCCCTCCTCAGAAGGACATGGGGACAAAAAATAATACATAAAAGAAAAACCTGCAGGTTGAGAAAAGGAGCAGTTTAATGAAAGGGAAGAAAAAGAAAGGCCACGCAGAAGCAAAGGAAAAAAATTATTCCCTACTTCCTATCAGCAAGTTATGTTCAGCCATGCATTGGGAAGCAGGGCCTCAATAGTGGTTGCTCGGGAAGTCAAAAACTTTCACAAAAAGTGTCTCTATTTCCCCTTCTTTCCCCCTCAGTTTTTATTGCTGAGCATAATGTCATACAGTATGGAATATCCCCTTAGTCAGTTTAGGTCAGCTGTCCTTACTATGTCCCCTCATCACCTCTTGCCCACCCTGAGCCTACTGGAATTGGAGAGACAGCCTTGTTGCTGTGCCACCATTGTTAAGCAATAGCCAAAACATTGGTACAATATCAGTTCTGTTCTAGCTACAAGTGAAAAGCACAGCGGTATGTGGGCTTCTGTGGGGAAAGTTAATTCCATCCAATGCTGACCCAGTACAGTAACATATCCCACACAGCTTCGTACACCGCTTACTGAACGTGCTAACAGATTTTCAGGTAGTGTAAGGGACTTTCAGATATTGTGAGCTTTCTCAGGCCTACCTCATCAATAGAGCCAGATATATCACCTGACAATTAAGAATCTATTATGGATCATGTCTTTCATATTGGCAACACAGTGTTCAAAATCCTTTGACAGTCGGCCCTTATTTGCAGGAGAAATATTAAATTATTACAACTTGCCTTTTACAAAGCTGTGGCAGTTTGACAGAGAAATTTGTTACTAAAGCAGAAAACCTAGCTCTTAACTGCCATGTGTCAATGTTAATGCTAGTCAGTGCATGTTTGGAGTCACCCAGTTAAGCCAACACCAGTGTTTTCCAATTACTTTGCACTGATGACAGTATCTGCAGAGGGACATCAAGGAAAAAGCCATTAAGGAAATTTTCTAAGACAGAGCAAATAAGTTAAAGAGACAGGAATAGTTAGCAGCTATTTTCCCAGATTTCACTTATGATAACCCGCGTGTCTTTGGTGTTACTACCTGTTAGCTCTTTACAATATTACTATGCCAGTAATGGAGAGAAAGGTTCTTTTTTAATGATGCCTCTTAACAATACTCTGTATTCTCCTAGGTTTGCCCTGTCCCATCCCAGCCTCCACAGCCTACTGTTGTTCCGAAGCCAGTTCAATCTGTCATACATGTCCCATTGCAACCAAGCTGCCCGGGCCGAGGCAAGATGGCAAAGCTCCTCAATCCAGAAGAGATGACATCCAGGGATTATTATTTTGATTCCTATGCTCACTTTGGAATTCATGAGGTAATATTTATTTTTATATCAGTAATTATTGCAGAATAAAAAATAAATAAAAGCTTTCTGTGATGTATGAGTTATTTATCCCCCTCACACTTCCTAATGATTATATTCTGCCTTTCCTCAGAACACTGGATTATCTGATCAAGTACCAAAGATATCATCCACTTCTCCAGAGATCTGTGTTCAAAACCTCTGTCCCACTTAAATCCTTACATATATGAATTTGCCACAGCACTTATATTAGCTATCTGTACACTGGTGATCTTCATCTGAGTACAGCTTAGGGCATTGGTGAGGACTGCAAACTAACCCAATCACACACGGAAACTACCTCATTGTTAATTTAGTCTTTTGTTCTCTTGCATATTTGAGCACATGCTAACAGAAAAGTTACTCAACTGACAAAGGAAGCCAAGTAGTTTTTTGACTCCTGGCATGTTATTTGAATGTACAAGCTGCACTAATGGGAACATATATCTCAATATCATCCAGGAAATCCATTCCTGCAAAGAATTCACTATACACAGGGGACCATATTTACTAGAAAAAGTTGTCTGTGGACCCACTCTAAAGATGCTAATAACATCTTACATTTGCATGACCCAAGAGTATGGAATTTTAAAGACATGGCAGCAAAAAGGCCAACAATGTGAAATCAGTGGCACTTTTCACAAACCACATAATGAACTATTTCCACTAGTCTAGTAATTGTTTCTGGAGCTTTTATATAAACAGGTTTCTGTCTGCCAGTTGCACCTTGTCAGTGTACCATTCAGATATTCAAAAATATGATATTCAGATATGAAAGAAGACAGAGGAACAGTTGTGTGGGAAGGAGACTAAAGAGAACTACTAAAAGATACATTGGAGACCTCAACTCAGATTGAGTTCCTGATGGAACGATACAGCTCTGTAGGTTTCATGGAGTGCAGGGAGTGCCTCTTGCTGAGGCTTGAGAGGTGGGAAACGGCCTCTTTGCCTGCAGGAGGTCTGCTCTGGTCTGCACTGATCTGCATCAACAAGTAAAGGAGCTGCTAGAGGAGGCTGGCAGACTTTGCGACATCAAGGATGGGAGAAAGAGACTGACTAGGTCTTCTCCGAGGTACAAGAGCCAGGTTCAGGAGAAGAACCTGAACCTGGCTCTTGTACCTCGGAGAAGACCTAGTCAGTCCCTAAATGTACTGAAGGGAGAAGAAATTTGAGTGGTTTTCATTGATATAGTTTGATTAATATATACACAGTTGAGAGCAAGTTGTCAATTAAATGAAATTCATGTACTGCTGCAGTCAATGAAGTAAAAATCAGCTCCTAACAATGACACCTTAAAATAGTGAAGTAGTGGTCTAGGTTATACATAAATATCTTCTCAAAATTGGTCCTATGAATGAGTGAACAAAAGAACAGAAGGAGATTGCCAAATAGAGCACATGATTTCCAAGCTCAGCTGTGGACTAACTACATCTTTTTCTGCAAGGCTGACAAGATTGCCTTTTTAAAATGCTTTAAGGAATTATTTCTCTTGTGTTCAAAGAGGAACCTCAGAAAGTCTATAGGCTGAGGCTCTAGGTTGTTCATGATTTAGGAGAAAGAAGGAAAGTTTGCATTTCTGCATGGCTTCTGTCTATGCCCAGAGCAGTGCTGTGGTCAGATTAAGTTCTGATTGCCATTTGTCTATTTGTAACAGTGAAGTAATATTTAGAGAAATAAAATTATATGAAGGGCATCATGCTTATTCTTAACAATTCACTTCTAAGCAGCTTGCCTTTTAAAGTTGCTTTGATGTGTGCATCCCAAAGTACTTGAAAAACTCTTCAGGTTGTTAATAATGCTTGAATTACAAGAAGGAAATAAATTCAGCAGCAATGTTGAATATATATAAGCACTTCAAATAATAAGACAATGTTTTGTTGTTTGGTGGTTTGTGTTTTTTTTTTCACCACAGGAAATGTTAAAGGATGAAGTACGTACATTAACCTATAGAAACTCAATGTATCACAATAAACATGTTTTTAAAGATAAGATTGTCCTTGATGTTGGAAGTGGCACAGGAATCCTCTCCATGTTTGCTGCAAAGGCAGGAGCCAAGAAAGTATATGGGGTAAGAAGACTTCCCATCATGTTTTGGGTTTGTTTGCATATTTTGCCTGAGAAGAAAACAAGGAAAATGGATTTACATTGATTTACGTTTCTTACTTGTCTTGGTTTGAAATTCTTCCCTCCAAGCTTTTGTATGACTTGAGTTACAGTGCCTTCAGTGGAGGTCTGAAGCTTTCTATGATCTTCAGTAGGGCACCCTTTCCAAATCAAGACATACTGCCTGCTTTTTGGTGGAAAAGGGGGTCTGGAGGAGAGGGGAGGGTCTTTGGTGTTCTGATACATATCCACATTTCCTCCTGGCTGTCTCCCAGATCCCTGGCCATATGGTCTTCCTCCCTCCTCTAATTCTAGAGTGAGTCAACTCATTGTAGAGAATTCACCCAGTAAAAGAAAAGTAAATACTTTTCCATGAGTTTGTTGTTATTGTCATTGTTTGCTTTGGATTTCTTTACAGTTCAGGCTCTACCTCAGGCATTTATAAAGCTCAGTGGGACACGAGTGTCAGCTCATCCATGGACTGTCCAACACTGAAGCTAGAAACACAGGAAAACTTAGCATTCAAGGAATTTATTTAGGTGGGAAACTTCTCTGCGACAGCCTAAGATTTTCAGCATTCTTGACACATGAGCTACCTCACCATAAACCCTGTCACCTATCAGGCTGCAGAGTTGTGTTTGTGCTGGAAAAACAGACATTGCAGAGATAAAGAAGCGGCAATCACATTCAAATTCAAAATTAACTCTATGATCCTTTTAGCAAAGAGTCCCAGTGGAAACCGTGATTGTTCTTATTAAAAAGCAAACATTTGACAGGAGTTATTACACAGAGCTGAGATGTTTCAGTTTCTTCTCTACAGTTAGTTTTTCAAATAGCATGTTAGGGGAACTGTTGACAAATGCAGAGTGTTGGTTTTCTGGCTACCGTGACACTGAAATCAGTCCTTTTCTCACTCTTTTCCTTCTTAAGGTTCAAATTCATCCATTGTCCTGCCTAGTTCTTCTTACCAGTTCTCATTCACTGTTGGAACTTAGTCAATGACAGTCAGCCAACTGCTAGAATCATCTCAGGGTCTCCAGGAGGTGCAAAGTATAGAATCACTGACTCAGAAAGATTTAGTCTGGAAGACCTCTGGAAGCCTCTAATCCAAACTCATGCTCAAAGCAGTTAAGTTTAAAACTATATCAGGTTGCTCAAGTCCTTGTGCAGCTCAGTTCTGAGAACCTCCAAGGATGGAGACTAAATTCTCTCTAAGCACCAATTTCAATGCTACAATCAGCAGAAATTTCCCTTGCTGCAGGCCATGACTACAGTCTTTTGTCCTGTTACTGTGCAATTCTGAAAAGAGATTGACTTTTTTTTTTCTCTGCAATCCCTTTCTGGATAGTTTAAGATAGCTATTGGATTTCCTCCTAAGCTTTGTCTTCTACAAACTAGACAGAACCAGTCCCCTCAGTTCTTCTTTTCTTCATGCCTTCTCACACCCATCATGGGAAGACAGTGGCAACGAAGCTGGTGAAGGGTCTCGAAAACAAGTCTTATGAGGAGCTTCTGGGAGAGCTGGGGTTGTTTAGCTTGAAGGCTCAGGGGAGACCTTGTTGTACTTTACAATTACCTTAACGGAGGTTGTAGCAAGGTGGGGATCAGGCTCTTCTCCCAAGCACCAAGTGATAAGACGAGGGAAAATGGCTTCAAGTTGCAACAGGGGAGGTTTAGGTTGAATATTAGGAGAAAATTCTTTACTGAAAGGGTTGTGCAGCATTGGAACAGGCAGCCCACAGAATCACAAAATGTTAGGGATTGGACGGGACCTTGAAATATTATCTAGTCCAATCCCCCTGCCAGAGCAGGAATACCTAAATCACATCACACAGGAACACGTCCATGCAGGTTTTGAAAGTCTCCAGAGAAGGAGACTCCACAACCCCCCTGGGCAGCTTGTTCCAGTGTTCTGTCACCCTCACCGTAAAAAAGTTTTTTCTCATATTGAAGCGGAAACTCCTATGTTCCAGCTTGCTCCCAGTGTCCCTTGTCTTATCATTGGATGTCACTGAGAAGAGCCTGGCTCCATCCTCCTGACACTCACCCTTTACATGTTTATAAACATTAATAAGGTCACCCCTCAGTCTCCTCTTCTCCAAGCTAAAGAGACCCAGCTCCCTCAGCCTTTCCTCGTAAGGGAGATGATCCACTCCCTTAATCATCCTCGTGGCTCTGCGCTGGACTCTCTCAAGCAGTTCCCTGTCCTTCTTGAACTGAGGGGCACAGAACTGGACACAATATTCCAGATGTGTTCTCACCAGGGCAGAGTAGGGGTGGAGGAGAACCTCTCTCGACCTACTAACCACACCCTTTCTAATACACCCCAGGATGCCATTGGCCTTCTTGGTCACAAGGGCACAGTGCTGGCTCATAGTCATCCCACTGTCCACTAGGACCCCCAGGTCCTTTTCTCCAGCAGGGCAGTCCACAACTTATACTAGTGTTTGGGGTTGTTCTTGCCCAGATGCAGGACTCTACATTTGCCCTCATTATATTTCATCAAGTTTCTCCCTGCCCAGTTCTCCAACCTGTTGAGGTCCTGCTGGATGGCAGCACAGCCTTCTGGCATGTCAGCCACTCCTCCCAGTTTTGTGTCATCAGCAAATATATATGGATATAATATTCCAGATGTGTTCTCACCAGGGCAGAGTAGAGGGGGAGGAGAACTCTCGACCTACTAACTACACTCCTTCTAATACATCCCAGGATGCCATTGGCCTTCTTGGACACAAGGGCACAGTACTGGCTCATGCAGGACTCCCAGGTCCCTTTCCCCTTCAGTGCTCTCCAGCAGGGCAGTCCCCAGTTTATACTGGTAACTGGAGTTGTTCTTGCCCAGATGCAAGGCTCTAGAATTGCCCTCATTATATTTCATTAAATATCTCCCCGCCCAACTCTCCAGCCTGTCTAGGTCTCACTGGATGGCAGCACAGCCTTCTTGCATGTCAGCCACTCCTCCCAGTTTTGTGCCATCTGCAAACTTGCTGATAGCACACTCTATTCCCTCATCCAAGTCGTTGTTGAATATCTTGAACAACACTGGTCTCAGTACTGACCCCTGAGGGACTCCACTAGATACAGGCCTCCAACTAGACTCCATCCCATTGACCACAATGCTCTGGTTTCTTCTCTTCAGCCAGTTCACAGTCCACATCACTACCCAATCATCCAGTCCACACTTCCTCAGATTAGCTGCGAGGATGCTGTGGGAGACAGTGTCAAAGGCTTTACTGAAATCAAGATATACCATATCCACTGCTTTACCATCATCTATCCACCTGGTTATATCCTCATAAAAGGCTATCAGATTGGTCAAGCACGACATCCCCTTGGTGAAGCCATGTTGACTGCCCCTAATGACCCTTTTATCCTTGATATGCCTAGAGAGAGCACCCAGGATAAGTTGTTCCATCACCTTTCCAGGGATGGAGGTGAGGCTGACCGGTCTATAGTTACCTGGGTCTTCCTTCTTGCCCTTTTTGAAGACCGGGTTGATATTTGCTTTCCTCCATTCTTCAGGCACCTCTCCTTTTCCCCACAACTTTCTAAAGATGATGGAGAGTGGCCTAGCAATGACTTCCACCAGCTCCCTCAGCACCCTTGGGTGCATCTCATCAGGATCCATGGATTTATGGATGTCCAGATTGCTTAATTGGTCCTTAACCCATTCCTCATCAACTGAGGCAAACTCCTCCTTTATCCTGACTTTCTCTGGGGCCTCAGGGGTACAGGGCTCCTCAGGAAAGCCTCCAGCAGTATAGACAGAGACAAAGAAGGCATTCAATAACTCTGCCTTCCCTGTATCTTCTGTCACCAGGGCACCCACCTCATTCATCAGTGGGCCTACATTGCCTCTAATGTCAGTTTTATCTGCAGTGTATTTGAAAAAGCCCTTTGTGTTGTCCTTGACCTCTCTTGCAAGGTTTAATTCTAAGGAGTCCTTAGCTTTCCTAGTTGCCTCCCTACATCCTCTGACAAGTCTTATATTCCTCCCAAGTAGCCAGCCCCTCCTTCCATGATCTGTAAACTCCCCTCTTCCACTTGAGTTTGCCCAGAAGTTCCCTGTTTAACCATGCAGGTCTCCTGGCTCTCTTTCCTGACTTCCTACCTGCTGGGATGCCCTGTTCTTGAGCTCGGAAGAAGCAGTCCTTGAACGCTAACCAGCTATCTTGGGCTCCTTTTCCTTCAAGTACCTTGTCCCATGGGATTTCCCCTAGCAAATGCTTGAAAAGGCCAAAGTCAGACCTACTGAAGTCCAGGGTTGCAATTCTGCTTGGTACTCTGTTCCTGCCACATGAGATACTAAACTCCACCATCTCATGGTCAGTGCAACCAAGGCTGCCCTCAACCTTCACAACTTCAACCAGTCCCTCCTTGTTAGTGAAGAATAAGACCCAGCATCGCTCCTCTCCTAGTTGGCACTTCCACCATTTGCATCAGGAAGTTATCATCAATACACTGAGGGAACCTCCTGGGCTGTGGATGGCTGGCTGAGTAGGCCTTCCAGCAAATGTCAGGGTAGTTATAATCCCCCACAATAACCAGTGCCTGTGTTCGTGAGGCTGTTGTCAGCTGTCTGTAGAAGGCCTCATCAACTTCCTCATCCTGATCTGGTGGCCTGTAATAGACACCTACAACAGTATCCCCCATGCCAGGCTGTCCCTTAATTCTCACCCACAGACTCTCAACTCACTCCTCATCCACTCCTGGACAGTACTCATTACAACGTAGATGCTCTTTCACGCAAAAAGCTATTCCGCCACCTCACCTTGCTGGTCTGTCTTTCCTGAGAAGGACATAGCCAACCATGACCACATTCCAGTCATGTGAGCTGTCCCACCATGTCTCTGTAATTGCCGGTAGGTCATAATTTCCTGACTGAACACGGATTTCTAATTCCTCCTGCTTATTCCCCAAGCGACATGCATTGGTGTACAGGCACTTAAGGGAGAGAGCGGAGCACATCGATTTCACTAAGGGGGTGGGAGGTCTCCCGGTCTTCACCACTGCTATTGCGCTGCCCCACTGGTGCAAAACCCAGCTACAACCAACTCACATAGTTCTAGTTCCATTTGTCACCCAGCAGGACCATGGCACTGTGGCCCTGTAAGGCAGCAGCTGGCTGGTTCTAGCATCTTCCTGACCCTCTGTGATGCGTTGCCTGTCCCCTGATTGGCTGGCTAGCGATTGTCAGCTGTTTTGCAACTGGCTTGTCATCAATAGTGGGTATGGCTTCTCCTCCCTATATAAGGGCCAAAGGGGGGCAGTGGGACAGAGTGTTGCAGAGGGGAGATGGCAGATGGTGCTGCAGCTGGTGGCAGAGGCAGTGGCAGAGGAGGAGGTGGTGGTGGTGGTGGCGGTGGCGGCGGTGGTGGTGATGGTGGAGGAGGATGAGGTGATGGTGGTGGTGGTGGTGGCGGAGGTGGAGGTGGAGGAGAAGATGGTGGTGGAGGAGGTGGTGGTGGAGGAGGAGGTGGTGGTGGAGAAGGAGGTGGTGGTGGAGGAGGAGAAGATGGTGGTGGAGAAGGAGGTGGTGGTGGAGGAGGAGAAGATGGTGGAGGAGGAGGAGGTGGTGGTAGAGGAGGTGGAGGAATCATAGAATCATTAAGGTTGGAAGAGACCTCCAAGTTCATCCGGTATAACTGTCACCCTATTACCAATGTCACCCACTAAACCGTGTCTGTAAGTGCCAGGCCCAACCTTTCCTTGAACTCCCCCAGGAATATTGACTCCACCAGCTCTCTGGGCAAGCCGTTCCAGTGCCTGACTACTCCTTCTAAGAAGAAATGTCTCCTAATTTCTAACCTAAACCTCCCCAGATGCAACGTGAGGCCATTCCCTCTAATCCTTTCACTAGTTACCTGGGAGAAGAGACCGACCCCCAGCTCCCCACACCTTCCTTTCAGGTCGTTGGAGAGAGCAACCAGGCCTCCGCTGAGCCTCTTCTTCTCCAGACTAAACAACTCCAGTTCTCTGAGCTGCTCCTCACAGGACTTGTGTTCAAGGCCGTTCACCAGCTTTGTAGCCCTTCTCTGGACACACTCCAGGGCCTCGATGTCCTTCTTGTACTGATTGTCCTTGCAATCTCACTGACTCTGTGGGTTGTGGGTTTTTGTTTGTTTGTTTGTTTGTTTGTTTGTTTGTTTTTGTTACATAGAGGTCTTTTCAGTACAATGTTATGCCTTTAGGTCTTTATAAAGCTCCCTGTATGCTCTGAAAGGAGTGAGGGTATCTGCTGTTCAACTGCAGAGGTGAGAACACAGCAGACACCGGTGTGCAATGCTGGTGACAGAAGGAGAATTGTGGAGGAGAAGGAGGTGGTGGAGGAGGAGGAGGTAGTGGAGGAGGAGGAGGTTGTGGAGGAGGAGGAGGTGGTGGAGGAGGAGGAGGTGGTGGTGGAGGAGGAGGAGGTGGTGGAGGAAGAGGAGGTGGTGGAGGAAGAGGAGGTGGTAGAGGAGGGGGTGGTGGTGAGAATAAGATCCAACAACACTCCTCTCGTAGTTGGCTCATCCACCATTTGCATCAGGAAGTTATCAGTGCACTGGAGGAACCTCCTGGACTGTGAATGGCTGGCTGAGTAGGCCTTCCAGCAAACATCAGGGCAGTTAAAATCTCCCACAATAACCAGGGCCTGTGATTGCGAGGCTGCTATCAGTGGCCCGTAGAAGGCCTCATCAACTTCCTCATCCTGGTCTGGTGGCCTGTAATAGACACCCACAACAGTATCACCCATGCCACCCTGCCCAGGGAAGTGGTTAAGTCACTATCCCTGAAGGTCTTCAAGAAACGTGTAGATTTAGAACTTAGTAGCATGGTTTCGTGGTGTGTGACCTTTAGTACTAAGTTAAAGGTTGGACTAGATGATCCTAGAGGTCTTTTCCAATGTGAATGATTCTATGATTCTGTGATAAAAGCAGAACCTACGATGATGTTCATCTAACTGGGGAGCTGTTGTAGGACATGTAGAGATATGATTGGCATGTCTGTTCATGGTTGGGAATGGGAAGCGATGGATGAAAAAATAAGTTCAATTATCCCTTGAAACCCTAGCTCATCTTCTGCATTTAGTCATACAAAATTCAGACCAGTCACTGCAGTAGAACTATCCAAATTCTATGTTACTTTCAGACAAACAAGACGGTATTGGTAATAAGGAGTTAAAATGATACATGAAACCAAGGTACACAGTGGACGTTAACTGATTTAGATAAAAAGGTGGTGGTGAGGACACAACCCAGGGGAAAAAGAAATCTGGCAATGTGGTAACTGTATCAGAAGAAGATTCAGTAGGAGGAGATAGTCACAGCATTATACTAATGTCTGAAAAATAAACTGAAAGTAGGAGTGAATATACACACAATGAACTAGACACAGTTGTAGAAACAGATGTTTTATTGGAACACACAGCATTCATAAAATCCAAATGCTCTGCAAAATTTGACAGACTTAAGCAGATCATTGAGTTGAAAGAGAACCAGGGAAAAAGCTGAAAAAGCTGAGCTATTTTCCTATTTTTTCACCTACAGAATTAAGTATTTTCTTGTTCTGAGTTCCTTAAAAAAAAAAAAAAAAGTACCACAGTATAAAGCCCAAGTCAAAATACAGATTAACATCTTTGACCATCCTAAAGCAAGTTTATTTTCTGAAATGTATCTGCCTTCCTGGAGCATTTGAGCCTTGTTTTTTGACCTTTTTTGGGGTGGGGCGGCGGGATGATTTTGCTTCTTTGGGAATTATGCTAATTTTCTGAATCTTGCAACCACTGATGAAATAGAATTTTTGATTCCTTTGCAACCTTTTCTCTTGAAAGTTTGGAAAGCCAACCCCAAACCCATACATACCCACGTGTTATTTAAGAATCATCCCAAAAAAAAGCCAAAAGAATGGTCAATGGACAGATGTGAACACAGATAGGAAAAGTGAGTGTGTTATAGTGGCAGTAGGTATGGACAAAGCTTTTAGTCTATACAGTGTAAGGGTATGTAGAAGGAGAGTGTTCCTTCAAGGGGTCTGGTCAAGGGCCTTTTCTGATGCAATTATGGTTAATAAGAAAGGGAAGCAGTGGTGGGAGCAAAGTCTGTTCAGTCACACTAATTGATGAGGGCATGTGAGACTATTTATTCCCTCAGGGTTATCTGTTTGAGGATTTATAAGCTGGGAGACAACAACCAGAAACAAACCTGGTCAGTAGTACTGATTGATGAGGAAAGAGACCAAACGTGGGAATGTTGATGCAAGCAAGGTTTTGGACCGAGGACCTCTAAAGCAGGATAATAATAAGAAAAAGAAGGGGGAACAATAACGAAAATTGCTGACCTAACAAAGCAAAATGGAGATAATGACAATAAACAAAGCTCCCCATCACACTGGCTGATGAGCTATCAATGTCCAGGCACCACTTCCAGGAAGTTCAACCTACATTTTGCAACTGATAAAAGTGGGAACCAGGAAGGGGTCAGCCTGGGAGCGGAGTGGGAAGCTGCAGAACTTTGCAAACCACTTGAGGTGTGCAGAGGAAGGTGGGGCCAAAGGGACAAAGAAGGGGGATAGGTAGAAAAGGGTATGTAAGGACAAGTCATAGGTAAAACAGAATTCGTCAGTATATTTGTTTGCGTCAGCCCTGCACCTGATCACTGCAGCCTGTCCTTCTTATATTTTCTCATTAAATCTTTTCTTAACTCTCTCTCTGAATATTCCCATTGTCTCTCCTGTGTGTATGTTTGCTGCAAGAACTATGTGCCAGCTACAGGCAAGACCTTTGTGTCTGTGTTAGTGATGACTGGTGCCTGCTACTGTAGTCAGACTGGGGGAACAGGCACCCCTGGCCAGTGGTGCCAGCTGCTGGACCAAGTGCAGGGGCCTCAGTACCAGTTCCTGGTGAGACCTGTGTGTGGGTGAGTGGAAGTTAGTGCCAGCTACTGGAGTCTGACCAGGGGTGTAGGTGCCCTCAGCCTGTGGTGTCTGCTACTGGAGCAAGCGGGGTCCTAGCATCAGCTACAGGAGCAAGTGGGGGTCTTTTACTACCAGCCCTTGGAGCAGGAGCATTGACTGTTCCCAAGACCAACTACTGGAACACGAGCAAAGTGAGTGCAGGGTGGAATAGTGGTCACCGCCCTTGTGCCTGAAGCCTGCTGCTGAGCAGGGAGTTGAAAGCTTGTATCTTGCCCAGACCTGGTATATGTGGGCTTTGTGTGTATTAACTACCAAACTTTAAGCTGGACTAACTAGTGAGTAGCGTGGGCTTGTGTGTGTGCCTGCAGTAATGAAATTCTATTCTAACAGCCAAAGAGAAAGAAGGGGACTTAGCTGTCTATGCTTTATGTGAGTACTGTGTGGAAGTGTTGTTGAAGGCAGCACTTGGCAGGGGCAGCCTGTGAGACAAGTCATGTCCATGACCTGTCTCTATCTACATGGCTGTGTGTCTCTGGCTATGTACTCAGCTGTGCTACTGGGGTATGTGCTCAGGTTGAACCTGCAAGGAGAAAGCAGCAGACACGTGCCTCAGTCTGGGCAGAGTCTCTAGGCCCCCAGACAGCAGGGCAGGAGTGGTCTTGGCCTGGAGCAGTTGGATAAGGTGGCTACATTCTTCATTTAACATACAGTTTACTGTATGGGAAGAAGAAGCTGGATGTAGGAAAAGGACAGGGTTCTCCCAAAGGGGTTTCTTCCCTTCCTGACAGACTTCTTCCTGGACTGGCCTTCTGACGGTCCCTTCTATATGCCAACTTTAGTTTATGTTCAGGCTATTGAGTCAGACAACTTAAGGAGTGGTTTACATCCACAAGCAAACTAAGCAAAAATAATGATCATGTTCCCATGGGGACAAGGATTGATATTATGACTATCTGTTTCCTGGGCTATATAAAAAGAATAGGGGATTTGTGTGTCCTTCCATTTGCTGTCATGCCATTCATGAGTGCCAGCAAAGAGGTCAAGCACAGTTTGACTTTTAGAAGATAACTGAAAATCCCTGAACATAAAAAACACTTCCATGAGATAACAGAATTCTATTTGATATTGCCATAGGGAAATGATAGACAAAGATTATACGAAGTGTTATTAATAGTTTAAGGTGAAGGTCAAATTTGAAAGAGCTAAATTAGGAATTGATTAGGCAACTATCAGCAATTTTGACCCAAAAGAGACAAAAAAAAAAAAAAAAGTGAGATTCAAGGAATGCAACATTTCTCTAAGATACCAAAAGTCTTTGCAAACATGGGCTCTTTTGCTAGGGCTCAAATTTAAGGGCAAATCTTTAACTGGGAGGTACTTTGTAATTCCTTTCCTACTAAAAGCACAAAATTGGTCATAAGAAAAGACGTAGATCTGGATGGTTTTGTAAATACAATAATATCCATAATTTCTTCTGTGTAAAATTTCTGACTTCTTTTTTGATAGCATGCGTTGACAAATACAGATTTTCATGGTTGAAAGAAGTTCTCTTTGAAACAGACCATTATTGTCATGGTTTGTTTTTTAACATTATTCACAACGTTTGAATGTATTTTGTTTTCAAATATATGAGGAAATAGATGACCATGCTAATTGATTCAGCAGATTTTGAAGGGGGGATAATATTGTGAGGTACTGGGAATAAATTAAACAATGTTATTTATAAGTTATATAATCTTGTAGTTAGGAGCTCTTTTTTCCACATTTCAAGTTTTAAAAACAATCCTTTCTATGTGAGTCAATTTAACTCATATACAAGCTTTTGTTTAAATATTAAGGTATAATTGATCATGATACTGCACACACAGATCTGATTTACTCTTTATCAGTAGTTGCACACTCTGTACAGGCTCTGCTGCCTTCAGTAGATTTTGATTCTATTCATATATCTGATGTCTGTAACACAATTACCTTTTCTCTTGCTTTTCTTCTTTCTTTTCTAGATTGAATGTTCAAGTATATCTGACTACTCAGAAAAAATTATCAAGGCCAACCACTTGGACAACAGTAAGGAACATATAAAAATAATTTTTTTAGGAGAAAAAAGAGATAATGTTTTTCACTTTTTCTGTCTTGTTTATGTTGTATGCTTAATATATAAATGGTAGTTTTGTATTATGTATTTATATAAATACAAAAGAAAACAAACTCATTCTAGGCACTATAACAAATCCTCACAGGAGGAGTTACTTCTACATTTACTTCTAGGCTCACAGACAACAGATGTAAGTGGGACTTACCAGCTGTTTGATTTAGCAAAGCAGTCAGAAGATTGCGTACTAGAGCTGAACAAGCATCAGAATTCCCTTTTCAAATGAAATCTGCCATTTCAATTCCACCTTATTTCATAAATGGAATCAAGATGCATACACACATGCACTTTCATAAACTGAAATTTAAATGATGTTATGAACAAAAAGTATTCCAAATCAATACAGATTTACCAGAGTTACTTCTGACTTACAAAATAGATATTTAAAAGAAAAGAAAAAAACTTATTGAAATACACAAACACAAATCAAAATAATCAATTCTCACATTAATGATATCATTGAATTTTTTTTCTTTCTTGAAAGGAACCTGTTGAATTTCCCAGAGATGTGGAAATATTTCAAGTTTTTAAAAATATTAAAATGTCCCCCAACCTATTGAAAACTCTGAACAAAAAAAAAAAAATCTCCAACCAGCTCTATTTCATATCTTCAGTTCTTCAAATCACAACACACAAGATCTCTTTGTAAGAACCTGAAGAAACCTGGCTTTTTTAACTGAGGTTGTGACACAGTTCTTGTTTAAAGGATTTTTTTAGAGAAGCTTGTCTTTTCTTCAGAGCAAAGCAGGTTACAACTAGCTGGGCTGTATCATTTTCCTCTCCTCTTAGCTGTGTCCATGCTGGTGCTGTGCAAGTGCTCGTTCAGGACTAGTTTCCTGTTCTGTTTTAGATCTGCCCTAATTTTTATTGCTATCACTGCCAGTTTCTGACTAACAAGTAGCTGTTTGGGAAGAGAGTTTCTCATACATCATGTGTATTCAAATGGTGTGGAAAAAAAAAAAAAAACACACAAAGAACATCACAGTGACATGGTACATAATAAGGCAGACAGTGTATGTAAGAGCTGGCTCACAAAAAGAAGGATGCAAAGGTCTGGAAAATGTTCTCCTCCACAATAGGGAGAAGGCACTGAAACAATGTCAAACCTCAGCTTGATTAGTCTGCACCTGTAGTGCAGAGCAGATTCCAGTTGGGGGCTGGAATGGAGGCTGCAATCTGTCCCTAATGCTTTGCCTCCACCACTCCTTCACAGTCACTCTCTGCCCTTGCTCCAGCATGGGGACCCTTCCACAGGATGCAGTCCTTCCTAAACTGATCCTGCATGGGCTTCCCACAAAGAGCAGCTCTTCAAGAACTGCTCCAATATAAGTCCATACCATGGGGTGCAGTCTTTCAGGAGCAGGCTATGGGTTACCCATGGGCAGCAGTTCCACCAGATCACCTGCTCCTGCATGGGCTTCTCACCATAGGCATCAGTTCCAACCAGGAGTCTGCTGCTGCAGAGGCTGTCCATGGGCTGCAGACTCCTTCAGGCCTGATCCACCTGCTCCACACATGGACTGCAGCATGGAAATCTGCTCCGCCATGGTACTCCATGGGCTGCAGGGGGACAGCCTGCTTCACCATGGGCCTCTCCACAGGCCACGGGAACTTCTGCTCTGTCACCTGGAGCACCTCCTCCATCTCCTTCTGCACTGACCTTGGTGTCTGCAGGGTTATTTCTCACTCCTCTCTCCCAGCTGCTGTCCTGCAGCAGCTTTTTCCCTTTCTTAAATCTGCTCTCACAGAGGTGTAACTGGTGTCTCTCATTGGCTTGGCTCTGGCCAGCAGCAGGTCCCTTTTGGAGCTGGCTGGAACTGGCTCTTATCTAACATGGGGCAGCTTCTGGACTCTTTTCAAAGAGGCCACCTTTGTAGTCCCCTTGCTATCAAACCCTTGCCACATAAACCAGCATACCATAAATTAATTTGTGTTAGTTTAGATTTCCAGCACCAGGAATTGCACGTGAAGGGACATAGTAACAGAATACATTGTATAGAACTTGACCATGACAGTTTTGAATTGTTAACAATTCAGACAGAATTGTCAGTCTAGAAAGAATTGATCTCAGTGTGCACATAAACATATATATTCATAAAGCATTCTTGTTTTGCTGATTCTCTACAAGAATTGTGCATATATTCAAACAGTGAGTTTTCAAAAAAAAAAAAAAGTTTCTTGATGCTTGGAGCAGGACCTTAGGGTAAATTCATTATGAAAGGAAATGGAATTTTAGAAAATCTAACCTATGGTACAATTGACTTTTCAGATCACTTCAGTTATTTAATTCTGACTTCAGAAGATTGGGTCAAATATATTTTTAGTTTTATTTCTGAAGAACAGATGACCAACATAAATTTCCTCTGTGGGAAAAGCATGAATGGACAACGTTCCAATTCACAAGCAGACACATCTGAAATTTAGTGATAGATCCAGACCTAATATAATCTGTGACTCTGTAATTCTCCCTTACAAAGTATTTGGTTTGATTTTCTATAGTATGGATAGACTGATCCCAAGAATCAGTAGTCTGAAACAATTATAAAACAGCTGAATCTTTGCTGATGTAACTGTTTCTATACAGTCCAAAGTTGTAAGGCTATAATGAAATGAGAAACACCTCAGCTCACCTGTGCTTAAAGGAAGAAGTCCTCCGTCTCCTACTCCCCTTTCCTTCCTACGCTTACTTGTGGTTTACATTGTGCTGGCACTGTCGTCTAGTAGACCGCTCCATTGTCAGATTCAGCTCTCTGGTTTAGTGAGTTTAATTCTGGTTTAGTGAGTTTAATTTGTTCCAAGAAGGGTCCAGTGTGCTCCAGAAGTTTCACATGGCATTTATCTCTGCTTCTTTGTCCATACTTTTTCCAGGCATTCTTCCTCATTTAAACAGCAGCAAGTCCTTGAAAGTGTGAATAAAGAAGCAGAGACTACTCTCCTGTGGCAGGACACTGGCTAATTTACACATTTTACACTGACACACATTCACATTCATATTAATGTTAGCAGTACTGACCCAAAGGATATTATTGCTCATGGCAATTTTTCCTTTTTTCCACCTATTTGTTGATAAAAAATGCAGATTCAGGAAAAGGGGTTGAAACAAGAAAAAAACTGCTGTTTCCAGAACAGATGCAATACAGCTGGGGACAGCACAATTTGTTCCCACATGGTGTTTTGTGATGATTCCTTGAAGTAAAGGGAGGTGGAAGGAACTGGTCTTGCTGCTGCTCACACTGTGGCTGTTCTAGGTATTAACAGATGGCTTCAAAGTCTGCAGGTGTGTTACACTGGCAGCTGTTAACAGTGCTAAAATTGACTCCAGAATAATTCTTTCAGGAGAAAAGAGAACTAAAGAGAATGACTGAACCTTATAAACATGAAGAGTCTGCAATACAACAGATGAACTATTGAACTACTAATTGCAAAAGGAAGGAGTTTAGAGAATGGAAATGAGAACTGTGTTCTTTTCCAGTCTGAAAAAGAACAGAAAAAAGAGTCCTCTCATCAGCTGATACTTTGTGTTACCAGTCTGAATCAGAACTTCCCAACTTCTTAGAGGGCTATTTTGGATTAAAAGTTTGTTTGCAAATAAAGTAGTCACATATGGTTAGAGTAATACCAATACTGCATGTATTTTGGCAAAATGAAACCTCATTTTTTCCTCAGTTATGTTCTAAAAATCACTCAGCCTACACTCCCACGGTCAAACAGCTAACCTAGTTCTAGCTAAATGAAAGTATCTTCATATACCCCAAATTGAATGTTGAGCACTTTCAGCAATAAAAATTGCCATCAATAAAAATTACCAGTTATTAAGAGTTATACAGTCATTCTGTCCAATAGTAAGTGAAAGTAAAATTTTCACTTCGCATTTTTATTTCTAGACTTAAAGCACATCAGTTACTTTGTGAAGGAAGAATACAACACCATGAGATTTTGTCCACTGCAACAAACAACATAAATAGCAGATGAACATAAGCTGAAAATTATTTTTTTCTAGAGAATTTGGAATAATTTTGAAAATATTTTGAAATATATCCAAAAATTTCAAGAATGGTGAATTGTGTAGTGATCCTATCAGGAAATTATTTGTTATACGTGAACTACATATAGACTGGTATTTAATTTTCCTTTAAGTAAAATATCTACTATTATAAACTAGTTCTGCTAATAGACTGTCGATCTACTTTTGCAACATCCCCACTCTAATGTAAGTAGTTTACAGTATTGCCATTAATTTAATGAGCTGTGTTATATATTGTTTCTGAGAATCTGATACTATGTTACATCAAACTTCTGTCAAGCTTTTTGAATTCCTTGAAACTCATATGTTGACAGAACATTTGGCAGCAATGTTTTCTAGAAGTCCCATTAGGTAACTGTGGAAAGCCATCCATGTCTAAACTGGAGAGAAGATTCAGACTGAGAACACCAGTATGTTATAAAAGATGAAATAATGAAGCAGAGAGAAAGTAAAATCATTTTTAATTACAGAAACATGTTTGTACAAGTTTTCTTGATTGCATACTGTCAGGCTGAATTTGACTTTTCTCAGTTGAGTCAGCCCCCAGAATTCATGTAATAAGCCTCAGTTCTCTCATTATGAAGCCAGTATAACATTTGAAAAGCAGATGATAATTACGTTCTAGTTCCATAAATCTCTAATATCTCAACAATGAGATCATGAATGTGTAACCCTACAAGAATGTTTAAAGGATTCTAGGTGGAATTTTTGCATTAAATAGTTAGTAATCTAGAAATCTACTAAATTCCATAGGGCATGTAAAATGAGATCATGCAGGTAAACCAGGTAAGGCCTCATTTTTCTGTTGTTTCTGTTGTTTTTGATCTATGGGCTTTTTTTTTTTTTCCTCTTATACTGATGCTAAAACTTGTGTTTATTGTACTTACTGCAGAGAGCTTTAGTGTATAAATCCTTTGAGTCACATGAGGTCACCCCTAATCTACAGGCATTCAAGAACAGAATGATTTTGAAAAGGTCAACCTGTCATTCACCAGCAAGAAAGTCAGGTGTTTTATTATGTGAAACATATTTCTTTGGATTCTTTTTTCAGTAATCACAATATTTAAAGGTAAAGTGGAAGAAGTTGAATTACCTGTGGATAAAGTAGACATCATCATCAGCGAGTGGATGGGTTACTGTCTTTTCTATGAGTCAATGTTAAACACAGTCATCTTCGCACGAGACAAGTGGCTGGTAGGTGCTTTGCATGTTATGCTCCTTTCTGGAACAATCAGCACTTATTTTCTGACTACAAGCCTTCCTCTGCTACTGTCCCCATAACAAGAGACAATTACATCTCCAAATGCAATTTCCTAGGCTTTAACAAAGAGATTAACAAAGGGAATCTCAGTAAAAGAGATTTGGTTTTGATTGACTGCTGATGTAATTCATATAGACACTATCTAATGACATTGCCACAGGCTGCAAGAATTGCTGAGATTAAAGCTGATGTGACAATCTGAAGGAAAACAGTAAAGGCATGCAAGGGGTGCTTGTCTGTTTTTCGTATGTGCAGTTCAAAATGTGATGTCTTTGTCAGGTGAATAGATTACGAGATCCATTTCCCCACAATTCATCAACAGAAACCAGGAGGGCTAATGTTTCCAGACCGAGCTGCTTTGTACGTGGTAGCAATTGAAGACAGACAGTACAAGGACTTCAAAATTCACTGTGAGTACATGCCTAACAATAAACACTTTCTATTGTTATTTCACTGAAATATTTGACTTACAGTGGCCTGATTTAATCTCTTCAATGACAAAGTTTTGCAAAAGCCAAGAAATCATACTAACCGGGCCAGAATCCCAATATAAACATAAAAATTAAGAAAACTCTAACCTTGTGATAAATCTGGGAAACTTTCAGTAATTTAAAGCACACAAACGGAAGATATGTGAATAAATGATGTAGACCTTATTTAGAGTTATACTGATACCTCTACATGTATTTTACAATGTGTATTTTAGGAGGTTTAGTTTTGTTGTTGTTTTAGTAAATATATCATCCCACATAATTGCCATTAAAGTTAGAGTCATAGAATGATTTGTGTTGGAAGAGACCTTAAAGATCATCTAATTCCTACTGCCCAGGCCATGGGCAGGGACACCTCCCACTAGATCAGGTTGGCCAAGGCCCCATCCAGCCTGGCCTTGAATACCTCCAGGGATGGAAGTAAATCTACCATCTTTTAGTTTAAAACTATCACCCCTTTGGTAGTGAACACTATCAAAAAGAGAATTCTTGCCATTCAGGTGCTGAATTTTTTGTATTTAAAATAACAAGAACAACAGAATAATTAATAAGATGCAATTAAATTGTAAAGGTTATGAAATAACCTTAGAATAAATTATATCTCAATAATAAGCTTGTCAAGAAGAAAAAACATGTAATGGTTTTTAAAACACAATACGTGAGAATTTTAAAATGAAAAATAAGGGTCAGAATATTCCGTTCACTTTGATGTGAAAAAAAAATTATAAATTTTTTTGCTTTTAATTCACAAAAGCATAAAATTCACATTTCATTTACATTTAAAATGTGTTTTTTGTTGTTGTTGTTTTTGTTTTGTTTTGTTTTTTTCTTTTCCCTTTAAGTTTCATTGAATAACTCATGCGTTAATTGACCTGTAGAGGTCATCTAGTCCAGCCTTCTGCTCAAAGCACACCAGATTTCAAATTCAAGTCAGGTCACTCCAAAGCCTGTCCTGCAGAATCCAGTGATAAGGCTTCCATAACTTCTCTGGGCACTTGTGCTAATGCTGAAGCACATTCAGGAGCAAACATTGTGAATGTCTAGTCAGAATTTTCCTTGCTGAAACTTTATTATTCCTCTTTACCTGAAATGAATCTGATTTTTTTCTATCTTTCTATGGTAGCAGAGAGCAATTAGATCCCTTCATTAAACTTCACTGTGCCAGGCTAAGAAAACCCATTTTTCCTGGAAATGTCTCATATCTCCTCAGTATGTGGTTCACTTTTATCACTATAGTGCCATACACTGGGCTCAGGTTCAACTTGTTCTCCCCTAGCTCTCTCAAGTTTTGAATCTATTTCGTCATAATAGAATCATAGAATGGCTCAGGTTGGAAGGGACCTTAAAGATCATCTAACTCCAACCCTCAGTAGATCAGGTTGGCCAAGGCTTCGTCCATCCTGACCTTGAACACCTCCAGGGATGGGGGCATTCACAGCTTCCCTTGGCAAGCTGTTCCACTGCTTCACCACCCTTACAGTGAAGAATTTCCTCCTCATGTCTGGGCTAAATCTATCCACTTTTAGTTTAAGACCATTCCCCTTGTCCTATCATTATCTACCTGAGTAAGGAGTCCTTCTCCATCTTTTTTGTAAGACCCCTTTAAGTACTGAAAGGCTGCAATGAGGTGTCCCTGGAGCCCTTTCTTCTCCAGACTGACCATCCCCAGCTCTCTCATCCTTTCTCCATAGGAGAGGTGCTCCAGTCCTCTGATCATCTTTGTAGACCTCCTCTGGACTCGCTCGAACAGGTCCACATGTTTCTTGTGCTTGGAGCCCCAAACCTGGATGCAGCACTCCAAGTGGGGCCTCACAAAGGGCAGAGCAGAGGGGGACAATCACCTCCCTCGACCTGCTGGTCACACCTCTTTTGATGCAGCCCAGGATGCAGTTGGTCTTCTGGGCTGCAAGGATGCACTGCTGGCTCACATTGAGACTTTTGTCCACCAGAACCCCCCAAGTCTTTCTCCGCAGGGCTGCTCTTAGTGAGTGCTTCTCCCAGTCTATACTACTGTCTGGGATTGCTCCGACCCAGGTGCAGCACCTTGGACTTTCTGAACTGCATGTCTTAAGAACTGCATGCCAATAGGCTTGTAGTTGTTAAGTTGCGTCAGGAGGTCCCAAACTTGCTCTTCGCTTACAGTGAGAGGGACTCTGTTCCCCCAGCCCCCACCTAGAGGTTCAGGGACTCGAGAGATGTGGGAAGCCTGACCACTAAGACTGAGGCAAAGAATTTGTCAAGTACCTCTGCCTTCTCCACATCTGTCATTACCAGTTCTCCATCCTCATTTGCAGAGGTGATATGTTCCATCAGTGTGATTTGTCCTACCACATTTCCGTGATAGCAATCCAATCACAGTTTTCTAATTGCACCGTGGCTTCCAACTCTTCCTGCTTGTTTTCCCATACTGTGTGCATTGGTGTAGAGGCACTTCAGATGGGCTATGGGCTGCATCGCCTTTCAGAGAGGTCCTTCCTAAAAAATGGTTTTGATAGTATGAGCAAATTCTACATTGTTTCAGTTTTCCTTTTTAATTTGGCTCATATTAATTTACTTTTTAGAGTGGGTCAATTTCACATAAAGGTATTTTCTGTTATGGAAAAAAAAAATCACAAAAATGCCTAAACAGCTCTATTAAGAATATAAGCTTCTGTAACATTTGTGGGTCCAGCCAACCTGCAGATAAAAATGCTAACTCTGCATTCTTTTCTACTCAAGAGCCTCTCAGAAAAAGAAGTTTACTGTTTCTCTAATCAAATTCAGTTGCGATAGTTAGAATTGCCAATGCATATGCCAAAGCTACCTTGGGCCAAAGGAATCCCAGTGTAGTGGGGTGGTAAAAAAAAGGTCTCTGTAAGTGCAAGGGAAAATTATATCAACTCCTCAAGTACAGCCTAGATTTTTTCTCTTCACTTTTGTGGTGACCTTGACAGCTAAATTCATTACAAAATTTATAGATTCAGAAGGATGCTTATGGCATTCATTCTGTAAAAGAATCAAAGCCACAGGATTAAAAATTCCCTTTTTTCATCTCTATTTTGAACTCATTCCTTTCTAGGCCTTGAGCCTTTTTCTTTTCTCACAGACAATGCACCTGTTTTTAACTCTTTTTTTTTTACCATAATTTAAAAAAGCTTCAGGCTTTTTTTTTTTTTCTAAAATTTTATTTTCTTTTAAGACACATTCTTTTCTGGTTTCACCTGATTGGTCCTCTCTTTTTATACCTCCACTGTTTACTCTGTATTCAATTATTTCTGTCTCTCTACCTATATGCATTGCTGCCTTGTTTTTGTTTCTCTTTTTGGTTTATAACTCCTTGATGGTGTCTCCTTACATTTCATTTTTTCCTCTCTTAAGATGGGAGACAGAGTCTTGTATTCACAAGAGAGGCAGGGCTGAGTATTTCAAAGTGCACTCAGAAAACTTCAAATTAATTCTGATTTCCCAAACACTTAATGCCACAGAAGGCTACTGTAGTCAATTTGATTTCCTGCAAAATGTAAAACAGAATTTTATCTTGTAACTCCTTTGATATATTTCTAATATAGACTGTGGTATATATTCAAAGGCATCCTATCTAGGCTGAAGTACATCAAGTGATGGAGACCTCAACTCTGTTAATGAACTTTTTCTTCAGGCTTTCCTTGTTAATCTTTTCTAAGTAAACACATAAAAACAAACGGCTTCTGTAAATGTAATCTGAAGTTCCCATATAGTCACAGTACCAGAAACTAACATTTTGATCACCAACCCCCCTGAAATGTTGAGAAACTAACAGCCCAACAAAAAGGTAACATATCAGAGAACTATTCATGTCCAGTTTAGCTCCCATTTAGAACCACAGAGATTTTTTTTGCTCATACTTCATTTTTACTCATAGCCCACTAGGAACACTGGTAGCATAAATGCTATGTTCAGAGGAGAAAAGAAAAAAAAAAAAAAGACATTTCAAACTTGCATACTTTACTTGTTTTCAAACATTTTTTTAAATGTTCACTGAATTTTTCTAGCTGGCCTTCTACTCAGTACAGGCTGTAGCCCACAACAACTTTGTGGCTTTCTTTTCAGTCTTTCAAATGGATTGCTGAATGGAACTTGATTCAGATGATTCATAAGACCAGCATTTCACTTTTTTCAGGCTTTTGTTTTCATTTTGTGAAGAGATTTATAAGCAGATCCACTGTACTGTTTCCTAGGGTACTGTTTGTTCAAAAAACAAACAAACAAAAAAACACGCAAGAGGCATTTGTTGGGACAATCAGAAAAGTTCAAACACAGAAGATCGGCATGGCTTTTAAATAGTTTAGAAGGAGGATATTTTTGCTTTTAGTCATAGTGTACATGCAGATTAAAGCTTGGATCCTCCAAATATTGAAATACACATGTAATTCTACTCCTTTCAGTAATTTGCTTCATAAAACTAAAAATTACTTAGATAATTAAAAGAGTATGTATACAAAGTGCTAACCAAATAACAAACTACAAAAATAAGGAAATACAACCCAGAAGGAATAGGAAATACTTCTGAAGGCTATTCCCAAGTCTCAACCTGACATGCTATATTATGTGATTTGGGGCAAAACTCTCAAATATCCAAAACTCTGAAAATCTACAACAAATCTCATATAATATAGCATAGGGAGGATACCCAAAACCAAAGGCCACTTATTGAAAGATATACATCGACAGTTATTTTGCTGTGACTGCTTTATCCATAAAATATGATATAGACTACTGTGGCAGCAAGCAAAGAGTTAATGAGGAAAACTGAAATTTAGCTGATCGTACAAATAATTTCAAAGGAAATACGCTTTGAGAAACAAAAAAATATTTTTATTATTACTGCTGATCTTTGACACATCTATTTGCATTGACAGGGTGGGAGAATGTGTACGGCTTTGACATGACCTGTATTAGGGATGTTGCCATGAAGGAGCCTCTGGTGGACATAGTAGATCCAAAGCAAGTGGTGACCAATGCCTGTTTAATAAAGGTTTGGTAATTCCAAATACACCTAATTATGAATGTTTATATCTAACTGTATAATTCTTTGGAGACCTTCTGCTTTTGCTTTACTAATATTTTTGTATGCTTTTAACCAGCTACAGAAGCAATCATCATAGAATTCTATCACAGTAAGAAGGAAAACTGTACAAAGTTTTAAATTAGTACTGGTATGTTGTACATGCATAGCTGTCCACTGAGCAGAACAAGAATATTAATATCTTGACTCCTTATGGAATACCCAAAAGTGAGATGCTTCTTTTGACTCTGTACTTATCTGGCTACTTCTATAAGTGGATGTCAAGCTGTAACTTAAGACTTTTATAATAATACATGTCCAAATACTGGATAAATAGATACATGGTATTTTTAGATATGAATTTTAATTGCCTTACCTTGTAAATAGAGGTTGAAAATTACTGATAGCAAGCTGCTGAAAAAGGCTATTTTAATTGTTTGGAGTAAAAAAGACTGAAGCATTGATTTCTGAATTGGTCAGCTCTGGGGAAATAACACTAGTTTATTCCAGAACATGAGATCAGAATTAGAACCTAGTTTTTGTGCAAATTTCTAATTTTTAGCCTTATCGAGAATGTTACTGTGCTCTTTCAGCCCCAACACCTGCAGCCAGGGATTAACTTGTCCCCTGTTCTACGTATAAGACAGAATGGTCACTACTCTCTGTTCACAAGACCATGTTAAGAAACTGTGGCCTACAGGAATGCAAAGCTCTAATATTCCTCCCATGTTATGTGGGACTACTCACATGAATAAGGCTGTCTGCTTCAATAGCAGTGGCACGATCAGTTACATGAAGCCCAAAGTTTGCTCATTTATCCCAAAGATTTAGTTCCATTTTGTTCTTTTAATTTTTTTGCCAATAATAAACACAATATTAAGTTTTCCTATACACAAGAAATAAAGACATACCTGTTGTCTGTAGAACCTTTACTGAAAACATCAAAAAGGAATAGAAGATAGAAACTCTTTGTGCACACATATGTGCTAAAGGGAATACAAGATAGTTGTGTCTAAAAACAGCCCAAGCCAGAAAATAAGTAATTGTTTAGATTCCATAAAATATCTCTGGAGAGCGAGAGATCAGGTGGCAAAATGGACTGGTTTCTTTGGTAATAAACAGTTTTAAAAGATGCATGCTAATTTGAGAATAAACAAAGCAATAATGTTTAATTGTTCAAATGTTTTATTATGGCATTTCAAGATTGTATGGCTGATTCACAAAGGGTTTTTTTAGGGGTCAATTCAACCTGCCTGCTTTAACAGCTAACTTAGGGTGCCTACCAGATGAATCTAGGTTCCCTGTACATCAGTCAGTAGATGGACTAGTCGCTAGATGCATTCTTAATGGACTAGCCGGAGCCCTGTTCTGCAGTTATTTCAGTTCTCAGTTTAGATGCTCTGAATTGTTATACAAAACCAGCAAAAGAAAACAACCTCTGTGTGCTATGTAGCCATGACACTAACCTAGAATGCTGGACATGAGTAAAATTTCCTTGTTTGTACTCTTCAGGAATGGGGTGTAACCCAAGTCTTGAACCCCTCAAGGAACTCTCTAACTGCAGGTGCACTGGTGCAGTGTGTGCAAGGAATACAAGCAACTTCTCTGATATGGAAACACTTCTGCTTTGAATGATCTCTTAAATATATCCCAGGGGCATAGGAATTTTCCTGGAGGCCTCTGAATTCCGGACAGGGAATCTGGCAGGGAGGGCAGTGGGATCAAAGCATCTTCAGTGACAGGTAACCAGAGTCAATAAACATATCTCAGGAAAAGTGTACAAATGACCTTCTTATGGCCTACTACTTTCAGTAACATTGCTTGAAAAAATTAAGTAGTTTGTTTCAAATTCAGTATAACAGTTATGTTCTCTTCTCTGATCCCTTTGCACATTACAGAAATACACCTGTTTGTGTTGACTCAAAACTTTTTTCTCTTCATTAATTTTGATTTGATGTCAGCATCAGAGACTACAATAACAATAAATCAATTGGCCACAGAGCTGTAGAAAAACCTGCAATTTGAGTGACAAAAACTCAGAACCATACAAGAACGAAAGATATGCCACATCCAGTTTATAATAAAAAATACTGTTGGAAAACACTTCTGAATCTCCTCCACTGTCTAGCCACAAAGAACAAAAAACAATCTTCCTCTATTCTCCCATTTGTCCCACACATTCCAGGAATAGTTTAAAGCCCCTGCAGGTCACAATAGCAATTTGAGATTACATAGTTTAATGTTATTTAAAGCATGAACCACCTTTCTTTCGAAAAGAAAAGAAAAGAGAAGAGAAGAGAAGAGAAGAGAAGAGAAGAGAAGAGAAGAGAAGAGAAGAGAAGAGAAGAGAAGAGAAGAGAAGAGAAGAGAAGAGAAGAGAAGAGAAGAGAAGAGAAGAGAAGAGAAGAGAAGAGAAGAGAAAAGAAAAGAAAAGAGAAGAGAAGAGAAGAGAAGAGAAGAGAAGAGAAGAGAAGAGAAGAGAAGAGAAGAGAAGAGAAGAGAAGAGAAGAGAAGAGAAGAGAAGAGAAGAGAAGAGAAGAGAAGAGAAGAGAAGAGAAGAGAAGAGAAGAGAAGAGAAGAGAAAAGAAAAGAAAAGAAAAGAAAAGAAAAGAAAAGAAAAGAAAAGAAAAGAAAAGAAAAGAAAAGAAAAGAAAAGAAAAGAAAAGAAAAGAAAAGAAAAGAAAAGAAAAGAAAAGAAAAGAAAAAAGAGAGAGGGAGAAGGGGGGGGCGGGGGGAAGAAAACTGTGTGGAAGGAGAAAGGGGGGGAGAAAGGCGTGTGTGGGAGGGAGAAAGGTGTAAGGGGGAGGGGGAAGTGTGTGGGGAGGAAAGTTGTCGGGGGGGAGAAAGGTTTTTTGGGGGGGGTGAAAGGTGGGAGGTGAAAAGGGGGGGAGAAAGAATGGGGGAGAAAGGTGGAAAAAAGTAATGATTTTTAATACACATTCTTGTTTATCAGAGAAAAAAAATGCATAATTGCAAAGCAAAACCAACCTATATGCTCAAATATCCAATACATTGAGACATTTCCACTATTTTGGAAATATCTTGATTCACCTATATGGAGCCTAATTTCAAAGGACCTGCAGTATTTTCTGCAAAAATCTACCTTTGCTCAGAGAGACATCCAGCCACACAGGTGAGGCACTTGTCTGTGAACTCCAATGACTCTTATGTCCTTCTCCCATCATAATCTTGACCCATGAGTTTAGAATAAGACATTTTCCTCTTCACACTCTGAGACTTTCCTCTTGCTTCACTGCAACTTGAGAGAGCTCCCTTATCACATTCCTTTCTTCCAGCTTCTCCTGAAGTAAAGCAATAAGCACCTATGCCATCCACTTCTCACCTTTCTTTCTAGGTTATTTTGACTAGTTCCTAGTCTTCAAACACTTTTTTTCTTCTCCATTCTTTTCTCCACATGAAAATCTCTCTTGCCTCCACTAAATAACTTTCCCTGTCACTCTTTCCTCTCCAACTATCCTCCCCACAGTCTTTCAGCATCTTCAGATTTAACTCTGCCTATGCCTCCCTTCATCCCCCTGCCTCCCTGCCCCGCCAAAAAAAAAAAAAAAAAATCCAACCTAATAACTTCAGGATTTCGTCCTGTACAAACAGGAAAAGCCGTCAGAACGCAGCAGTCCAAGGCCTCTGCTGTCTTAAAAACCCCAGCTACACTTGCTCCCCCATTATTTTGTTTAATAGAAACTAGCATATGCTATGATACCTAGTGAAAACAAAACAATCTCTGATAATCAGTTCTTCCTTTCGTTGCCCATCCAAAACACACAGAAGTTAATGTTGTTTGTTCTCTTCCCACATTAATACTGCACTCCTTAAAAAAAGAAAAAAAAAAAGACCTTTCTCATTTCTCTAGCAACTAATTTTACTGATTTTATTTCTCAGCCTTCAAATCAATCCATTTCTGAAGCTGACAATATTGTTTCTACCAGTGCTGCCTGTCCCCCAAGTCTACATCAGTACATGAATAGCACTGTCTTCACTGTCACACCCTATGTGTGGGTGATCATTTGACCCTCATTGTCCAAATCAGTGGAAGGAAAAAGAAAGGAGAGGAAGAAAAAACAAAACAAAAAGCAATCAACCTCTTTCACCCTTCCCCAATCATAGTCCTTATAGAAGTAGAAAAAGAGGCACTGAGATTTGAATGTTTATCTGATCTTCTTGCCCACCCAATCCTAGCTGAGTATGTAAGTGTAGCGCACCCTAGAAACAACCTTAATTAAGTGAGAAAATGGGTCAATCAGCAAGTCAGCATTTTTCCCACCAGTAGACACAATTCAGAGCCATTTCTCCCATCAATTATGTTTCGTTCAAAATTATACCATTCAAACATCATAGCTGGCTACACCTCATCTGAACTTCACTGTAATCACCCCTGTGATACTAAATTATATTCTATACATCATTTGCTCAGTCCTAAAGCAATTCTTCTCACACAGCCCAAGAATTAAATTTGTGCATTTTATAAAAACTTAGTCTCTATCAGTCCCTCTGCAACACTGTACCACAGGATGCCTCACGGTCTTTCATGCAGCATCAGCCACAGCATGGACATCCTTATTTAGCTGATGTTTCTGACACTTTTGTCATTGCTCAGCTTAACACATTTTGATTTTATAATATAATTATGAGCTATATTTTGATGAGATCCCTGCTTAACTATGACCATTTTGTTGTTTGTTTCGTTTTTTTTCAGTAAGTTATTTAAAAAGAAATGTGGTAAATCATGACTTTTCTTATTTTATGCAAAGGTAGATTTATTCTCTAGACTGTTAGCTGTAATCAAGCAACATTCAATGAACAGTGACGTTTAATATCAGAATATACAGTTGACAGAGTAAGATTCAAAGGGATCACCAAACCAGGGATCAGACCAGGTTCAGAACTGAAATTCTTATTCCTGTTATGCTTTTTTTATATTTATCTTCTTGTGTGTGTGTGTGAGGAAGAACATTTGAAGGCTAGCCCAGCTCTAAATGACCACTTACAAGCGTGGATCAGTTATAAGCTGTAGTGACTCACAGTGCCAATGCAATGTAATAGAATCACTTTTATTACAGTTATTCTTCAGCAGTATTGTGAATTAGATAGACTGAAACTATAGCTTGCTTAAATCATCTCACTATAAGTTTTCAGATTGTCAGAAATGCATGATATGTGACCCATGCAAAGGGCTCAGTAACTGAGATGTGGTTGAATCTTCTGATGTCTGTTTTTGCAGACTTCTCTTAGATTATAGAATGTAATCACCAAAAGATCCCTCTATTCTGCATGGACATTCCAGTTCCTACTCTGCATTACTGCAGTGTATGTCTGAAGTAATGCTGGTGAGATCAATGATATGATTCATAGTGTTGGTCCTCATGTTGGTGGAATAGAGGAAATTTGGATTTCTGCTTACAAAACTTTTATTTCTCTGTCAGCATGGACAGTTTTGTTGTTAAAACTGATTCTCCTGATAATAGAGAGCAAAACAGTTTGAGGGTCTCCTGCCAAATAAGTCCTGACAAGTACAGTAAGGATAGTGAAGCCAGATACACTTAGAATACCACAAAGTATGCTGATAAGAAAGATTTCCCATAGCATTCAAATATAATTGATAGTATTTCAGATGTAGTATCCTCCCTGTCTTGAGTACCAGTCTTGTTAGTATTGCAGACAAAAGCAATACCTAGCTGAGAAAATCAGATCAGTCTAAAAAAACTCAGTTTAAGCCTTGAACAGTGAGATTTGAATATCAATAAAAATAAGCCATCTTGTAGACTCGTTGCTCCCAACTACTGCAATCAAGCCATAATATAATTTACATGATTTCCATCTGTATAGTTGAAGGGTAACATCCCTGTGCCTGCTATTTAGCATCCACTACCTGACACAGGATTAGAAAGCATAATCAGCAAAAAGCAGACCCCTGTTTTGCCTCAAATGTTTTGACTGCTTAACATCACCTAGTCAAAGCATATTCCCTTCCAGAGCTGCTCAAACAAATCAGAAGTTTATTCTTATGAAAAACAAAAATAAAAACAATTCTGCCGTCTTTCCTCATGCTGACAGTCCCTGACGATGAAAAGTCTTAGAGCTGGGACATATATATCCATTTCAACATCCACTATGCCTCTATTTGTCAAAGCACACTTGTACCTTGATTTCCTCCAGCTCTTGCAGCTCCTTCCTGCCATTCCCAAGGGCACACTCTTCTGTGACTGACCTCATACTGTCAACTCAGTCAGGTAACTGGATCATTTGCTGATGATTTCATATATTCAAATGTACTGCAGATTTCTTACAGTGTAAAGGGCTGACAGTTGTCTTTGTTACTAATTATTAAATGAAATGATTAAATACATATTTAACACTTACAGTCGCAGACATCTGCATATAAGTGTGGTTTTTTTTTTCATTCTCTTCAGGAAGTAGACATCTATACAGTGAAGACTGAAGAACTGGCATTTACTTCTGCATTCTGCCTCCAAATTCAGCGTAATGATTACATTCATGCCTTGGTCACCTATTTTAATATCGAATTTACAAAGTGTCACAAGAAGATGGGATTTTCTACAGGTATTCTGTGCTTCTTTTTGTTTCATTTCTATATTGGTGTGTCAGTACTGCTGGTCAGATGGTACGTGACGGTTTATTATACCACTAAGTTTTCATTTCAGTGATAAAAATTCTTGTCACTTTGGAGGAGGTCAGCAGGATGCGGAAAGGCAACTGCATATAAGAACTCTGCAAAAGCAGTGGCAGGATTCCACAATGGCTACCAAGCTTAGAGCTCAGAAGGAATCAGCCAGGAGTTTGTGCCCATTACCAGTTCTATCTTAATACTGTGTCAAGTTTCTCAGATTAAACATGGGATTGTTGCCTCTGTAAGAGACGGAGCTCAGTTTCCATGTAACTATAAACTCAACAAATGTTTCTTGCTTTTCTGAGTCTAGAACAGTACCTTTTTTTTTTTCCCAAAATATAACCGCACACATACTGCTTATGTAAACCGTCTCTAACAACCCATCTGCAAAACTCTAACTTACCTTGGTGAACAGATACTTAAAAGAATAACTCCATTCCTATGAGGAATGGTTTGCTAGACCAAATAAACCAGCCAGTGTTTCAAGAAATGTAAAAAACTCATAACTGGTTTAATGACAAGAAACAAAATATTGTTGCTGCTGGTTGTTCCTGCCATCATTACACAACTCAAAGTAGTGTAAATGGAACCTGATGTAAGTTAAATATTTTGGGGAAATATCTTTTTTTCCCCCTCACAGCTCTTAGCTCTTCACTGAGAATCAAAACTTGAAATACTTTGATAAAATGTTTACTTATATTTTATTCTAGAAGTATAACCTTATGGATGATATTATTTGATACCTCATATTCTTATGTTTTTTCAGTAAATACATTTCCCTGGTCTGTAAAGGTTTTACACTACAGTACTTCCCACACCCTGATAGGTGTCAGTAACCAATGACAGGCAGAAATTACCAGTGCAAGTTCACTAGGGACTACTCAAACATCTGAATTTAAATCAGAAATTAAAACAAATAAGTAAATCAAAATAAGTAAAATGAAAACCTGAAAGAGGGGCAAAGGAAATTGGCACCATTAAATTAAAGTTTACAGGTATAGCATGTACAGAAATAAACAAATTAATTCCTGACCAGCCAGTCTTACACAACAGGAAAAAGTCTCTGAGATAAGTATCTAAAAGACTAATGCCCAAGGCAGAATAAAAATATCTCCTGAGAATATACTACTCTAGAATAATCCATTAACAAGCAAAAAGGAAACATTGGATACATCATTTAAAATACACTTGCAATAATCGTTCCAAAAGGAGCCCTGTCACAAGCAGGTGTTGAGTGCAGCTTTACATAAATTTTGTTGGAATGGAATTGATATTGGGGCCAACTATATGCAGTATCACCTAGATTCTCCTATTCTCAAACAAGAGAAAAGGCAGTTTATCTCACCTGTTTTAGGAGAAGATGACCTTTCTTTGGAAGTGGCTATCTCTTTCCATTAGCTGAGATGATGGTTTAGCTGTCACCTCTCTTTGAGAAGAACGTCATTTCTGCAGTGTAGCATTCTGAGAACAGGTGAGAGTTCTAAATTTTGGATAATCCTCTGCCTCAGCTCTTTCTATCTTGAAAAGGCAAGCTTTTCCAACCAGCAAGTAGGGCAATACTGGAGGTCCAGGTTTGAAGTAGGATTGCAAAGTGTGTGCTGTTGTCCTCAGGATCTGTAACATATTTAGTTTTCTCCCAAAGATAAGGAGCAGCACTGGGATTTTGAGGGAAAAGAAGTATAAATACAAAATAGTTGTCTAGTTCATGCCTGAAGACAGATATAAAATGAAGACACACCCAAAGTGAGTATTGATTTCTAATGACACAATTAAACTAATTAACTGAAATACTTGAGCAAAGGTACCCCAGACGGACCAGAGAAAGGTACCAAGACGGACACTTGGCAGAATTTATCTTTTAATTATAAACTTACAGGGCATCAAAGTGAATCTACTAAGCAAGACTGGGGGTTCATTTAGATCAGTATCCATCTCTGGCAATCACCTATAGCACATAGCATTAAAAAAAAACTAAAAGCAGGTCAAGGTGCAAGAACCCTATCCCCAGCTGTGTTCTTGAAACATCTATTTTGTGCTGTTTCAGGATCATGAGTCAAAGATTTCATCTGTGTCATTGTGATTAGCAGTTTTTTATGAAGCTTTCTTCCATGGTTTTGTGTAATTGTTTTTGAACTAATTTTCACCTCTGACATTCAAATAACTTAGTGGTAAAGATTTCCTCAACTTGAATATGTGTAAGTTGAAAGGAAAGAATCAAAAACGTCCCTGTCATGATCAGTAAGCTTCTTCATAGACTCCTTCTTGTTGGGTGAATCCACATCTGACATATTTCAGTAAAAATCGTATGACAACCCATTGACAGTCAATAGAATGGTGTTGTAAAGCATGACTGTTAATATATTATATGAGTTAGATCATTCTATGAGAAGAAGGGCCTTTTTTCAATTGTTTGCAAATCTTAATTTGGTTTATAAGGTAAAAGTCCAATTTAAAGGTCAATAGTAATGCCCATATATATATTTTTAGCACCTGATGCTCCCTATACTCACTGGAAGCAAACTGTCTTCTACTTAGAGGACTATCTAACTGTGAGACGAGGAGAAGAAATCTATGGAACGATATCCATGAAACCAAATGCAAAAAATGTGGTAAGTCAGCACCACTGCTTCTAATTCCAACTCTACTGATGACAAATGTTAATCAATAGTAAATAAAATGCATATAAGTAAAACAATGAGCGTGCTAAAGGCTCTAAATTCATGTTTATTAGTAAGAGCTGTAGTCATAGCTTCGTCAAAGCTCATGACAGCAATGATAATGCAGTGTTAACATTGCAGAAGACAGCTTGCAAACAAGCTAGCAAGGGGAGGAAGAAATGGTCCAGATACATCACTAAGTCAGCTGCCCTCTGCAATCAGTTTGGCTCATATTTTGTGACACAAGCAGGCAAGGATCTTTTCATATTGTCACTAAAATCAATGGTAAGACCCCCCTGCCAAACATAGGATGATCAAGAGTAAACTCCACACCTATGCCCACATTTTCCACTCAGTGCCCAAGAATTCACCCTTCAGGAAATTAAGTAACAGTTTTCAGTGATTCTCTGTTTGAACTCACTAACCAAATGTACTTGAACTCACTATGGTTGTTTCAAAGTCGTGACTGTGCACATACTGATGTTTTGTTTAAAACTAAAGCCAAAACACGATGGATATCACACTATAATGACTGAGAACTTCCTCAGTTTCTCTGCTATGGGCTGATGCCAGTGATTCAGAGCTTCTTTAAACTTGTAAGGAGACTGTGAGACATGGTGTGATGAGCAACCCCTGCCTGTACAGACGAAGAGAAGTATGGCTTCTGTGAGAAACAGTGGTACCATTTTCAGCCAAAACCCTTGAGCGGAATCTCCTCACTTTTTATTACCACATAAGGCCATTAATATAACCTGATAATAATCCATCCATGCAGTTACAGTTCTTGGAATATTGTATTTGGTGACTGTGGCAAGTCTTAACATATCTTTACCTTCCTTTTTTTTTTTTTTTTGCATTACTTTTCCTTTTTTTTTGTACTAAAAACAGATTGGATATGGTTTTCACAGTAGTGTTGATACAGGGGAAGAAATAAACAGAAAATAACCTTGTCATTAAAACAATCACATTCACTCCTGAAGCTTACTGCTTGCTGTGAGAGTAGAGGAGAACAGTGTGTTCCCACCTTGATGTCCTTGGACAGACTGAAATGTTTTCTTTTGGACTGTAGTGAGATGGGGGTCTCAGTCACTTCTCCCAAGCAACAAATGTTAGGACAAGAGGAAATGGCCTCAACTTGTGCCAGGGAAGGTTTAGATTGGATATTAGGAACATTTCTTTCACTGGCAGGGTTAAGAAGTATTGAAACAGGCTGCCCAGGAAAGTGTTTGAGCCATCATCCTCGGAGGTATTTAAAAGCTGTGTAGACGTGATGCTTAGGGACATGTCCCCAGTACAAAAAAGACAGGGATCTCCTGGAAAGAGTCCAGCGGAGGACCACAAAGATGATACAGGGCCTGGAGCATCTCCCCTATGAGGAAAGGCTGAGAGACCTGGGTCTGTTCAGCCTGGAGAAAAGAAGACTGAGGGGGGATCTTATCAATGTGTATAAATATCTGAGGTGTGGGAGACAGAGGGATTTGGCCAACCTCTTTTCAGTGGTTTGTGGGGACAGGACAAGGGGTAATGGCCACAAGATAGAGCACAGGAAGTTCCGCACAAACATGCGAAAGAACTTCTTCACAGTGAGGGGGAGAGAGCACTGGAACAGGCTGCCCAGGGAGGTTGTGGAGTCTCCTTCTCTGGAGATATTCAAGGCCCATCTGGACGCCTACCTGGGCAGCCTGTTCTAAGGAACCTGCTTTAGCAGGGGGTTGGACCTGATGATCTTTCGAGGTCCCTTCCAACCCCTTCAATTCTGTGATTCTGTGATTTAGTGGTAGACTTGACAGGTTAACAGTTGGTCTTGATGATCTTAGGTCTTCCAAACATAAATGATTCTATGAATGTATCAATTCATCGCCCTTTTCTCTAGAGGGTAAAATAAAATATTTCAAATTTGTTCGCACAGAATCTGAATGCAGATTTAGGTGCTAAAACAAATGGTGTTCTTGATAGTTATCTTAAGACAGACTATTTTGATTCTCTTAGTTTTGAAAGGCTTTCTTAATTCTTTGCTCTTCTGAAACATGAAGCCTGTAGAAAGACACCTTCATTACGTAGGTCTATGTAGTGCAGCTTTCCAAAAAACATGTGATTATAAGACAAAGAATGGCTGAGGGTTTGTCTACAATGGGAAGTTTACCAGATCTATTTTGGAATAACTCCTAGTTTTAAAGCCCTTTACGCTAAATTAAGATCATCTCAATCAGGTATGCCTTAAAAAATTATTATAGAATACTTACGATAGCACAGCATTTCAGGTTGTAACCAGGACACTAAAGCAGCCTTGAGCAGAATACACAAATATGCCCTAAACATAATGCTATTACACATCTTACATCCTGCTTTTTCAGTGTTAGCAACATTTAAAAAGAAAAGAAGTTTGAAACCACAGTATGCATCTCCTGAATCTTCAGGTCTTTTCAAACTCAGAGATGATAACTGAATTCATAAAAAATTAATGGTCTTGCTTACATGTTACATTTAAATCTTTTTACAGCGTGACCTGGATTTCACAGTAGATTTGGATTTCAAAGGACAGCTATGTGAAACATCAGTATCTAATGACTACAAAATGCGCTAGCAAGAAACCTCTCCGTGAGATGAAAAGAATTGTATCAAGTCCTGAACTGCTGAACTTCAAGCTAGGAACAAGTGATCACAAGATTATTATATTAAGCATTAGAACGTTTACTCCAATGGAAAGTGGTAACCTGATCCCTCCTGCAGATAGTACAGAGGGCTGGGATCCCTCTGTGAATGTACAGTGTACAGAACCACGGCTTTTGTCAAACATATAGGAAAAACAAACAACAGTATTGAGTGTTCTGGTTAACTTTAGGATGGCAGAGGATGCATATAAAAATTGTACTACTTACTGTGAATTTCTGGTTCTTCCAAGCTTTGCATGTTACAGGTGATTAGAGCAGCGTCTTCAATATAGAAGACCACTAAAACACATCACCATGATAGTATTGAATATTAATTAAATATTAAATATAGTATAAATATTATATATAATACAATATAAAATAATATTATATATATATTGTACATGAGAAAAAAATGTTGCTTCATAATTGGAATTTGTTTTGTGATTACTTAATTTTCATTATGCAGTTATGGAAAGATAATAGCACTACTCTAGGCAGTGTTATATTCCAGGTGTCATTAACTGTCCAAAATTAGAGCTTCGGGAAATATTCCATGCAAAATGTAGGTAAGAGCTGGGACTTTATAGAAGGATCAACAAGTATCTCTTACAATATCCATCTGGAAAATATGGACCATGATTTTTAAAATTCACCTCCACAACTGGACCTCTGTCAGAGCTTTAAAGAACATTAGCGTTTTATTCTTGAATATATTCTGTGGTGAGTTTTTATAGCTGGATTTTGCATGAGACCTTCTGAAATCAGACAGCTGGTATTTAAATGTGCTGAATGCAAAGTCTCTGAAATGGTGGGCAGTTCATGTTTTTTGGCCTTGTAGTTTTTTTGCCCATTTCTGTTCTCTGCAAGATTCTTAATATAAAACCATTTTCAAAAATAGGAAATTAGTGTTTCCTTTTGTTGATGTTTTAGATGAGTTTTAATATGCAAATACTAGTCTCAAGAGTGCAGTGATTTGCTGGAACAAGTTGATGTCTTTAAAAAAGTATCTATGGCTTCTGATATTACTAAGATGTCTGTATCTTTCCCATCCCCTTACATTCCTTGTTTTTGTTACAATACCTTATGGTTATAGGTAATATATTTACTGCTGATAGTTTTTCATACGTATGCATTGAGTATTTTTAATATATGAATATTGACCATTTAATCACAAGTAATTTGTCAAAAACTGCATCATTATTCCTAACTATAAATCTTCCAGTCACTATAGCATTAGGCACTAAATCACATTCCATTATTTATTGGATGAGATTGCCTTTTTTTTTTTTTTTTTTGCCTGAAAAGTCTTTTTAATCACCTGTAAATAAAGCTTACTTGAATATGTGAGCTAAGAATGCTGCTGATCAGTAAGCTGTTTGCAGGTTCTTGTTTTGCCAGCATAGGATTGTCAGCTTTTCACGTTTTAGAAACCTGAAATATTGCTTTTCTCTTCATGAAAACTGTACAGTACTTCCATTTTCTTATAGTCTAAAGATTATGGTCTAGGGATTGTATTACATGGTATCTATGTAGAATGAAATTAAACTGTAATTCAGCAGTAAAGATTACTGTTTGCAGTGTAGTTCATCACAGTTCTTTTAAAGTACTTTATTTCATATTCTTGGAATGGGGTAAATAACTTTCCTCACAAAATTACTGGCATTATTTCTGTCAAATATTTCTGTAATTTTCAAGAGATCCACACAGTGAGTAATGGCTTAGAACAGAAAAACCTCCAGAAATCTCTTTCTGTCAACACTTCTGTGATTCCGGTACTCCAAGGTAAGGAATTCTAGATTTTTTTCTCTGCCCCCTCCATTTATATAAAGATACTCTTGACTTTAAAACAACAGCCGGATCAGTCACTTTCAGCTCTGGGAAACTGACTTGTGCTTTTCTTCACATCAAAAGCATAGCACATACTTCTCCATCACATAAAGAACTAATCAAATCACAGTGATCAAAAGGAAAATTTAGGCTTCCAAGGCCTTTACACGTGTTACCTACCACTAATATTCTGAAAGCACCAATGAGTTTAGCATACATAGGGTCTCTTAGCTCAACATCAGTGAAACATAATTGCAAGGAGCTTGAGAGCCAGGTGCAATCAGTTGATAGGCTGATAGGATGTTGTGGTTTAACCCCAGGAAGCAGCTAATTACCACACAGCTTTTCACTCACTCTCCCCAGCACTCAACTGGATGGGGGAATCAGAAGATCAAAAGTCAGAAAACTCATAGTTTGAGATAAAGACAGTTCAGTAAGAAACAAAAACACAAAACCAAAATCAAAAACAAGTGATACAAAACATAATTGCTTACTACCAGCCAACCAGCACACAGCCAGTCTCCAAGCAATGGCAGCAGCCACCAGGCAACTCTCCCCAGTTTTATTGTTGAGCATGATGTCATATGGTATGGAATATTCCTTTGGTCTGTTTGGATCAGCTGTCCTGGTTGTGTCCCTTCCCAGAATATTGTGCACACTCAGCCTACTTGCTAGCAGGCAACTTTAGAAACAGAAAACACCTTGACTCTCTCACTGAACAGCACTGATCAGCAACAAATAAAATATTAGTATGTTATCAACATTATTTTCACCCTAAATCCAAAGCACAGCACCATACCAGATACTGTGAAGAAAATTAACTCTATCCCAACCAAACCAGGACAAATTCCACCCCTTATTCCATACCATTTACATCATGCTCACGCCTACACTTTCCAGGGCATCCTCATTGATCGCCACCACCTTTCCTAACCTTTTATATATACACACAGATCTCATTCCCTTAGTCTATTGGTCATATCTTTAAAATGCCTGTTGACTTCATTTAGTCCGTGACTTTTGGCTCCATCTATCATAATGGTCCTTCAGGACAAAGAGATGGTGTGTGGCACTGAATTGTTGCATGCTGAAGCCAGCTCTGGTTCTATCACCACTGCATTTGCCTGGTTCCTTACAAGATTCTTCACTAGTTCAGGTGGCTCATACTGTAATAGAATTGACATGATATATAGCAGCTGCAGGAGAGTTTGACCCTTCCCATAGACAAGTTTGACTTTTTCCAAGGCAAGAGTAACCCAGACTGTGTTTCTCAGACAGTTTTTTATGTGCACTACCTGTACTTTAACCCCTTCTACAGTATGTAGAGGTTTTGATTGGGCAGGGTCAGATTGTCTGGCAGATCCTCTAGTGCTAACTTACCAAGTGGCCTTTGCTAAATGTGTATCCCAGTGCTTGAGTGTCCCAGCATCCACTGTTCTCAGTGTAGTCTTTAATAGTCCACTGTATTGTTCAACTTTCTGGAGGCTGGTGCATGATAAGGGATATGATATACCTGGCCAATACTATGCTCTTTGACCCAGGTGTATATTAAGTTGTTTCAGAAATGAGTCTCACTGTCTGATTCATTTCTGTCTGGGGTGCCATGTCACCATAAGACTTGCTATTCAAGGCCTAGGACAGCATTTTGGGTGGTGTCATGGGGCACAGGATATTTTTCCTACCATCGAGTATTTCCTTCCACAACTGTTAGTACATAGTGTTTGCCTTGACAGGTTGGTGGTAGTGGGATATAATCAGTCTGCCAGGTCTCCTCGTATTGAAGTCCATACCAGAGAGGATTTAACCACTTGGCTTGCTTGATCTGGTACATCTTTGCACTCATGGATAACCCATGCAGCGATGTCCACGGTCAAGTCCATTTCTCATTCATGAGCCCATCTATATATTGCATCTCTTCCTTGATGGTCTGAGGTGCCATGGTTCCAACAAGATATAAATAATTCACCCTTATGTTGCTAGTCTAGATCCACCTAAGTCACTTCAATTCTAGCAGCCTGATCCACCTGCTAGTTGTTCTGATGTTCTTCAGTGACACAGCTCTTGGGTATGTGAGCATCTACATGATGTACCTTTACAACCAGGTTCTCTACCCAGGCAGCAATCTCTTGCCCCAGTGCGGCAGCCTGGATAGGTTTGTCTCTGTGCTGCCAATCACTCTGTTTCCATTGTTGTAACCACCCCCACAGGGCACTTGCCACCATCCATGAGTCAGCGTAGTGTTAAAGCACTGGCCACTTTTCCCATTCAGCAGTATCTAAAGCCAACTGGCTGGCCTTCACTTCCGCGAACTGGCTTAATTCACCTTCTCCTTCAGCAGTTTCTGCGACTTCTTGTTTAGGGCTCCATACAGCAGCTTTCCATCTCTGATGCTTTCCTACAATACTACAGGAGACCCATCAGTGAAGAGGCGATATTGCTTGTCATTTTCTGGTAGTTTATTACGCAATGGGATCTCTTCATCAGACATCACCTCCTCCTCTGGTGATAGTCTGAAATCTCTGCCAGTCCATGATCACCTCCCAGATTTGTGTCTGGTTGGGTTTTCCTATCCAACGCTGTTGTGTTATCAGTGTGACCCACTTACTTCATGTAGCATCGGTTGCATGATGGGTAGAGGGAATCCTGCCTTTGAACATTCAGCTTAGCACAGTTAATCGAGGTTCCAAGAGGAGCTGTGCATCACTACCAACTACTTCTGAAGCAGCTCAAACCCCTTCACATGCTGCTAGTATCTCTTTTTCAGTTGGAGTGCAGCAGGCCACAGATTATCTGTATCCCTGACTCCAAAATTCCAAAAGGGTGCTTGCTGCCAAAGGCTCTTGGTGGGGCCTTGCTCCCCTGCTGTGGTGTAAAACACTTTTTTTTCACCTTGTCCTGTCCAGCCTGGCCAAAGGGATACTGTACTTTGTTCAAAGGCTTCTCATTGCTCAGGGCCCCATTTGAAATTCTTCAAATTCTTTAAATTCTTCTGTGTCACTGGATCCAGGGCTTACAATCAGACTGTAATTTGTGATATATATTCTCAAATGTCTCCAATTTGTTAAATACATCCTCAGAAAAACAAACCAAACCAAACAAACAAACAAAAAGCACTAAGAAAGTTTGTATTTCTTTTGTGCTAGTTGGTGGAGACACAGATGTTATTTTATTGGTCATAGATTCATAGTATGGTTTGGGGAGGAAGGGACCATAAAGATCATCTAGTTCCAAACCCCCAGCTGTGGACAAGGACACCTCCCACTAAATCAGGTTGCTCAAAGCCCCATCCAACCTGGCCTTAAACACTTCCAGGGATGGGGCATCCACCACTTCTCTGGGCAACCTGTTCCAGTGCCTCGCCACCCTCACAGTAGAAGAATTTCTTCCTTATATCTAATCTAAACCCACCTTCTTTTAGTTTAAAGTTATTACTCCTTCTCCTATCACTGCACTCCCTGATAAATAGTCCCTCTCTTGCTTTCCTGTAGCCCCCCTTCCCCCTTTAAGTACTGAAAGGCCACTATAAAGTCTCCCTGGTGCTCTCTCTACTCCAGGCTGAACTTCCCCAGATCTTCCCCAGATGATGTATGTGAAGCAGGGGCTGGACTGTGTGGAACTTCAGGTCGGAGATGGCAAAGTTGAGAGCCTCTGGGTAAGGATCAAGGGACGAACGAATAAAGGGGATGTCGTTGTGGGAGTCTATTACAGACCGCCTGGCCAGGACGATAGCGCCGATAAATTATTCTTTACAGAACTAAGAGAGGCCTCGAGATTAACTCCCCTTGTCCTTATGGGGGACTTCAACTTGCCAGACGTTAACTGGGAGTGCCACACGGCTGACACGAGCAAGTCCAGGAGGTTCATGAAGCACCTAGATGATAACTTCTTGGTGCAGGTGCTAACGGAGCCAACTAGGAAAGGTGCCCTCCTAGACCTGTTGCTAGAAAACAGAGAGGGTCTGGTGGGAGATGTGGTGATTGGTGGCCGCCTTGGTCAAAGCGACCATGAAGTGGTTGAGTTCAAAATTTACGGTGACAGAAAGAAAAGTGCCACCAAAACCTCATCCCTAGATATGGGGAAAGCGGACTTCAGGCTGCTCAGGGAACTAGTCAGCAAGGTCCCCTGGGAAACTGCTCTTGAAGGCCTCAATGTCCACCAGTGCTGGTCATTCTTTAAACGATGCCTCCTAGAAGCACAAGATCAAGCAATTCCTAAATATCGCAAGTCAGGCAGGCGGGGCAGGAGGCCGGCGTGGCTGACCAGGAACATTCTAATGGAGATTAGGCGGAAACAGAGAGTGTTTCGCTACTGGAAGGAGGGCCAGGTGTCATGGAAAGAATACAGGGATGCCGTTCGTGTTTGTAGGCAGAAAATTCGTGTGGCCAAAGCACACCTAGAGTTGAAGCTGGCTGTGTCTGTGAGAGAAAATAAAAAGGGCTTTTTCAGATATGTGAATGGAAAAAGGAGAACTAAAGAATACATAGGGCCGCTCCTTGATAGGGAAGGTCTCCTCACAGACAATGACATAGGCAAAGCAGAGACGCTTAACGCCTTCTTCGCCTCTGTCTTCAATGCCGATGATGGGCTTCGGGACCCAGGGTGCCCTGAGCTAGAGGACTGGGACGGTGGGGATGACAAACTCCCAACCGACCCTGAACGTGTGCGGGATTTGCTACTCCACCTGGATCCCTACAAGTCCATGGGTCCGGATGGGATTCATCCCCGGGTGCTGAAAGAGCTGGCGGACGTCATCGCGGAACCTCTCTCAATTATTTTTCAACGATCCTGGGAATTTGGAGAGGTCCCGGTAGACTGGAAGCTGGCAAATGTTGTGCCGATTTACAAGAAGGGTCAGAAAGAAGACCCTAGCAATTACAGGCCTGTCAGTCTCACGTCAGTGCCTGGTAAAATCATGGAGAAGATGGTTCTCGAACTTATTGAGGTGCACCTGGGGGACAAAGCAGTCATTGGTCCCAGCCAGCATGGGTTTGTGAAGGGCAGGTCCTGCCTAACTAACCTGATTTCCTTTTATGATAAGATCACCCGTATGATGGACCAAGGGAAACCAGCTGATGTGATTTTTTTGGACTTCAGCAAGGCTTTTGACACGGTTTCCCATAGGATCCTACTGGACAAAATGTCCACCATACAGCTAAATAAAAACATCATACGATGGGTGAGCAATTGGCTAACGGGCAGGGCCCAAAGGGTTATGGTAAATGGGGCTGCGTCAGGCTGGCGGGCGGTCACCAGTGGGGTCCCTCAAGGCTCCATTTTAGGGCCGGTACTTTTCAATATTTTTATAAACGATCTGGATGTAGGAATAGAAGGTATTTTGAGCAAGTTTGCTGATGACACCAAACTTGGAGGAGTTGTTGACTCGAATGAGGGTGGAAAGGCCTTGCAGAGGGATCTGGATAGGTTAGGGAGCTGGGCGATCACCAACCGCATGAAGTTCAATAAGAGCAAGTGCCGGGTCCTGCACCTGGGACGGGGAAACCCTGGCTGCACGTACAGACTGGGCGATGAGACGCTAGAGAGCAGCCTAGAAGAGAGGGATCTGGGGGTCGTGGTTGACAGCAAGTTGAATATGAGCCAGCAGTGTGCCCTGGCGGCCAGGAGGGCCAACTGTGTCCTGGGGTGCATCAAGCACGGCATCGCTAGTAGGTCAAGGGAGGTGATTGTCCCGCTCTACTCTGCGCTGGTGCGGCCTCACCTCGAGTACTGTGTGCAGTTCTGGGCACCACAGTATAAAAAGGACATGAAACTGTTGGAGAGTGTCCAGAGGAGGGCTACGAAGATGGTGAAAGGCCTGGAGGGGAAGACGTACGAGGAACGGCTGAGGTCACTGGGCCTGTTCAGCCTGGAGAAGGGGAGGCTGAGGGGAGACCTCATCACAGTCTACAACTTCCTCGTAAGGGGGTGTCGAGAGGCAGGAGACCTTTTCTCCATTAACACCAGTGACAGGACCCGCGGGAACGGGGTTAAGCTGAGGCAGGGGAAATTTAGGCTCGACATCAGGAGGGGGTTCTTCACAGAGAGGTGGTTGCACACTGGAACAGGCTCCCCAGGGAAGTGGTCACTGCACCGAGCCTGTCTGAATTTAAGAAGAGATTGGACTGTGCACTTAGTCACATGGTCTGAACTTTTGGGTAGACCTGTGCGGTATCAAGAGTTGGACTTGATGATCCTTAAGGGTCCCTTCCAACTCAGGATATTCTATGATTCTATGATTCTATGATCTCTCAGCCTTTCTTCAGAGAAGTGTTCCAGCCTTTTGGTCATCTTTGTAGCCCTTCTCTGGACTCATATGTCCATGTACTTCTTGTGCCGGGGGCCCCAGAGCTGAACGCAGTACTCCAGGTGGGATTTCCTGAGAGCAGAGTAGAGAGGGAGAATCACCTCCCTTGACCTGCTGGCCATGCTTTTTTTTTTGATGCAGCCCAGGATACAGCTGGCTTTCTGGGCTCCAAGTGCGCGTTGCCAGCTCATGTTGAGCTGGTGCTCTGTTGTGATAGTATTTGCATCATGTGTGATACACAAAGATGAGTCAATAAAGGGTACCTGACAAGTTGGAGAAGATTCATTTCTTCCACTTTCTCCTACCAGCTGATCATCCTCTCAGAAGGTTCACATGGGTGAGCACTACTTGTGAACTTAACTATACACAAAGTTGCATTAGAAGAAAGATTACTAAGTCAAGGAATTACATTTGTGAACTTACAAGAGGGATGAATTTGGCCGAGTGTAAGAAGCAATCTTTCAGCAGAATTATGTATTCACTCTTGTTGGCAGTTTTCCGGTAAGAGAAATTTGCAAGAGTAGTTTACATCCCTAAAGGAAGATACTACCATCACTGAAATTACACAAGCTACCAATTTTGTCCAAAGACTGTTAGGAAGAGTCTGACATGAGACAAAACAATATTCTGTAGCTAAAATGTCCTGTAGCTTTGCCAATTCTTGTATTGAAAATTTCTGTATCAGCATTTTAGTTGCTTCTAAACTGGTTTTGTGCTCTCACAGCATAGTAGGAATATGCACAATACACTTGTGCTCTGTATGCCCCTTCCTACTGGCTTTTGATTCCTATCTGTTCCAGTACAAAGCCATCATCTGTGTTTCCAAAAATCTGTGTAACCCACCAGAGAAGGCTTCATGAAGCAGAGTCCAGTTATCATGATGAACAAATGCATTATGACCTTGGCTTATCTTTACCAACAAGCTTTTATGGGGGTGCTGTGAACAAGCTAAATTCATAAGGAAAATGAAAAACAAAAACAAAAAAAAAAAAGAAAGATGGAAAAAAAGATGAATAAAGCATCATTGCTATTAAGACAGTACTAGGTTTCTGATGGATTTGAGAAAAATACTGACAGGAGGTATAAAACCCTGGTGAAGAGTCAGAAAACAGCAATCCAGCAAGACAGAGGATCAATTAATACCAAGAAATACTGGAGGCTTACAATTCCCACATCTGTTTGATGACCAGCTGGCCAGATGAAGCTTTCTAAAAGTAAAGCCTTGTAGCATGTTAGTCATACCTATCTTCTGTGAGCATTAATCAACAAATAATTGTTTTTTAAGGTGTTCAGAGAGATGATTAGGACCCTGGTTTGAGGTTTAGCTAACCAAACAGACTGAGTAGCTATTGGACATGACATGAGACAGTGTAAATATAACAAATAAGAAAGTGAGAAGCTAATATTTACAGATATCAAGATGAGTGATGTCTGGACTTCACAGGTGATTAAGGAGGAGTTATATGGTTACATGATGGCTAAATTCACGGATAATTGGAGGGGAACAACAAGGATCTTTTTTGTGAGTAGGAATTGCAAGCCCAGCAGCATCTACGTAACTGCATCAATAATACCATGTAAAGTCAAAGTTACTTATGTAATGGTATCAGAAATACAAAGGGTTTTTTTTCTTGAGAGATGAAGGGTAGAGAAAGGGTGGGGCCAAGGTGGATGGGGGAAGAACAAGCATGGTAAAATCAAAATTAGGTGTAGTAAAAGGGCTAGTTTTATGCAAACAAGGTGTTGGTCAGAGAGCTCATCTGACTGAGCCCTGCACCCAAACTGCAGACTATTTAAATCTTATTTCTAACTTATTTCTAATCTTATTTCTGCATGAACCTGATCAGCTGGAAAGGAAAAGAAGGATGTTGTTATCTGTGTTTACTGAGTGATGTTTGTGTGTATGTAGGTGATCACTGATACCGTCCTGTATCCATTCCAGAACTGAAAAAAATCCATGATACGATTTACAAGCCTAGCACACATATACCGTACCTGTTAAAAACATATCTTTTGAATAACTCCTGGAAAGGGAAAGCATCTGGGCAAGATGTGAACCTTACATCAATTAAGTGATCTAATAAATTAGATCTGGGTAAATCATTTTTATTAAAAAGATGGATTCCAGCCAGCTGCACAGAGTTCCAGAACACTGGCCAATGCCATTGCCAATACAGTTTGAAAGAATGCAAGCAGCTGCTTCAGAATGCATTCATCACTGTGATAAACTTGCATCCCTGTAGTTTTCCATCTCCCATTTGTTGCAGTTGGAGGATCTGAAGGATCTCAGAAGGAATCTTTTTCTACCATCACTATGGGAACCTGGTACTCTATGTCATTTCAACACTTAAGTCAGAGGAAATTAGCTAAGTATTTTCCTGTATTTTAAAATTAAAGACAGTTTAATTCCTCTTTTTTTTTTTTTTTTTTATTTGTGGACAAAGTTGGCAGACTACAGCTGCATTAAAGATATTAGTACAGGACCACTTTTTTAAAAGCTTTGTGTTCTTACAGAGGGCAAGATTCATAACTGTCATTCATTTCTCAAAATCTCACATTTGTATACCTTGACATCAGTAAAATTAAAAAAAAATCAAAAAAATAATATTAAAATCTAGAAATTAAAAATCTAAAATTAAAATCTAAAATTTAGATATGTGGAGTTGTCCATTTTCATCAATGGGAAGTGTTGAAATTCTTTTTTCTTGAAAACTTAGGTACCTAGGTCAACATGGGCTGAGGAGGCTACCTAGATGTACAATTCCCATAATACAAAAGAGAACTGGGTATTCAAGAACCTTGGTAGTCAACCTGTTTTGAAAATCTGTCTTTTAGGTAAATTGGTCTACCTACAGAGAGGTAAGATGGGGCTGAGAAAGGGAAATACGCACTACTTCTTTTTAGGAGGTTTGTGACGAAAGCTGAGGTGTATGGAGTAAAAATAAACCTGTATTTCAATGCCAGTTTCTTGACATTGCTTGGGAGACGCAGGTCTCGCAGTTAAAATCCAAATACTTATAAAACTGTTGTTCAAGCCGCAGTGTTTTCTGCTTGTCAAATTCTTAATTTTTTATGGCATTCTAATGGCATTGAAGAGGTTAACAATATCTTCTGTCTACCCTTTCATTAATGCCTATCCTTTCATTAAGAAACAACACTCATTAAGAATGGTGTTACAGTTTAATATGAATAACTTTCACCATTCTCTTTTATTTTTAAACAAATAGTTTCATGATATCTGAAAGTATAATTATTTGCTGGGCCAGATAGCTTTCTATGTCAGAACTACTAGAATAAATTATGCCTAGCTCCATTTTCATCAGTCTGAATGTAATAATCTACTCCTTTAACATGCAAAAGATTATCACCTGATATGCAACCACCTTAGCAGTTCCAACAATACAACTTCTTCCTGCTGCAGATATAGGTACATATAAGACATGTTTGGTATCCTCCTCCCAAAACTGAGGCTTACTTCTACAATGTCTTCTTGAAAATCGTTACACAATGGCACTGGTTAAAACCTCTCTTGACTCCTTTGGCTTGTATTCTTGTGGAGTAAGTCTTTTCCGATAGGCAGGGATGCCACCCACTAGATCAGGTTGGCTAAGGCCCCATCCAGCCTGGCCTTGAACACCTCCAGGGATGGGGCATCACTGATTAAGATATTGGAAAACATCAGTCCTCAGAGACGCCTGAGGGACACTACTTGTCACCAGCCTCCACCTGGACATAGAAACATTGACCACTATGCTCTGGTTGCGGCCATCAAGCCAATTCCTTATCCACCAGATAGTCCACCCTTCAAATCCATATCTTGCCAATTTAGAGATTAGGATGTCATGTGGGACCGTGTCAAAGACCTTACAGAAGTCCAAGTAGATGACATCTGTTGGTCTCCCCTTGTCAACTGATGCAGTTACTCAGTCATAGAAGGCCACCAGTTTGGTTAGGCACAATTTACCGTTGGTGAAGCCATGCTGGCTGCCCCTGATCACCCCCTTGCCCTGCACGTGCCTTAACATTGCCTCCAGGAGGATTCGTTCCATGATCTTGCCAGGCACAGAGTTGAGGCTCACTGCTCTGTAGTTCCCCGGGTCTTCCCTTCTACCCTTTTTAAAACTGGGAGTGATGTTTCCCTTTTCTCAGTCACCAGGGGCTTCACCTGACAGAAATGATTTTTCAAATATGATGGAGAGTGGCTTGGCAACTACATCAGCCAATTCCTTCAGGACCCTGGGATGCGTGTCTTCAGGGCCCATAGACTTGTAGTTTTTAAGTTGCGTCAGGAGGTCCCAAACTTTGCTCTTTACTTACAGTGGGAGGGACTCTGCTCCCCCAGCCCCCACCTAGAGGTTCAGAGACTCCAGAGATGTGGGAAGCCTGATCACTAGTTAAGACCGAGGCAAAGAATTTGTCAAGTACCTCTGCCTTCTCCACATCTGTCATTACCAGTTCTCCATCTTCATTTGCAGAGGCGATAGGTTCTCTTTAGTCTTTCTTTTGCCGCCAGTGTACCTGTAGAACTTGTTATTCTTGTTATTCTTTGCATCCCTCGGCAAGTTTTGTTCTGTCAGTGCCTTGGCTTTCCTGATCCCATCCCTGCACATCTAGACAGCATTTCTGTACTCTTTCTAGTGCACATGGCTCTGTTTTCACCATCTGTGCATTTCCTACTTTTGCCTAAGTTTGACCAGCAGGTCCTTATTCAGCCACACTGGTTTCCTACCTTCCCTGCTTGATTTATTACATATGGGAATAGAGAGCTATTGTGCTGCAAGGAAAATATCCTTGAACAGTTGCCAGCTCTGATCAGATCCTCTGTCCCTAAGGACCAGGTCCCATGGGATGGATCTCATCCACTAATTCTTTGAACAGTTGCAAGTTGGCTCTTCTGAAGTTCAGGGTCCTGACTTTGCTCTTAGCTAAGCCCATATGCCTCGAGATCACAAACTCAACCAAGGCGTGGTCACTGCAACCTAGGCTTCCTCCAATCTTGACTTCTTTAATGAGCTCTGCTGCTTTGGTGATTACCAGGTCAAGTAATGCCTCTCCTGTGGTTGTTTTGTCTAATACCTGGATGAGGAATTTGTCTTCAATGGACTCCAGGAATCTCCTGGATTGCTTTTCTTCTGCCATGTGGCTTTCCCAGTAAATATCCAGGTGGTTGAAATCCCCCAGGAGGATGAGAGCCTGTGAGCGCAATGCTTCCTGTAGTTGGAGCAAGGCCTCTTCAAAAGACTCTTCTTGGTCAGGCGGCCTGTAGTAGACCCCAGCCACAACACACTTTGTTGGTCTGGTTCTTAATTTTTACCCACAGGCTCTCAACCTGGTCTTGGTTGTTTTTTAAAGGGAACTCTTCACAATCTATCAGTTTCTTAACATAGAGGGTAACACCCCTACCCTTCCTTCACTGCCTGTCTCTCCTGTAAATTTTGTAGCTCACAAGCTTCACTGCTTGTGATGAGCAGTGAAGACACAGCTCTCTGTTATCTGTGCAGCTGATGATGTTAGTGTTGTGCATCTGTATCTTTGCAGTATGTATTCAGATTGGGTTTTGTTGGACTTGAGAAAAAGAACAACCGCAGACGTATTTATTAGGCTGGGATGAAAGATACCTCATGGATATTAGACTGCACCAAATTTGCCTCTGGTGAACAAAGAAAAAGAAATCCACTTGGTCCCAGGATTCAGCCACTCCTTACCATTGCCTGCCCTCAAGTTCTGTATTATCCCGCTTGCAGACTTCCTGTGCACACTAAAATACATCCAAATAAAAGCACTCCTGTAAAAGTCACATGAGGAAGATCCAACTCACATGTCATTGTCTTGCAAAAACAGTATGGTCTTCAGGGAATTAACAATTAAGGACCCAAATTTGAAATATAGTGGTATTGTATTAAAGCTGGTATTAAGCCTTGAAACTGTCTTCCTGAGGCTGATAGAGGTTGGAAGAAACATTGCTAATTCTGACATTGATGGGGTAGGAAACACCCTACTGCATGGGAAAAGAACATTTGCGGTCAATTAGCAAAGCCAATATTTAAATCAATGATGCTTCTTCCCTGATTGAAATTGGGATAAATAGTTGTTTTTATTGAGGTTTAAATTAGGGGGTTACATTAGTTCACCTTCAGCCAAAACTGGACACAAGCAATTCAAGTCTGGCTAGATTCCCATGATGTATAAAGTGTAACAGTTGATAACGCGACACATCCCTTCACAATAAGTAACAGACATCAAGAATTGGTCTTGGGAAGCCAACAGAAAACCTGTTCCTATTCAGAAATGAATGCTCTTTTTGTTCTTTGGGGGTTCGTATGCATTTCAGTGAAGGCAAGGGGAGGGATATTTCATTTGGGTGAGCAGATTCCCGGGAATCATCTAGGAAAAAGCAACAACTAAGCTCATCTAGGACTACTTGGTACATCTGACATTGATAATGTGAGGAAAAATCTTGGTTATTCTACTTGACAGGGAAAGGGGTCATAGCTGGATCCCAACTCATGAGAAAGAACATTTAAGTGCTGGTGTGGAATAGGAATTGTTATAAGTGGAAGTTTCCAAACTTTACCTTATAATTGTAGCCACTAGATAAATACCTTTGATCAGACTGAAATCCAAAGAGTATAATTATGTACTGACAAAGTTTTTATTTGAAAAATTCTAGTTATTGAACTGTTGCTTAATTTTACCATTTAGTTTCAAATTCATTACTCAAATGAAAAATAACTTTTTAAAAACATTTAGAAAATGGATTGAAAATGTAATGTCTAACATTCTCATATAAAATATTTACAGTTTTGCTTCATATTTTAAAGAAATAAATTATGCCATGGGTTCTGTTTTGCTAACAAACTCACTATCATGAACAATCATTCTTGAATGCTTATCACAATAGCTGGATTCACTGAAGTCAATAACAGCAAGAATGACTGCTGATCATGTGCTGGCTGGGTGACCCACTCTCAAGTTTCTCATTTTCATTCGTATTCTATAAATGGTTCCAAAAGTGATTATGACATTCAGGTTTTTTATGATCCAGGGTGGACCATGGCTTTCTAAAACAAATCCCTATGGGTTTGATTTCTCAAGCACTGTATTTCAGTGTTAGCAGGCTCTAGTTAAACAAAATGAAACTGCTGTATGGCAGATGCTTTAGAAAAAAAATCAGTCATGTATTTTGGTACATGAGGAGCGATTTTTTCTTAACACTGTTAAACCCCACCAGACAAGATTAGTGAGATTTTTGTTATGTATTCCTCAAATGCTACAATGTTTTTCAAAATCTTCCTCAGAAGATCCATTTCTGAAAATTCTGCCTCAGGAATATTTGGCATGAAACCTGTGGTAGACTTTTGGAGACAAAAAGCTGCTCCATTGACCATAATATGTTTTGTGCTATAACCATGTATAACAGTGAAATGGGCTTCCTATGTACTTCTATGTTTTCAACTATGGCAGTGAATTTATTTGAATGTTCAAGCTAGCCCCTGATTGCTTTGGGACTTCTACAGGACACCATGCAACTATTAGCCCAATAGAGGTTCACATCAAGCTCTGGAACACAATGTAATACAGCCATGGCAAATATGGTAAAAAGCCCGGGCTGATTTGGTCCAAGTGCAATGCTAATTAGCCAGTGTATCACCATGACTTTTTTGTTTCTGGAAACTAAGCTAGATCTTTCCATGGCACCCCTTCACCCTGCAAACATCACAGATTATTTGGTAATAACTCAGGCAAGGCTCCACGGTATCTCAGTGGCCTGTATGGACATACCTAATTCAGCACATCTAGGTTGGAGGAAGGGCTTCTCATCAAGTACATATATGAAACAATTTGTAGTGTGAATAAGTTAATGCTACTTATGGTAATCTTCAAAGTTCTTCAGCTTCAGTTCATGTATATTTCACACTAAGTTTTGAAATATCATCTGAAATTCACAACTGCTGGTGTGCTGGTTTTAAGTAACTAAGCAGCTGACTATTTTGATTTTTAAAAAAGCACCACCACCACAAAAAAAAAAAAAAGTAACAAATGTCAGCACAAAATCAGGATCTGAAGAACCTGATCCTGCAGTGAAGCAAACAGAACTATTCAGATGTCATCCACACCAGTAAAAATCTACTTCACATTCAAAGTGGTTTTCTTCCTATAAAAGTTATTTATTATTAATATCGCAGCAGCTTCTATAAGCCTGATCACAAAGCAGGATTCAGTGGTGTTAGGCATGAAACAGAATAAAAGACTGTTATGCCCCAAACACGTTGCAACTAACTGAAGACAATCAGTGTAAATGTGAAGATAAGAACATACAAGGATTTTGGGGATCACTTACACCTACGTTCCAAAAACAACTGAATAAATTTTTGGAAGATAAGGCAAATCTGATGGTGCCATGTAGTGTTATAAATGTAAGCCTTTTGTCTAAACATACCCCCAGCATATTATGGCCTAATACAGCAAGACTTCTTATTCACATCAGGTTGAAGTTCAATGGTTTTCTCTTTCATTTTATCTTCGTGTTCCTTTAAAATCCTGGGAGAAAGAAACAGTACTTTTGAGAAAAAATCAATAAAACCCAGAAGAGATCAAAACAAGAACATCTCCCCGAAGTACAAAAAATATATAAAATTGTCCAAAGTTTAACAGAATGGCATATTTATATGAACTAATAAACAAACAAAGTATAATTATGGTGGCTCCATGAAAAACTTATTTTTTCATTTAGCTAGAAAAATGTATTTGGTGCTGATTGTTAGCATTTGCTATATTAGATAGATTCAAAGCAGTAACTTTCATTTGTTATTTTTGAGGCTGGAGCAAAACAAAAACACAACTGGCTATCTAGATGTTCATCAATTACCTGACTCATTGCCAAAATTTCACTAACTTCAACAATGTTAAAGATATGCCCCTTCGTTAATAGCGTTTTCACCTGTATAAATAGTTCAACAGGGACAGATTTAACAGTAGTTTTACCCCCAGCCTTTATATCACAGAATCACAGAATATCCTGAGTTAAAAGGAACACACAAGGATCATTGAGTCCAGCTCCTAGCTCCACACAGGACTACCTAAAAATTAAACCATATGTTTAAGAACAGTGTCCAAACCTTTCACAGAATCATAGAACGGTTTGCATTGGAAGAAACTTTAAAGATCATTTAATTTGAACCCCCTCCTGCCGTGGGCAAGGACACCTCCCACTAAATCAGGTTGCTCAAAGCCCCATCTAACCTGGCCTTAAACACTTCCAGGGATGGGGCATCCACAACTTCTCTTGGCAACCTGTTCCAGTGCCTCACCACCCTCACAGCAGAAGAATTTCTTCCTTATATCTAATCTAAACCTACGTTCTTTTAGTTTAAAGTTATTACTCCTTCTGCTATCACTGCACTCCCTGATAAATAGTCCCTCTCCTCCTCTCCTGTACCCCCCCCACCCCCCAGCTCCCCACCCCCACCCCCCTTAGGTATTGGAAGGCCAGTATAAGGTCTCCCTGGAGCCTTCTCTTCTCCAGGCTGAACAAACCCATCTGTTTCATCCTTTCTTCAGAGGAGAAGTATTCCAGCCCCTTGATCATCTTTGTGGCCCTCCTCTGGACTCATTCTTATACATCCATGTACTTCTTGTGCCAGGGGCCCCAGAGCTGAACATAGTACTCCAGGTGGGGTTTCAATGAGAGCAGAGTAGAGAGGGAGAATCACCTTCCTCAGTCTGCTGGCCACACTTCTTTTGATGCAGCCCAGGATACAGTTGACTTTCTGGGCTGCAAGCACACATTGCTGATTCATGTTGAGCTTCTTGTCAAGCAACACCCCCAGGTCCTCATCAGGGTTGCTTTCAATCCATTCTCCGCCCACCCTGTATTTGTGCTTGGGATTGTTTTGAGCAAATTTGCCGATGACACTAAACTTGGAAGAGTTGTTGACTCTGTTGAGGGTGGAAAGGCCTTGCAGAGAGATCTGCACAGATTGGAGAGCTGGGCAATCACCAACCACATGAAGCTTAACAAGAGCAAGTCCCGGGTCCTGCACATGGGACAGGGCAACCCTGGCCATATGTACAGGCTGGGGACGAGACGCTGGAGAGCAGCCCCGCAGAGAGGGATCTGGGGGTTGTGGTTGACAGCAAGTTGAATATGAGTCAGCAGTGTGCCCTGGCAGCCAGGAGGGCCAATTGTATCCTGGGGTGCATCAAGCATGGCATTGCTTGTCAATCGAGAGAAGTGATTGTCCGGCTCTACTCTGCGCTGGTGCGGCCTCACCTCAAGTACTGTGTGCAGTTCTGGGCACCACAGTACAAAAAGGACATTAAACTGTTGGAGAGTGTCCAGAAATTGGCTACAATGGTGGTGAGGGGCCTAGAGGGGAAGACATATGAGGAGAGGCTGAAGTCACTTGGCCTGTTCAGCCTGGAAAAGAGGAGGCTGAGGGAAGACTTCATCGCGCCCTACAGCTTCCTCACGAGGGGGAGTGGAGGGGAAGGCGCCAATCTGTTCTCTTTAGTGACCAGCAATAGGACCCAAGGGAATGGTGTCAAGCTGAGGCAGGGGAGGTTTAGGCTGGATATCAGGAAGAGGTTCTTCACTGAGAGGGTTGTTGCACACTGGAACAGGCTCCCCAGAGAAATAGTCACTGCACCAAGCCTGTTGGAGTTTAAGAAGCGTTTCAACTGTGCTCTTAGTCATATGGTCTGAATTTTTGGGTAGACCTGTGTGGTGCCAGGAGCTGGACTCAAAGATCCTTATCGGTCCCTTCCAACTCAGGACATTCTATTATTCTATGATCTCAGAGAACTTGTAAAGTGTAAGGTTGCAGAGGTGAAAATAATGGCTATCTTTAAAAGGGAATAAAGGGGATCTAGAAGACGCTGTATATTATAATACAGTATCTGCAAAAATAATCCAATGAGCTATTTGGAAAAATATGGAAGGAAAAATAGTGAGTAGTATTAGTAAGAATATACTACCTGAAAGGAAGTTGTGGGGAGCTGGGTGTCAGCCTCTTCTTGCAGATAACCAGTGACAGGACTAGAGAGAACGGCCTCAAGTTGCACCAGAGGAGGCTTAGGTTGGAAATTAGGAGACATTTCTTCTCAGAAAGAATAGTCAGGCATTGGAAATTAGAAAATTCCATTGGCAATTGGAAATAGTCAGGCCCAGGGAAATTATGGCATCACCATCCCTGGGGGTGTTTAAGGAGAGGTTGGACCTGGTGCTTAGGGACATGGTTTACTGGGTGACATTGGTAGTAGGGTAATGGTTGGATCAGATGATCTTGAAGGTCTCTTCCAACCTTAATGATTCTATGATTGCTCCAGCTCAGATGCAGGACCTTGTACTTTGCCTTGTTGAACTTCACAAGGTTTGTACAAGCCCACCTCTCAAGCCTGTCAAGGTCCCTCTGGTTGGCATCCCTTCTCTCCAGTATGTCGACTGCACCACGCAGCTTAATGTCATCAGCAAACTTGCTGAGGGTGCACTCAATCCCACTGTCCATGCCACCAACGTAGAAGTTAAATAGTGCCAGTCCCAAGACTGACCCCTTAGAAATTCCACTTGTTACTGATCTCCACAGGGACATTGAGCCGTTGACCGCAACTCTTTTTGAACGTGACTATCCAGCCAATTCCTAATCCACCAAGTGGTCCATCTGTCAAATCCATGCCTCTCCGGTTTAGAGACAAGGATATCATGGGGGACAGTATTAAATGCTTTGCACAAGTCCAGGCAGATGATGTCAGTTGCTCTTTCCTTATCCACCGATGCTTTAACCCCATTGTAGAAGGCCACCAGACTTGTAAGGCAACTTCTCGAACTCCAGTAGGCATGGTGCCATAATCACTTTGCCAGGGAATTTGTTCCAGTGCCTGACCACCCTCTCAATGAGGAGCCTCTTCCTAATATCCAATCTGAACTTCCCCTGACTATGCTATTTCCTGAGTCATATCACTGGTCACCAGAGAGAAGAGATCGGTGTCTTCCCTCTCAGCTCCCCCTTGTAAGGACATTGTAATACTGCAGTGAGGTGAGCCTTCAACTTTCTCTTCTCTAAGACGAACAAACCAAGTTACCACAGCTGCTTCTTTTACATCTTTCCCCTTTAGACCATTCACCATATTTGTTACCCTAGACATAAAACTCTAATAGTTTTACATCCTTCTTATATTGTGGTGCTCAAAACTGCATACAGTGCTCGAGGTGAGGCTGCACCAACACAAAGTAGAGTGGGACAATACAACTTCAAAAATCCACCTCTCAATCTCTTCAAGCCCTGAGGCAGACAACTGCAATGAGCAGAGGAAAGAAAAAAGTACATCCAGTGCTCTGCTTCAGGGACTCAGCAGCTTTCATTTCTCCAAACCTCCAAGAACTTCCTGCAAGAGCTATCACAACACCCAAGACCCTCAGTTTTCCTAGCATCACCTCAGGTGTTTCTGGGTCCATGTAAAGCCTCATTAGTTTACATGAAAATCTGTGTGAACCTGAGTGACTGCTCAGTTGGAACACAACAGGGTCAGGCTACAGAACAATTTAAAAGGAACAAAGAATTCATCACCATAAGTTCCTATCAAACTAATTTAGCAAAGAAAATTCACTCAGTGACAAGGAACAGTCAGGCATGTTTAGAATTCCTAGATTGTATTTTCTTCTTACCTAGCTAAGTGAAGCATAGACTTTTTGGTATTGTGCCCAGAATATGCACTGCATTCATAGAAAATTAAATTGTAGTCCTAGGATCAAAGAGAAAGACTCTTTCAATTAATTTTGCACAACTTCTCACTCACTTTAAAAAAGCCACACAAATACACTGAAATATTCAAATAAACCAAAATACATCATTTTAGAAAAAAAGAAACATCATTTTTATTATACATCTAACAGTAAAGAATAACAAAAGAAAACAAGTCTAAGTGTGCCCCCCCTCCAACTATATGTGTCTCTTAACAGATATTTGTTCTGTACTGTATCCTTCACTGTAAGAACCTGATCTCTCAAAAGCTGAAATGCAAACACACATTGCAAGGTAATGAAGTTTTGAAACTTTTCCTTGTGATGATGAGGCAATTAAATCATCACTGAGTGCCTGAAAATGCAGGTGAAAATAACTCCAGCAATTTTATTTTTTTAATCTCAGAAAGCTTCATCAGTAGCGTTTCTGCACTCAACAGTTTGAGACTAATATTTTCCAGCAGTCAAATGACAAGCTAAAAACCTCAGCAAAAAATAACAACTAATTAATTCTATTGCATTTTTTGTACTTGTGAAATTTTTCTGCACCTTCTTTCCCAGACAGCCTGCACTTTTGGTTTTGCAGCTCGGGGAGCGTTGCCATTAAGATCAGCGGATAAAAGGATCAAACCCTAGCAACATTATCCGTGCTTCGGGTGAAGACTTATCACAATAAAATCAAGAGGTCATCTGCACAAAAGCCTGACCTGCAATCAGTGATGGCAACTGATTTGGGAGGGAATGACAGATTATCCACTTCAAAGCAGGTATCTGACTTCTTGCACAAGATATTATTCTGAAGCTCACCTACCTTCAATGGTATTATTACATGCCCTTTTTATGTATCTGTATTTCCACCTTCTATTCACTTTCCACTTTTCTGTGCATCTTCTTGCTATTTATGACAGTGACTTAAAATTCAAAGTAGTAAGTCAGTAGCTCAGGAAACAAAAATCATGTATGCATATTTTATGCACTTTTTTTTTTGGCTTTCTAACATTGTGGAAACATTAAGTTGAATGCTATTATGGTGATTGACTTGCGTAATTTCCATAACAATAAATATGGTATCTTATTTTAGCAGGTGTAAAAAAGGATTCAGTGTTACCAAATGTCAGTTTCCAATATGTTGTAAATATATATATGGTTTAATCTCATGAACCAAACCTATGACACATAAACCAAACTAATGACTACAAGCGCGTTTAACCACTTATAGTCATTTCTGGGTGGTCAGAAAAGCACAAACCAGGAGAGGAGAGAAATGAAGAAATGTTAGTTCTGAATGTTGACCTGCTCAAATTTCTTACTGGAAACACAAGCAGAAGCTTGAAATCAAATTTACACTCTTTTTTTTTTCTGTAAACTTTCTTTCCTTTTTTTTTTTTCCTGCTCAACTGATAAGAACTCAAATAGAAAAATCACTGTGGTCAGTATCTAACTAATTTAAGTCAATGATGTAGAAAGTGATGCTATTCCTACATCTTTCTTCCCCGCAAACAACAGATTTCACATGAGGAGAACTCTCAGTGATGACACACCTTATGCTGGCATGAATCTGAATGGAGTTTTTGACAACTGCTGTGTGGCAGAGCAATTTTTTTCAGAGATAACAATTTAAACTTAATAGATATTAATTGGCTATTTCTGTCAGTCTGTCAAACAGATCCTTCTCTGGAGGAGAAGTCAGCCTGGAAATGCTAAGTGTCATCACTCAGAATGTAGCAAAAGGCAGGACATATAATTAACCACTGCAGAAATGTCTTCCATCTCCATCTAGGGAGTTAGCCGTTGAACCTGGCAGACCACTGGCAATTAATTAAAGAGCTATACATAAATCAGAAAATATCCAATGAACAAGGAAGAAAAGGAATGATTATCAGTGGGAGCTGGGAAATTTCTGTGCTGTAAATTAATATATTTCCAAGAAGAATATGCCCTTCATTAGCAATATTTGTATACCAATGGTACTGCCAGGTTAATAAAGGAAACACTGTATGAAAACATACAAAATTTTTACAGTGAGGGTGACAGAACACTGGATCTGGCTGCCCAGGGGGGTTGTGGAGTCTCTTTCTCTGGAGACTTTCAAAACCCAACAGGAAGCGTTCCTGTGTGACATGATTTAGGTGTTCCTGCTCCAGCAGGGGGATTGGACTAGATGACCTTTCAGGCTCCCTTCCAATCCCTAACATTCCATGATTCTGAGAATAGTCCTCATCCTATGAAGCTTACACAGTCTGCACAGACAAGACTGGCAAAGGCATTATCATATTGTTTTATAGCTGCGGAATAGAGATACAGAAGGACTTATTGGCCCATTTAAGATAATTCAGGAAGACTGTGCTGGGCCAAAATAAAATCATGCTGCCTGAATGCCTGTATCATAAGCCATTTTATTTGAATAATTAGCAATGATTACACCAATCCACTCAAATAGAGGATTGGCTGTTCTGGGATTATCCATATTATGATCTGAACACACTCTGTATTGTTGTTGTCCTCATATGAACTCTTTCTTGATCAGTGAATCAAGCTAAAGAGAGATTTATTAAATGGAGATTTCATTCTGGATCTTCTATTAAAAAATAAATAAAATCAAATAGACTGGCCGTTTTCTGTCTATTTTTCTTTATACTTGCATTAGCTCTCTCAAGAGAGTTTCAGGTGTTTTCCATCAGGTCAGTCTTGAACTACATGTAAACATTTTGTTTTGTGTCTGTGTCTTTTCCCTGCAAAGTTATTTCTCCTTACCATCATGATACCTATCTTTAATTCATCTAACTACAGATCAGCTTCATCACAGCCTTGTTGTTCCCTACGATACTGTCCAGAATCCCCATTCTCATTCTATTCTCCTTTTCCTGGGGTATCACGCTGCACCTACCAGTCTTCTCAAATGATGAGGAATAGACAGTTCTCCCCTTCACGATGCCATTCTTCCTTTTAGTAATGAACTGTGACACCTGCCTTGCAAAGAAGGTTTGTGACATAAATTGTAATGGGAGCCCTTGGGGTCCTGCCCGAATTTATAGTACACTGACTTGTAAGATCTGGGACTAAAGCAAAGCTTGAGCTAAAACAGCTGGGCAGGAATGGCCTTTGAAAGTACACATTACTCTGACTTCAGAAAAAGTTAGGTAAAAATGATCACACTCTGTGAAACCTTGGAAAAAGTCCATGGAAACTGATGGATTTCTGGGTGGACAAGCTCATCTGATTCTTTTCCTGCATGACCAGGTTCACATAATATCATGATCATTTTCACATAATATGGTTATGCATATTTGTATCAGCTCAGCATCTAGCCCCCTGTATTTTGGGCAAATATTTGTGAGCAATTCATGGAATTATTCATAAAATAAACAACTTAATTGCATTCACTAATAGAGATATTTTTATGTGGTTTCACAAGAATCACACTGCCATTTATCAAGAATTAATATTTCATTAAAATATGTGGTTATTATTAGCTCAGTGAGCACATTGTTATAATTTAATTATGTCTATGCTGCTTTTAAATTAATCAATTGTCATTAATTATTCCTTGCCTTAGTTCCCTCAAACAGCACATTCAAACATTCAGATGAGTCATTCAAATCCACTCATTTGATTATAACCATATTTCAATTGAAAACTATTTTATTTTACTCCAGTAAAATATTCTATTTTCTTGCGTAACACGTTACAATTAATGGCCTGGTGGGCTGCGCATTCTGTATGTTGGAATGATTCATCTTAGTTTCACTTGTGCAATATTTTAAGAGAGTTAAATGACATGTAAGACACCTACTCTGTCCATTTAGCATTTATGTGTCACTTGTTTTTTCACAGAAGTACTCCGTGTTACACTCTGGAATCCCTCCTAGCCTACAAGGTCTCAATATTAACTGCATTTCTATGCTGACAAGAGAAGAAAAGAGCTTTCTTAATGGAAGAAAATTTGATAAATTAAGTTCAAGGCTGATATTGCTCTCCTATATAAACAAAATAATGGGCGTGAACTTAAGAGGTATGCTTGTAAATGGCTGTATGAAGAATCAACATGGGATAAAAAAAGATCTGGCTCTCAATCTGTCAATTGCACAGAGGTGCCTGGCAGCATTCTTTCCTATAGAACAATTCAACTGCATTTCAGAACTTTTTAAATAACTCTCTTGACCACCAGCAAGTAGAGCTGTAAATCTGTTTTCAAAGGAGAAACAAGTACATACATGAAACCCAAACCCAACAGATTGTTTAATTTAGCTATATTCCTACCACTTCAGTTAAATTCTTATGAACACTGATCTGACTTATTTCTAAATAAATGACTACTCTGGAGGCATTGGCATCCAAATTACATGCATTGTATACAGAAATTCAAAAGAAAAACTGATGGGCATAGTATACAGGAATTATAAACAGGTATCTTTGCAGTCCCTCGATGCTATCCATGTGGCCTATGGATAAACCAGTGCTCTCATAGATGCAGACTGTTAACTCTACTAATTTTCTCTCTCTACTGGATGGAAAGATACTAAAAGTAAACACATTTTCTACTCCTACTATCCATGGGAATAACAGATGGTCTACTGTGGTATTACATGAGGTAGGAGGGAGAAAAGGTCCCCAGATTATCTTTCTGTTAGGAATCAATCCACAGAGGAAAGAGAGAAAAAAAAAAGAGAGAAAAATAGAAGGGGGAAAAATAGAGAAAAAGAAAGCACAAAGAAAAAAGAGAGGGGAGAGGAGAGAGGAGAGGGAATGAATTCTTAAATATCTTTGGCACCACTCACCTTTTGTTTTTTCATCTAGATGATTTTATAACTACTATAATTATCAGTACTAACATTACTGACACCTAAATTGACAAGTATTATCAGGTTCCTCATCCTTAAAAATACCTGTCTGATTAAAAATAATCTGTGCTTGTATGAATTTAGATACCTTCAGACTCCATTTAAAAGCCTTCACCTTCAAGTTTTGTAAGGACTTTACTTCTAAGTATAGTACCTTAGCAAGATGCTCTCCCATTCCATTAGGGACCTCCCGTTCCTTTTCATTATCAGTTTTATTACCCAGCAAAAGCACAGGTACATTCTCCCCTGTTCCCTCCTGCAGATTGAAGAATAAATATCAAATGAAGCATTTTCCTTTAAAAAAAAATGCAGACCAAGAGCATAAGAAGAGACAAATGTCACAGTGCAAGAAAAAATTTAAGACATCACATAGTAGCGTGGTGCTTTACATACAAACATATCAGGAATTAGATTCAGATAAAAGGCACAAATAAGACAGACTGCTAGAGATTGCACCAATTTTGCATTTTTTAAAACAGGCCATCATAGAAGCCTATCAGTCTCTATAGTAAAATGAGATAGAGAAAACTATCATGTTACACAGGCTTTGACATTGTTAATAGCCACTGCTTTTCTAATTACATGGATGGGAAACTAATGACAACTGGGTACAGCTACCCCAAATAAATTACAGAAAATAGTACAGAGGTACACAGAATAGGCACAAAAATACCTGGAATAGGCACAAATTAAAACTCAAAATGAAAATTATTAGAATTACCACAACAAATACATTCATATAGTGGTCCAAATGCCACAGCAGGAAATGGACTTGGCTGTGTGTCTTCAACTTAGCACCAATTTGTATAAAACAAAATTAGTCAGTAAAGGTGAGTGAACTAGTACAACTAGGAAAAAAAAAACACTAAGATTTTGACCATAAACTTTAATTTTTCTTAATCAAAAATGGGAGTGCTCCTCTAGCTTTTATCATACTGAACCATAACAGCCATTGATTTGTTAAGATCAGATATTAACAAAGGCTAGCTCTTACAAAATGCATGCTACTACTCTTACCTCAGTAGAGCTCCTCAAATGGGGATTAACTATGCCCATTAGGAAAGATTTGAAAAATTAAGTCCTTAACTTGCAAAAGCACCTACTGGCTTTTAAAGAAAACAGTACATTATACTAGAACACAGGTCTAAATGATCTTGGCAGGCCAATTTGTTCCCTGTTTTTTCAGAAGCAACACTTTACAATGATAGTCACATTTTGTTCTCTCTAGCAACACAGTCCTTAATGGCAGCAGCCTAGGTTTTATTTTTATTTTCCTTTGGCCCTAAGCAAATTCAGCTGCTCACATTCTCCATATGTTTTCTGTGAGCCACAGAAATATACCGAGAGAAAAGAAAGAAAATTAACAGAAGCCACTCTGGCATATGGGCTATGATTTTTACTAATGCAGTTGAAAGGATGATCCCCAGGAAACTGAACTGTCTACTAAGAACCAGTTTTATAGTACTGAATGTAGATACTATATAAACTATGGGTTTATATAGTAACTATAAAGTTTGTAAACTATAAGTTTATAGTTTGTTTATTAAACTGTTAGTGATCAGACCATCATCATTGAAGCAAAGCACCTCCTAGTGTTAGTGATGTGCATCATCAGCTAAATAACCTTTATGAAAAAGTAAAGGAGTCCGTTTTGGACTTTCCCCAGCCCTCATTTTAAGTCCTTAAAATCTTGGAACTGTGATTATTGTTATATATACAGAGTTTCTAAAACAGCTTTATTGGCAATTGTACAGACCAAAATCACTAACAAAAATGTAATTGTTACAGTGCAAGAAACAGACTTCTCTGTGCTTTGCCCTGCTAATCTTCCCTGTCTGAAAGAAGGAAGAGAATAGTGACACCAAAGTTTAGAATTAATGTTATGTCACGTTACCTCAATGCTTATCAGCCACTGCTTGACAGCTGTGAATGTGTCTTTTGCTGTAATATCATACATTACAATGACACCATCAGCTTTTCTGAAAAACTGCTTGGTAATACTTCGGTACCTGCAAGTATGAATCTGTTTATACATCTCTTCAGCAGAAGTAGCAATGTGACAATGTTAGTAAAATTGTACGGTAATTCACCCCCACCCACCACAAAAGGGGGATGTTGCCATACAGTTTCTTCTAATCATTTAGTCTTAATATGGGTTAAAATGACATCAATTTTGTTTACATATTAATTCTAAAATTCCTTAAACTTGAGAAGCAAGGAGCTGTGATACCATTCTTCACTGAAGATACTATTTGAAAGGTGACGCATATCATGAACTATAGTAAGCAATACTATCTTCCTGACTCAATCAGCCCCCTTTTCACATTCAGCAGAAGATTTACAGAGGCTACTACTACCAGAAATGACTGCAACAGCAAATAAGTTCTTTGCAAAAAATATTTCGGAGAGAAGGAGCTTGGAAAAGTACCCTCTGCCTTCTTTAATCAATTCTGGGTTAGTCTGGATAATCAGCTACACATCTTAACTTTCCTTACCCTCTTTCATTTTAAGCATGGAGAAGAAATTTCTCTATCACAAAGTGTTCTGCCTTAAAGTAGACAGATTTCTGTTTGTTTGTTTTCCCACATTTTCCGTAGGAAACTCAAAACGTTATCATCATCCTTGCTTTTAGTAATAGAAAACCACAGAATGCATGAGGAGATACCACTGAAAATTTACAAAACCTTGGAGATCTTGAACCAGAAAGGGATTACTTGAGTGAGAAAAAAATATATATATATATATTATTTATTTAAACTATCTAGGCAATTTCTGCTATAGAAATAATTCCAGATACATTTTAAATTCAGCCTTCCTCCTGAAGAAGTCGTACCATACTACACTTTCAAGAGCTATAGTAAGAATTTCTTTTACAGACTGACCGTGTTTGAATGGATAACTCAGCACCAAATTAGCACATTATTGTTGCCAGGGAAGGATCTAAACTGTGAATTCACTGGCTTTGTTAGGAATAATTTCTATATTTGATCCTTTCATGAAAAGCAGAATTATGTCCATGCTTACTGATCTTTAAACAGATGTTTCAAGGAAGCAAAACATTCTGTTTCTCACCGTTCCTGGCCAGCAGTGTCCCAGAGTTGTAGTGCTACCTGGGTATTATCTACTGTGATGGTTTTCACACTGTAATCCACACCTGTGACAGAAATACACAATAAGTTGTCTCTTTAAATATTCAGTATGACCTTTGAGAACACATTCCAGGAAATAGCAACAATTCCAGAAAGGTAACAACATAAATATCACATTAAAACTTACGTCCATGAACTACAACTAACAGGCAAGAGCTTTTATTTGCTGGAATTTCTTCAGTAATAAAATACTGAATGTTAGCAGAGTAATTTAATTTTATAAAAACTATAAGGTAACTTTCCAAATCAGGGTACATGAGTCAAAGGTTCCCCTGATAGTCCAAAGCAGTCTGAGCTATTTTATTTCAACTCCAGTCTGAGCTGGAATTCATGCTTTATAACTTCAGTAGTCTGAAATTTCATCATTTAGTCTGCATCTAGCCATGTAGACATCTTTTACAGTTAGTGGAAAAACACAAGGTACCACACTGAGGGGACAGTGGAACTTAAGCTAAATGCTGAAGATAGATGGACTGAATATGAAGAGAGGAGGTTCTCCGCAGAATAGAGAAGGAGATGAACTTACTAAGTTAGGTTTTGTCCCCTAATTTTAATGTGGATAAATGGATGTGAGATAAAAATATCTGAAGTTTTAATGAATCTTCTACCAGTTCCTCCATCATCTGATGATCTAAGTACCGTCTCGATATTTATAACAATAACTATAATCTTAATCAGTCACTGCCTCCTCCTAATGACAATGTGCACTCTATTGTATCCCACCGTACTGTATCACAGAATCATAGAATAATTCAGGTTGAAAAGGACCACACTAGGTTCAACAATTTCTTTGTGTTCATCTTCCATATCCATGGGATTCTTTACCACTGCCATTAATGAAGAAGCATCCAAGCCTGAGTTTGTTCAGTGCGTAATCAAGAAATATGGATGGAGGATATATTCATTGCTTGTATCCCAAGGGAAGAAATTTGAACTATTCTGTAGAAATGTCATAAAAACAAAAACGAACAAACAACAACAACAACAACAAACTTCTATCCAGGTGGTTTGCTTTTTAACTGTATTTTCAAAGCCAGATAACAATCTACAGCTGTGAAACTGCTTGACGTGAAAACTAAATCAAAGCTATACTTGCTTGTCATTGCATTTGCATGATCACTGTATGGCAAGCCAAAAGATGAAAATGTCAGGTACATCCCTATGCTTTTTCTCTGAAAGGTCCAGGCAAGTGCACACGGTGTAAGACCTCAGAGTCTAGGAAAGCATATCAGTATTACCCTTTTGGGTGATATTCTGTAGTGTCAAAATGAGTTAAAATCCCCATACTAACATCTTAGATCTTCACTGACAGTAATGTGAACTTAGACATTTAACATACCAATAGAAATTTAAACTCAGATGCCTTTATCTGCCCCATAAGTCAAGGGAACTACAGGAACTGGTCACCTGAATTTTCTTAGCTTGTCACAAATGCAAGATAAATACATTAATTTAAATATATTTTATTGCTAAAAAGTTTCATTTTCTATATCCTGCAGGATAAGTAAGGCATAAATACAGGCTAAATATAATGAACCGCTCATTTACAGTAAGTCAGCTGCATTGCAAAACCCACTAGTTTTTGTACTTTGATTCTGTGTTGGACTTTTGAAAGTTTGTTTTAAAACTTCAGGCAATACAAGTACAACGTAAGCATTTAGCTTTGAAAATATTGGTCTACTATATGTCTTTGGGGCTTTGTATAATGCTAAATCTTTAAGGATAATTCAGATATTTTACTTTCACTTTAAAAGAAAGTCATATTATTTGGATTGATAGAGATGGGATATGGAGGTGGGATAGTACAGTACACCGCAGTCCACAGGACAGGATATCAGTTTCAAAACAATGACATCTACAATGAAATTCTAGCTTCGCTGAAGTCAATAGGATTATCCTACAAAGGCAGGCTGAGAGAGTTGGGGCTGTTTGGCCTGGAGAAGAGAAGGCTCCAGGGAGACCTTAAAATGGCCTTGCAGTGCCTAAAAGTACGCCTACAGGAAAGCAGGAGAGGTACTCTTTGTCAGCAGGTGTAGTGATAGGAGGAGGAGTAATAGCTTTAAACTAAAAGAAGGTAGGTTTAGATTAGATATAAGGAAGAAATTCTTTTACTGTGAGGGTGGTGAGGCACTGGAACAGGTTGCCAAGAGAAGTTGTGGATGCCCCATCCCTGGAAGTGTTTAAGGCCAGGTTAGATAGGGCTTTAAGCAACCTGATTTAGTGGGAGGTGTCCTTGCCCACAGCCAGGGGGTTGGAACTAGATGATCTTTAACAGTAATATAATACTTTTATAACTATTTATTTCACATATTTATTATTTTTATTATTTATAGTATTTATAGTATTTATTTATTATTTTACTCTAATAACAGTAATAATGTTTCTTAGACTTACCTATAGTGGCAGCTGTGCCTGGGAAAAAACGATCTTCACAAAATCGCCTTAAGAATGAAGTCTTTCCGACGCTTGAATTGCCGACAAAAATTATCTTGAATAAGCGGTCAGGGACAGATTTTATTCCCTCCTCCTTCAAATAAGAGCAAAAATTAGTCTTCAACTGCTCTTACTATAAATACTGTTGTCTCCAGTTTGCCTTGTTTTAAAGGCTAACTGGGATGGGAAAAGAAGAGATTTTTATCCTGTCATGTTCTCTGTAACTTATAAAGCAATATTCTGTTTCCTAAAATAACTCAGGGTTTTGGTTGTTTGCTATGCATTATTCCAGATCACTTGAAGCACAGTGATTTGGACCGAGATCTGGGGGTATAGTGAATATATACCTTGACATGAAACTGCATTGAAAAATGCATGAAATCACATTGGCTCAACATTAGCCAAAACAAAATAATTTATGTTTGCCCCTGCAAATCAAAACCCATAAACTTCACAGAACTCTGCTCAGTAGTTTCATCCTATACCAATGACACAGAGGAAACAGCATATCTTCACCTACATAAAAGAAGCAAAGTCATAATTTCTGCATGTGTCATCTACCACCAGACTCTTCTCCCTGCTCTATTATGGAGCCAAGAGCTTCTGCAGAATTACTGTACTTCTACATCTGTTTAAAATTACAGGTGGGGCATGGGGGGAAAGAGATAGACAGGAAGATAACTAGGCCCAGTTAAACAGGTTGTTAACATTCAGCTATGTTTCTGTCATTTAGTTTTTTAAGCAGGAGGAAAAACAATTTGTTCTACCTATCCATGTGCTGCTTACTGCAGGCTAAGCTAAGTGAATCCAGTGACTAGTTGTTCTCTGGCAAGTAGGTCATTACTCTCAAGTCCATTCTTTTTGTACATAGATCAGGAGTTGCTTAAAAAAGAACTGTAACACCAACTGGTTTGCAGGGAGTGCCCTAGCTGGCCTCTTGCCCTAATGTGCGCAAAGATGGGAGGGAGATAATGAGTATGTTCTTAATGCTGCTAAAGAGGAGAAAGGCCTTGGGTGCTTCTGGGTTTTGGCTTGATTGGGAGAAAAGGGGAAAGGAGAGGTCTGCCAGGTATTTGACAGGTAGAATCCCTGAGTCTGCTGATTTGAAGAACACATCAGAACTGGATTCCTTGCCTGACAGTCCTTTCAAACAAGACAATTGAAAGCCTTGCATTGCAAATTTTTTCTACAAATATACTGAAGCCTTACAAAAAAGAAGCAGAAGCAATACATGGAAAAAAAAAAAAAGAGCTGCTGTCCTCCTTTATATGAAAAAATTAATTCACTGCTGTAAATTTTGGGAAATTTATACAGAGATTCTTTATCCACTTCTTTTATATTAAAATGCCAAACTCCACTGCAACTGTAGGCTGCTGGTAATACACTATATAAATGTGCTATTTAAAGCACATTTTCAGCTCTGCTGAAAAACATTCATAGCTTGTAAGTCTTTGTGCTCTGGGAGATAGAACAAGTTAACATACAACCATCAGCTTAGCACCCTTTTCACGGTACTTCTGAGAACAATAACTAAATAAATGTACTATATGACCTGAAATAACTTGTCTGTTGTATGGTCACTTGTGTGGTCATACACTCCTCAGTAGCATTAAGATTCAAAGACCTGAACACTGCGTACAAAGAGATGAGATAGATTATAGTCTACTTCAACAAAGTGCTGATGGGAAAATGGAAGAGCAATAGAATGTAAATTTTCTTCAGATTACAATGCAGTCTGAAAACAGCTTCCCTAGCTGTGTCTTCAAGTGGCCTTCATATAAAGTGTAGCCAGGTCAAGCAACATACCTGGCTTTGTGCAATTTAATACGATTGTGGAAGACAGTACATATAAACACAGTGGTTCATATTCCATATTGAAAGAGCAGAGGGAGAGGAATTGCATCTCAGAGAGAGGCTTTGGACAGAAGGTCTTATTTTAATTTCCATCACGATTCTTCCACATTTCTGCTTATGCTAACTGTAGCTTCTTTTTCACAGTCTTCCATTAGAAACATGCTCTACCTGACTGTTATCTCCCAAAATAAAAGAGCTGTTGCTGCAAGTTCTTAGACATTTTCAGAAACCACTTTCCATAGGATAGAATTGGACTTGTTCATTTTTGAAAGAAGAAAAAAAGTTTACATTGGTTCTATTCTCCCTTAAGATGCAGTAGATCATAAAGGAATATAAGCTAAGTGAATGTGAATGTTTGGTGAATAGGAAGTTTAATGCCAGCAGCTAGGAGCCTGAGTTCAGTATAGTAAAGAATGAGATCATGGAATGCAATAATACAAAGCCATGTAGACTACAAGAACAGATGGCGATGAATTGAAAAATAAAGGTCGTCTCAGGTCCTTCCTCTTCCTAGTGCAAAACAGAGAAGAACTGGACTTCATATCTGAGCGAACTACATACAAAATAATTTTATGGAATCATTTCACCACCACTGCACAAGTATTTCTATATCCTACAGGACTTTAAACTGCAGATCCTCCTGAACAGCAAGACATGAGGGGAGAGAAGGACTGGATGCAGAAGGAAGGAGCCAGTCTAGTTTAAATATGTCCCCGAGACTCACACCTCATAAGTCATGATGCAGCAAGTGGGGATTTACCTTTCTGAAGTTTTCTTGAGCTCCAGATGAAAATTATACACAGAGCTAACCTGAAAAAAGTAATACTGCTCCTCCCAGCCCACTCACTCTGTCAGGAGAGGAAATCAGTGTGCTAGCACTGGATGTAGAAAGATCACTTCTGATGTCTAAATCCCACTGTCAAAGAGTAGTGGGTCCCAAGAGCCATCATTTAGGAAATGCAAACCTGTACAAAAATTAATTAGACTAAAAGTTGTGACATGCAGACACACAGCCTGCAAACTGCTCCAAGCAATGGAATGTTGTCAATTGAATAGTTGCTGGCAGCCTTTCCTCTTCCACTGTATCTGGAGACAAGCAATGTTTCAGGATTGATTCTTTCAGCCTTGTCAGCAGGACAAGAGGACCATGCACATATTTCAGTGCCATACAGAAAAAGAGTTTATCAGAAAGGAATACCCTGATGTGTTTTTCTTTTAACTATCTTTTTTTAAAAGAGCAGCCAAAAAAAAAACCCCACAATCAAATTAAGTATTGGTGTAATGTGTTGACATTTCATAGAAACAAAGCTATAATGCCCAGTTCTAAGCGATCTTTGGAAATAGCCTTCCTGTTTACCCTCACATTGCTTCTTTAGAAACTGAAATTAAATGTTTTCAACAACCAGGCAGGAGACATTTTCTGGTTTCTTATTTTCTCTCCCCCCCTACTTGTTCTCATCCATTTGTGGGATTTTTATTTTATTTTTTAAATAAAGAAACAAGATCTGAGGGAAGGCCCATTTCATACCCATGCTTTCAAAAGGCATGACTGCTAAAACAGAGCAAAATGACAGGTTTGTTCTAGCTGGACTTGATGATCTACCTGGCTTTTGCTATACCAAAGTCCCATGATCCCATACTTTGAAAATGCAATACAAAATAAATCATAAAGCAAGCAAAAAGTATGCGTTGCATTAATCATTTCAAAGGTTGGAGCCCTGTTCTGTGCCCTATTTTATTATTATTATTATTAAAATGTACCACTTAGAAGTTATTATGCAACCATGGCATAATTCTATCATAGTTTTTGAGATACACTTGCTTTTTCTAAAAGAACTATATAATTATGACCAAACATACCTATTTTTCCTATGCCTTAATCTTTTTAATATGTGCTTCAAGAATCTAACAATGAGTAATACTTAACAATGATACTAAACTTAGATCACAAGCACAGCTAGCTCTGAAGCAATAGGAGTGCAACAGGGTTTTAGAATACAAAGAAAAGTACCTTCAAGCATATTGTTTTACAGATTGTTACAGATTGTACAGATTGGCAAATTCATTGTTAACATGCACATAAAATCTAGAGTTGGAAAAAATCTGGATTTCAATTTGCCAATTAAAAGTCTTCTCAAATAATAAATAAAAAGTAAGGATATTTATCTCATCATTTCTCTGGTAATGTAACAGCTACCAAAGCTGACTGAAAATTATCAGATTATACGAAACACCACTTTTTGACCAAAAAAAAAAAAAAAAGAGCAACTTCTCTATTTAAATGTCTAAAAGACAGTTGCTTCATTTTTGGACAACTGCTACCCTTCGGTGGATTTCTTCTGTCATTAATTAGAAGGCTTAACTTCACTTTTCCTAAACAGTCCTTCATAATTTGTTTTCTAATACTCAACAAATCTGTCCAGAAATATGTTACTAGTTTGCTGGCTTTTGCTTTTACAGGCATAAAAAGATATTGCCTACAGTTACCATTTCTTTAGGCCAAGGTTCCCTTCTTTGCACATTCAAAATTAATCCTCAGTACATTTCCATCTCCCTGTTCATGCAATGGCCTAATCTTTTGGACTTTACTTACAAAGAGAAAACTAAACAATTTTAGATTCTAGGAGTAATATGTTATGGTAACCCCTTCAACACCATTTCATTTCATGTTTTCCAAGGTCCTTTGCTCCCTTACATTTGAAAGTGCTTCCTTCCCTGCTGGCTGCCCTCTAGAAGATGGTGGTGAGTGTTCCATTGATGGTTCTGTGTTTTTCTTATCTAATTCCATCTCAAAAGAAGTACTCTCATCTTCTGTCTGTTTGCTCAGCTGCTTATCAAACGACTTATCAAGAAGCTGGGGTAAGTGATCTTCCTCAATTGATATTATTCTTTGGAGATGGGATGCTTTAGACATTCCTCCAGTGGCTCCAGCATCAGGCTCAACAGAGGGAAATCCATTCAATCCAGCAGAATTCATTCTTTTTGATGAGTTATTGAAAACATCATCTTCAAATGAATAGCTAGACAGAGAGAAAAAGTAAGTATATTACAAAAAATATACCGGGCCTAGATTCCTATTGTTTTTTTCCTAGTATAACTGAATTTAATTTCCCATGTTGTTACTACTCGCAGCAGGCATACTTATTTCAGTCTAGCATCTACTGAAAAGTCAGTTCATCACACAAAGTGCATGTATATAGTGTGCTTAATAAGTACAAGTATCACGGGGAAAGCTAATAACTTCCAGGGGAAACCTGAACCAGAATAAGAAACATAAGTTTAGCCTCATTTCTAACCTCATGGAATAGCTACAGTAAATTTCTCTATTGCGATTTCCTCATTCACACACACAAACATCTGCCTATTCTGGAAAAATAAAACAACCACTCAGTCCAGACACTTTCTACGTGTGATTTAATTCTCTCTTTGCAGGTAGGAGGGAGCTGGGTTTGTTTAAAAGGGAGGAGAAAAAAAAAGGCTAAGTGGGGATTTTACAAAAGCAGAAGGGTAGCGAAAAAGAGTCTTCTCAGGTATGTGCAATGACTACAGAAGCAAGCTGCAGTAAGCAGAATGCTGATCGGATAAGGGGAATGACATTTCCTCATGAGACTGGTGCAGCAAGGGAACAAGTTCCCCAAAAGGCTTCTGGAACTCCATGCAGATGTTCAAAACTCAACTGGATAAGGTCCTAGGCAACCTCATCTAGTTCTGGAGTTATTCCTGCTTTGAGAGGGAGGTTGGACTACAGACATCCAAAGGTCCCTCCCCATCTAAATTTTTACATGATTTTTGGGCCATGATTGCTTTTGCCAATCACACTCCACTTCTTAGTACTGAACTTACAAAAGTTAATTTCTGCATCCTGTTTCTCCCTATGTTTCATGACCTTGGGCTTGTGAGGATATTGTCTTAGCTGCTATTTCCAAGTGACACAGCAGTCTTCTTTTTAGCTCCTTTTGCCTCAAAAGAAATATGATAGTATTTCACTGAGATCACCCTCGTGTTCCTCTTGATTTCAAGTTCGCAGTCACACAGATGAGAGCTGATTCCCCATTTTTCACTAGTTCAACTTCCCATACTTTACAACTGGACTACTTACTGGTCGCTTACAATGAGAAGGGAGGAAGCATACACTTTCAAGGACCTCCTAAGGACATTGTACCACATCAGCACTGAGTAATGGGTATGCTTCTGTGCTTCCCATCACCCACAACTGCAGAAGTCTCTTGCCTTTGGAGACTGGACACTTGTTTTAGATGAAAAATTGTCTCTTTATTTCCAAATTTCTTAGAGAGCACATCAATCTTAAAATAAGACACTTTAAAAATACATGCTTTGAAAAGTCCAAATGCTTAGTAATATCGGAAGGAAATAATACTGGAAAAAATTATCCTACACCATTATATAAGCCTAATATACTTAAATAAGAATTAGGGAATAAATGAAAAAGTTCTTACCTATTAGGCAGCACATTGCCTTCTATGTATTTCCCAATGACAGACCCTGTTCTTTGCTTCCAGCTGGCTTTTCGAGCACTTGTTTTGCATTGCTGCACAAATATAGAATACTTTTACTAATTTACTCCTGCTCATTATGGTTAGCTGTCTTCATTACTTATGCTGAAATAATGCAATGAATATGACAGAAAAAATGTAGAAAAAACATCCTAGAGGCATAAATGCTTTAAAATTCTGACTGATAGATAATCAGAACATGGAAATGCCAGACCCTGCAAGAATTAATCATCTCTGCAAACAAAGTGAACCACAATAAAGCTGCAAAATGACATGAAAAATATCAGTAGATCTATGGCAATTTACCCTAGCACATTCTTGTAGGGATAAGAACACAAATAACTGTAAACTAAGTGGTCTTAGTCTCCTGAAGCCACGGTACTTCTGGAACTTCTTAGGGGATCATTCTCTGCTGCTGGATGACAAGCTAATATGATCTGCTCTTTTCCAATACTGACAGATATTCAGGTACCGATTCAAGTACTCAGATGTTGTACTGTTCTGTGAATGCTTCAGATCAGCTACTCTTGACTGAATATTTACCTCAATGTAATTGTTCCATTTTTAGTTTATTTCATCCTCTCATGATTGCAACCCTAGCTTCTTATAAAATAGGTTCATCTTCCTTAAGATAGCTCCACCTTTATAATTCCAAAAATGTAGCTCTTAAAAATTGTTCAGTACATTTAAAAATTATATGCTCACATAAGAGAGAACACAATATAAATTAAGAATGGAGCAAAAAAAGGAGTAGCACAAGTCTATCTCCTTCACAGCCTTTTGATACCCATATTTCAAGGCTGTTTTTATATGTATTTGTTCAACACTGGGATTGAAAATAATAGTATTTACCTGTAAAAATATGTCACGTTCATCTTTGAGATGTTTGTTCCTCTCCCTGCAAAGAAGGAACACAAAAACTGAGGCCAAGTATATAAAACTTCTGGATTTTCTACTCAACATCAACAGACAGACTGAACAGCTGACTGTGTAAAAAGCAAGAAAAATGCACTTTAATTTGGCATATCTCCACCCTTAATCATGCTCTATTTATATTCGTACCACAGTCAGCTCCCTGTCTGGGCTACTGAGTCTTCGGTGGGGCTATACCAATCAAAGCCAGCTGGCATCTGGCCCTCATTCTGTACTGTATCAAAACAAATGCTTTAATACATCAAAATCAGTTCTAGTCAATATGCTTTTACTTACTCTCAATTAGAATATTTAAAGCTTTTCACAGTATACATGACTTCTTAATGAGGAGAGGGTGTAATGAACACCACCTCTGTTCATCTGGTGAGATCTCTGAAGGTCAGTTACATCCCTCTGAAAGTTATAGTTGTGTCTGCCTGGGATGAAACTTTCTCCACAGCAGGCCATATAGTGCTGAGCTTTGCACTTGTAGCCAGAACAGCACTGGTAGTGCACCTATATTTTGTCTACTGCTGAACTATGCTGGCACAGCATGAAGGCTGCCTCTCCAACTCCTCCCAACGCACAAAAGCCAGTAGACTCAGGATGGGCAAGAGGTGGAGAGGGGACATAGCCAGGACAGCTGGCCTAAACTGACAAAAGGTATATTTTGTATGACGTCATGTTTAGTAATAAAAGCTGGAGAAGGGGAAGCAGAATCTGGGGTTCTAGTTATGAAAGTGCTTGTCTTCCCGAGCAACTGCTGTGCATATTGAGGCCCTGCTTCTCAAAACATGGATGAATATCACTTGCTGACGGGAAGTAGAGAAAAATTTTCGTCTCTTGCTTCTGCATGGCCTTCACTTTCTCTTTTTCTGTCATTAAACTACTCTTATCTCAATCCATGGGCTTTTCTTTTGTTCATCATATTTTCTCTCCATGTTCTTCTAAGAGGGGGAGTGAGAGAGCGGTTTGGTGGAGCTTAGCTGCCCATAAGCTTTTTAATCATCACACAGCCATGGAAAAGTCCTTCTAGAAGAACATCCAGCTTCATTCATTATGCAGAAGACATGAAAACATCAAGAAATGTAGACTCCAGGCATTCAGCCAGCTCTGATGAAATCTGACAATACACCTGCTCAGTACATCACTCTTTGTCTCCATCTATTGCTGTCCTGGCCAGAGAAGAGACTGAGGTGCCATTGCAGCCTTGGTGAACTGATAGAATGTTTCTGTCTATTGCCCCTTTACTAGTAACAGGCAACACCATCCCACATGGAGCAGCCTACAGGAAACAGGCTGCAAATTCCTCAAACTTTACCATGGGAGCATTTTAGGTAAATTTTAAATCAGAGCTCCTGAACTAAACGTAGTGAATGAAGGCCTACAGGCAAGTACAATCTATAGACAGTGAACAAACAAAACTAAAATTGCTGCTTATTAAAAAAAGGGTTACAATTGTCTGAACACAACTCCAAACTTTGAAGTCTTTCAATACACAAATGTTACAGAGAAAATTAGCTGGCTATATTTTCATGTAATTTTACAGATAAACATATTTGGGTAAGAGTCTTCATTTTGGCAGTATTTCCATCACTTTAGAAATAACAGAAATTTTTATCAAGCTTCAAGTCTCCAGTGGCCAGGCTCCTGCCACAAAGCCAGCTTAGAACAGTTCATAGTCTTGTTTTGTTTTACATTTTACTTATGGAAGGAGCTTGTCCCAGTTACCAAATTGCCAAAACAAAGAACATCTCTCACATTTACTGTCTTCTACTGCCCTAAGAATAGGGTTTAAAAGCTAGATTGCCTTTTGTACCCATCTTACTACCTTTTGTTTCATTATCTTATGGTGAGATGACCTTGGCTGGTTGCCGGCTGCCCACCTAGGCAGTATCTCACGCTCCTTCCTCAACAGGACAGGAGGAGGACAGAATACGATGGAAAAGCTCATTGGTAGAGATAAAGGCAGGCAGAGCACTTACCAATTACTGTCACAGGCAAAAGAGACTCAACTTTGGGAAAACTAATCAAATTTATTGCCACTTAAAAATAGAGTAGGATGGTAAGAAATGAAGAAAAAAATAAAAACACAGTCCCACACTCCCCCTTCTTTTCAGGTTGAAACTCACACCTCCATTCATGACTCTTCTACTTCTTCCCAAGCACTGCACAGGGAATGATAGCAGGATAATGTGGTCAATCTACACCAGTTCCTCTCTGCTGCTCCTTCCTCCTCACACTTTTCCCTTGCAAGGTGGGGTCCTTCTCACAGGCTAGTCCTTCACAAACTCCTCCACTGTGGGTCCTGTTTATGGGCTATGGTCCTTCAAGAAAAGATTGCTCCAGCATGGGTTCTCCATCAGCTGCAGCTCCTGCTGGAAAATCTGCTCCTGCATGGGGCTCCTCTCCATTAGTCACTGATTCTGCAAGCAGCCTGCTCCTGTATAGGCTCTACATGGACTGTAGGGGAATCTCTGTTCTGAGGCCTAGAGCACCTCCTCCCCCTCTTTCTTCACTGACATTTTGTCTGCAGGATTGTTTCTCACACATCTTTTTTCTCATTCCTCTCTCTACTGCTGCACTTTATTAAATATGCTTTCCAAGGGGTACCATCAGCTTGGCTACTGGGCTCAGCTGTGTCCTGCAGTAGGTCCACTAGAACTGGCTAAAAACAGCTGTGTCCATCAAAGGGAAGGCCCTGGCCTATTCTTACAGAGGCCACTCTGTAGATCCCATTGAGACACATAAACTGAATACATAACCTACTATCATTTCATCCCTTAATGTACGTCTTTAGAATGATGTAAGAAGTTCTTGAAAGTAAGGTTTGCATTACCTTAAGAAATCCAGCTGTTTCAGAAGTCCTGACTTCTCTCTCTCTAAGGTTTCTGTCACACGGTATACTTCCCTGTAATGTAAAGAAATATGGAAAATTTTTCTAACCATGGTAGCAAAATGGCTAAAAACACCTATTGCTTCCCTCGAGGAGTATCCACATTTCAGACTTCAGCTTCTCCAAACCTGTAGACTTTTTTCTGTATGACTGGTTACTAATTTAAGAAAAGAAGTTTATTTAGCATAAGGCACACAGAATCACAGCTGCTTAAGTTAGCAAAGGTAGAAGTAGGGGTTCTTTTTAAAAAAGATAGAGGGTTTATAATTTCTTCATCCAAGGACCTTAATATATGTTGATACTGACACATCATTCAGAGAAGACATACAGCTGAAATCCTTATTCATGGCCACTGAAGACCATGCAACGTTTTACATTTTATCCAAAATTAGAGTTTATCTTCCTGCTGGGACCACAGGTCATGCTCACATCTCCAATCCCTAAAAGTTATTTTCAGTTCTTGACTTAAATAGTTGTACAACCTTAAACATTGAATGCAGAGTATCAGATATTTGTACTATATTTACACCATTTGCTTTAACTTCATGCAGCGGTGTCTGGCCTTAAATGTGTTCTGCTGTTCTGTGAAGTTCTTCCTGTGTGCAGTCTGAATATTACACCTGCTTCAACAACTCAGGTCTTACCAGACTGATACATATGTTTAAAACAACACTGCGGGTACAGTTGAGTAGGGCTGAGATCTGGTTCCATAAACTACTACTGAGTCCAAAGTACTTTGCAAATGTTGTAGTAGTATTCAGCAGTCTGACCACTGGGCTGATTTTCTCTGTAGTTTTAAAACCAGATCATATCATAGTCTTTGCTCTGGATCTGAAAATAGAGGCCTCAAAAAGGAAACAAACCGCCTTGAGGAGGAATATTTCTACTGCCAAATCACACATCAAATATGCAAACCTAAAAATAGGCTTCTAAAAACAGTGCCAGTTTTTAAACAATCATTTATCAACAATGTTCATCATTTATACCTTCAAGAAAAAATAAATTAGTGATAACTAACTAGAGTTTGGCACGATGCTTAATAGAAAAAGAATATGACATTTGAAATGTGCCAAATAGCCACAACTCTGAGTTACATACTTGACTGATGAAATTTATTTCTTCTAGCAAGATATGCACACCACTGTACGTCATCCATATGCTCTCCACTGGCAACAAGAGAGTTTTACAGATCCCTGATCATTTTTGAAAAAACATTTTCTATTAGAAGGCCTCCAATGAACCCTTCTGCAAATTATAACTTCAATGTAATGTATATTTCCCTTTCTGCAGAAGGCTGGAACAAGACAGGTTGATCTGTCACTTAAAGGCCATTTTCACCCTTCAAAATATTAATCATAAGTATTTCTTCTTGAAAAATATTTTTACATTCAGCATCTGAGATCCAAAACATTTCAACAGAACGATGGTTCTGGATCACCACAAAGCCTTGTGTGAGCTTTAATTTAGCAGCATAAGCTGCCTTTTATCTTGCTGGCCAAGCTCCTTGGTCAAAAATGATGTACTAGACTTGCTTTTGATGGACAGAAGAAGTACGTCCTAGTTGTCTCATAGTCACAATATGTTTGGAGAAGTGAACTTCAGATGGATAGAGCTTTGAGGAGTATGGATTAATGTGCCACAACTAATTTTAATTTCACTGGTATTTCAAAACTAAAACATACTTTTAAAACTAGTTTAGGTGATTTTTTTTATTATTCTAAGCAACCTCAAAAAATGGGGGAATGAGGAGAACATTCACATTTTGAAGAAGCAGCAAAAGATTCTGCAGAAGTCAGCATGCTACAACAAAAAACATGCTGAGTTACATGGGGAGATGTGACTAGAACTGGCTTTGTTGATGGTTTCTGCTTATAACACAAGTTCAAATCACAACACTGAGCACCCTGAGAAAGAAACTCACCGGCATGCCAAGCAAAAGCACTAGAACCACAGCAGTTGATGACTTACATTTCCTTTTCCTCGTGTAGCCTTGATGCTTCCTCCTGAAGAACCTGTAACTGTTGTTGAGCCAAGTGCAGATCATGAGAAGTTCTCACTAGGTCATCCAGCAGCTCCTGGTTAGTCAGCTTCAGCTTGGTGTTCTCTACTTTGGTTTCTTGTTTGCCACTGAGAAGTTCTGTACATTGTTGCTCCAACTGGGGTGGAAGAAAAGAGAAGAGAAAGTATTATAACTAACTGAGGCACTTTGGCTTTTCAATTCAAGTCTTAGAAGTTAGCTGAATAGGGAAGCTATTTCTGCCAAAACCATCATGTGAATGTAGTACATATGGTGCTCTCCATAGAGACATAGTTATGCCATACTAAAACAAAACCTTTCTACTCTATCCTTGAACTTCATCCATTTCAAAAATGCACCAGATCAAACTGCAAAATGGTGTAATTAGCTGCTTATCAGAGCTGCAAATCCCTCCCCACCCCCTATTTATTTTAGGTGCAAATGAACAATGAAGCATTTATACAGTATTATACAGTTGGGGGTTGTTTTGTTCTTTATGCCTTTCTTAACAATCCTATCATTTGATTTGCATTTCTGAATGCTTCTGAATGCTGATGTGTTCTTATGGACCTCTCACTCAGATTTCCAAGATTGAACTCCCATCAGCACAGAATTCATCATTTTAAGTGAGAAGCAAAGTAACTCTCCTGCACTTTCCTTGGCTCCCACCTACCTTCTTTACCTAATACAAGTCTCATTACCCTGGATGCTATGCTGGACATGCTCTGTCTCCAGTGCTTCCTTCTGTGTCACATTTGGGAACACTGATGAGAATACCTTGTGCTGTGTCTAAGTTACGCAGTATGGGAGCAAGCTGACAATTCAGGATCATGGTAGCCAGCAAAAAGGCCTAGGGAAAGGAACCTTGGCCTCCAGAAGACCAGTCGATATGGAATCAGATCAGTATTTCAGTCATGTCAGGCAGATGACCCTCAAAGGGAGCCTCCCTCTGGCTAAGTCAGCAGAAACAACACTGAATTCATCTGTAAGTTTCCTTTCACACTTTTGATAATCATTTCCACCACAGGAATAATTTAAATATATTGGGAGATTAAAAAAAAAAAAAGAGAGATTTATTAATGTAGTTTGAAAAAAAAAAAAAAGTATATTCCCAAGAGGTTCTTTCATATAATCAGGTGTGGCAATTTTAATTAAACCATGCTACCATTACCAAGAATAGATTTAATTGTCAAAGTATATTTCCATGCAAGAGGAGGAGGTGAAAGTGACACAGTGCTTTCTGTATTAGGCAAACATTAGACAGGCAGAAGCTAACCTAGCACACATTGATATCTAGATGAATGAAGAGTAATATCAGAAAATGGTGGGGTTATAGTATTACAAAAGCAGATCTGAGGAAGGATGAGAGTCCATCTCAGAGGTGATTATTAGGAATTAGAAAAATACATGTAAAAAACACTGTCTATAACACTGAGTTAAGCATTCAGAGTAGGCAACTATAACAGAAAATAATCAAATACTGATCATACAATAAGAAGCAGAGAATTCCATTTGTACAACATAGACTCCCTTCCATAAAAATGTAATTTTTATAGTAATAGGAAGATCCTGTCCTTCCAAAGCACTTTTGCTGAGACTTAAGCAAATTCATAAGGGTGCAGAGGATATTATAAATAATAGAAAATACAAATAAAATTTACAAACTGTAATACTATCAATAACAATACAATATATAGAAAAAAAGAAACCATAAAATTAGATTAATAATAATAAAGAAAATAACGCAGAATTGTTTTGTTTTCCAAGATATATAAGGTATATATAAGATAAAACTTTTTGATGTTTCATCCAGTGTTATGTGATCAGACCAGGCTTAAAACTGAGTGTAAACATTTGAAGAGTTTCTGTGTTTTTATACCAATTAAGAACACAAACATATTAGACAACCACAGGAAAAGGCTTTTACAGAGCTGCTGGTTGATAATTGAGCTTTAAACATTTAAAAGAAAAAAAAAAAAAAAGGAGAATATTAAAATCATTACAAAATTACAATAAATATTTTCTTATAGCTTTTCAGTTAGCTTCAGACTGAAAATGCCTGATCTGTCCCCACATACATCTTCAAAGGACAGGTTATTCTGCTCTAGTGCTGCAATGTGGCAAATGTTTAAATGTTTGCTCATTTAAATTCCAGTGCTACCTCCTTTTCCCTTTTCTAATTTACTGCCCTTGAAGGGGTTGAAGGGACTTTACAGCAAGTTTACACATGAAGAAATAGTCTGCTTTCCCCAAGCAGGCCATGCACTTTAAGAAATAAAACACAGCATGCTTTTAATAGGGGAACTTGACAAGCTGTTGTCATACAAGAGAACTAATGACAAGAGCAGTGGGCTTGATTTTATTTTCTTAAACACATCCACAAGCAGGCATGCCAGTGGCATTCAAGAAGATGCACTCCTGTAACTATTAGAGAGAGGTGTATCAGGCCCATTTGTTTAGAAGAGAGCATTTCAAGTTTGTAGTGCTGAATCCTCCCAAACAAGCAAAGAAACAGCTGGTACAAGCTTTGAGTAAAGATACAAGCTATAAGAGCCTGTTTCTGAGCTGTCTGGGCATTAGCACATTGCAGGCAGAAGAATTATGTTACATTTCATAAAACTAACCTAGTACCTGAGGAGAATACCTGGATCATTTTTTTTTCCATTTTATTATATAAAAGGAAAACTGCTCTACATATATAGGGTAACATTTTCCTAAGCATACACATAGAAATCTAGCAGCCATAACTCCATTTTTTAAATGCACTCAGGTAGCTACACTCATGACATAAAAGCAACAGAAGGTTACAGTTAGACAGAACCACATCACACCAACTTATATTTTTGGTACCTAAAATGGCACCTAAAGAAAAATCATATTAATAAATTTTAAAAAAAATCATCTTAAAAAAAAAAAAGATAAGATAAAAATTGAGGATATCTGTTAATACCCTTTTCTGGTTTTGAACCAATTGTTCCAGTTCTTGTTCTTTCGACAGGAGCTTGCACTCCAGCTCTTGGCTGTAGGACTGAAACCTCTCTGTGTCCTGCAAAATTCAAAGAGGAAACAAATTAATAGAACAGCACAATTTCATCAGCAGGAAGAAACATAAGGAATCAGCTGTGAAAATAACAGAAAAGCTTTTAGCAGTGAACATGACTAGCTACTGATATAACTCAATTTACGGATGGTATCATACATAAAACTAGACTCTGAGCTTCTGCAAACTGGTGGTGTTCAACAACTTTAATGTCTGCAGTTACTAGAGCAAGCACTGACGGCACATGAATCGGCCTCAAGCCACTACAAAGTGGAAGCAGAACTCTTCTGTCTTGGACACTCAGAGCATATATCCATGAGACTTAGGAGCTTAGCCAACCTAAACCAATGAAGTTACAATATAGCTTCCCGTCTCCAACAACACTTCTTCCTCTCCCACAGTAACATTCATGCTCATTCCTTACAACAGTGAGCTGTTTCAGAGAGCTAACCAAACAGGAGATTTAAAAACATACAAACAAACAAAAGTGAGTAGCTTTCTGTATTTTTGGTTTCCTGAACCAGACAACTGCTGATACAGGAGAGTGATGAAGGGATGAGAATAGAACCAACAGATACAGAACCAAGATGGACCTATTTAAATTGTTATGGAGCCATACTGTAGGTCAAATACAAGGTATCAGGACTGATACAGGAGATAAAGGCTATTGCTGCACAGCAACACAGGTTGAAGTAAAAGAAACATTAACTGCTACCTTTAAAATCTATCACTAACAATTTCTTTTGCCAATATTCCACTGATATAAGCAAGTGATCTGGGACTCAAGCTCTGCAACATATTTAGCAATTATATGAATCTGTCAACTGTTCTGCTATTTAATCATCTTGCAATCACTGTCAATTCCAAGTGCCAATCAAGATTACTCCTTCAGACACTTCTTAGCTGAGACAAATCATCAGGCCACCCCTGAGTAAAATGGGGTCCCAGGCAGTTCATATTAGCTCAGAATCTATCCTATTCCTCTACAGCATGCTTCTACCCCCTAAACTCCTCAGGAAGATGCCTCCAAATAAAAATTCCCACAAGAAGACAGTAAGCACAAGAGTGGTTCCAACATGCTGCTTTATTTTGCCCTTTAGCAGTACATATAAAAGGGTAATCAAATGCATGTAACTGGCTTCTTATGTGGAAGAATATATACCCAAGTGAAAAAGACAGACTAACAGATCTTGATACAGATTTCAGTCAGCAGGGTACTAAGTATCTTAAATAGCTACAATTTGTGCTTATTTGTTATCCTAACAATTTCTTTAAACGTATTCTTCAAGAGATATTCTATATTCAAGCCATAATTCCCTTTTTATATGGCATCAATGCATCTCTCCTGGCAGTACAGTCTTTGTGAGACTTTGCATTAGAGAAATAACTTAACAATCAGATCTCCCCACATTAGTCATGTCAAAAAACAATACTTCTTGAGTATCATACTGATATCAAGTCAGAAGAACATATAGTTCTCTCCCTTATAGAATAATAGAACCAAATTTGAAATATTTCACTATGTTTAGTTAGATATAAGGTAGACTAGAAACTTTATATGTCTAATGCTACCTTACTCTCTCTAAAGAATCAATCTTATCTGTAAGACCATACAGAATTGTATCCCAAGACAGGGGAAAGCGGGGCAAGATAACCTAGGCCTGAAAGATGTGCCTATAAAAAATAGGTGAGGAACTCATGGTGTGCACGAGTCTTTTGATGTGTAAATCACTTAGTTTAGTATGCATGTCTAAGCTGGAACAACAAGATAAGAAAGAACAAGATGGCCTGAGCATATGCAACAACTAGGTTCAAGCAGCAAACATAGTGAGGAAGACTACCGACAACCACCAAAGATCACCAGTGCAAACAAATGTGCATGTCTCAGGAACATTTACATATTTTAACAAATTATGGGAAATAGTATGAATATGTTGATTATTTCTCTGACATCTAATTAATATGCACGTTCTAACTGTATATAACCCTTGTAGCTTGGACGATTCGGCATGCACACAAGATGGAGCGATCTCCTGTGTGCCCAGTGCCACAATCAAAGAATGCCTGCTTTCTAAAACTCCAAACTGAGTATTAGAGAGTTTCTTTGACCGACTTTTACAGTATCAGGACAACCACTAGTGTGAAAGCTGACTAAGCCACTAGCGTGAACATTGACTAAACTGTAAATAGCTTCAGTGGGAAGCTTTAATGGAACAGCTTGAAATAAATGGCTTTGGCTCAAAAATACAACTAATTAGGAGATCCAACGATCATTGCTTACAGAAAGAGTCATATTTTTTTTTTTGGTTGGGTTTTTTTTTTTGGGTGGGGTTGGAGGGTTGTTGGTTTTTATGTTTTAGAATTTTCAACACAACTTCAGTTATGGGGTGTTAATAGGGTATAAACCAATTCTTCCACCAGCAGGCAAAGTTGCAAATACTTGTTATTCTTCAATTGATATGCAAACTTTATATAAAGGTTTCATCTCATCCACCACTGAAAACTGCTCTCAACGTGGAATGTAAAAACTGAAGTTTATGAATCATGTTCTTGCCTTTGAGGCAAATAAAGACTTAGAAGACTTAGAAGATCCTTTAGACAACTGATTAAGACACCTTTAGCTAAAAAAAAAGAAAAAAAAAAACACTTTATACATTTGGACCACAAAAGGATTTCTTTAGATATCATATCTGATTGAGAATTGAGGTGATCTTTGATGAATATCCACTAGTTTGGGCAACATTTTGAGTACCATAGGTTATATGAAAACATATATTGTTTTCATTGATACAAGTGCTTTCAAAAAAACAAAAAGGCATGAAACACTGGCTTACGATTGGTTGTCCCAGAGCTGCTGTGGAATCTTCATCGTTGGCATACTCGAAACTCAACTAGACAAGGCCCTGAGCAACCTGATCTAGTGTGAAAGAGCAGCTGAGGTGCCCACCCAAATGATTCTTAGGTGACTGTTTCCTGCAGCGTATTGGGACTTCTTGTTAGTTTCCTTGTTCGGGGGGGGAGGGTGGGGGGTGGGGGGAGAGAGACGGGGAAGAAAAATCAAAAGAACAGATTATTAAAAGCAATAGGTGAGATTTAAAGTAGACTTTTCAGAAGAAAAGGGAATTCGATGTTAAGTGTTCTGGAGGAATTATGGCACTGACAAAAGAATCTGACATAAGATTATCATGCAAACAGGTGTACTGGTTTCAGAAATTACCATTACTTGAATAGCTGTTGTTGCAGTTCAGTGAGAACTTATCCCCTCCACAAAAGGAGAGCTTGCAGAACTCAACAAGATTAGTGCTGCTGTGAACAACCTCAGAAAACATTTTTGCTAACTGTATCCAGCAGTTGGATCTGTAGAAGCATCGATAATACAATGAAGCAGTAGTTCCATGGACTTTCAAAAGAAAATCAGCTGCTACTGTATGCCAACCACTGAGCACAGTACACTGATGTTCCTTTCATCAAAGTCATTCAGTTGGAAGCTGTAGAGCCTGGATCAGATCAAAAGCATCAGTGAGGAAAATGCTGTTTTTTATAACTCTGTTGTGAAACACATTTTGTGGGCTCTTATTCCACACCCAGAATGAGTATTAAACCACTGGAAATAGGAGCAGAATTCAGGCCAACAGTAACAACAGACACTCACTTTCAAGAGAAACTCCTCTTTCTCCTTTTTGATTTGCTGTTCCATTTCTTCATAGAGATTTTGAATTTCTTCATCAAAAGCTGCAGTTTTTCTAATAAGAGATAAAAGTATACCGAATGTATGTAGCATTACTTTTACCTTTTACTTTTATTTTTTTTACTTTTGTAGCATTACTTCAGGTTACGTCTCACAACTACCAAATAAGCCCTACACATTTTTGCCTTAACATAAGTCCCCAGAGAATGTACTGAGGGTAAGAATATAGTGTGGTGTTCACGTGCAGGAAAGATCACAGATCTAAAAAAAATAACAATCAAACAAACAAACAACAACAGCAATGACTAAAATCATGAGGAAAAAAAAGCTTCAACAGCTCAAAGGTTACATAAAATAAAAAAGTTACACAAAAAAACTACATAAAGCTACACATCTGATGTTTCCATATAAAGCAGCTGTTCATTATGCAGTTTTAATGACTACTAAATCTAAGATTTAAGGAATAGAACTCCCTAGTGACACTAATAACTATACCGGAGTCTAAGTTTGCCAGTTAAAAGCGTTTCCAATGCAACATCACTTTTTACTGTAGGACTGCGTTGTTCACCATTCAAGAGCATTAAATGAGGTACTTCTATCATGACTAAGAAGTCTTGGCTAGAATGGACTTCCTGAAAGTCCTTCTTGAAAGATGCCTTACTTCCTTTCTAAGAGCTTTGCAGAAACAATTTTTAAAGCTCAGCTAAAGAACAGACATAAATATGCTATGCAAATATGTATCTGACAGTAGGAAAAAGGAAGGAAGGACAGAGCTCACTTTTCACCATATAATATAACAATCTCACTGCAGTTTGATAGATGAAGAATTACATCAAGTAGATGCTTCAGTTTGGACCAAAAGAATTAAATAAATAACTACTGAAAGGGCTGTTCCTTTGTTCTGCTGCTATGCTATGCTATGTTATTTTCATTAATCCAGAAACTGAAAACCATAAATCACTTTGCATCAAATTCAGGGCACACCCAAGAGTGATTTTTAATAGAGACTAATAGGATCTTTACATGACATTACTACATAGTTCCCCCTTATCCCTCTTGCTAGAGGTGTTCCTTCAGCAATCTGGAGAATGCATCCATTACAAATAAAGAAAAGAACCTTCTAGGGCATTCACATTAACAAGAGCAATACAAAGAATATACAGTAGGAAAAAAAAATAAAACATTAATTTTTTACTTTGGGGAACCTACTATACTTTTCGTACCTAACGCTTTACAAAGTCTGTATTTTCAATTATAAAAAGCTTGACTCACTTCTCACATAAAGCTGAAAAAATTCAAAGCAAACTGGAAAAAACTTACCTAGGCTAAAAGAAGTGAGAAACTTCATAAACAAGTCTTTCTTTCCCCCTTTCAAATATCACAACACTTGACATTGCCAGCTTGCAATTTTTAGTAACAGATAGAAATGAGGGTGGAAGGTGTTTTCTCAGGATTTACAGCAGCAATAAACGTATATTAACCCATACCAATTTGAAAAAAGAAAAAGAGAAAATTTGCTGTCATCTACATTTGTGTAAACTCAGACTAGATGAGAAAAGCAGCCCAGATGACGGCCTCTTCATGTGACTGCAATGCTCCAAACAGGGAGTGCTGGAAAATCCAGACAATTTATTGTTTTACTTCCCTGTTCTGATCATGTTCTGATCTCAAATTTTATTTTCTTTAAAATAAGAAAATGCTTCATAATAGCATTTTTCAATGACATAAAATTACACATATTCATAAAAATTATTTAGAAAGGTATGGTAGACATGCTAAGATCATAATTTAAAAGATCATATTCATGCAATCACTTTGATCAGAACTAGATTGACTATGTAATGAAAAACCCTGTAACTTTGCACAGGCAGAACATACTGCTTAGAAGTCAGTATTTCCATGACAGCAATAAATACTTTCTTTGCTTCTGTGTGACAGGGAGAATAACTTTAGTCCCATATTAATAAACTGCTGAAATCCTCTCGTGTTTTGAAGCATAGTTTTTGGCAGCACCATGAAAACCGAAGTCACAAAAGTATTTAGGAACAAGATGTTTTTATTTATGAGAAGGCAAGGATAGAGAAAGGGACAAAGGTGGATGTGAAAAAGGAAAGTAGGGTGGATAAATGGCTAAGTCAAGAGGGAGCAATATGATGGTCATTATATTTATCTGGTCAAGCCCTGTGTCTGTTTATCATAGACTATCCTATCCTCTTATTACATCCTATTTCTAAACATTCTCTGTGGGAACTCAACATCTATTCCATGTGGGCGTTAATCATTAGCACACCTAAAGCTAAACTAACCAGCAAGGAGGAGGAGATCTGCATCTGGAAAGTCTCAAGGTCTGAGCTGATGACTGGAGGTACAGGGACTAGGGTCCTGACATGGGCATTAGATGGACGTGAAAAGCCCTTTGCTTCAAGGATCTGTGGTTGTTACAATGATTGTAATCATGAGTGAGCAAATTAACACGTTGTGGTAGCAAACATCAGTCAACGCGAACAGGGCAGTGAGTAGGAGACTCACATCTGGAAAGACCCACGGGCTGAGCAATGGGTAAGGGGCCCAGGATGCAGGCATGGACATTAGGTGGACCTAAGGCCCATGCTACTATTGAAAGGATATGTGGATGCAGGCTTGTTTCTGAATAAAATCAGTGTGGGGGAGGGCAGCATGTGTGTATATTGTCCCTAGTAAAATTTACTCCTGATCAGGAGGGGAGAAACATCCTTCATGTTTATGTGAATGCTGCTTGTGTTTACGGGGGTGCCAGTAGAGGCACTGCTCTCCAATCAGTATTAGTCTGTGTAGCCCCCATGTGTGTATCCGCACATATGTTTATTGAGGACATATATACTCAGCCTCACTACTGGCTGGACCTACAAATGGGAACAGCAGCAGTGTACTTTATCTGTTTGACCAGGACAGGGTAAATAACCTGGGTCTCTTAGATTCAGGTCCCCATAACATGAATAGAAATATGCACGTGTGAAAGCTCCAGAAGAAAAGACAAAATCCAAGGACAAAAGAACGGCATATGTTGATAGCATAGATTGACAGTGCATAAAGATCCCAGTACATGCACGTGAAGGTTCTCAGGAAATCCAGCTCAGAAAAAAAGAAATAAATCTAAGACAAAAGCACAGCCTACATCTAGGAGAGAAGACAAAAGGCTGAGAGTAAACTACAGTATTGCTTAATGACACACAGAGCTGAGGCAGGTAGGAAAAATGAAAGTCCATATTCATTCTCAACTTCCAAAGGGTGCTTATTGTCATCAAGCACAACACAAGAGAGATGATGAGACCTCAATAACCAGCATCTCTTATCTTCTGTGTCCCCATAGTAAATCCTGACCATTCTATGCAGACTTTGTGCTTAGAAATATGTGGGTATAAAAAAAAATCCCCTTCTGTATGGTCTTATCTTGAGCTTTGCTCTTATTTGTGCTTTTTTTTTTTTCCCCCAAGAGAGGTTATTCATACCCACTGTTATCTAAGGCAGCACTACTACTGTGACAGATCTGACTCCTTCCAGCTATTCATTACAAACAAAGCAAGGATTTATGTGCTGACATCAGAGGTGTTATCAGGAGCAATAGGAAGAAGAAATTAATGCAAAACTGTTTTTACTACAAAGACATAAAGATCCAATGCATTTTTAAGGTAGAGATTTCATGTAAGTCAGAAAAGTCATGTGATGCTAATGCTCCATGCACTGCACCTCTGTGATGGTTGCTGCTACTAGATAGAAATATTGATTTATTCAGCTCCCAAACAAACACAGACAAGATTCTAGAAAACAAAAACAAACAAAAAAAAAGAAACAAAAACTACCACACTTGATCATTAACAATCTGTAGGCTAAAACAGACAACATAACTCTCACTATGCTGTTTCCAACAGACAAGGTGTCTCAAGGCTTAAAAATCACGCTTGAAAATTCTGCAATCAGTATCAACTAGTTTGTCTTCAATGGCCGTGTGTTCTTCCTTTTTCTTCCTTCAGAAGCCTTGTCACATTCTCAATATAACAAAAATAGTGATGAAATTTTCAACAAGTATATTTGCCTGTATTGCTCAATGCTTATAAATATATTATGTTCTAATACCACTAATATACAAATGTCAGACAACTTTATCTCAACATATTTTTCAAACAATGATACCGTGAATGAAAAAAGATACTGTGTACAATATCTGCTGGTCCGAAGATTGCTCTCTCTATGAATCTAAAATATTATTGCACTGAAATTTAACAGAGCAGACAGAAAAGCTACTGGAAGCACAGCCTATACTGCTCTGGTTCATACCATATCCCACAAAAGTATTAAAACAATTCAGAAAGTGTAAGAGCTTCCAGATCTGATCTGAAAACCGTGAGTTATTAATATATATGTAAATCATATACATATAAAATTATAAAATTGATATAAATAAAAATTATAGGTGAACTTCAACTATAATCTGCGTAAGTATAAATCTGACTGCCCTCTGGAGTCAAGCTTATTAACTAGATGTGAATTGCTTAGTATTGTCTTAGAACTGCAATGAAGTAAAAGACATCTGCAAAAGAATTTCAGTCAATACAATCTGTTAACAGGAAAAGAAAAGCTAATTTCAGATAGTTCTGCAGTATATATAATTTTACTCTTCACAACTAACAAAACATCATGTTACAGGATCTCTTGTAATTATAGCCGTCAGTTCTCCTCTGAAATACTTCACTTATTTCAAAGGCTTAAATGTAGGTAGGCTAGATGTAATACTACACAAACTGACCAAGAAAGAAAAGCACTAACTTTTTTAGAGCCCATTCCAACTCATTCTTTTCATTATCTGCATCCTGGAGCTGGGAAAAAATTCTGGCCAGGAACTCTTCAAAACTGGAAAGTAAGTGAGATTCATCTTTTCTCAGCTGCAACCAAAGCTGCTTCACATCACTTTCACTGAAACAAAAGATAATAAAAGACTGCTATAAGAGAACATTCCTCAGTCTACAGTAAATGTTTGCCGCATCCTAGTAACGGAAGGGCAGCTTCAAGGCATTACTAGTCAGAACACAAGGCTAATTAAAAACAAGGGCTGTTTAAGCAGACTCAGAATGGAAAAGGATGAGGTAGGTGGGTAATGATAGCAATCACTTTTATTCCAAAATATTGATCATAACATCAGGTCATGCATGACTGCAAGGAATCACAGAAATTGCTTGTTTGTTGGGTGCCTTGTTAGACACTTCATCTAACCAGAAATTGAGAAGAAAGGAGATAAATATCTCATCTGTCTCCTGTGATTAGTACCATCCTATCACTTTTATTAGAAGCAGAGAATTTTCCACCAATCCAGTAGGCAAGGGACAGTGGAAAAGCTAATCAAAAAAATTTTCTCATGACAAATGAATGAAACTCAGGCTCCTAAGTTACTAAGGTACTATAAATTGCATTTGTAGTGTCTTCTTTCATTTTTACTTCATTTTAATTCCATGGTAGTCTGCTAAAAAAAATAATAATAAAAATAAAAATAAAATCAGGACACATCTTAAAAAATTTGAATTAAAGATTTTGAAACAGAATGTTTTCCTTCTGTAACCATTCTCGAGATAAGGGGCGGGGGGGGAATGTTCTACTGTGAATGATACATTTTTTTAAACACTTTGCTGAAATTTCCCTGAATAACTTCTTTTGATTGTTTCTTCCTGAGTCGTTCTCTTCCACATGCACTGTTAGGCTGAACCTAGACAGCTATGAGTGCTATATTTAAAGGACAAAATGAGGATGAGGATAGAAAAAGTACATAACAATCTCTTCATATTGAAAGCCTTTCAGGATGACTGCCAATCAGCTCTTTCCTATAACAGGCAGTCAGGTGAACAAAAGCACTGATAAGCATTTCTATTTCATGATAAGGATCACTGATACATCTCTTAGAGATTTTTATTATCTGTCCAGATTCTCTCCAATTTTTGTCCCTGTGCTTTCTTTGATATAGTACATTGATTGTGATTAACCAATGAACATCAGACCAATGCACAAGAAACTCTTTCAGCAGTGGATGTTTTTGGATTCTTTGTTTCAGAGGACATCATCCTGGTCCTGGAAGAGGTAAGTGTCATCATAGCAATCACAATTTACAAATAAATGCAGAGCAGAGCAAACATTCTTGCTTATGGTTAACTGGTGCACTTTAAACACATTCCTTATCAAAAAAACAACAACAACAAAGCAGTCACCATGTACTGGTTTTGTTTTTGAAATCAGTAGCACCTGTGAATTCTCAAACAACATACTAGTAATTATCTATTTTCAAAATCCATGCTATGTCAGTATAGTTTTCATATGGAACAGACATGTTTCACATGACTACAATGCAATAGCTTTGCTCTTGGAAATTTTGGGCTGAATGTCATTTTATCCTTTCTAACAGCTAAGAAAATTAATTTTTAAAGAGTCACCATGTTAATGAAAGGCCTTATTTCTCATCATTTCTCTTGAGTTCCATTAAAATCAAACCACAGAGTTGAATCATAAAAGATTGTGTAATCCATTACTATTGCTGGGAAAACTCACTCCTCCAAGACCTTTTTTGCTCCAAGCCGATCCATCAGATTTGAGAACTGGAATTCCTCATCATCATCATCTCTCACAGTCTCTTTACTTTTAGGTAGGCAGGCTGTTTCAGCTTCTGATTGTTGCATTTCTTTATTTAAAGCAATCTGCCCCAAAAGAAACTGGCCTAAGATTTAAAAATTACATAGGTTATAAGTTTAGCATTTTCAGAAATCACTATAAGAAGTAATGTCATTGAAGAACATAACAAAGATCAAATTAAACAGTAAATATAATTTTTGAGGAAGGAAAACCCACTTGTTTACGAGCAAAGGGAGTATCATGAAACAACTAAATCATGAGGCCTGACAAGAGGATACCTGAGGTCTGTGCCTGGTTTTGTCCTCAAAATTCACAAACACACTGAAAAAGTTCAGACTTCCATAAACAAAAGACATAAACTGTGGCAACAACCACTTTATAGATGTTCTGGTCTCCTAGATATGCTTAAAATTTCTTAATATGCTTCAAATTCCTGCTTGTAACTGCATATCAAAGCTAGATTTTTTTTCATACTCATTTTTCCCCCATTTGACTCACATGTATTTTAATTCCTCTAGACTTCACCCCTACATTCTTTTCTTCCACCTATTCAGGATATTTCTATTAATAATAGCAAGATTCAGGTATTCCTGACTATTGGCACCACATCATAATCACAAGGGACTTGTATGAAAGTCATGAGACTTTCTCATCAATTATTCACCATCCAGCAACACATCATGTTGAGACAAGGAACAAGATAAAGGATGTTGAATATATAGGTCTTAGCTAACACAATTGTATGTTAATGACACCAAAGATAAGGGAGTAAAAGACTGTATGCATAAGATAATGGAACCAGCAAGAACTGGCTTGACTGCTGAAGTCTTTCAAAGAAAGGAAAGGTCAGAAGTTTAGCAGCAAGGAAGACTTCTGGCCTTCATTAAAAGACCACCGGAGTATGCCAGATGACCACCCAAGGACTCCAGTACGTATGCGAAAAGGTGTGGGAAGCTATGTTAATGATTATTCGCATACCTGATGAATATGCAAGAGACTTACAGGAAATGAAATGAATATGCATATATCCCACTAATATAAACACGCTGCCAGTAAGCCTTGGTGTGTGTGTGGGTTGGGTGGAGCAATCCTACACACATTTGGTGCCATAATAAAGAATACCTGCTTAATAACTTTGGTTATTGAGTTTTCACTGCATCAATGTTACCTTGGATTTGCTCTAGTAAGGGCAAATACTAGAGAAGAACACTATAGAAGAGTTGATTACAAGAAATAACCATGGTTTGACAAATGAGTTGTTTCAGTTTAAATCAAACATGAGTTTAAGCAAGAATACATATTACTGAAGTCAGCTGGGTTGAAAGGCTCAAGTAAATTAACAAACTGTGAAACAGTCTAAATTCTCTTCTCAAAGTGGGAGGGTGTGGAGGGGATAGTATGTAGAAAAGTACTCTGGATCCAGCGTATCGATCTCAAAAAGTAGGGAAACTGAGACCCTACAATGAATACATTAAACAAAAATGCTAGCCACATCTCGGAGATAAAGAGGGTAGATATAAAAACAAGAGAGTGAAAAATCTTAAGAACTGCAAAGACTGCTAAAAAAAAAGAAAGAAAGAAAGAAAAGGAAAAGGGTTTTTTCTTTTGTAGCTTTTTGTTTTGTACCTTCTGCTACATTCATAAAAAGAAAACTAGGAAGACAAGAGGTATAGTAGCTGTACATCAAGCATCATGTGTTATGTTATATTATATGATGTTCATCCACCCAAGGACTCCAGTACGCATGCAAATAGGGGTGGGAACCTATGTTAATGATTCTTCGGAGACCTGATGAACCTATGTTAATGATTATTCACATATCTGATGAATATGCAAAAGAGTTACAGGAAATGAATATGCATATATCCCACTAATATAAGCACACTGCCAGTAACCCTTAGTGCGCGTGTTAAGTGGAAAGATCCCACACGCACCCGGCACCGTAACAAAGAATACCTGCTTAATAACTTTGCTTATTGAGTTTTCACTGTGTCACTGTGCCATGACTTCCCATCTCACACAGGAGAGAAACACCCTGGAGCCCTTTGATGAGAATGAACTTTTGTAGACATCTTATAGACATTGTTTGACCACTTCTTCATATATCCGCTGTATCTGGGGAACAGTTTCCCTGTGCGCATCGTAAGTGTACTGTTAGGATAAAAGATTCAGGTGGAGAGTAAAGAACCCGAATAAGAGTCTATATAGGAGACATGCTTTCCAAACTCACTGAATCCTGTGGTGAACTCCTTTGGGGTAAGTGAGCCATTGCCATCCGCATCCAACATAACAAAAACTTTTTCAAGCTCTTCCAGGCTAAGAGGTAACTCAGGATACAGTCTCTGAAATGACAAAACATGCTGCGACTTCACTTACTACCACAGGATAAGAATGGAAGCTATAAACAAGACAAAAATCCCTGTAATATAGGCCATATAGGCCTTTTTTTTTTTTTACCCAGAAGGAAAATTCAAATACTTCTCAAAGGCTGAAACAACATTAACTTTAGAAGGTATGCTCTTACGACTTCACGATTTGCCTTTATGAATTCTTTACAACAAAAAAGTGAGAACAAGCAAGTCCAGAGAAGGGCAACGAAGCTGGTGAGGGGTCTGGAGAACAAGTCTTACGAGGAGCGGCTGAGGGAGCTGAGGTTGTTCAGCCTGGAGAAGAGGAGGCTCAGGGGCGACCTTATCGCTCTCTACAGGTACTTTAAAGGAGGCTGTAGCGAGGTGGGGATTGGTCTGTTCTCCCACATGCATGGTGACAGGACGAAGGGGAATGGGCTAAAGTTGTGCCAGGGGAGGTTTAGGTTGGATATTAGGAAGAACTTCTTTACTGAAAGGGTTGTTAGGCATTGGAATGGGCTGCCCAGGGAAGTGGTTGAGTCACCCACCATCCCTGGAGGTCTTTAAGAGATGTTTAGATGTAGAGCTTAGCGATATGGTTTAGTGGAGTACTTAGTGTTAGGTCAGAGGTTGAACTAGATGATCTTGGAGGTCTCTTCCAACCTAGATGATTCTGTGATTCTGTGACTCTCCTTGTGAAGCGTATTCCTATCTCACAGGGAAGAATTAGGACTTAAAGTGGAGTCCCAGCAACCTCATGAAATGCCCTGATTATCATGCACTTGGGCAAACCTGCCAGAAGAGCTGAATGCCTGTTTGCATGTCACGGTGTCAGGCAAGAGACTCTCTGACCAAAAACATTAGAGAAAGAATAGTGTCCTAATTAAAGCTGCTTTAAAAAGTATAAATAAAAAAAAAAAAAGCAAAAAAGCTACAGAAGGAAAAAACCTGCTGCTCCTGTAATCACTTTGTTTACCATCTGTCTATTCCTTCAATAGAGCATGCTCATACCAAAGAAGATGAAACTTCATTAAACCACCTTCAAAAAATCACCTATTTTTCCTGAGAATCTAAAGACAGGAAGAAAACAAAACCAAAACCAAAACAAAACAAACACACAAAAAACACTTTTTACTTTAAATTTGGCCCAGCTGGTCTATCTTAGGGCTAACATAATGGTTCTACTGTACATCTTTTAAAAGCACAGACAAATAGACTGACAGAAATAGGAGGAAATTGGAGTGGCATACAACTACAATCCCTATAACTACAATAGCAAGGATTTGCACTGGAAGGCAGCACTAGGAAGAATAAAAACTTTCCTTATCTTGGAAAGCAATATAAACTGGTGAAGTCATCTACTTTGTTAGTATTTTAATTTCTTCCCTGAACTCCTATAGTATATACAATATATTAAAATTGCAAGTTGATAAAATTAATCAGAGCAAAAGTCCTACTCTGTTCCACTGTGGAAAGGGCTTTAGGCACAAAGAAAGTGTCTCCTTTAATCCAAGAACAACAGAAACTGTTATCCAAGGTAGCAGGCCATGCAGTCAAGGTAAGGGATGATTGTGTTCTTTAACTAGGTCTTCCCTGCTTGCAATGAAGGGTTTATGGTATAGATTATAAACCTGTACAAGCTGAAGTAAAGAGCAGTAAAAGGAATTCCAAAGTGATTCTGAGAAGGTAAAGCAACAGATCTTCTAAAGCACAGAACTTAATCAAAGATACACCTGACTTCTCAACAGTTTATTGTATAAACACACTCATCTTCACAAAGCTTTAGACTTTTATCACCTAGGTCTAAATGGAAAATTAAAACTTAGCTTCTTCTGTAAAATCCTAACAGCCTACTTGGCACTGATGAGGGTGGTGTTTCAGACTAATTACTCTTTTAACTCTCAGAAAGAACAGAAACTCAGCTCCTATTACCAGATTTGGTACCTATTACCTCCTAAGGACCTGATAAATGAGTGCTTCTTGAGAGCTGTCTGGCCTCTACTGTTAACTACAAGAAAGATGCCACAATGAGAAAGCTGTCCAAATCTCCAAATAATCATTTTTTTTTTTAAATTACTGGAACTAATGTATAAAACTTTGGCTTATATTTTTTATTCACTGTTACTGTATCACTGTAAAGTCAAACAGAGATGGGTCTCAATGCAGCTTTTTGTCAATGGAGTTGCATTGATTTCAGCTGATTTACTCCTGATTTACTAAGGTGTTGACTGGTACAATGATAATCCCAGTATCTTCAAAAGGTCTGTACTTGTAGCTTTATATTTAATTGAATCATCAGAAAATAAAAGCAAACTTAGAGAAATCATCTCAAATGTTCTGAGCATCCGTATTTCTGTATTTAAATGAACCAGACACATACGCACAGAGGTTGTCAGATATAGAGTAAACAAAAAATCAGGGTGAAATAAAAGAAATACACTGTATCTGTTCTTTTCAACTCTTTTTCTGTTGCACCTTTCGCAACATCTGTTTTAGAACCTGCAAGTACAAATTTACCTACAATCCAAGCATAAAATCCAGAATCAAAGAAAGAAATGTCTTCACAGTCCTTGCAAAAACAGACATTAAAACTTTATATATATATAAATTTATATATATATATTACTAGGTGAAAATATATGCCATTCAGTTTTGGAAAGACAATAAAATGAGAATAAAATAAAGGATGTTCTCTGTGGATTGGGATTTACCAAAATTACCGCTAAAAACATAGTTATTACTTTGCATTCAGTTACTTCAATGAGATAATATATATTGGAAAACCCTATAGCACAGCAAGCATCTGCACTCTTATCTTGCTCAGCTTCACAGAATTAGCACAAGTCTTCACAAAATTCAGCAACACAACTGGACAGAAAGTTATTGACAGGTACTATTGAGCAGTCTACTGTGAGGTTTTTGCTTTTTCAACACAGGCAGTTAAAAGTCTCGCACTTGCATATACTCAGACATGTTTTTGTTTCTGAGAATATGGAAAGCTTCTTTACCTCATTTTAGATACTTCAGTTCGTTGTAGTTTGTAGTGAATTTATTTTGCTACCGCTCCTCATTTCTATTTCATCTATTAGTACTAAAGTAAAAATGGATTACCACAATGAAATTATGCTTTGCATGTCATGCATGAGTACATTCATGCTTTTTACCATATTTTTTTCATTGTTTCTACCTTCCCTGCTTTCAAGTCTTTTTTTCAAGTCTTCTTATGATTTTTGCAGTGTGTTTTAAAAAGATTTTGTTGTGTGGTTGCTTCTTTTCAACAACAACTTTAGAAAATCTTCATTTGGCCCCTCAGATTCTACAATTATTTTAAGAACAACTTGATTAGTTTATTTTGAACACTGAATAATGCTAAAATGCTATTTCTCTACATTTCCTGCATGTATATGTGATTCAACTGAGAGTTTCACTTGTCTGAAATGTGAAACCAAAGTGAAAGACCCTATTTACAGAATTTGGCTGAAAACAAACAACAACAACAACAAACAGAAAGGTAAAATTAGTGGACAGAATATATTGTTGATATGGGGGCAAACTGCAAAGCAATGAATTTGCTGGACTTTCAACTTTCCCAAGAATGGAATTCCTGGGACAATTTTTTAAACTGCACTTACTTCAGCTTTCCATTTATTTGTTATTTTTTCTGTGGAAACAATTGCAAGGATTATCATAAAACCACAGAATCACAGAACAGCACGTAAGACTTCAAAGAGATTACTTTAAATCCTATGCATCTCTTTAACTTATCAGGAGGGTATCCCATTTTCTAACTCTAAATTAATTGGTCTCAACTCATTAAATGCATTGGGAGTTTCTCTCATTGTACATTCCACATAGCCAATTTTGTTTTACCTGCATGTCTTGGCAAGTGATGAAGCCTTTGCCTTCCACATCACAAATCTGAAAGAACTCATGTGCTTTTCCCAACACAGTTGGTCCTGGGTCCTCTTCTCCAGTCCTGCTCTTCTCTGCATCGCCTGAGGGCACAGGACTGGCACAGTCTCCTTGCATTCTGTCCATTGTCAGAATCTTGTCACTGAATATTTTGGGATGCTGCTATCCCATTTACTCACAAATTCTGGTCTGAACTCTGTGCATGGAAGATAAGAAAAAGAGCAAATTAGACTCTCTTAATTATACTTTCAACAATCTCTTAGCAACCATCTCTTTAATTAGGCACAAAATCTTAGAAGAAGAAATAGCTTTTTGAAAATGCATGCTTGCACTAAGGCTGCACTAAGCATACTGCAAATGGGATGGTGAATGAGGAGGGGACAGTCTGAGTGAAGGACAAGACAAAAAGTATCCTAGTTCTGAAAAAGAATCTCAAAGCAAAATCAGACAGTTTAATAAGAAATACAGACAATCAATTAACTGGAACAAAAAGAAAACACAAGAAAAACATATTAAAAAATATTTAAAGTTACTACAGTTATTCAATTGATATGCTTGTGACTGATCATCTTAACACCACATTATCACAATTTGTATCCAGTGCTTTGGAGTACAGTATGTGCACATGATAGCTAATGAATGAAAAATGATTGATGACTGATGGAATCTGATGGATGGATCACTTGTTTGAACTTATATTTTAAATCACTAAAATTAAGAGAAAGCTAATGTATTATGGAATTCTGAAACATAACTTAGGTGTTTGACTTTCACCTGTGAAACATCTAATTGCTAGTGAGCTTGGTGGAAAGACTTCATAAATTAAACACATTCCAGAGTCTCTGTGAAAATTTGTTAGACCCCCTTCATGAAAATACTTGTGTGTAACTCATGTTTGCGTATAATTTTATCTTAAATTCATTCTGGGAATTCTGATGGAAATATTTTTCCCTCTCCAAACTTATTCTAAATTGTACAACATGCAGTAACAATACAAAAGAAGCAGGCTTTTCCAAACTTCAAATGAGTTCAAAGGCACTATTGAATATCCATCTTTTTCCATGGCTCACCTTATGTTTGGTAAGACTCTCTGTATGACCCTAACTCATTATCATGTGGGTAAATCAAGTTTATAAAAAGTCTCCTTCGCTGGAGTACTGTGTAATTGTGACAGCCTAAGAATGTATACAATTACCAATGCTCAGATGACATGCAGCAACTTGACTTTATATCTGTATCTTGGATTCGTTTTTCTATTTTTCTAAATAGGTCTATCTAAAGTAGCCAAAAATTTGTCTGATGATTTTTAAGAGAGAAATATATTTTGAGAAGCTTTTCATATGAAGGAACAAAGCCTGACTGGCACAATCTGGAATAACTCCAACAGAGGCCAGTGAGAATTATTTGAATCTGAAATGTATGTCTGTAGTCTCCAGACTGCAGGCCTGGGCATTGCATGGATGTGAAGGTAGAATCTAAGAAAAATAGAACTTCTGCTTTTCTACTCTGTTTATTAGGTAGAAAAGGCTCTGATCACACAGAGTAGGTCAGCCAGAGTCTACTCAATTCTGTGCTTGAGTTCTAACAGGCAGCGCTTTATCCATCTTTAAACATACCATCTTTCAAGACATTCTTAGATGTACAGTTCCTCACACCTGTGGCTTGCAACGGCTTTCCATTAAATTCTGTCCCTTTTCAAAGTGATTTATCTATATTGGCTATGGACCAGGCTACTAGACTTTGTATGCTGCAGGTAAGTAAAAAAGCACTGTAAACTAGCCTTGGACTTCCATCCATTTTCGGATTTTGATGAGCAAATCACTCTCACACTCTAACTCCATTTGGCAAAAATCTGCAAACCTTTGATACTGAGTCAGAAGAACATATAGTTGACTAATTAGTCAGTCTTATCTGTAAGACCACACAGAATTGTATCCCAAGACAGGGGAAAGGGGGGCAAGATAACCTAGGCCTGAAAGATGTGCCTGTAAAAAATAGGTGAGGAATTCATGGTGTGCACATGTCTTTTGACATGTAAATCACTTAGTTTAGGATGCATGTCTAAGTTGGAACAACAAAACAAGAAAGAACAAGATGGTCTGAGCATATGCAAGAACTGGGTTCAAGCAGCGAACATAGTGAGGAAGACTACTGACAACCACCACAGACCCCCCGGAAGACCACAATCAAATGTGGTCAAGCAAATGTGCATGTGTCAGGAACATTTACATATTTTAACGAATTATGGGAAATAGTATGAATATGTTGATTATTTCTATGAAATATATGAATATGTATGTTCTGATTGCATATAACCCCTGTAGTTTGGACAGTTTGGCACGCACACTAGGTGGAGAGATTCCCTGGGTATCCAGCACCACAATTAAAGAACACCTGCTTTCTAAAACTCCTAACTGAGTATTAGAGAGTTTCTTTGACCAACTTTCATGGTATCACCTTGGTAAATCTAGCACATTCTGATTTAGCTTCAGGCCTCTTCCCAATGGAGCTGAGCACGCAGTTCTCAGAACTTTTTTCCTCATGCTCTCCTACAACTCTGAGCATCCCAGTACTGCAGTTCAAATACTCTCCAAAGCTGAAAATGTTTTAATGACCAAAGAACTTAGCTGTCAAAATCTTTCCTAAGCAGTTATAAACTTAGACATTTCCCAAGACAGTCCTCACGTGATGGAGCAGCAGAACAAAAAACTTCCTGAGAGCAGGCAACAGTTGGCTATATACACTACCAGCCTGTTTTAGGAAACTTCTTGTAATGGGCCTGACTTCAGTTATAACACACGACATACAGGGGTGCTTTACAAAGCACAGAAATCAGATGCTTATACAAAGCATGCGCACAGCAGACTGACCTACTCATTTCCGTAGCGTGTGAGCCCTCTGGTGGGCTCACGGCACTCTACACCCCGAAAGTCACCAAAGCTTGTCATTGCGCCTGCGGCGTTCCAGCAGGCCCTGGAAAATGAACAAGGTTAGTAAATGTTGTCACGGGCATTTGACTATTACACCTGCCTGGTCAGCTATACTCCTTCTCTTATTACGAAAATTTCTAGCTTAGGAAGAGTGACCAACCACTGTGGGAATATACACTAAGGGAAAGATCACTCCCGAATTGCTCTCTCTCTTTATCCCTTTCTTGAAATTTCTAGTATTAGCCAGTCTCAAAAATACAATATAATCTAGGTGAATCTTTGCTCTGAGTCTACATAGCCACTCTCACAAATGAATTACATGGAAATTCCCCAGCAAGCCAGACTTAGACTACGATGGTGTAACAGTGTAGATGAGATTCTCCTTTGACACTGCTTTTACACACCTAAACTTCATTTAATTCAATAAAGCTCATTCTTGGCTGAAACCAGGGTATGAGGTAACTAAAATCAAGCCATCAGTTTCAACTTCTCAGTGACAGTAATATAAAATCGAGTTTAATTATATCAAAATTCACTGGAACAAGTGAAGCCCAAAAATGATCTTGACAAGATCTGTCTCAAATTTCAAGGGTACTAGATAAAATCAAACTTTTCTTTTTCAAATTTCAGCAATTTCACAAAAGACCACAACTGCAGGAACAGACCAGACTAATCATAACAGTATATGCTGCTAGTACTGTCCATTATTAGATTTTCTTAAGAAAAAGGAAAACTATCCAAATAATAGATAGCCAATTGCATATGAAAGAATACAAATATGAAACCAGATTAAAAAAAAAAAAAAAGTGGAATAAAAAGGCACTATGTACTGCTTGATAAAGTTATTTAGATTTAGTAAACAGCTCAGATATGATTCAGAAAATATCACCATGTTTTCTAAATACTACAAAATGAAACAATACATCGTGGGAGCCTCACTTTCTTGTAAGTTGCCCCGCCTTTCATACACGACATAAAAAATTACATAGCAACAGTACATAGTACAGAAAAAAATAATAGAGAATGAATTAATATTCTTAACCATCAAGGCAGCTTACACAGCAAGTAGTTTTTCTTAATTCCTAAAGTGTCCTGATACTTTACAAATGCTGGTAATAACATGCAAAATTAAAACTGCAATTTACCCTATGTTACTAGATCAGCAATGCAATTGTTCCAAGGCTGGTTTTAAATAAAATAGGTGGTTCCTTTCACTCATCCATCCCCTTCAGAAACTCAATGGTTTACAAATTCAAAATTCTGTTAAGAAACCCCATGTCCATTCCTTTAGCTACAAAAAAAAATTTCACCATGTAAAAACACATCATATCACAAGCTGATGAAAATGAGCATAGCTCCAAATGATACTAACCAAGGATGTGGGCTTTACGAGATTTTTACAGGTTATTAACCATGAGGTATTTTGGGACTGGTCTTCAAAAGGTAGGTCATTGCTGGTATTTTGATCATGATTTTTCAATCTGGTATACTGTAAATCACCAGGCTCTTGAATTGCACAGCAGTGCTGATGCACAGATTTCACAAGTCATGAGGTGTGACAACCTCATTCTCCCTAACTGTGACAGTTAAAAACTTACCAAGCTGTTTTACCTGCATTTATGTCTCTGAGTTTCTAGGTTTCAGTAAAATATTTTTTAGCATTTGTCTACAGGTAAAAACTTTTTGCCCTATCTTTTAAGTTTAGAAGACTTTTTCCACACTCATACAAAGAAATAAATAAATGATTATGAAATATTATATTGCTCACAATAGAAAAAAAAATTAAAACACCAATATCATCCAGGGATACAATTTACAAGCTGATAGTTTATTGCAGTCATAACTCCATATATATATATATATATGTATATATATACACACACACATACTTGCACACACCCACACCCATATATATACTTAGGACATTTATATATATATGTATTTGCTGCACAGAGCTTGACTGAGGAAAGCATCCTTCAGCTGATAGATGTAACACCCAGCCCTGCACATCTTGAAGCTAATGAAAACAGTTAAATTCTACAGATTCTCTGAAATTAGATCATTTACTCACATGCCTGCATACAGATCGACTAGCCCTGCTTTAGCCTCCTTTAAAAAAAAAAAGGTAGCAGCGCCTTTTACAGTCACTGTGCCTAATTTTTCAGACTCTTATTTTTGAAGGAATTTCCCTGTTAAGATCTACTTTATAAGTCACAGCCACACCCTGTCAGTTCTGCAAACATTGACACAAATGGCTGCTAGTGTATGGCAAGAAAAAAATCAAATACAACATTCAGGAAACTCTTCACATATTTTTCTTTAACCTATACCCCTTGTATTCAGGTCTGTGCTAAACACGAGAGAAACAGAATATCTCTCTTTGGCCTTTAGCAGCACACTTCAAAACACAAATCATCAGAAAAAAAAGTGTAGTAAGTTTACTTAATACCACGGTTACCATAGATTTATACAAAAAATATTCTTATGAGAGGCAACATTTATGTTTTACAGATATTGGAAGATAAAAACAACTTTCCCTACAACCAAACTATCATTTTCAAAATAACCTTTGCTATTTTGTCAGCTTCTGTAACCTGATTGACATATGAACAGGGAGATCTTCAGAACTGACTTAGTGTCAGAGTTATCTTTTAGCATTATGTTGAAATTTTTCTAAAGCTGATAAAATGTAACACCATAATTATTTTAAGCTGACATAAGCCTGCTAAAAGAAGACATTCTCTTCCCTATCACCATGCCCTGGCCTTAGAATCATTAAGGTTGGAAAAGACCTTGGTATACATTACATTTAGTCAAAATCTGTTGTATCAGTATATATAAAAGTATCTTGGTAGCAGTAAATATCCTTTTTAACTATAATTTACTGTCATCATAGGCATTCAGTGTGAAGACCCTGAAGGCAGTCACCAGTCACAACTTCAATTATCTTTTGTATTTGCAGGGAAGCATACAACGAAAATCAACTAGGCAGCTCTAGAAGTATGCAGGACATAAAGTGATTTTGCTGTGACACTGTTTTTCTTGCCCTAGTACATGAAGACTGTAGAAGAGCCACTACAAATAGTATCAGTTACAGCACTTTTGGGCACCACATTTATGAAATATTCTTTATGTAGAAGGAGTTACAACACCTGGCAGTCCAGTACACTCAGCTGTCAATCCAATTGCAAGCGTCTCACCCCTTTTTGCCTTAGTACTGGTACCAGTATTACACAGAGATGTAAAGCAAGGCAAAAAGAGCTAAAGCAACTTGCTCAAGTTCACGACAGCAGACAGTGCAGTAGCAAATGAAGCATTTTTGACAACTACTGTGGTTCTAATCCTGCTGCCTTCCAGCATGAGTGTTAACAAAAGGGTGAGGGGCTGCGAGTGCTGTATGCAACACTCACAGCGGCTCCAGAAACATCCGTGTGCCACCTCTGTTCCACTGTCAGCACGGCAGCCACACACCAAGCAAACAGGTGGAGGTGCTTCTCCTCCCACAAGAGCTTTTCCAAGTTCCTTCCCAATAGGTGCCTCCCACACATGTTGCAGGAGTCTATACCGTCAAGGTGTGCAGCTCATAGCTCCGAGAGAATGGGCAGAAATGTTGATTGGCACTTGGGGACAGGAAATGTACTAATAACGGATATCACTTGCGGGCTGCCCTGAACCTCCTAAAACCCTGCCCAGGCCCGACAAAATTGCAAAAGCAGTGTTCTCATGCAGACCTCCCTCACAGGAAGCAGAGCTTGCAACAGGAGGAGCACAGAGGAAGAGCAGAGCACTGTTGAGACATCAGGGAGAGAAAGGAGAAGCAGCTGTCACTTTGTGCATTTCCTCCAGCAGCATTGCTAGGGGGATGATCTGGCTCTGCACGCTCTTCTTGTCTTTCCTCTCCTGACACTTTAGGCCGAGGATACCTTCCCCCAACTCACCTCCCGCAACTTCCTGCAGGCCCCCAGGCGAAGGTGCAACACGAGCCCTGCGCACTGACTGATGAAGTTCCACACACGCCTCAGGGTGGAAGTAAAAGTGCAGGAAGATTTAAACAACTTTCTAAACTTTGTTCAGGTACGAATAGCATAACCCGGTGACGAGCAGGCTGCGCCCCGGGGGCGGGACAGTGAGGCAGTCCGGCCTCCCTCCGCCCACAGCCGGCCCTTGCCCACACAAAGGGGGCTGTGCAGTCAGAGTACAGATCACACCTCGCCTCTGGCAGGTCTAATTCCGAACCAGCAGTAAGTCAATTCGGAGAGCCAGGGGAATTCAAATTTGCAATACCCTCCTTGATGCCTACTGCAGCTAGGACTAAGTATGTGATGGCTTGCTTTCTGGGGTAAGCAACCTGAGGGATGTCACTTGTCACCTGAGAAGAGAGACCAACACCCTCCTCACTGCAACCTCCTTTCAGGTAGTTGTAGAGAGCAATAAGGTCTCTCTTGAGCCTCCTCCAGACTAAACAACCCCAGTTCCCTCAGCCACTCCTCACAGGACTTGTGTTCCAGGCCCTGCACCAGCTTCATAGCCCTTCTCTGGACATGCTCCAGGGTCTCAGTGTCTTTCTTGAAGTGAGGGGCCCAAAACTGAACACAGTACTCAAGGTGCAGCCTCACCTGAGCAGAGGACAGGAGAACAATCACCTCCCTGGTCCTGCGTGCTACACTATTCCTGATACAAGCCAGGATGCTGTTGGCCTTCTTGGCCACCTGGGGACATTGCCAGCTCATGTTCAGGCAAATGTCGACCAACACGTCCAGATCCCTTTCCTCTGCACAGCTTTCCAGCCACTCTGTCCCAAGGCTGTAGTGTTGCCAGGTTTAGTCAGGATCCGGCACTTAGCCATGTTGAACCTCATCCCACTGGCCTCTGCCCATCGACCCATGCTGTCCAGGTCCCTCTGCAGGGCCTTCATGCCCCCTGGCAAATCGACGCTTCCCCCCAACTTGGTGTTGTTTGCAAACTTACTGAGGGTGCACTCATGCAAATCATCAATAAAGATATTAAAGAGGATGGGCCTCAACACCGACCCTAGGGGAACACCACTGGTGATCGGTCTCCAGCTGGACTTCACTCCATTCACCATTGGGCCCAGCGGTCCAGCCTGTTTTTAACCCAGCAAAGAGTATACCTGTCCAAGCCATGGGCTGCCAGCTTCTCCAGGAGAATACTGTGGGAGACTGTGTCAAAGGCCTTGCTGAAGTCTAGGTAGACTACCTCAACAGCCTTTCCCTCATCCACCAGGCAGCTCACCCAGTCATAGAAGGAGATAAAGTTGGTCAGGAAAGAGTTGCCTTTCATGAACCCATGCTGGCTGGGTCTGATCCCCTGGTTGTCTTGCACATGTTGTGTGATTGCATTCAACATGACCTGTTCCATCACCTTTCCTGGCACCAAGGGCAGGCTGACAAGCCTGTAGTTTCCTGGGTCCTCCTTACAACCCTTCTTGTAGATGGGTGTCACACTAGCAAGTCTCCAATCATCTGGGACCTCTCCGGATGACCATGTGTAGTGGGTTTACGTGGCAAAGTTTTGGTAGCAGGGGGCCATAGGGGTGGCTTCTGTGAGAAGAATCTAGAAGCTGCCCCATATTAGGTAAGGGCCCCACTGCTGACCAGAGCTGAGCCAATAAGCGATGTTGTTTTGCACCTCTGTGAGAGCATATTTAAGACGGGAAAAAAAACGCTGCACCACACAGCAGCTGAGAGAGTGAGAGGAGTGAAGAACAGTCTTGCAGGCACCAAGGTCAGTGAAGAAGGAGGGGGAGAGGTGCTTCAGGTGCTGGAGCAGAAGTCCCCTGCAGCTTGTGGTGAGGACCATGGTGAAGCAGGCTGTCCCCCTGCAGCCCATGGAGTACCACGGTGGAGCAGGGTTCCACCCTGCAGCCCATGGAGACCACGGTGGAGCAGGTAGACCTGCACCGATGGAGGCTGCGGCCTGTGGAAGACCCCCACCAGAGCAGATTCTGAGCCAGACCTGTAGCCCGTGGAGAGGAGACCACGCAGGAGCAGGTGACCTGGCAGGAGCTGCTGCCCATGGGGGATCCAGGTTGGAGCAGTTTGCTCCTGAGGGATGGACCCCGTGGTACAGACCCATATCTGGAGCAGTTCTTGAAGAGCTGCTGCCTGTGGAAAGCCCACACCGGATCAGTTCAGCAAGGACTGCATCCCGTGGGAGGGACCCCACAGCACAGGGGATGAGAGTGACCAAGAAGGAGCGGCAGAGAAGAAGCGCTATAGACTGACCATAGCCCCCATTCCCCCTGTTCCCCTGCGCCGCTCGGGGGGAGGAGGTGGAAGAGGGTGGATGGGGGGGAAGGTGCTTTTGGTTTCTTTCCTTTGTTTCTCGCTTCTCTAGCTTGTTAGTAATAGGTAATAAATCTTACTATCTCCCTACAGTGAGTCTGTTTTGCCTGTCACGATAATTACTGTGTGATCTCCTCATCCTTATCTCAACCCTTGAGCCCTTTTCATCATATTTTCTCCCCGTTCCTCTTTGAGGAAGGGGAGTGAGAGAGCGGTTGTGGTGGAGCTCGGCCTCCCACATGAGTAAAACCACCACACCATGACCACTGACAGATGATGGAAAGCAGCCCAGCAATCACATCCGCTAACTCCCTCAGCACCCTCGGGTGCATCCCATCGGAGCCCATAGATCTGTGGGTGTCTAGCTTGCCTAAATAACCTCTAACATCATCCTCTTCAACCAAGAAAAAGTCTTCCTCTCTCCAGGTTTTCTCTATTGTTTGGCTCGGTAGTGCATGGGGGCTAGCCTTAGCAGTGAAGACTGAAGCAAAGAAGGTGTTTTGTAACTCTGCCTTCTCTGTATCTGCCATCACCAAGGCACCCACCTCATTTAGCAGCACACACACATTTTCTTTAGTCTTCCTTTTGCTGCTATGTCTTTGAAGAAGCCCTTGTTGTTATCCTCGATCTCTCTTGCTAAATTTAATTCTAATCGGACCTTGGCCTTCCTCATTGCATCCTTGCATTCTCTGAAAATGTTCCTATATTCCACCCAAGTGGTCTGTCCCTTCTTCCACAACATGTATGCTTTCTTCTTCTGTTTAAGTTTTCCCAAGAGCTCCTTGCCCATCCACGCAGGTCTCCTGCCCCCCTTGCTTGACTTCTTTCTCGTAAGGATGCACCGATCCTGAGCTTGAAGGAAGTGGTGCTTGAATATTAGCCAACTCTCCAGGGCCCCCTTTCCCTCTAGGGCCCTGGCCCAGGGGATTCCTCCAATTAGGTTCCTGAAGAGGTCAAAGTTAGCTCTCTTGAAGTCCAGGGTTGCAGTCCTACTTTTTGCCCTGCTTTCTCCTCGCAAGATCTTGAACTCCAACATCTCGTGATCACTGCAGTCGAGACTGCCCTCAACCTTCATGTTTCCAACTAGACCGTCTCTGCTTGTTAGTACCAGGTACAGCATTGCCCCTCTCCTTGGTGGTTCACCTGCCTCCTGTGTAAAGAAGTTATCTGCAATGTTCTGCAGTAACTTCCTGGACTGTTTGTTCTGGGCTGTGTGGTCTTCCCAGCAAGTATCGGGGTGGTTAAATTCCCCCTGAACAATCTTTGGGCTAAGCATTGCCACTTCTTCTCCTCCCAGATGTAGGACCAGCAAAGGGTAATAGTCTGAGGGATGAACCAAAGTGGGAAGTCTCCTGCTGATGTCTTTAACCCAGGCCCAAGGAAGGCATCAGACTTCCCTTAGAGGAGGATCCCTTCTACGTACTGAAGTCTTTTCAGTTTAATCTGCAAACTCATATTTTATCTAGCTTTGCTAAGGCCAAGCGGCCCTCTGTTCCCCCTATTGTGGAATCACCCACAACTAAAACATGACTTTTTTTCCTCCTCCCAGTGGTTGCGATACTGGGGGCTGGCCTTTCTGACCCTGGCAATATCTCTGGTGGAGAGGAATCGTCGCCTTCTCCATCCATCTATTGCCTTTCAGCCTCCAGGGTCTCACACCTATTGCTCAGGGCTACCTGATAGCATGAGACAGATGAAGACAAATTTCTCCTGCCACCTCGAGCCTGGATTTGTTTCCATCTGTTCACATCCTTGAAACTTCTGCCTTGTGTCTGCTGGGGAATGGATACTGCATTCCCTTCTTGTTGGGGAATTTCTGGTGCCTCTTCTTGTTTGACAGAGGCCAGAGCTTGGCACCACCCTCTGAATCCCAGATGCCCCTCAGTTTTTCCACTTCTTCTTGTAGCTCAGCTACCATGCTGAGCAGGTCTTCCACCTGCTCACATCTCACGTAATTGTTATCTCTGCAGCTGCCCAAAGATGGTGTGAAGCTTTGGCACTCCCTGCAGCCTGACCTCTGGATGGCTACATGCTTTTTCAGAAGCTCAGTTTGGGTCCCCACCTCCTTTTTGCTAAGCATGGATGTGGCCTTCCGCCAACTGTTTGCCATGACTTGTTTGCCATGAGCTTGCTGCTGCACCCTGCCTGCGTGCACTGCCGCACAAACTGCCATGCCACACCCTGACTGCTGTGCCACACCATGTTTGCCTACCCTGTTTGCCATGGTCCTGGTTGCTCGTGCTCCCCAGGGGATGCCTGTGTACGATGGAGGGGGGGGGAGAAGGAGGGGGGGTGGGTCACTCCTGGCTCAGCCCAGGAAACGAACTCTGTTGTAGAATCCTTTCAGTTTAATTTGCAAACTCATATTTTATCTAGCTCTGCTAAGGCCAAGTGGCCCATTGGGGAAATACATCAAAGCAAAATCTAAAAGTGAAAAAACAGGTCCTACAGAGAATGAAAGAAGAGTGGGACCTTTAAGCCAAAGAGGGCATAATAACCATCTTAATTTTCCTCTCCCAAATGATAGCTTCCTACATAGATGGAGAAGAAAGTTGCCTGCCTTGCTTCCTGATGGTCTCTGTGGAAGCAATAAGCAAAATCGTTTGTGGATTAAAATTGAGATGCTCAAAGGTAACAGAAGTAAGCAAGGGAAGCAGATAGATTCATTTACTTCCCAGTCTGATCCTTCAATATAGAAACACTAATGAAAAACAACTAATGTGCAGGCAATAATAATCACAGAACTTCCTATTTCCTTTCCAGCACTACCTTCTCTGATTTTTGTTCCCTAAATATTAATAGTTCTTAGGGATCCATACTGAAAAGGCAGAGTGAAGTTAAATGAAACTACCCAGTGCTGTTAAGCTCCTTGAGAAATAAAGCTACTGTAAGTAGTTAGGTTTTTAGTGAAAATGCACCTTTTCCTCTTACATCATGGCTTTGAATGCTTTATTCTTAACTGATTTAAAAAGTGTTTGTTATCATGCTGGGAGCCTGGAAGTTCTGCTTATGTGGAGAATTAAGAAGGGCAGGGCGCAAGAAGCAGCAATAATATTCTCTCAGTAATTCAGTACCTCTAACTCTCTGATTTCTTGGTATAGTAATCTGAGAAAATAAGTATGGCAGGATATTGGACAAAATTCCACTTGCACTGGAAAGTCTAACTAAAAACCATTAAACTTTATTCCAGCACCCCAACAAGGAAACTATCAGAAGGAATGACTGTTTCACAGTGGCCAAGTAGCAACGGTACTACTATTGCTAATAACAAATCACAGATCACAAAAAATACTATATTAACCTTCATGTTTCCAACTAGAGCATATCTGCTTGTTAGTACCAGGTCCAGCAGCGCCCCTCTCCTTGTTGGCTCACCTACCACCTGTGTCAAGAAATTATCCGCAATGTTCTGCAGTAATCTCCTGGACTGTTTGTTCTGGGATGTGTTGTCTTCCCAGCAAATAGTGGCCCTACAATCACATCTGCCAGCAACCTCAGCACCCTTGGGTGGATCCCGGTATAGGCTTCTTAGCATAGGCTTAAAATTACGGTAGTAAGCAGAATGCTTTAAACTATTCCACCATTTGTAGAAGTCCAAAATTGTCCTCACTGAAGTCTAGGTACACACTCATTTGATTTTCTTTAAGGACTAAAACAATACTAAGATCTTTTGAAAAGTCCCAGGGTGCAAAACACATTATCCAGATCTGGGATCCTTCTGAGTCTATGCTTAAAGTAAAATGAGTTAGAAACTGGATGACAGTCTCAATCACTGGGTTATGCAAATGCCAGAACTACAAACAGCAGCAGGTGCTAGGCAGAAGACTGCTTGCAGCTTTAAGTCAGGAAATGTCAAGAGCAATATAAAAATAAAACCCCCACCCTTGAAATAAAACAAACTGCACTTCACAGTTTATTTGTGGTGATGGGTTTTTATTTCAGTCTGGAGAGCCATCATACTGTTCAGTTGCAAGGAGTAGTTTTCTTCTACATTTATGCTGTCATTAACAGGCCTATTTGATCTTTCCACACTGATACAGCCTTTAATTGCACCACCCTGGGGGAACTTGATAGTAATATTCAAATTGGTTGCCAAAATTGGAATCATAAACACAATGCAAGAAATTTACAGATTGACTATAAAACAAATCATAGTAACTGACAGGTAGGAAACTACAGGTCTTCTAGCTTGACCTGCTCTTGAGTCATCTCACTTGCCAAAATAAAGGAAATACATGTTTGACTTTATGCTATTGTGATCTGCACTAGTATAAATTCGATTGTGCTATATAAATAAATAAATAAATCTCCAATATATATAAATAAAGTAAAACTTTTTCAAAAATTTTTTTCAAAAATTTAATCATAGAACGGATCTGTCTGTCATCTGTTTCAACCTACTGCTCAAAGCAAGGTCAGCTAGAACAGATTGCTCAAGGCCTTGTGCAATTGGGTTTTGAAAATCTCCAAGGATGGAGACTCTAAAACCTCTCTGAGCAACCTGTTCTGTTGTTTGACTGTTCTCACAGTAAAAAAGCTTTTCCTTATGTTTAGATGGAATTTCCTGTATTTCAATATGCGTCTGTTGCCTCTTGTCCTTTCACTGGGCAGTACTGAGGAGTCTTGCTTTGTATTTATTACCTCGCAACCACGTATTTATGCACATTGATAACATTACCCCCACAATCCCCCCAGCTTTCTGTTCTTGAGGCTAAATAGTCCTAGCTCTCTCAGACTTTTGTTATATGTCAGATGTTTCAGTCCCTTAATCATTTTAGTGACTGTTTGCTGGATTCACTCTATAAGTCTCTCTTTTACTGTGAACCCTAGAACTCAACACATCACTCCAAATGTGATCTCACCAGCACTGAGGTGGAGGGGAAGAATGACCTTCCTCAACCTGCTGGCAATATTGCTCCTGATTGTGAGTCACTTAGCTATGACATTAGCTAGCTCCCTCACCTCTCACGGATATATCCCATCAGGTTCCAAAATCTTGTTTATATCCAGTTTGTTTAAATGTTTCCTAACCCTCTCCTACTCTACTGAGAGTAAGTCTTCACTGCACCAAACTTTGCCACTTGCCTCAGAGGCTTGGGAATCCTTATGGCAGATCTTACCAATAACAAAGCATTGAGTACTTAAGCCTTTTCTGTGCCCTTTGTCACCAGTTCCCCTGGCACATTCAGCAAAAGGGTTCACAGTTTCCCTAATCTTTGTTATTGTTCTTTGTAGATGCCCATTTTTTGCATGTCTTGCCAGATTCAATACCTGGTTGGTTTTTGCTTTCCTAAACCTACATGTGCATAGTCAAGACAGTGTCTCTTTATTCCTCCCTGGTCACCTGACCATGCTTCTACCTCATGTATGTTTCCTTTTTATGTTGGAGTTTAGTCAGCTCTTCATTCATCCCTGCAGGCTTGCTGCCACTTTTGCTTGAATTTTTGGGCTCTGGGATGGACCATTCTTGAGCATAAATGTATAAAAATAAAAGAACTTATAAATATTTCTTTCCATATAACTTGCATTAGAAATGTTTTTCTTAAATCATAGATAGCTCAGCATTGGCACATTCTATTGTTTGTAATCAAAGCTGTTGCATAAACTGGCACTTCTTCCAGTAAGGCAATATCAACTCAGTAATAAAGTGTGAATTAACACGTTGAAAAGCTTGAAAATCAGCAGTCCAAAAGAAGACGAAAGATCTACATTAGTTATTTTCGTGTCCCTGAGGAGACAGTATCCAATATTCTCCTCTCATTATTCATCACCCATTGTAGTTCAGTATATTCTACCTTATGTGGCTTTCAAAGCAAACCATATTAGCTATCTAATCTACAGTGACATATTTCTTCTGCTTTAACACTGGAAGTACAGTCTTTGTGCATTCTCAAGTCTGTCTAACAGTCCCTTTCCCTCAGGACAAAGCAAGCCCACTTCTGAAATATCAAAAACCACAACAGTCCCAGGGGGACCTTCAAATCAGCTCTTCATGTGGATTTTTTTATGTTAAGTGAGGTAGAGAGCAATAAGCATGTGGCTGCCTCTACCATCTGCTCTGGCCCAAGACTGCTCCTGTTGGGCTGCTGGGGCCCAGACCAATGCCTGGGGACATCCCCCAGCCCAGGCTGGGGGTTGCAGCTGCCACTTTCCCTTTTGCTGGTTTAGCCAGTAGCAAAACTGAGCAAGTATCCTAGAAACACACAGACAGAGAGAGACAGACAGACAGACATACAGACAGAGAGAGAGGACACTGACATGACTGGTCACACAGGCTGCCCCAGTGAAGGACTGCCTTCAACAGCAGTTACACACAGGACTGACATAAAACAGACATAGACAGCCTTTTTCCTCTCCAGCTGGTAGAGATACAAGTTCACTGTTGAAGACATGCACACAGCATATTCACAGATCCTCTGAGTACCAGGCATGGCCTCTCTGTTTGTCTAGCACCCCCCACTCAGATCCTCGAGTACCAGTGCAGCCCACAGAGGTCCACCTAGCATCCCTGCCAGGATACTGGGCCCCTTACCCACCTATTCACCAGCTAGTCCAGCTTGAAGTTCACATGCACTCACACACTCGTCCCTCAGGCATACCACATTCACAGGCCCCTTGGGCGCACCAGCATGGAGCCCCTGCCTGGATCTGAGGCTCCTGCTACTTGCCAGCTAGTCCAGCTTAAAGTTTGCTATTGAACAGACATACACAATAGGTCTGGGGATGATACAGCCACTCAGTCCCTTGAGCAGCTGGCAACAGGCACACAGACTGCAAGCCACGGCCCTGCTCCAGCTGATGGTGCAGAGCCCTCACCCGCCTCACTCACTCCGGTCCCCCCTCAGAAGCTGGTTTGGGAAAATATACCACTCCAACCCCATGGCTGGGAGTAGAAGACCCCACTCGCTCCAGTAGCTGGCACCACAGGCCAGGGACTACTGCACCCCAAGTCTGACTCCAGTAGCTGGCACTTGGTTTGTTCACACTGGTCTCCCCAGCAGTTGGTGCCCTGGGCTCAGAGTTTGTAGGATCCCTTTCAGATCCAGGCAGCTACAGCCCCTCCAGCTACTGATACTAGGACCCCTACTTGCTCCAGTAGCTGGCAATAGCTGGAGCCACCTGTACAGAAGATGAAATTCTCTCCAAGTCTGTGAAGTATCCCCATGATACTGCTTTAATTATACTCAAGACTCCAGTTTGCTGAACCATAAACAACCAGACTTAAAAACATACTGCCATTAAGGATCTTGACCTACTTTCCCAAAGAAAAAATATCCTGGCTGATATCCACCGTTAATTATATACTAACTAAACAAATACCCCTGCAGTTATACAGAGGAGGTAAATTGTGTATTTTTATCCACAACCTGGCAATCTTTGAAGAAGTGTTCTATAGATTCCATCCCAGGAACTGCTGAAGTGCACTAATAGCTAAAAGCTCTATTTTAGTCACATCTCTTCCACCCAAAGCTTTTAACAAGGTTAAATTTAAATGAATATTGTCTTCCATAATGCACATTTCATAAACAGTGTAGAATACTGTTCAGTGAAGGACTTTATGCATCAGAGGAAAACTTGTAGGAACTAACTCTTATGTAGAATGTTTGATATAAACCTGTTTTATGCAAAGAGACAGAGAAAGATCATATTGTGAGATCAGTCATTCCACCATACTAGCTAAATGCCAAGAAAAAATGAGATCTATTGCAATAAGTAGTATATGAACACAACAGCTGTCCATGCTTCATAGAACAGAAAGATTTAGAGTAACATTTTCTTCTCATATATTACTATAATAAAGAACATTTTTTTTCTCCTGTCGCACTGGAGTGTTCAGTTAAGTATAGTAATACTGATTTCACACACTTGTCATAGCAAGAGATACAAAGACAAGATGTATGCAATATCACTGGTTTGGGGATATTCTAGGAGGCATGCTGGCCCTGTGAGAAGCCAGTCATGCTTATAGCAGCTCGGTATAGTTGACCAGTGACAGCAATACTTTGCTATCCCCTCCCCACACTTCTCACAACAGTCCTTAGAAGAGATACTATACCGAATGGGATGTCTTTCATTTCTGGCTCTGTATCATTTACATACCAGTTCTGTAAGTCCACCCTTATCACAAAGTGACAAGAGAGATGAAAATTTAACGGACTCTCCATCCCATGCTCTGTCCCACTGGGAATACATAAGGTTGCTGAACATTCAAGAAGATGATCAGCATGAAAACTGAGTTTAAGATTTGTAACTGACAGATGTAAAGCAGTAATATTTTTACATTCTCTCCTATTCTTGCTTTCATCTCCCAGCTCCTGTATACATATAGACAAATGCACCATTTCACTTACATAACCATTTTTCTTACATTTATATTTTTTTGCAGATTTTTCTTTTCTTGTCCCTGTCTTATCCCATAGCTTTGGGTCATATTCCTTATACTAAAAAAAAAATCAAAAACATAAAAAGAATCAGTCTGGAGCTGCTACTTAAGTCACTCTCATACACATCCAACAGTTACTTGATGTTTTTTGACAGAGATACAGTATTCTTAATAGTTTTGTTAACACAACACGTATGATGCAAGTATTTGGGTCAGCCAGCCATTTCATGAAAAAAAACTTTAAAAAGTAATCCCACTGGTTTATAGCACAATCATCCCTTGAAAGCCTAATTTTCACCAACCTTTCTCAGGCAGAATTACTTTCTAGGACAACTCTCAGCTTCCAAAAGCTAGATACTGACTGAAAAAACACTTACATGTACTAGCTGCTTGGTCACCACTGGGTGTGTAACCTACCTCAGTTTATTATAATGGGCATTTGGAGGTGCTAGCCAAGCTCAGCTGCAAGCTGCACTCCATATGTGTTATGAACATACAAGAAGGGATGAAATGGGGAAGTGAGGCATAGAAAGGTGAATAATTAGCTTGAAGCACAAATGCTTTTTATAACTACTGCTCCAACTCCTATACCTTAAGCCCTATACAAGGCTACTAATGTGGTCAAAGTTGGCTTTTTCACAGAATGTTTGAGGTTGGAAGGAACCTCTGGAGGTTATCTAGTCCAAACCCACTCCTAAAGCAAGGCCACTGAGAGTTGGTTGCCCAGAACCAAGTCCAGATGGTTTCGGAAGATCTCCAAGGAAGGTGACTCCACAACCTCTCTGGGCAACCTCTTCCATTGCTCAGTCTTCCACACATTAAAAAAGTGTTTCCTGATGTCCAGACAGAACCTCCTATCTTTCAGTTTGCGCCCATTGCCTCTTATCCTGGCACTGGACACCACCGAACAGAGCCTGGCTCTGCTCTCTTTGCAGCCTCTTTCCAGCTGTTTATAGACATTGAAAAGATCCTCCTAAGCCTTTTCTTCTCTAGGCTAAACAGTCCTAACTCTCTTAGTCTTTTCTCATAGGAGAGATGCTCCAGTTCTATAATCATCTTTGTGTCCCCTCTTTGGACTCTTACCAGTTTGTCCATGCCTCTCTTGTACTGTGGAGCCCAGAACTTGACACAGTACTCCAGGTATGGCCTCACCAGTGCTGAACAGAGGGGAAGGATCACCTCTCTTGAACTGCCGATGATACTTTTTCTAGTGCAGCTCAGGATATCATTAGCCTTATTTGCTGCTCTAAAGGCACATTGCTGGCTCATGTTCAATTTGGAGTTCAGCAGGATCCACAGGTCCTTTTCAGCCATCCTGATGTCCAGCCAGGCAGCCCCCAGCATGTACAGGTGCCTGGGGTTGTTTTTCTCCAGGCACAGGAATTTGCACTTCTCATTGTTGAGCTTCAAGAGGTTCCTGTCAGCCCATTTCTCCAGCTTGTTGCAGTCCCTCTGGATGGAGGGATTCTATATATTAAAACATATATAATTACCTAAAACTGTAATTATGTAATCCTTCTAAGGACTAAATCTTTAAATTAAAAAACAAAAAAAAAAAACTACTGTGACTACAACAACAGTCATTGTCATCAGATGAGTACAGCTGTAGCCCTTCAAGTCTTCCTGCTTTAGCCTGATGGCCTTCTGACAAAGTTTGAGGGGACAGTTTTTCATTAAAGCTGACATTGTGTCACATGCAGTGCACCATATATTGAATCTACTTCCAAAGCCACACATCTCTCGTTCATGCCACATTTTTTTCTTGACCTTCTGCTCCCATTCACCTCTGTGTTTTGTCAAAAGTAGATGTCTATATTTGAGCATTACTTTATTTATGCATTAGTGTGATAGACCAGAAAAGAGAACTGAATGGCACTATAACTAAGCTGAACCATCTTTCCCATGCCAAATTAGTTTTAAACAAATATTCAGGTGTTTCATCTAGTTCACTTTATGACTAAATGAATGCAAACAGAGCATGGGGAACAGAGAGATGCGAGCAGGCTAAGGCCTTCTGTTGCCTTATATTGTTCATGAAACCAGGACATGGGTAAGGTAATCACCACCTATAATTTGTTTACATATTAGATTTCTTTATTAGTCAAAAGGAAGAAAAACAAATCTGAGGACAACCTGAGAAAAGAAAAGAAACGTATAGGGTTGTTCCTTTTAGTGTCAATATGATTTCATTCCCTTTAAGTAAAATTTTGTTACTTATTGGCTAGCAGACTGAAACAGGAAATTGTCTAAACCTTCTTGGTTTCTAACAAGAAACAATGTAATTTCCATTCTCTGCCTTCTGACTGGCACCCTTTCAGCCCATGGACTAAGCAGTTTTCCTAAATGCTGAAATATTGTCAGATTTCTGTTTTCTTATCGATCATAGAATGTCTCAGGTTGGAAGGGACCTTAAAGATCATCTAACTCCAACCCCCCTGCCATAGGCAGGAATGTCACTCACTAGATCAGGTTGACCAAGGCCCCATCCAACCTGGTCTTGAACACCTCCAGGGATGGGGCATCCACAACTTCTCTTGGCAAGCTGTTCCAGTGCGCCACTACCCTTACAGTGAAGAATTTCCTCCTAATGATCCAAATCTATCTAGATCTAAATCTATCTACTTTTTGTTTATTCCCCCTTGTCCTAACATTATCTACCTGTGTAAAGAATCTTTATCTTTTTTTTTTTTTTTAAGACCCCTTCAAGTATTGAAAAGCCTCAATGAGGTCTCCCCGGAGCCTCCTCTTCTCCAGGCTGAACATCCCCAGCTCTCTCAGCCTTTCTTCATAGGAGAGGTGCTCCAGCCCTCTGATCAACTTCGTGGCCCTCCTCTGATTGTTCTTTCATCCCTTTCTATCTACAAATTACACTCTTCTAAAAAGAAAATACTGAAACAAAAAGACCTCAAAAGCATCCCAATGCAGCTAAAGTATAAAACCAGAATTTAATGATATTTCCAGTTAACAAAGTCAATAGCTGAAAAGGGCATAACTTTAGGCAGTCGTTTCTAGGAGTGGAGTTCTTCGTCTAGCCAGTTACAATCTCTTCCACAAAAGACTCTAAATGTAGTAGGTGTGAAAGAAAACTTTAAATGTGATAACAAGTCTGCAAAATGCCAGGACCAGCTGGTTTACTGTACTTAATATGACAATATCAAACTCATAACAACTCAAAGCACACCAGGAAGAGAAACTCATTTTATAGTATTCTATGGAATTGATTAATGTCTGCATCAGCAGACATATTTTGTTTGAATGTTGCATCAGATAGTCCTTTTCCTATACTGTACACACTCTCTTCATTACACTGCAAATTCTTTCTTATTTCACTGCACAGCAAATGCTCTCCTATACCTACACATTCAAGTGGGTTCTTTAAACAATAATCTGTAAGAATACATGGAAGCAGTGTTTGCACCTTTAAGGATATCTGATCAAAGACTTTTCCAATGTAACAAGGGATAGTAAGAAAGGGAGGAAGCCATAAACAAAAAAACATACAGGGACCAAACCTGACTGACACAGTAAGGGAGGCCGCGATGAAAACAAATCTGGTCAGTTGCACTAACTGGCACATGAGAGTGTGAGACTGCTTATCCCAGTCAGGTTACCTGAACAGGGATCCTGTCAGTTGGAAAACTAAGGGAAAATGAGAAAACTGGAAACAAAGTATACAGAGACACAGACCTAACAAAACAAACATGGAGACAATGACAAGAAAGAAATCTCACTAGTCACGTAAATTGATTAAGAAACTACAGGTGCTGCTTCCAGGAAGATCAGCATGGACTGTGGCGCCGGTAAGATGAAGGAACAGAGCGGGTTTAGACAAAAAAAGGTACAAAAGTGGCTGGTCATGTGTAAAACAGAGATGGTCAGTATGTTTGTCTGGCTGAGCCCTGCACTTGATTGCTGCAGACAGTCCAATCTCATTATATCTTCTTATTAAACCTTTCCTTAACTATCCCTGTGCGCAATCTCACCTTCTATCCCATGTGTATGCATGCCACAAGGGCTAAGTGCCAGCTACCGGCAAGACCTGTATGTGTGTGTCTCCAGCTACTGGATTGGGAGAGTGGGCATATCTGGTCGCTGGTGCCAGCTACTGGAGTGACTGAGTGTCCTAGCCTCAGTAGTTGGAGGGACCATAGCTCTCTGGATCTAGGAAGGGTCCTACAGACTTTGAACCCAGACTGCCAGCTACTGGAGTGGAGTGGACTAGGTGCCGGCTACTGGAGTCAGACTGAGGATCTAAGCACACCCAGCCTGTGGTGCCAGCTACTAGAGCGAGTGGCAGTCTTAGCATCAGCTATCGGAGTGAGTGAAGGTCTTTAACTTTCAGCCACTGGTGCAACAACAGTGTGTGCCCCCAAAACTGGCTGCTTCGGAGGACTGGGGTGAATGAGGGGCTCAGCACTGGTGCCTGGTGCAGGGTCACATGTCACAGCCCACGTGCTTGGTACCAGCTGCTGAGGGTAGGCCAAGCATCTGTATCTTCATAAAATCTGGTGTACATAGGTCATGTGTATGTATACACTAGCAAACTTCAAGCTAGATGAGCTGGTGAGTAGGGGTGCCTCAGGTCCAGGCCAGAGTATCAAGTGGGCAAGGGCACATTCTGGTATTCAGGAGGGACATGAGTGAGTGGCACCTGTGGGATGAGTGTGTGAGTGCTGCGCGTTTTCAGTAAGCATCAAGCTGGACCAGTTGGCAAGTAGGAGATCCAGGGGACAGGTAACAGGGCTCAGGATCCAAGCAGGGGTGCCAGACAGACAGAAGGATTGCGCCAGTACTCAAGGGATCTATTAATGTGTGTGTGCTTGCGAACCTAAATATATAATGGCTGCATTAACACCCTTCTAGCATCCCTACCAGCTTTTGTTTTAGGCAAGTCCTACGTGTAGGTGCTAATGAAGGCACTACTTTCTGGCAGTACGCTGTGTGGGCCTGTGGCATACATACTTGGCTTCACTACTGGCTGAACCTACAAAGGAAAAATCATCAGTTACAGCCCTAAATCTGGACAGAGACCCCAGGTTCCTGGGATGAGCTCCAGCAGCCAGGGAGGAGGGAGTCCTTGGCTGGAGAGGCTAGGAGAGGTAGCCACACAACATCCTTTAGCACTGCTTCTTAATTTAGAGTCAGTGGTTTTCTTTCTTGTCATCACCTTGCACTGGCCATGAATTTCATTCTCTCTTGCCCTATATTCATTTTATTTGGAAAGGTTTGAGTATCATTCTCCAGAACTAAGCCTAGAAAAAGCAAAAAATGCACAAGGATACCATCCCCTGTGACCAAGCTATTTGCTATGAATTGTGTTTTTCACAAAAAGCATTCACCTCTAATGTAGCTTGCTGACAAACTTTTCTACCCTATAAATGATAGAAATCAAATCAGTGAATTCATGAGCAATGTCAGTGGATTCTGTCTTTGTTAAACAAAGACAAAAGAAATACAATCAAGCAACAAAAATATTATTTTGGCTGCTCAGAGATCATGCCTCTCTCTAAATTCCATCACTAACTCTCCAGGGTTGTGACACTGCAAAAAAGGCAAGAGAAGCATGGAGGAAACACAAAACACTTTACAAAGTCTCCCTCAGTTCTCTCAATTTTTTGGTGTCTTCTAACAGTAGAAGAGTATAGTGGATGTATTGGGTTTATGTGGCAAGGGCTTGGTAGCAAGGGGGCTGCAGGGGTGGCCTCTGTGAGAAGAGTCCAGAAGCTGCCCCATGCTAGATAAAAGCCAGATTCAGACAGCTCCAAAAGGGACTCACTGGCCGGAGCCAAGCCAATAAGCGATGTTAGTTGTGCATCTGTGAGAGTATATTTAAGAAACAGAAAAAAACTGTTGCACAGTAGCAGCTGGGAGAGAGGAGTGAGAAACAGCCCTGCAGATACCAAGGTGAGTGAAGAAGGAGGTGAAAGAGGTGCTCCAGGTGCTAGAGCAGAAGTTCCCCTGCGGCCTGTAGAGAGGCCCATGGTGGAGCAGGCTGTACCCCTGCAGCCCATGGTGTACTGTGGCAGAGCAGACCTCCATGCTGCAGCCCATGGAGGAGCCCATGGTGGAGCAGGTGGACTGGGCCTGCAGGAGGCTGCAGCCTATAGAGTCCTCTCTGGAGCAGACTACAGGATGGACCTGTAGCTTGTGGAGAAGAGACCACGCAGGAGCAGGGGGTCTGGGGAGAGCTGCCATCTGTGGGGGACCCATGCAGGAGCAGTATGCTCCTGACAGATGGACCTTGTGGTACAGACCCATACAGGGGCAGTTCTTGAAGAGCTGCTGTCTGTGGGAAACCAACGTAGGATCAGTTTGCAAAGGACTACATCACATGGGAGGGACCCGACATTGGAGCAGGGGCAGAGAGTGACCATGAAAGAGTGGCAGAGACAAAGTTTTACGGACTGACCACAACCACCATTCCCTGTTCCCTACGCCACTTGGGGAAGAATTTATAAGAGGGTGGATGAGACAGCGGGTGTTTTCAGTCTGCTTTTAGTTTCCGACTGTACTAGTCTGCTAGTGATAAATTATATTAATATCCCTATGCTGAGTCTGTTTTGCTCATGACAGTAATTGTTGAGTGATGTCCCTGTCCTTATCTCCACCCTTGAGCCCTTTCCATCTTATTTCCTCCCCCTTTTCCTTTGAGGATGGGGAGGGGGAGTCAGAGAACAGTTGTGGTTGAGTTGAGCTGCCCAGCAGGGTAAAACTGGAAACTGGAATAGACCTGATTTTGGTGAGTATGCTATTTTGGACAGTACCTAACAACCATTACAATTACAGCACTGATCAACATACCAATCAAAGGAATTTTAAGACTAACGCATGTTTATCAGATGTAGTCTGTATAGGTAGCCAATTAAAAGCACACTAATTACTGACAAATCTTCTTCCTGAAAGTAATAATCTCTACCTGTGCAGACTGCATAAGGTCACTTTAGCCTTTCCGCTAGGATCTTGTTTGCTGATGACAGTTTAAGATGGATCAGCCCTGTCCTCAAACCACCAGCTAAACTAGCATCCAATGTACTCTGGAATTTAAGTCATTAAATATAGTTAGTATATTACGCATCTCACATCTAGGTTAGATGTGAGTGTACAAGGCACTTGGTACTGGGACAGCTTCTATACAAAAAAGCTAAATTCTTTTCGTTTTGCAGATTTTAACTTAAAAGTTTGCACAAACTGCCTCTGTAAATGAACTGGAATGAAGATCAACGCCTAAACTGCCTTGGATGAAATGAGGCAATTCAGCATAACTGAGTACACATCCATTCTAAAAAGCAAAACTGGAAGGGGAAGCCCAATATGATATAGAAATAAGATCAGCTCAAATTGAAATGTTATGCCCACATGAAAACATTCTGCCACAAAAATAATTTAATAAGAAAATTTTACCTCAGTTTAAGGCACATAAAAGAACACACAATAATAATAATACACAGCAGCTTTTGTTCCCCATAATCTGACCAAACCCCTTTTCATTTCTTTAATGTTCCTTAATCCAAAAATTATTCTCCTTTCTTCCTTTTCCTCTGTCCTTTTTATTAAGTCCAACTATTTTTTGTATTGGTTACCATTACCATTCTGGACTTTGCTTGCACTAATTATCTCTCTCCTTGCCAGCAAGAAGATGGCTGCTTTGTGGATATGTGCAGTATCAAGATTCATCAGCAAAAAGATCACAAGGAAGAGAACAGTACATTAAAAGAAGAGCTGAAAACTACAATTGTGCAGTGATATAGTGAGATTAAGATTCAGCAATTCAATTTCTTTAAGTAGTAAACAAGAGAACAGAATACAAACTATTAGAAAAGATACTAAGATCAGTATAGTTGATAATATTTTGTGTCCATGAGACATTAAAAACCCATTCAGTTTCCTTAGCTAGAAAGGTCAGTTGAGACCTCTGATGAAATAAAAGAACAAATCAAAGTAACAGCATGTGTATTTGTTAGTTTCACGAAATGTGTGTTCTGTAGACTACTGGTTAAGAATAAAAAGGAGTCAGTAATGCAGAAGCTCCCCACGATTTGCTATTTCGCACAATGTGGGAAACAGTGTGCCCTTGGCATAGCTACCATATTAGTGAATCAAATGTGAATCATGCTTGGAACAGTAGGACCTAGAGATTTCAACTGTGATCAGAGATCATAGAATCATTTAGGCTAGAAGAGACCTCTGAGATCAAGTCCAACAATTAAGCTAGCACTGCAAAGCCTACCACTAAACCATGTCTCTTAGCACCACATCACACATCTTCTAAATACCTCCAGGGTTGATGACTCAGCTACTTCCCTGGACAGCCTGTTCCAATGCTTCAAAACCCTTACAGTGAAGAAATTTTTCCTAATATCCAACCTAAAACTAAAAGTTGAAATTGTAGTGCAATTCTATAATCTAGCAAGTATATAGTTGAAGCTTACCTTCAAGTCAAACATAGCAGCTTTGGTGAACTGTAGGTCCTTTATCTGTTGTCTCCAGATGGATTTCTTTTGCAGGTTTAGAATTCAAACCAAGAGACCTCCAAATGCAAAGCAATGTGTACTACAGAACACAGACATACATACACATAGGAAAAGTCACCTGAGTTTTGCTTTAAGTTCTACAGACGATCTTTATAAAAGGTTAGTTTCATCATATACATACTGTATAGGAAACATAGTTCTACCACATGAATAAATACTTGTAATATATTTTTATACATAAATCTTGTCTTTGAAAACTTACCAATGCACAATGTATCTAAGGCTCACTAAGCACTTTCAGATTTGTAGTAGTTGCTACATCTGAAAAAGGCATTAGTAAAGTTTGTTTCACAGATCTTAACAGGTGGACAACCTCTCAAACTTTCAATAGCTTCCCTCCTCCATAAACATATGCTAGCTTTTCTTTCACCTCCCTCCTTTTACACTTCATGTTTTTATATTGTCGTCTTTGAAAAAGGAACAAAAGTATCAAGAAGACAAACAAATATTCAGTTCAGCACCTTTCGGACTTAACAAAATTCTATTAAGTACTCAGGGTAGATTTGGTTGGCATCGAAGATAACAAAGATCTTTGGGTTCCAGGTATTATCCACACAGCTGTCATACAAGTTCACAAAACTTCCATCTTTTGAAGGAGGTCTCATGTATTTTGAATCACCATTAATATAGTCACCAGTCAATACGCGAGCAAGAAACATGACTTTATCTGGTCTATGTGGATGAGGCTGCAGATTCACACCATGAATCTGAAAGGTATTTCCATGATTCATGTCCTCTTTGCAGAAACGACTGGAATATGATGCATCTCTTGCAAAATAGGTCCCTTGAAAATTAAAAAAAAAAAAAAAAAGAAAAAATAATTATCTGATGACATTCTTATTGTGACAACTTAACTGATTCAGGTAATGCATGGATATAGGTATCAGAATAATGAAAGATGTCTGTCCATTTATGTTCAGCAGCAATCACTTTTTTCCCTAAATTGTTAAAACTACAGTAACATGAACAAATATTTAGTGTGAACTTTTTTAATAGGGACACTGACCTTGTAACCAACATTGCTTTGCTGTTCATCTGTCCCCCACCCCAGCCCTAACAGCCACTTGCACCGATTACGTTCTTTATTGTATCCTAACTTTCTTAATTATACTTGATGTAAAAGCAAAGCTACATTAAACAGCTCCCAGAAAAACAAAGAGTGCAAAGAACATTCTATAGGGAACATGTAACAACGTTGAACTAACTGTTTGGATCGCCAAACTGCTGTGTGTGACAAAAACACTTACCTTTTCCATATACAGCAGCATGTATCCCATTTATTCTCCAGTCAAAATTATGAATACATATTGCTTCTACAAATTCATTACTGGTGCCATGAAATAACATCTGCTCGTTAATAGTTGGGACACCTCTTTTCTTCTTCAGTTGAGCTTTTTTCCTAAAGAGAACACACAATACAGTATTACAAACATTCACACAAACAAATCAAGTTTCTACGCTGAAAACACTGCAGGGAGAACAGACCTAAAACACTTCATAAATTCCACTTTTGCAAGTGTCTAGATGATTACAGCTTTTAAAAGAGATCAGAATTGTTTAGGTACATATTTAGATATTGCACATCTGTATGTTGTAGACTATTTTCAGAAGTAATCTACGTTTAGGAAAAAAGGTATTTAAAAAATTTTATCAACTTTGTTCACGTGACGTTAGTTTCAATACAGTCATTTCCTGAACATACATTTTGAAAATAAAAAGCGCTGTTCTCCTATTTTGTGTTTTTCGTTCTCTTCATCTGCTTAAATAGTATGGTTGGAGGGATAGCAATGTTAGTAGATTATTAAGAGTAATTATCCTGGTAAAATAGCAAAAACCTTAAAAATAAAATTACCTTAGTGTTCAGGTAGAATTTCTTCAACATGATCATGGTTTTTTGAATTTATGGTTCATATACTTTCTAAAGAGCTACGTCTTGTGTTCTATCATTCTAGAATTTTGGTGGAAAAAAAACACTAAACTTTTATACTACAGGTGAACCTGTATTACAGATTTATGGGCAGAAAGCCATATAACACCTACAATTAAAGAACAAATGTATTTTTCATCAACCTTTTTTCAAGCGACTTTCTATCAACTGCATTTTCCTAAGATCCCTGAAGAACTGGACTGTGGAGCCACATCTAAATCACTAAGCTGTTTATAGCTATGATCCCTTGACTGTCCAGACAAGGATAAGCTGAAGTATATCATAGCTTTGTCCTTGCTTATGTACCTGAATTTTCTTCCCATAAAAACCACAGTGCCTGGTGCAAGAGAAGGCACATATTTAGGTTTATCAAATTAAGTAATCTGCTTATAAATCTGCTTCAAGTCTGTAGTACAGACTTGAACTGGGGAAGCATTCTCAGGGACTACAGTTTGGAGAATTCAGTCAGTTCTATCAACCAAGTCCAGGGAAAGAGACAGGCAGCGAAGATTCGAAGATTCTTCATTGTATTAATGGCGCTATATTTCAATTATTCTGGATTTATAAATAAATACATTTCACAGGATTGAAAACCTTGCAGTATTTAGCTATTAGTATTTAGAAAGATATGTTTATTTTGTTTTACTGTTCAAAAGTAATGTATACTTCACAAACAACTGTGACAGCAAGATATTACATATCAATTTATATGCAACTTCTTGGATTAGAACAATACTTTAAGATAAATTCCAGCATCTTTCAATGCATGTTTCATCTGTGCTACATTTATATCTAATGCATTTAAACAAGTATTACAGTTCTGCACCTGTAGAAGTTAAGAGTCTTGAAAACAGAACACACGCAGAAGAATGACAGATGAGCAAATGAAGAAAAAATTGTTAAAACTAACACATTTTAATTAAATAACAATAAAAGCAGCTAAACATTTTCCTACTGAAAGCCTTCAAGATTTGCTCTGTTAACAACTGTAAACCTGTTGGCTTTAAAAATAATCTCACCTGCAAAAAAACTCCCATAAGTCTAGATTTTGTATTCTCTTAATCCTTTTAATTCGGTGGCTATCCATTGTTTTTCCAAAGAGACCAGAAACTTCAATATATTCATTTGTTTTCTTTTGCAAAGGAATAAGCTGGGGAAAAAAAAGAGGTTAGTACATTTTCAATATGAAGTATTATTTCATTATCATGTGGTTTTGTCCAACTTGTATACCAACTCTTACCTGATATGGCTCCTCAGGATTTACATTCTCCCAGTGTGAAGGAACAGGGATAGCTTCATTGTCACAAATGACGCTTCAAACAACCAAACAAAAAAAGATAAAAACACATCACATCAAGGAAAAGAGTTATTTTCTTCCTCCAGTCAATCTCCTGCTTCAAACAATACAGTAAGCAAAAAAAAAAAAAACCTTACACAAAATTACTTAGGGTTTTAATTCAAACAAAGCCTGTTGTCAACAAGTAAGGTCAAACACAAAGGTCTTACTTCGTATTCAAATTGTGCTTTAGCTTATTATAAACAAACCATGGTAATGAACAATTTTATTACACCATCTATCCAATAAAAGATAGAAATTTAAATCAAAAGAAACGATCATAAAGGTCTGCAACATCTGGAGAGCAACACTGATTTAGAAATGTGAGAGTGCACATACAGCCCAAATGTTCCAACGAATCAGGAAATAAAACTAGTCCAAACCTCTGAAAATCAAGCCCTCATTTGAAGTATTTAAAATCATCATGGTAGAAATACACACTTGAAAAGTTTGGTTGAATTTGGTCTCACAACATCAATAAAAATGTATTTTAGGCAAGTACACCACATATGTAGTATCTTTTAAGCCCAAAAACAGGGACAAAAGGAAGCAATCAGAAACTAAAGAATGGTGTCAGCATGTGAAAAAAGAATATTTTGATAAAGTATTGGATGCAATTATTCAATAAACAAAAAGTGAAACAGAATTGCCTCATTATTGGATGTACACTTCTGGGAACATCCACTGAAAAACAGCTGATACTTCAAAAAAAAAAAAACAGCCCTCTCCTGAATGTCAGTTTAAAAAGTTTGCTAAGAACATTTCTTACTATAAATGCCAATTTTCTTTTTGAAAGAATAATGAGACAACATTCAGAATTAAAGTTATTTCTAAGTACTGTTTCGGAAAAAAATAACCCACAATCCAGATAGTCAATTTTATCTGCAATAGTATCACTGCATATTTACCATTTATTGAATATCAGATTTACATCACCAGAGCTTTACATCCAATCACTGATCAAAAAGTAAGAAACTTGCAATCTAAAGCAATTAGATTCATTAAAAAATCGTGTCATTAGGATGCAATTTCTGGTCATTTCAAAACATTTTAGAGTAAATGATTAAAACATGTAGGCAAGAAAATATAACTTTTTACTGTTACAATATTCCTTCTAAATAATTTATGAAGTCATGTTACAATGGACCAAGCTACTCCACTTTTTGCTGCTGTTTCTCCAGTTCTCTAATCAGCAATTCTGATTCAACAGGTACATTCAACAGCAACAGGTACATTCGACAGCAAGTGCCTCCAGTAGCTAAAGTGTGATATAGATTTAAGAATCTTGCCAAATGATATCAGTATTCAGTATGCCTTGCCTCTCCTACTACAAGTTCCTTACTTTCTAAAAAAAAAAAAATACATATATATAAAAGAAATTTAAAAAAAAATTGTTACTCTCCCTCTAAAATTTTTCACTTGACTTGCTCTCCCACTTTAGTCCGCCTCTCACACTGATGCAAAAAGTAAATAAATATAAACAATACATATAAAACATTTTTCTTTAATTTTACTTAGAAAAATCTGGACTAAAATCAAAATAAGGAGGCTTCACTTTATTTCCTTACCTGAAAGCACTGATAGAAAAGGGAGCTCGCTTTATTGGACGTTGTTTAAGGGTAGTTAGGTTGGTTTGTTTCATCACTGAGAATAAAACAAGAGTTAGGATGAATGTTTCTGGGATTCATAGGGAATGCATATAAAGCATTTACTTTTTTTTTTTTTTTTTTTTAAATAACACTACTACACCAAAAGTTGCTTGACAGGAATTCCTATTTCAGCAATTAACAAATATGCATTTTAGATAAACTCGAAATACTGGCCTCAGAATCTCTGCCATTTATGAGTTGACAAAACTTGCAAATACTATACAAACCAAATGTTTATTGTTAGAACACTGTTCTAACAGCCACTATTCAGACCCATTAAATCAATGGCAAAAGTTAGACTGACTTTAACACTACTAGGATGACTTAAGATTGTTCTTAATGCAAAATTTCATGATCTACAAACAGTACAATAGAAAATGTCATTTAACATTTGCATTTAATGTTGCTTTTATTCCAGATGTGAAACTTTTTTTTCTTTAACAGACATTTCAACATAAATAAACATCAAACTCCTTGTACTGTTACATGCTACTTTATTCCAAGTACATCACTGTTTTACCCACTCCCTTTTATCCGTATTTGAAATACTGTTATTTTCTTTGATTTGGAAGAGGCTCCTATTTAAGCACACAGCTGTTTCAGAACTTATTCAGAAGATAAATAATGTACTGATGAAAAAGCTAAAAAAGTCATTAGAACACATTTTTAAATAAAGAACACAATAATTAGATATATATATTAGAATTCAGTAATTTTCTGTACTTTACAAACATGACATTATTAAGATCTACTACAGCCTACTATAAGATCCTTTTGGCTATCTCCTTGTTATTTCAACAACAGAATTGACTTAAAATACATGCCACATTAAAAAATCACTTTATTACAAATATTTTGCAGAAAGCTTCCTTCATATCATTTATTATTCCTCTAAATGGGAGAGGTTTTTCAAGCCTACAAGCTCTGTTGTGTGTTAAAAAAAAGTTCAAATTTCACAGTCCCAATAAGGTAATCAATAGTAACACCACTGACTCCTAGTAAACACAATGTTCTACTTTATTTGTGAACTACACTAGAAAATGTAACAAGGCAGGGACCTCTAAAAATGCCTGTGTACTTTCCCATAAAGACACTTCCTATCACAAGTGCAGTAGAGATGAGGACAATTATTTCCTCAATTAACAAATGAACTCATCTATCTGACACCTCTGTTATTTAAATTTACTCAATGAAGATACATACCTGAAAAATCTAGCATGTAGTTAAATTTTGCAGTAGTAAAAGAAAGAGAACCATGTGGATTTGTTCTGAAGCTTCTTTCAATATCTTCACTGCTAACTGAGCAATGACTGTTTGAATCGGTCTTCAAAATAAATGAAAAAGCACATTTAGACAAATTCAACAACTGGTAGTTTGACATACAGAAATCATAACTAATATAACTTCTTATGTAGTTACCTGAAACATATGCCATTTACCACACTCAGCCAAATAAAACCAGCCCCACTGGGTATCAGAGGTATCCATCTCTTCAACTGAACTTTCCATCTTTCGAAAGAGTTCTTCAGATGTTCTTTGAAGCACTTCCTGAAACATTGACATACATAGTATCATGAAAAAGACTTTTCCCAGACCTTGCTATGCCTGAACACCTTTAGGAGCTGTCTGGGATTGTTCTTTCTTTTTCAACAATAAAATCTTGAAAACTCTTAAAGTACTTGACTCTACTACATATATGCAACCCAAGCAAGTCTATGATTCTATGATATTGCCTAACATGGCACCTCCCCACCAAACAGCAAAAATGCTAAGGGGGCACGGGGTAATTTTTCAGAGAAAGAGGCATGACCTCCTCCCAAAAAGGGTTAGCAATTCATCTTATCTAACTGCTTAATCATGACAGGCACTCTTCCCAACAATTTCCTAAACTAAACTTTTTCTTCCAAGAAGCAGAACACTTAGCACAAATAAGTCAAATAGAGTTCACTTAATCTCCTAGATGTTTCAGTTGTTTCCTGGACACTTCAACCCACAAAAAGGTAGAGAGGCCTGAAGAAGGCATATATGAGAAACTAGAAGTAGGTAACAACTGGCCAGTACTACTGGGACAGGAGTTGAGCAGAAAACTTACCCTAGGGCTATTGTTCTGCCTTATTTTTTTAGAAACCTCTTCATGGCAACAGCTAAAGACCATATTTCAAAAAAGGAACGATCCCTTATCATCAAAAGCTCTAGAAGGCTATAAAGACATAAATGGAAAAAAAGGAGAATTGGTGATAGACCTATACAACATCTCTAAAATACAGAATTTGAGGGCAAACGTACTTTAGTAGAAATGAGAGCCTGCAAGACTAACTACATAGATAGCTGCCTCAAGTTCCAGCAAAATTATACCACAGGTACATCAGCTGCATGACAAAAATATTTTTCAAGAGTAAGCAAAATGTCCTTTATTACAGAGGGCATCTACCAACACCTCTTCCATTCTTCACACCAATACAAAATCATAGAGCCTGTATTCACTTGGTGTTAAAGCACAACTGACCAAGATCTTTTGATGATAAACTTCCACCTTCAACTTGATTCTTCTGCTTACATTAGTATTTGACCATGTTCTCTCCTACAGGCTGACATACAGTAGCCTACACTTTTTTTTTTTTTTAACAGCTAAGAGGAAAGCAATTCAGGCTTTTTTAGTAAACTTTAGTTTCCTCATGTTTCTGCCAAAATGGCCAGACACCACAACTCCATGCCAATGCTAGTTCAGGGCTTTGAATCTGATCATTCAAATCAATAATGGCTTTCAAACAAGTTACAAACAGAGAAGGCATATCCATCTATGCCCTATCAACACATCTGTATGCCTTTGGGAGCTACACAACCTCCAGAATAATTTATCAATGAGACAGTTATACCCATAGCTTTTGAAGCTACAGTAAGCCACGAAATCTAAGGTAAACAGGTAGATTCCAGGATGGTATGTATGGTAGTATGGAAGAACGACCCAAAGCCAAAAAAACAACAAAAGAGCTGTTCTCAAAAGTGATACAAAGCCAAAATGCTTGAAGAAAATTATTCAATTTACTGATGGATTTAAAAACATATTCACACCACTTATAAGGAACAGGTAGCTTTTTGTCCAAAAACTCTGAATGTACGCACAGTGAGCAGAAAGTACCCAGTGGGTTTTCTGGATGACAGGATGTCAAATATTAAAGACACAGCAATGAGAATTTTATTAGCAATGCTATTGCTAACAGAAGTCCTCTCAACTTCCACTAATACCACTGTTTTTAATGGTCCCATATTGACCAGGAACCTTTTAAAGCCAACACAATTACTTTTGACAGCAAAAACACCCTTCTAAAGAGAATGAATGCTCATTTGTGTGTTGTGCTATGACTACATGTGTTTGTGGTTGTTTCTTAATTACTGTTAATGCATGGTCTCATTTACCTAGCTGCAATTTTAAGCTTGAATAAGCATGCATTAAGGTGCATCCTGATGCGTTGCTTTCTTATACTCTCCATTTGGTGGATTGTGCTTTACTGCTGAAGGCTGTTTTGCCTATAAATAACGTTATCTAGGGCCCTGATGGGAACACAAGCAGCATTAAAGGACTCTCTGGCCCTTCCTTAGCAAACAGGGTACCTGATCAGGAGACTTGAAATAATTCAGGGCTGGAAAGGGGAAGTGAGAGGGAAAATTACATTAGCACAAGCACACACAGGACAGAGCAGATGATATCCTCCACAGCTATACCAACACTTCCCCCTTTACACTACAGAGGACCACTGCTGTAGTCACCCCGCTTTACCAACTCCCCCCAGAGACGACTCCTTTATAGCTCCAGGGCACGGGAGGCGGGGGTAGTAATCCAACCACAGCACCCCTATCGCCACCCCCACCTCCACCCCGCCTCCCCCCAACCTGCCTTCCACGCTTCCCCCAAAGATGGTGCGGCCTGCGCCGCCACTTCCTCCTCCCCAACGTAGCAACACGGTCGCCCCCCCGACTGCCAGGGGCGGGGCGAGGCGGGGCGGGGCGGCCCGGGAAACGGCGTGCGGCCCGCGGCGCCGGGAGGCGGGCGGAGGCAGCAGCAAGGCGAAAGGAGGGGCCGTTTCCCCCGTCCCCCTCCCGCGCGCACTCACCGCATCCGCCGCCCACCCCGGGCTCGCTCCCCACATGTTGGTTGGAGGACGGGGAGGAGCGTGTGTGTTGTGGGGCGTGGAGGGGGGGGGGAGGACGGGGAGGAAGCGAGCCAGGCGCCGCAGCTCGGGTCACGGCACTGCTCAGCGTCCGGGCGCTTCCGTTACCGACGGCAGGGAAAGGGGAGGGGCAGCAGCCGCTAGGGGTAGCACTGTATCGGTTCGTCACGGGGGGGTGGGGGGGGGTGAGGCCTGGCATGCAAATTTCCAGCGGGGGTAGGCGGGGCTGGCGAGGTAGCTGGAGGAGGAGGTTGATTACGAGGGATGGTGATGGTGATGATGATGTGTCGTGCCCGAGAAAGAACAGTGAAGATGCACAGCGTGCCTCTGCCTTGGGCCGTGGCTGGGCTGGCTGGCTGTGTGGCAATCTGCTGACCTCCCCGAGGAAGCCGTGTGACAGTCACCTGTCGGTTCTGTGGGGTCTGGCAGTCTTTTTAAGTGTCCGTCTGGGGTCATTTCTCTGTACCTCACAAATTTGTTCTTTTAATTATTGGCTGCGTTTGTGGGTAGTCAATGGGCTTCCTCTCTACAAAAGGTTTTCGTAGTCTATGGTTTTCCTCACGGGCCACATGAACCAGTACATGTATTTAGGTCTTTATACATAGCATTTTAAAGAATTTGTACCATATTAGCACCAGGTCAGGCTGCAAAATTAACAGTTTTAAGAGATTTATCTAGTGCAAATATCAATAAAAACTCCAGTCTATTGCAGGCATTCATCAAATAGACCTTCAGGGCTTAAAAAATGAGCACTCGGTGGGCAGCTTTACACTATAGTTGAAATCTAGAAGCATCAGCAGCCATAGGAAAGACTTCATGGTAAGAGTATGTAGTCATGAATGTAGCTCATCCCAGCCTTTCAGTGGAGAGACTCTAAGATGAGAGCTGCTGGCTGGAAAAGCAGGCAGTGGCCAATCCATAGCAGCCTGCTAAATCAGGCTGCAGTCACTTGAGATTGAGCTGGAAACTTCCAGATAGGCCATCATCATAAAGTTATGCAAAGCCAGTAAAGTACATCCTGCTATGAAGGATCTTCATTGAGCAGCTGTTGTGGTTTAACCCTGGCAGTCATCCAAGCACCACACAGCCACTCACTTCCCTGTAGTGGGGTGGGGAAGAGAACTGGAAAGGTAAAAGCTTGAGAACTAGCAGGTTGAGATAAAATGTCTAAAAGACATTTTGACAGGTAAAGCAAAAAGTGTGTACAGAAGCAAAGTAAGATTACTTCATTTACTATTTCCTATTGGCAGGCAAATGTTCAGATGTTACCAGGAAAGCAAGTTTTCATCATACATAACGTTTACTTTGGGAAGAAAATGCCATAACTCCACTACCACCACCCCACCACCCTCTTCTTCTTTTACCCATTTTTTACTGCTGACTATGATGTCATATGGTATGGAATATCCCTTTGGTTGGTTTGGTTCAGCTGTCTGGCTGTGCCTACTCCTAGTCTCTTGTCCACTCCCAGCCTGCTCACTGATGGGGCAGTGTAAGAAACAGAAAAGTCCTTGGTGTTGTGTAAGCATTGTTCAGCAATAGCTGAAACTTCAACACTGTTTTGTTCACAAATCCAAAACGTAGCACTATAGAAGCTATGATGAAGAAAATTCACTCTATCCCAGCCAAAACCAGTACAAGAGAAAGCTAAAAACAAAAACAAAACAACTACATCAACAACAAAACAGGTGGATTTAAAATGATGAGCTTCTCATATTCTGAGGGAGTGTCACGCAGGACAAGTATAGATTCTGGCTGAGTTTACTTCACCTCTCAGTGCATAGGTAGAAAAGGTTATTTTTCTGAGTTAAAAAGTAGAACAGCATCCAGTGAATTGCTGAGGGTATTTCACTACCATGAACATGATGCTTCAGGCATGAAGCAATTTTCCAGAAGTAGGGACATCTTTTTCCAGACGTGATATTCATGTTGACATGGTTCAACAGCCATAATGATTGTGGGGACATGTCCTGTCTGCGTGGCCTAGCTTTATTAATCTGTACATGGATAGAAGTAAGGGAAGATGACCACCACAGCTGTTGCAGAATGCATTTTTTTTTTCCTTGAAAAGATGCTGTCAATTATTTTATGTCTAAAATATATACCTTTTCTATGTATACAGACCTTTTCTAGGTTAACAAAGCCATGTACCATTAAGTGCAGCCCAGCATAATGACATTAAAGTCAGAGTCAAACAGCTGAAACACAGTGAGACAGAGCCAGGAAATGAGATAACATCAAGAACAGAGAGGCTGCCAGCACCAGTGCAGTTTCTCAAGTATGACACAAACAGCTGAATGGGGCTGCTGCCTGTTTTAATGACTAAACTTTGCTCCTCAACCTGTTTTCCTTACAGTGTGTGTACTAGAGTTTTTCTGTGCTCCAGTGTGCATATCATGTCTGCACTGAACTCCATTGTGGTGGTTTTACCTTGCTAGGCAGCTGAACTCTACCACAACCACTCTCTCACTCCCCCTCCTTAGAAGAGGAGGGAAAGAAGAAAAGGAAAGAAACAACTCACAGGTTGAGATAAGAATAATTTAATTAAAGGAAAAATAATTATGAAGGGGAAAATATTATTAATATTAATAATTAATATTAATAATATTAAGTAACATTAAGTAATTTAACTAAAGGGAAAAGGAAAAGAGGAAAAGGAAAAACAAAACAAAACAATAACAACAAAAAAGCAAAGGCCATGTGGAAGTGCAGAGTAAAGAAATTAATCTCTACTTCCCACCGACAAGTGATGCTTGACCACATCGTTGAAGCAGGGCCTCAACGCACGTAGCCGTTGTTTGGGAGTACAGACGTTTTCATAACGACAGCCCACCCCTCCCCTCTTCTTCCTTTTTCCACCTTTTATTGCTGAGTGTGACTTCATATGGTATGGAGTATCCCTTCAGTTGGTTTAGGTCAGCTGCCCTGGTGATGTTACTTCCTCACCTCTTGCCCAACCCCAGCCTGCTGGCTCTGGGGGGGGTTAGAGGAAGTCCTGATGCTGTGCCAGTATTGCTCAGCAGTAGACACAACACTGGTAAAATACCAATGTTGTTCTAGCTACAAGTGCAGAGCACAGCACTGTATGGGCCACTGCAGGGAAAGTTAACTTCATCCCAGACAAACCCAATACATTCATCAACCTGAGATTTCAATACAAAGATTAGTTCCATATATAGGGGGAAAGAGGCTTTTCTACAGCCTGGTGCACTTCTTTCCTACTGTTCATTGCAGTACCCTAGGAAAAGGATACAGTAATTACTAGCAACTTGTTCAATGACCTGTCCAGCTCAGCTCTTAGTGTTCTTGTAGGAAGTGGCCTATTTGTGCAGCCTCTCTGCCTCTGTTCACAATGCTGAGCAAAGATTTTTCTGAGGAGAAAAAATCTTTTGTGTCCCAATAGACTAGGCAGCAGAAGCAACTGTCAGTAGTTACTTCCCAGCCTGGGGAATGAAGTGAGCGAGACTGAGATGACCAGAGAAAATCATACACTACAAACTGTGGGATTGGGAGCCTGTGGTTGTCTGGGAAGTCAGGAAAGGAGCACCATCCATAAGAAGAGGCAAAATTACATCCCATGTCTATGTATGTCCTCATGGAATCTCTTTCCTCCAACACTCAAGTGACATAGAAGTGTGTACTGGGTCTGGCTGAGATGGAGTTAGTTTTCTTTGTAGCAGCTTGTAAGGTGCTGTGTTTTGGTTTTGTGATTAAAATAGTGTTGATAACACACCAGCGTTTTGGCTGTCGCTCAGCAGTCCTTGGACAGTGTTAAGGCTTTCTCTTTTTCCTGCTCACGCCCTGCAATAAATAGGTTGAAGAAGTTGAGAGGGAACGCAAGCAGAACACCTGACTCGAACTTACCATATGAATATTATATGCCATATAAAGTCATCCTCAGCAACAAAAACTAAGGGGAAGGGGACTTTGGGAAGGTAGCTCAGACTGGCTGGTAGTTGGTCTCTTTGTGGGAAGTGGTGAGTGATGCTTTTACATTATTTTTTGCTTTCTTTTCCCCTTCCTCTTTCCTTTGCTTATTCAACTATCTTTATCAACCCATGAGTTTTCTTCACTTTTGCTTTTCCTATTCTCTCCCCATCATGCTAGGTTGGGGGTAAGTGAGTAAGTGACTGTGGTGCTTAGCTGCCAGCTGGGGTCAACCCACCACAAAGTGAGAAAGAAAAACCTCCAAAGTCCCTCTGCTGTTCACACAGTCCGGCTTTCGCACAGCTCTTACATGTTCCAGTACTCAAGTGTGTGCTCGTACAAATGCATAGACCCTGCCTGCCAGCTATGGAGGATTCATGTCTTTTGAAATTGCACAGGACTATCATTCCTTACTGTTCCCTGCCAGTCTACCCCTGTCATATTTCACACTCTTTACCTACCTTGCCCATCCCCAACATGATTTGTCCATTATTCTGTCACACATCTCTGCCTGTATTATGTGCTGCTGATGCCACAGGTACTCCCTGGAAGGTCTTTTATCACAATACCCCCACTCCTCATGGTTATTCCATCCTTCTTAAACTAACAGACAGAAACATCAGAATGGGAGAATACATAGCCCTCAACAAACTTTTCCCTGAGAGTAACTTCTTACTTCCCCATGTACTGGTACAAGTTACCTGGGGTGAAGGAAGCCAAGTAGCATTCAGTGGTTTATTAACTGGAAGTGGCAAGGCAACTAACAAGAAGCCATGTGACTCAGCTACATGTTTTCAGTACACTGTGTCAAGGTACACTGTGAGTCAGGTGATAAAGTGATGATCAAAAACCTCCCATGCAAACAGGATCTATGTCCACAGCACGGTCTTGTACCTGAAAGGGGAAACTCTTTTTCCTCTGGAAGCTCAAGGGCAGCCTTGGCTGCAGTGACCATGAAATGGTGGAGGTCAAGATCCTTAGGACAGCAAATTCACTGTTCTAGACTTCAGGAGAGCAGGCTTTGGCCTCTTCAGGGATCTGCTTGGTAGAGTACCATGGGACAAAGCCCTGGAGGGAAGAGGGGCCCAGAAAAGCTGGTTAATATTCAAGGATCACCTCCTCTGAGCTCAGGAACAATGCATCCCAACAAAGACAAAGCCAGGCAAAAACACCAGGTGGATGAACAAGGAGCTTCTGGACAAACTCAAACTCAAAAAAGAAAGCACACAGAGGAAGGAAGCAAGGACAGGTTGCCTGGGAAGAATACAGAGAAATTGTCCAAGCAGCCAGGGATGAGGTTAGGAAAGTGGCATTCCTTAGGGATCGGTATTGGGACTGGTGATGTTTAATATCTTTGTCAGTGACATGGACAGTGAGATTGGGTGCATCCTCAGCAAGCTTGCAGTTGACAGCAATCTCATACCCATCTGAGAAAAAAGGCAAGGAAGAGGATCCAAGGAACAGCAGACCAATCTGCCTCACATCGATCTTTGGAAAGGTGATGGAAAAAACCCTCCCATGAACCATAGATATTTCTAAAGTTATTAAGGCAATTGGTAGTTGTCCACATGGATTTGCAAAGGGTACATCATGCCTGACCAGCTTTCTGCAGTGAGATAATTTGCTTGGTAAATGAAGGAGGAGCAGTAGATGTTGTTTATCTTGACTTTAGTAAGGCTTCCAACACCGTCTCCCGTAACATCCTCAAGCTGATGAAACACTAGCTAGATAAATGCAGTGAGGTGGACTGAAAACTGGCTGAACTGCTGAGCTCAAGGGTTGTGACCAGTGGCACAAGGGTCATGCATATGATTAAGGGATTAGGGCATCTGACATATAAAGAGAGGCTGAGAAAGCTGGGATTGTTTAGCTGTAAGAACTGGAAGTTTGCAAGGGTAAAGTACACCAATTTGTATAAATACCTGATGGTGGGGACAGAATAAAGAAGACAGAAGTAGACTCTTAGTAGCATCTATTGAAAGTACAAGAGGTGGTGGGCACACATGAAAATACAGGAAATTCCAATTAAACATAAAAAAAACTTAAGAACCCTTGCTTTACATATGAACAAGCACTGGAACAGGTTGCCCAGGGAGGATGTGCAGTCTTCATCCTTAGAGCTATTCAAAATCTTACTGGACAAGGCTTTTGCTTTGAGAAATGGAGTTGGACAAGATGATTTCCAGATATCTCTTCTAACCTCAGTAATTCTGTGAAAACTGCTCAGCACATTCTTGAAACTACCCCTGAATTCTTCCTCTTCTTTTGCTGTCCCTGTCCTTTACATGTGTACTAAGGAGTTGGTGTTCCAGAGTTGGTATTATCACATTCTGCAGCCCAACTTTCTCTTTGGTATTTCCACATAATAAGGACTGCAGCCTCTCTCCTGCTCTCCAGCTTCCCTTGTTGTAGAAGGCTTTGGTGCCTTTGCTCTTGGTTCCATTTGTGCAGTGGAATGTGCTCAAGGTACCTTAAACTACCACCTAGTGATCCCTCTTCCGAGAGTCTTGTCAGAACCTCTGGCACAAATCAGTGCACATTAAGCACTTCTTTACACACCCCTTCTCTGCTCCTACTCAGAGGAGTCATTTAGAAACACCTTCCTCCCCGCAAGACCCCTCTAGGCTGCACCAAAAGTCTACCTCCCCCAGGATCCTGTTTTGTAGCTCTGAGTCTTGCAGGGGGGAACAGAAGCCACTTTAGTTCATGTCCACCTGGGGAAACCGGAGAAAACTGGAGCAGCTGGTGGAGCTGGCTTCAGCTGATACACCTAGTACAGATGCACTGGCTGGTTGTTGGATGTGAGGGTTTGATCCACCATGGCTTGGAATATTATTGCTCAGCACTGTGTGGCCACACCAGTGAATAACGTGACTGGGCATACTCACCATTGTCAGCTTCTTCGCTTTCCTTTCCTCATAGGAAATGGTTCAACCTGAGGTTGGCCATAATGATGGACAGTATCCTGGGCATATGGTTATTGTTAATCCATGTTATTTTTTCCCCTCCTATCCTGGGGGTTCTGCAAGCCCTCAGGTTCAGTGTGAATTTCAGCACCATTGAATCCAGACTAGTGGTAACTGTGTGTGACACACCAGTAAAGGGGTGTTCAGGATTTCTTTTTTATTCTGAGACTAATCAAGCAATTGTTCACAAGAAATGTCAATCAAGGAAAAAAAAAAAAGCTAAAAAGAGAGAAAAAATGTTCTTTCCTGCAGCTAGATAGTAGTTACAATCTGTTGACTCAATAAGGCCTTTCTCCAAATAATGCAGATGCATGAAGTATTGCTCTCACCTATGTCCTATGAGCCACCCCTCCAGTATCACTTTTTCCCCAAATGCCCTCACCACTCATGATGAGCTGTGTGGGGTTGACTCATGTCTTCCCTGGCAGTTAGCATCAGGGGCATTCCTGCTGATTCATAGGTTGTTGTTATTCAATACTTGCATTCTTTGCTTCCCTTTATCTCTGTCTGTGTGAGTCTGTGTGTCACTGGAGAACCATGGGGAAGACCACCATGGTCATGGTCAGACTTTGGTCAACCTGCACAATGCAGTTATTCAAGCTGTGACATACCATTGAGGGCACCCCAGCTCACTCTTGCTGGGCTCTGCCATCATGAATCCTGCCCTTTCCTGTTCAGCACCTGTCTTCAAATATAACCTCCTCAAAGAACAAGCAGGATCCATTGTGATGTGTAGGAAGCCTACTAGGCCTGGCAGAAGCAGAGAACTGTCTGAGATTGATAGCACCAAGGAAGCGCACAGAAGGTAGAACTGGGGCTACTCTGAAGGAATAGAGCCATTGCCTGAGTATGGTGGGGTGGAATCTCGAAAGCCCAAAGCCCAGCTGGAGTTGAAGCTAGTGAGGAATGTAGAAAGCAATATTATCCTGGTTTTGGCTGGAATAGAGTTAATTTTCTTCGTAGTAGTTGATATGGTGATGTGTTTTTGATTTAGGAGAAAAATAATGTTGGTAACACACCAATGTTCTAGCTGCTGCTGAGCAGTGCTTACAGAGAGTCAGGGACTCTTCTGCTTCTCATGCTGCCCTGTCTGCAAGGAGGCTGGGGGTGCACAACAAACTGGGAGGGGATAGAACCAGGACAGCTGACCCAAACTAACCAAAGGGTATTCCATGCCATATGACATCATGCTTAATAAAACTGAGGGGAGCTGGCTGGGGGGAGTGCCATTGCCTGGGGACTTCCTGGGCATCAGTTGGCTGGTGGTAAGTAATTAAATTGTGCATCACTTTATTATTATTTTTGTTGTTCTTCTTATCTTTATTTATTTTCTTTCTTACTAAGCCATCCTTATCTCAACCTGTGAGTTCTTGCACTTTTACCTTTTTTATTATTATTATTATTATTCTCTCCCCTGCCCCACCGTGGGGAGGAGAGAGGGATGTGCAGGTGAGTAAATAGCTGTATGATGCTTAGCTACATGCTGGGTTAAACCACAACATCAAGGCTTTCTGTGAATACATTAGCAGTACAAGGGAGACTAAGAAAAAGCGGACCTCTCCTAAATGGGGTAGGGGGCCTAGTGACAAAGGACACAGAGGACTTTCTGAAATAGGCAGTGCCTTCCTTGCCTTGGTATTTACTCCTGTAAGGTCTGTTCTTAAGCCTTAGAAGCTGTCCTTAAGCCTGTCGCTGAATTTAGTCACAAAATCTGGCAACGTGGAGGATTACCCACAGTAGAGCAAGACTACATTGGAGACCAAAAGGCAAGCTAGATATACACAAGTCCATGGGTCCACCTGGGATGTGTCCAAAGGTGCTGAGGGGGCTGATCAAAGTCATTGTGAAGCTGCTGTCATCCTTGAGTAGTAATACTGATCTGGGGAGGTTCCTTATGATTTGAAGAGCCATATAGTACATCCTTTATCTCCCCAAAAACCAAGAAAGAACATCCAGATAACTATCAGCCTAATCTCACCCCCTTGGAATAACATACAGCAAATCCTCGTGAAAGCTACTTCCAGCTATATGAAGGACAAAAAAAAAATAAAAAAAAAATCACGTCTAACCAGTCTGATAGCTTTCTACAGTGAGCTGTTTCACTTGTATGAGTGGAGAGCAGTGAGTGTCCTGGACTTGAGCATTTTTACCACAGTGTTCCATAGAAACCTTGCAGACAAATAGTTGAGCTACAGTTTGGCTAAGTGAAAGATGAGGTGGGTGAAGAACTGGATAGACTTGATATGGGTACAATATTATTTAATGCCTTCTTTTTATTTTTTTTTTTTGACAGCAATTCAGGAGACATGCACTTTATTTGGTTCTGCACCAGGACTACTGTGTTTGGTTTTGGGTTTCTCAGTGGAAGAAAGACATGGACATCCCAAATTAAGTTCAGGAGAGATCCACTAGGATCATTTGGGGGAGTGGAATGTGTGATATACAAGGAGAATTTGAGAGAACTGGACTAGTTATTTAGAGAAAGAGAGTTTAAGAGGGTGTGTGACCTGGTCTCATTGCTGTCATCAGGTACTTCATGGGTGGCTGGTTGTTAGTGGCCCCCTTTGGATGTAGGTACTGGTACCAACACTGTTTATTGTTATTAACCACCCGGACAGTGGGATGGAGTGCCCCACAGGAAGTTCATGGATGATATCAAATGGGTGGGAAGGTGATCCATACACTGGAGTGAAGGGCTGCCATGTAGAGAGGCCTCAACAGACTGGAGAAATGGGCTGACAGGAATTTTCTGAGGTTCAGTAAGGACAAATGAAAGAAATACTGTAGCTAGGATGGAATAAGCCCATTTAACAGTACAGGTTGGGGGCCAATTTGATAGAAAGCATCTTTGCAGAAGAGAACATGAGAAATCTCATAAACAAGTTGAACATGACTTAACAGTAAACCCTTGTGATGAAGAAGCCAGAGCGTGTATCAGCTGGTATTAACAAAAGTGTAGCGAGTGAATCAAGGAACATAAAGTATTCTACTCCATTAGGTGTTTGTGAGACTGCATCTGGAAGTGGACTACTGTTCCCAGTTTTGGCCTTCCCAGCAGAAGAAAGAAAATGACATGCCAGTGCAAGTCCAATGGCATGCCCTCAAGATAATTTGGGGGCTGCGACATTTGTGAAAGCTGAATTTGGTCTTAGGAAGAAAAGGGGGAAATCTCACTTGCAGTCTTCAGTTAACTAAGAAGAAAGTATAGACAAGTCAGAGCCAGGCTTTTATCACATGTGTACAGTGAAAGGATGAGAGGCATTGGACTAAGTCAGAGCATGGAAATTTCCAGTTAGCTATAAGGAAAAGAATGTTTGTTATTAATGTTGACAAAGGCTAGAACAGGTTGCCCAAAGAGGTTGTAGACTGTCTGTGATATTAGTCCTAGCTTGACTGGCTAAGGCCCTGAGCAGCCTGATGTAAGTTGGAAAGTTTTACTAAGGTGATTTCCAGAGGTCCCTTCCACCTTAAAATTATTATTATTATTATTTATTATTATTATCATATGCAAATGTGCACCAGTGTTTTCCTGGCTTCACTGAGTTGTAGACTTGGTCTCTGATGATCCATCTCTGTCCCTCTTGAGGGGTCTAGGAAGTACCTTAATCTACAGTATATATCAAGAGTGAATAAATATAAATTGATGCACTTGAACAAGTATCAGAAGACAAAGACCTGAAGGCACATTTATTTTTGCTCCTCTGAAGACAAGGAAGAGCATATTGTCTAGTGAGAAAAAAACATTGCTCCAATGCCTATAAACATAAGTGTACTCTGCATTCACCAGCGTTCTTCTACTCTGTCTCCTACATTCTTTGTCCTCCAATGATAGTGTATGTTCTCCTAGGGTTCTTTTAACACCTATGCTTTTTTTCTTGGTCTCTTTGAGTTTACTATCTGCTCTGTTTGCATTCTTTCTGTTTTCGTTCTGTTTTTTCACCTCTCCAAGGACACTGTATGCTGTGTCTCTTCCTTGGCTACTTTTATCCACCTTTCTGAATCTACTTTCTGTTGTCCTTAACATTTACAGGCTTTATGCTATTTTCTTACCTTTTCTGAGACTTCACTGAAGTTCTTTCAGGCTTTCTTTTAGACTCTCAGCTTCTGCAAGGCTACTCTGTGTTCTCTGCGACTCTTTCAACCTTTCCATTTCTTCCCTGGCTTTTCAGACTTGCTATGGCTCCTTTTCAGGCTTTTGGTCTTGTTCTTTCCTCTCTGTAAGATGACTGGAGCACTTTCAGTCTTACTGCAGTTTCTTTTTTTTTTTTTTTTTTTCCACTTTCATGAGGTTAATCTGGGTTTTCTGGGGCTGCTTCAGGCTGTCTTTAAGGTTCTTGGAATCTCTGCAACTACTCTTCATTCTCCAGGAAGAAAGCCAGCTTCTTTCTTCTCTACTCCAAGGTTATTATTCTCTGTCACTCTTTTAGCCTCTGTTCTTTCTTAGCAGCTGTAGCGGTACTATGTGTTCCCCTAGTGCACTTTCATAATCTCTGCTGCTTTCTTGTTATATCTGAGGTCTGTGGTATATTCCCCATAGTTCTTTCAAGCGTTCAACTATTTTTTTCTGCTTCTTTGAGGCTACTCTGTACGCTCTGAGACTTTTACAGAACTTGACTCATTTTATTCTTCTTTGATGCTACTCTTTTGGGGTACTATCAAACTTTCTGCCTTTTTACTTTTTTTTTGTGTGTGTTTCTTTTCTGAGGTCACCTTTGGCACTGCAGGGTGCTTTGAGGGTCCTTTAATCTCTCTGATACTTTACTGTCTCTGAGGCTCTTCTTTATTCTCGGGGATGGGAGGTGAGGGGAGGTGTCCTTTGGTTTGTTGATTTCTTTCTTGGCCTCTCTGACACTGCAACAATTTATTCCCTCTGGCACTGACAGGCTTTCTTCCTTTCCTTTAGGCTACTTTATTTTCTCTGAATTTCTTGCACTCTTTGTTCCTTTGTTGGCTTCTGCTTGGTTCCACTGTTTTGTCCGGGGATCTTCAACACCATCTTCTACTTTGCAGTAGACGTTTGGAGGACTATTCTGTGCTCTTCATCTGTCCTAGTATTTCATCAGTTTTCATGGTTCCTTTGAGTTTTCTCAGTGTCTTACAAATGTCTTTAAATCTTTCTACTACTTTGTCCTCTCTTAGGCTATTCTGTATCCTCTGGGACACTTACTTACACATTCTTTTCTATATTGCAAGGCTCTCAAAAACAATTCTCTTATCTTTGTGGATCTTTCAGACCTATTTTTCTTTTATTAGAACACTCTATTGAAGGAAGATGAGAGAAGACAAGAGAGAGAGACATTATATTCTCAGAGATGCAACAGCTTGAAGAGCTCTGGACCTCAGTGGAGATGTAGGCAAAGTCTGTCCATAATAGAATGGTAACTGCAACCTCTGTAGAAGACAAAGAATGGAAGCTGGTGGCCGCTGGCACCAAGAGGAAGGTTCTGCTCCACCTAAAGGCTTACAACTGCAAAATAGGTTCACTGCCCTCAAAATTGAGGAGGAGCTGGTTGTGCTTTCAAGTAAAGCATCTGGACCAGCTCACTCTGAACCACCAGGAAGAAGTGGCAAGTAATAGCAGTGGGCAACCCCTTTCTGCGATGGACAGATACCCATCTGCTGACCTGGCCTGTCATCTAGAGAAGTTTACTGATTGTTTGGAGCCTGGATCTGGGACACTATTGGGAGAATTTGTCCAACCCTGTGGCTATTACACCCTCCTATTCTTCCTTGTGGGCACCAGTGATATTGTCAGGGGCAACGTGGACAGTACTAAAAGTGATTACAGAGTGCTGGGGCATGAGTCATGGGCAGAGTCAAGGGCATGGGGGGCCCAGGCATTGTTCTCCTCAAACCTGCTCTTGAGGGGAAAAAGAATGTAAGGAAGAAGGCACTGATACTGTGTGTCAACAGTTGTTTGGGGAGCTGGTGTCAGCAACAAGATTTTGATTTCTGTGACCACCGGAGCCTGTTGGGGAATCAGTATCTGCTTAGGAGAGATGGGATCCACCTCACTAAGTGGAAAAAAGGTATCTTTACCAGTAGGATAACTGAGCTGATAAGAAAAGCTTTAAACTAGGAATGATGGTGGAGGGAGAGAGTCACCAGCAGCCCTATGAGGGAATGGTGGACAGGGCTGATGAGCAAAGGGCATGGGGTGATGTGAATGTAAGGGAATACAAAATCAACAAATCGAGGCTTAAGCGGGGTCACCTCAAGTATCTGCATGTAAGCAAGGAAGTGGCTACAAGGCACCATTATGGGAAAACAAACATGCAAACAAAACAAAACAAAACAAAACCACAGACTTGTTCTGGCACATCAACACCCTGATGTGCCTTTCTGAAGTGCCTGCACACTAATGCATGCTGTATAGAAAATAAACATGAGGAATTAGAGTTGTGTGTGCAGTTGTAAGTCTACAATTAACACAGGGTTCACAGAGAGCTGGTGGGATAGCTCATATGACTGGACCATTGCAAGGGAAGGATACAGGCTCTTTAGGAAGGACAGGACAAGAAAACCAGGAGTTGCCTGGGTGAGAGAGCAGCTGGAGTGCATGGAGCTCTGCCCAAATGATAGAGGAACCAATAAGGAGATGTGCTCTACTGAGCCTCATACTCATCAAAAAGGAAGGGAGTTTGAAGATTAAAGTCTGTAATGATCACGAGATGGAGGACTCCAGGATCCTGACAGGGTACTGCAAGGCAAAAAGCAAAATCATAACCCTGGACTTCAGGAGAGTAAATTTTTACCTGTTCAGGGATATCTTTGGAGGAATCTCATGGGATATGGATCTGAGGAGTGGTCCAGTAAAGCTGGTCAATATTCAGGTATCACCTTCTCCAAGCTCAAGAGTGGTCCATTCCAATGAGCAGGAAATGAAACCTCTTGACATCAACTTGTGGACTGACTTCCTGGCTTGACCTTAGCCCTGTCTTATCAATACGAACAAGCCTGGCAATCACTGGACTTCATTCTAACCCTGACCTATTGATTGACTGAGGTCTAGTTTAGCCTCAGACTTGCATCATTATCATGAACTTTTATCATGGAACATCTAGTTCCAACCCCTTTGCCATGGGCAGGGACACCTCCCACTAAATCAGGTTGCTCAAAGCCCCATCCAACCTGGTCCTTGATCTCTGGGTCAGCATAAGGTTTGGGTTATGGTTGAGTTATCTGCAAGTACAGCATTGAAGTTGCAGTAACCTGTCAAAGGAAAGTCAGGGCTGCAAAGGAAATCTTTTCTGATGATTATGGAATCCATGGAGTTAGGTTAGAATTGAAAGTCAGACAAAGAAGACCGCAATAGTGACTCAAACAGGACTGCCAAAAGAAAAGCAATAGCTACAAATAAAAATACTCGGAGGGAAACCGAGTTTCTGGCACAATTGGGGTCTTACTAGAGCCTACAGGTTAGTGTTGACAGAAAGAGGAAAGCACAAAGCTATAGTTAGAGTGGGACTGAAAAAGGCCTGCTAATGAAGAAAGACAGGATTTGGAGAGAGGGGTCCCTGGCCCCTAAGGCACTTAAGGTTTAAGAGAATATGGAGTGCTACATGTGCAGTGGGGCTAGCAAGGGACTGTACAAGATGATACAGACTATAATTGGAACTCATCTATGAAGAGCTCTTGAGTCTATTCAAGGTATGGGGTCTTTGGACTGTGGGCCAGTTTGGATTCTGGTTAGGGTTGACAGAAAGAGAAAGCACAGGATGGCTGGAGTGGAGTTGGGAAGGGGCTGCTAAAACCAAGTGAAAGCTGCAAAGAGAGTCTTTCTCTGCAGACTGTTGTCTCTGAAGGGATAGAGCTGCCCTCAACACAGATATCCTCTTGCTTTATTAGTCTTCTTCCTCTTATCTTACACTATTTTGTACCTTTTATCTCTCTTTCCCTCTGAGCATATACCCTCCAATGCCAGCCTTGTCTCTGTCCTAGACACACGCCCACTTTCTCCTGGTCTCACACTCTCCACATACAGAGCCTTTTCTACTTGAAAGTCCATTTCTCCTCCTCTCAGCACACATGGATTCCATACAACTTCCTCTTTCTCCATCCAGTTTTAATCCTCTCATTCGGACTGCATATACTTTCCAGCTCCAGGGTTCTCAACCCTCCCTTTCACCTCACATATTTTCCCCAACTCTAGCCAAGTATGAAGTCTAGCATGTAAGTTGAGTGGAAGAAGACTAGAGCTGGAAGCTCTGGCTCCCTTCCAATCCTTGAATTGCAAGACACAATCATTTTTTCTCTCAAAGCTTCCATTCTACTAGCTTCTATTCTACTATCTTCCATTCACTTAACATACAGATGCTCTAAACCATTCACTCCCTCTCTGTTCCTATGTGGCTTCAAAATCTAGCCCTCTCGTGACCCCCTACATCTCCACTTCAATGCACATACTGTCCAGCTCCAACCCTTTATCTCAGTGACTATCCATCCAGTCACCCAAACTTCTATCTGTCCTTTCTTTCTTCCTTCTAAGCCCCTGCCTGAATGCCTCACTGTTAACCCACCCGTTCAAGCACCTACTATAGAATCACAGAAAAATTTATGTTGGGATGGATCTTTGTGAGTCATCTTTCGGATTTTTTTTTTGGTACCCTTTTAATTTTAGTGTTTTTTGGGGGTGGGAGAGAAATGAGCTTCAAGAGGCACCTTTTAAAATATCCTTTATTTTGATATCATCCTAGTAAAAATCTTTCATATAAAGGCAAAAGTAGGTATTGCATAGAAGAAATACAGGTGCAAACATTACCTGAGGGGAATGGCATGTTGTTTCTTAGTGTCTGCTATCTACTGCACAACAGATGGCTAGCCTTTAGGCAAATATCTCCAGGTTTCCCACATGAGATACAGGATGAAGCTGTTTAGCTCTATGGAAGGAAGTTATACCAGAATTATGTGTGTCCTATTCTATGCTGCTCCGAAGAACCATCTGCTGGGAAAACACACTTTCCTTTCTTGCCTTTTCTATGCCTGACCAACACATTGCCCAAGAAAGACCATGAAGATCAGTTCTGCTTTACTCTGCTTGCACCCTTCCTGTGTGTGAGTTTGTAGTTCATGTATTAATGGAAGTGTGGGGGAGGGACACAGGGGGATACAGGATAAGAGAGCTGGCCTAACTTGACCATAGTCTAAGAACTCAATGAATCACATACACAAGTCATCTCCTGTAATCTCTGAGATATTTATACAATTGTTTTTATCATCTCACATGTTACTTCACTATGGGCAGAGAGTGTGGTTTTTTGAATGCCTTCCACCTGGGCTTCCCATAACTAAAAGCCTTGGTACCCAAGAGGGAACAGAATTCACTTCCACAGCTTTCAAGGAGAGGCTCTTTAAGCAGTTCTCCCAATATGTCTCTGCTTAAGTGCTGATGCAGCTTCCAAACATGAAGCACAGTGAGACAGCAGGTACACTACAATCTAAAGAAACACTCAGAGAAACAGTACTTTCACACATGAACTGTGCTTTCATGAATTATAGATACAGAGAGGTATGCACTTATACAAATCAATATTTGTGTATACTAAAGATATTTTTACCCAGTATCAGTTTTTATTTAAAAACATGCGAAAAACTTGTAGCTAAATAACCAGAATGTTGTTTGGGGAAAACACATAGACAGCCACCCACCAGCACAAGCATAAAAAAGTGCATACAATACATGAGACAAAGCTCCCTTTGACCAGTTACAGGAAAGTCAGTGCCTTCTCTGACAAACTAATGGATACAGCCTCATGCTTTCCAAGGCTGTTTTTGTTGCCTGGAAAGTGGCATTACTTTTCTTCTCCTTTCAGGATATCTGTCATCTCCTCCCACATCAATGAGTCAGCTAGAGACACAAATCAGCCCTGCTCTTGACTACCTTCCTGTAGGGTGGCTTCATGGAAATGAATACATGAAGCTTGTGTAACTACCTCACTTAATACTGTGCCTAGAATGCCAAAAGTAGTCATTAAAAAAAGATTTCAGGATCTATGCCACTATCAGATCATGAAATGGAATGAAGCATTCTACAAAAATAAGTTAGGATGAAAGGCAAAATAGCTGAGTTTGCAACTACACATTTCTTCTCAAGAGTTACTCATAAACATTTTTTTACTTTCCTACTACTTTCACTAATATATTTTATTTTTTATTTTTTTTTGTATAAAAACTGAATGCAGATTGAAATTTAAGTTGTGGTAGGTACCACTGTGTGACCAAAAAGGACATATGTGATGTACACTGCTCTTTTTGAACCCCAGAGAAAACTAGAGAAAAAAAAGCACTTTTTTTGCTAGAGAAAACAAAGTACCTCTGCTCAAAAGGAGAGTGCAGTATAGCCATCAGATGAAAATTGTCCTGTCTTTTCTTGCAAAAATGGGAACACATTTTAGCAACTTTGTATACAGTCTTACATGTAGCAGCACGTACACTGGGAATCAGAGCCCCTTCTTCCATGTGGAACATCCATCTCCAGCGGGGCTCAGATGCTCCTGGTCCCAATTTTCATTAGAAATGGAAGTAAAACTGGATTCTGTTTCTGTGCTTTTCCTCTGCTCCTTCCCGGACTTTCGAAGGCAATCCAAATTAAACAGCTGAGCCCATGTGGTATTGTCTGCTTTAGGGGGAAACAAGAGCCCTGTGAAACTTTGGGCGTAATGCTCATGTGGGCAAGAACCAGCCTCTAAGAACAGTAACCTCCTTCATCACTGCAACACCCAAATTTGTCTCCGTATCCCACACATTCACACTCCTTCCTGTCATACCAATCTCATATGAAGTCTAAAAAGTGTCACATTGTCCACAAAAAATGCTATTGCTGCCATACTTACAGATGTAAGCAGGACCTACTGGGAAGATAAACAGGGGACTAATACCTCCCAGACAGGAAGTGGCCCAACAGTTATTTCAGCCCACCATGAGAAGACTGGCTGATTGATACAATGAAACTAATATATTTTAAGAGTTTAAAGTATAAATATTCAGACTGGACATTAGGAGAAATGTATTTATCAGAGTTTGATAAAGCACGACTCTGAAAGGGGTACCAGAGGGGCAAAAAAGCTCCATCCTCAACAGTTTCTGAGACTCAGTCCAATAAAGTCACAGTCATACCCACCTCACATAGGTCACAGTCCCCTTTCGAGAGTGACATTGGATGAAATAACCTATTAAGGTCCCTTCTAACTGCTGCTAATAAAAAAATCAATATTCCTTTCAGACCTAAGTTGAGCCCTGACTGGAGTTAAATCACAGCATCTTCCAATAGCTGATCCTTTCCTTCTTCCTTCACAAAACTGTAAAACTGAGGAAAAACATGTGCAAAAAACTGGAACAAAGTGTAAATGGGGTTGGCCTGCAATGAAGCAGAGCTCAAACTAGAAAAATATACATTTGATTTTTCTAGCCAGAAAATGTTGGTAAAAATATGCATTGCAGTGAACTCCAAACCACACCCTGTTGGATGGAATTGGCAATGTCCCAGTGTGAACCAATTCTGTGCTGAAGGTGTGACAATGTGACAATGCATACTGTCTCTGACTGCTGTTTTGGAAACCGCCCCTTTCCTGTATCATCTGATCATCTTTAATCAAACTCATGTTCCTTGCTATCCAGAGACACCCTGTTCAGCTCAGGGAGACAGCTGTACCTGAGGGAACCCCTTCAATGAAGGACATGACATGACAATACTGCAATCAAATTGCCATCCCCCTTTCTAATATCCAGTAGAACGCTATGCCTTGGGCAAACGTTTTGAAACAGACGGTTTCAATACACAATACAATTTGTGAAGGCTGCTGCCAACTGGCCAGCAGGTCAGACTGCAATCTTTCTCCTTCGTGCCAGGGAGCATTCACTTGCTTAGTCAGTATTTTTAGCTTTCAAAGTAGCGTGACATCAAAGCAAGCCACTGAGGGCAATCAATTACAGAGCCAAAGATTGCTTTGGGTGGATAAAGACATTGAAATTTAGGCTCACAGGACTAGCGAGCTCCCCACAGACTTGAGAAAAGTTATGTCTTTATTTGCCTCCACCAACTGCCAACTTTGAAAAACATGTCCTCTGGAGATTGCACAGTGGTTCCTAAACTAATGTACAATAAATGTGTAAAAACAAAAACAGTAAGAAGCTATAAATCAGGCAACTAAATTCTAAGCTATATTCATCGTAATAGTCATCATCATCATTATCATAATAAAAAACTATACACCATCTGGTACAAGAAGCTGCAAAGCAAAGCAGCTCCAATTCTTAGGACTCTCTGTTAGAGTGGCTTTTCCGAGTCTTACAGTGAATTGGACATGAGGGTTAAAAACTTAATGGAAGACTTTGAAGATTTCTCCCTTAGAGTTGAACACACATCATTTTTGCACATATAGCACAGATTAGTAGAGTGAAACATTTTCTTAAATTAAGGAAACATTCTTAGAACAGATCTATGATTTTGTGTAGAAAATCCATTTGTTTGGGGATCTTTCCCCTTTCTTTGGCAAATAAATGGCAAATGTGAAACAGACAGAAACATGAGTCAAATAACAAGCTGTGATAATAACTATACAAGTAACAACAAAGTAGATCAGTCAGTGGGACGGATTCTCTTAGCGGGGCTCGGCCGATACTCTTTGTGGTCATTCCTTTTGTTCATTTTTATGATCAGACAGAAGGGTTGATGTGATAATGTCTCAGAGGCTTTAGGCATCATATTTTTTGCCAGTCCTGTGAATCTGCTGGAAGAGTGTCATGGAGAAGGCCATGCCAAGAATCTGAAGGAAAGCAAACAATGAAGGCTTCAGTACAGGAAGGCTACCAAAACTGAACTACCCGTGTTCACGGTCCAAATGTAGTTTTTAAAGACATTCTACACTAGTCAGCTTTCTCAAGCTTCAACACTGATCAGTAAACCAGGATGTATATTGTTCAGGCACACAGCAATGTCTTAAGACATGTCAAAGCACAGATGAAGGCAAAAAGTTCTCAGGGCTCCTTGTCACATGCAAAAATTTTTCTGAAACAATGCATGCAAGTCACTCTTCCTTTTTGCCCAAAAGTTTGTGCTTGATTAGCCAGATACCTGTGACTTAACCATCAGATTCTGACATTTTGTCCCAAAACTATAGCTGTTATGCAGGAGCCCCAAAACTATAGCAGATTATGATACTTCTGCATTTTCTTTTTTAAGCACGTTAACCTACTCACTTCAGCAGCCATGATTTAACTTGTTTTGGCAATTTCCAGACAGAACTTCCCCGTAAAATTTAAAAAATAACAGTTCCTTAAGAGACAAGGTAGCAAACATCTAAACCTGGTAACTCTAAAGCAGTGCTCTGAAGCGAAAATGCAGATAAGTGAAACCTCACTGTAGCATGTTTCCTTTGAGGAACTGACTACTGACTTGCTTTCTTTCCAAGGAGATGGCATCAAATGAGCTCATAAAACAAATCTGATATTTTTGAAAATACAGCCAAACCCAAACTCAAAGAACTGCTTTTCACACAGCAGAAACAAGAATGCTGACAGCAAATCAAAGTTATGTTGACATACATCATACCGGCATTACCTGCATTATAAGGATGCACATCCCAATCGAACCAAGGACATGCTTATTCTCATCAAACCAAGTCATAACTCTCTCATAACATCCCTGAAAGATGAAAATTGAATTCCCAAGGTTACATTTCTTTCACGTGCATTCCCTCTATTTTGTACCTTCCACCCCTCCCTAAGACTTGACCCGAGCAAAGTAAGCCTTACCGTTTTCCACACTAATTCAGTAGAATTCCGTCCACAGTCTTGGGAGTTTTCTGTACAACATCGGTCTGGGACAGTGTTTTCTCCCAGCACTGGGTACCAATCCGTAAAGTCATTTACACCACAGCATTTCATCTATGGGAAAAGTAAACGATTAATAAATGAACTTAACTACACAATTTGTCAAATGTACACTATCACAAACTTTTACTTAGAATCACAGAACCATAGAATGGTTTGGGTTGGAAAGAACCCTTAAAGATCATCTAATTCCAACTTCCCTGCCATAGGTAGGGACATCTTCCACTAGATCATGTTGCTCAAAGCCCCATCTAACCTGACTTTGAACACTTCCAAAGATTGGGCATCCACTACTTCTCTGGGCAACATCTTCAAGTTTCTTACTACCCTGATAGTAAAGAATTTCTTCCTTATATCCAACCTAAATCTACCTTCTTTCAGTTTAAAACTATTACCTCTTGTCCTGCCACTACACACCCTGGTAAAAATCTTTTTCAGTCATTCAGATAAGCCGACTTTATATATTAGAAGGCCACAATAAGGTCTCCTCAATGTCTTTTCTTCTCCAGGCCAACCCCGCCTCCTCCCCCACCCCCCAACTCTCTCAAGCTTTCTTCATAGGAGAGGTGCTCTAGTGCACTGATCATTTTCATGGCCTTCCTTGGGATCTGCTCTAACAGGCCAATGTCTGTCTTGTACTGGGACCCCAGAACTGGGTGCAGTACTCCTGGTAGGGTCTCATGAAAGCAGAGAAAGAATAACATCCCTCAACCTTCTGGCCACACTTCTTTTGATGCAGCCCAGGATACTATTGACTTTCTGGGCTGCAAGGGCACATTACTGGCTCGTGCCCAATTTTTCAACCCCAGTACCCCCAAGTCCTTCTCTGTTGGGCTGCTCTCTAATCACCCTGTCTGTGATTAATTAATCACTCAGTCTGTGATGATATTGGGGATTGTACTTGGCCCCACTGAACTTCAAAGGTTCCACATGGGACCACTCCTCAAGCCTGCCACGGTCCTACTGGATAACACCCCTTCCCTCTAGTATATTAACTGCACAGCTTGGTGTCATCCACAGACTTGCTGAGGGTGCACTCAATCCCAATCCCTATGTCACTGATGAAGATATTTAATAGTATTGCTTCCAGCACAGACCCTTGAGGGACATCGCTCATTACTAGTTTTCACTTGTATTGAATATAACTCTTTGGATGCAGCCTTCCAGCTAATTCTTTAGCTATCTAACTGCTCATTCATCAAACCCATAGCCCTCCAATTCAGTGGCAAGAATATTGTTGGGGACTGTGTCAAAGGCCTTACAGAAGTCCAGGTAGATGATATTAGTAGCTCTTCCCTTGTCCACTGATGCAGTCACTCCACAAGAGAAAGCCACTAGATGGCATGATTTGCCCTTGGTGAAGCCACTTTGGCTGTCTCTAGTCACATCCTTGTCTTCCATATGTTTTGATGTAGCTTCCAGGAGGATTTATTCCATGATCTTACTACTGTATGTTTTCAAAAAGGATGCCACAGCAATTCTGTGTTTTTAAAGTTCTTTGTGCCCCATGATCTCTAAAAGCAAATACTTAATGACATTCAAAAAAAAGGGGGGGGGGGGGGGGGGAAGAAAACCAGTCCTATATTCAAGGTGTGTTAGTTTTTTAAGTCCTGAATTGTGGTGAAATGCTAGCTGTCAGAGCTGCAGTTCAACCTATGCAGTTTTTGCTGCTTTTCCATGTTTCAGATTGTACTTCTAAATGAGAGGAATAGAGAATCTCAGACAGAGAGCATCTTTCACCTTACAAAGTACACTTCGATTATGCATTTCAGAATGCTCTCTGACAGCCTGCATTAGCCACCTTTTAGACTGGGCATGGATGCTACATTTAACAGACTGTGGCAGCCTTTGTGGCCAAACTGCGATTTCTTTTCTAATGAGAAAAAGTGTTACCTCTGCTTGAATGATATTCCACGCATTTTTCAGTCCAACATTATTTTCTGAATTGTACAGCTTCATACCTTCCTTCAAATCCTTCTTTGCGCTCTCACTGACCTACATCATATAAACACAAAAATTCAATGCACTGCTATTTATTGGAAAGGACCAAATGGTACAGACTTGAATACAGAACACATCTCTCTTACATTTTCTCACCACAAACTTAACATGGATAAAAAAGATCTCTCTTAGCTTCAAGACTCTCACAAGGTCTCTTTCAGCAAAGACTTTCAGCACCTCCGAGGCCTAGTCTGATCCTCAGATTGCAAAATCTTGGATTAATTTTCATGAGAATGGAGACCAAACAGCTTTCCCTCTAGTTAGAATCCATCATATAATTATCTGAACCAAAATAACTGAAGAGTGATCAGCAGAAATATGCTGAACTTATGTTAACTTTGTAACATACAGATGTTGGCAATACCCCACAGCAGCCTCTCCTGCCTCTAACCTGTGGTCTACTTTAATTTGCTAATATCACAAAACAAGAGTCCCAATCTCTCAAACTTAACTTAGTTGTCCCTTGCACAGGTTCAGGCAGTCTGTAATCAATGGCCAATATAAAATCAATTGCAAAAGGGCATTATCATTGTTCTGCTTGTGGGGACAGGCTTGCAGGATTTAAAATTTTCAAAAGCGTTCTTCTTGCTTCAGAGGAGGAAGTTGGAATGCTTAACAAGAGATCTGAGGGGTCCCATTTCTCATAAATTTCAGTCAAATCCTAGATGCAGGTAGGAATGTACCTTAGCTCTGACAGCCAAATCCAATGAAGATCTGGAAAAAAGCTAAAAACCAGCTTGCCGTTTTGCCAGCTCAGTTTGCCAACTCAGCAGTGAGCTGGCAACAGAGAAAGGATTAACCTATAGATCCCGGCATGAAGTACAACTATTTTTAAAGATCTGTTTCATCTCTCTTTCACATCCCATTCAAAATCAGAATCACAGAATCATAGAACCATAAAATGGTTCGGGTTGGAAGGGATCTTTGACTAGTGCCAACCCCCCTACCATGGGCAGGGCCACCTTCCACTAGAGCAAGTTGCTCAAAGCCCCATCCAACCTGGCCTTAAATAGTTCCAGAGATGGGGCATCCACAACTTCTCTGGGCAATCTGTTCCAGTACCTCACCACCCTCAAGAAGTTCACCCCAACTCCCTGGAAGTGGCAGATATCATAATGACAACGTGGGAAGAGATACAATCTGGTAAGAGCTCAGTTTTAAAATGTCTGGATATGCTCATAGCGTAAGGCTCTGTCCTGTGTTTAGTAGAGCCCTCTGATTCCCCAAGGGTTTTCCATTCTTATCTATCTGCCAAGCCAGTGAGCTGTACCTGCTCCTCTTAATCTTTACTAGATAGCAGGCTAACTTCTTACAAATGGGCTTTATGAAAAGCTGTCTATTGATCCTCTCCCCAGCCTTGTCAAACTCTCTGGGACAGCCCAGTCAAGTTATTCAGTTGGTGGCATCTGGAATCACTTGAGAATACCCCAGGCCTTGCTCCCTGCTCCTCCAGTGCTGTTGAAGGGTTGGTCCTAAGAGGATAACCAGGTCCAAACCAAGACCTTCCACTACCCAGGTCCATGAGATTATCAGCTTTTTGCAGAGACATAAACCAGCTATATTCACGGGTATCTTAGCTTTAGGAGAGGACTAAAAAGCAGGCTCTGGACCATGGTTTTATTTCAGGGAGGAAACTGCAAATCTCAGTATGTTCTTCTCTCCTGTTTGCCCTTCTCATCACTTCCTTCCTCCCCCAGAAGCAGCTTACAGAAAACAGCCAAGGTCTCAAGGTTAAACCTTCACCAAAGTGAAGAGCAAGGAAAACCCACATACCTTCATCTAACACAAGCAAACTCAACCTGGTTTACCTGTTAGTACAGATAATTAATCTGTGGCATATTTGCTTACCTTGTCCATATAAACAAAGAACAAAATGAGTAATATCAGCTCTGCCAGGAGAATTATCAGCAAAACGATGAAAAACTAGAACAAAGAAAAAGAGACTGTGTATACACACTTGCCAAATAGAGAGCTGGAAACTGAGTATTATTGGCCTTGTCCTTCAAACCTTTCCTCTACTGCCAAAAATATGCAAGCTTGATTTCAAACAGGTCAGACATATTAATACTATATTGTCACTAAAGCTTCCGTAGGTCTCACTATCCATGAGGAAACTCACTGTGTAGTGGTCTCTAAATTTTTTTTTCCCTACTATCAGTTTTCTTGTTTCAGCAATGCACTTAGCCCAGTCTCTTTCCTTCATACAATCTACAAAACAGATGCTAAGCCTACTGCCACAGAGATCAATGTGATATGGCATGGCAGTGGTTCCCTGTTAGGTGGGAACAGATCTGACTACCTATTTGTATGCTCATTACTCAGCACTTCTTTCCAACTGTCTGTAGTTCAAATCTCTCTCTGCAGGGGGCAGAGAGAGATGAGCTTCAGCAGTTTCTAATTAATTTTCATGCCCAGTAGCAGCCTTGTAGGTACTAGTGGTATGACACATAGCCACAGCATACCTATATAGGCACTGGGGGAGATGGGAGTATGAGATGCAGCAAGCTCTCTAATCGGTAACTCATGGTAATCTGTATCAAAAGACTTCTGCAGAGCCTTGTAAGAATATAAACACACTCTTAAAAGAAGAACAAAAAGTTTCTGTTGGTGTTGTAGTTCATGTGCATGAACAACATAGATACCATTATTATTCTCTATTTCCTTTCCTAGCCGAATGACAAAAACAAGCAGCAGATAGGCAACAAGTGCACATTTCTTCTCCAGTTTAATTTTCTGAAGTGGTCTAGGGAACACTGCTCAGCTGTTCCCCAATACCATAAAAGGGAGATATTTACACAAGAAAAACTTATATGCTCCTTAATGTCACAGCACCTCTGATTGAAAACTGCAACTGAGTTGGAACCTGTCTGCTTTGGAAGCACTCCTCTCACCTTCTCCTCAGGGTGAAGAGGATCATGATGAAACCCCCTGGATTTATGCAAGAGGAGTGACCCACAGTGTGTTTTCTGAGAGGGGTCCCCAAACTCTGTGTTTCTGTGCTGGACAAAGGCTGCCAAGGATCTTTTTTTTTTTTTTTTTTTTTTAAACTGGTAATACCAAGCAGAGATGCTGACTTCAGGTCATATGCTTTCCACTAGCCTCTGACACAGGCCTTATCTAAAGTAAGGCAAAGTAGAAAATAGCCATGAGCAACTGTGAGTGGCATCCAAAAACAGCTGTGCTTAAGATTTTCCAGTCAATCCTTCTAAAAGACATTTCCAGAAAGGCTATCCAGTTGAACCCACAGTTCATGTTTAACCATTCAGAGGTAACTGATAGTAATTTGCTTTGTTATCTAATACATAAGTTTACACAGTAACAAGGCTACATTTGCTAATGCACCAATATCACTGTGACCAAACCTGTGGAATGTCATATTGTAATCATACAGAAGACTGAAGGTTAAGGAATATGTTACAGTGATCCACAGGACTATTTTGCACCGGTGAAAATGTTTTTAAAGAAAATAATCGCAAAACAACAGTAACTGGTCTTAGTGAAAAGAAATATCGATGTCTTACACTCAGAAGTAGGCACTTGTTTTCCTTGATAGCACCCAGGCAGCCCAGAAAGCCGGTCACCATGATGACTGTGCCAAAGGCAATGACTAGGTTGGCAGCTGAAAGAGATGGAAAGCTAGGAGAAAATGTGGCGAAGTTTCCTTGTGACACTGACAGCCAGATGCCCACGCCCAGGAGCCCACAGCCACATAACTGCAAAGAGATAAACAAAAGAAAGATTTCACCATTAAAATAAATGGCACTGACTCCTTCACCCACTCTCAAAAAGGAAGGAATTTCTCAAGTAATTTCCCAGGTAACTGCTCTGCAATAATGCTCTCACTGGCTTGGTACTGAAACAACATGAAACTAAATGTTTTTACCTAGACTTGGTCATGTAACTTATACTGATAAATCTGTTCAAAAGCCACTGGATGGCAGAACCCTATTTTTAAAGACTCAGCACACGAAGCCAGGGCTAACAATTTATCTCCCAGCAACACAGCCCAATACAATTTTTCTGTAGGAAGGAAAAAACATTACTTGAAAGAATGCCTCATCACACATATTTGCGCAGTCATCCACAATCTCTGAGTACCAGCCCCATAGTTCCTCATCCTAGGACAGGCAAGGAAGTCATGGAGATAAATATGATCAACATCATTTCAATAAATATTTGTCATAACTTTCCATTGGCCAGTCCCAGTAGCCTGGTTGTGTTTTAGGATTAGTTCCTATACCTTTCCTGCTGTTTGACACTGCTCTTTACTCCTGCAATTCTAAAGTTCTGCTGAACACAACCATGGAATAACTCCTTTCAAACTGCTGTAGTTATTGGGTCAACATGCCAAACTACACAATGTGATTACAGTTCCCTTTAGAGATTTTTCACGACGAATGTTAGTGCATTATTCAGTTGTACTCCAGTGTCTGCACTGACTACGTTCTCACTACGGCTGATTTCACAGACCCACTGGGCAAGCTAAGGCAAGTTCTCCATTTCACAGACATTTAACTTCCCAAAGTAAGATTTGTCCATACAAAAATTACATTGAAAGTGCAGATTATATAATAAATTCAGTTGATGGTGGCAATATTAAACACTAAGGCTCATCTATGCAACAGGATGATCTACAATGACAGAAGAGAGTAAGTAGTCAGGAAGATTTGCGAGTTGATGAAAGACCCTAAAAACTTCCACAAGGAGGCATCACTTTCCAAACAGTGCCAACATACTCTTAGCATACATCACATTTTATTTTTCTTCTCTCCAGAGGAACTCCTCAGTTTTTGTGCTTTCTTCTCTGTTTGTACCTCCTTTACCAACCTACTGAGTAGCTGTACTCTTGATGCTAAAATTTATCCTTTGACCTTAGGTCCCAGACCAAATTATCATTCATGCTCTTTAAAAATATCCCAAATAATTTCACTGTCTTGGGACTGAATTGCATATAGCCATACCACCCCAAGCTTGCAAAAATTCTAGCAGTAAAATAGCTTTCTCTGACACTTTATTCTCTACCAGTCTCATTTCTGATACAAGGTGATCACTGTGAAAATGGTCTCACAGCTATTTATTCTCACTGGATCCACCTCTTTCCCTCTGATACAAATGAATCCTGGATGATGAAAGAAGCAAAAATATTTTAAGTCATTTTATTAATTCCCTTTCACTTTTTCTATCTCACCATACACAGATGTCCCTAATCTTGTTTCAGTGCACACTAACTGAAGTTTTGTAAGATATTAACTTGATTGTCCGGAAAAACAAATAAAGGGATTTTTCAAAATATTACAATGCATTAACTGCTCTGTTGAGACCACAATATACTCTATTAAGCAAATGAGTTAAAGGAGGAAAGGGAAGATTCAAAGCTCAGCAATTCCATTCATTTACTCAGAGGGGCTCAGATTTTGCCTTTGCAGTTTTCTTACATGAGTTACAGAAAGAAAAAGAAAATAAAGGAAGGACAAAAGAGAAAAAAGAGGAAACAAAAGTAAAGAAAAAATAGAAAAAAGAAATATACCTAATATTTGGTAATATACAGAAAATAGTTGGACTAACACCTTGTGTTGCTATTGGTATGGGCTTGGGAATGTGATGCTCCTATGTCTGAAGAGTAACCTGTCACTCCTGGAGCTGTTGATACAGTCCTTTCCAGAGAAAAGTAATATCTGCACAGCTTCTGATGGCATGATAAAGGCCATTTCTGTAATTGCTCTGAATGCCTTGAAGGGGAACATTCATTAACACCTCACCAGATACACATACTGAAAAAGGGCCATATGTCGATTAAAAGCCTGAGTATCAAAAATGTGTCCTTCAAAAGAAAGAAGTGTCTGGTGAAGCAAACAAGTAGGTTTATTAGTTTTCCAAGTTTTGTTCTTCTACTTATCACAGGGCTTTTGGTAAAGCAGTGATAGAATACATGGAGAAAATGTATCTGGTGCCTGCAGATCAGCTGGAACAGTTAAGGGTGCTACCATCGTCCCAGGAAGACAAGAGGGCTGACACTATCCACTCTGGATGCTAGAATGAGGGATATTCTCCAGAAAGTACGCTTAACGGCCAACAAGAAAGCTAAGGTTTATACAGCTGTTTTTCAAAAGTACTTGGCATATGTGAAGCAGCAATCAGGAAAGGGGGGAAAATAACTCACTTTTTTCTGGAAGAAAACAAGACAGAAGTGGAAGAACCTCTGCAGACTCCTGAAGACCCCAATCTTTGTAGTTCAGGAAATGCTGGATAATGTGCATCCCTGGTATTGCAAGAACGCACATGTGCTCCTAGGTAAACTACGGCCAACATAAGCATATCTCTTCTTGGGACAATCAGGGAAGTTTTGCATACAAAGGAGATGTCCTCAAGGAGTCCAGCTTACTTGTTTGGGTTGGATGTGTCCTCTAGATTTGTGTACCTTGTAATCCTGAGAACACCTGAAGGTTAGAATGCCACAGCTGTGGTGAATGAGCCATTTTCTTCCATGAGTCATACAGATATCTTGGAACAACTAAAAGTGACTGAGGAGGACCAAGATGCACTACACACACAACCTAAAAAGAGAGATACCTAAAGCCCAGTGGTTCACCCTGTGAAGTTTACTGTTAAAAAGAAAATATTCATAAAATCTTAAACCTTTGCTGTCTGTGGTGTCCATTTAAAGAAATATGTTGGAATGGGGTGGGGTTAAAGAACACAAATATCCTTGTGGTTGGGTTGAAAGTTTTATTTAAAGCATATATTTATGAAAAAAGTTTCAAAAGATGTAGGTCTGTTTGTTCTGAAACATATTTTCTGTTGTATGGAAAGCTTCATATTCATATTTTACAAAGCACATACTATCTGGTCATTTTGTACTATATCACTAGCATACAGTTTAAAAAGCTGTTCAAAGGTTATGTACAAAAAGACACAATGGTATCCATAAGCTGTGGAGAGGGCATGCTGCAGTTGCTCCATCTGGAAAGCAATACCTGAAGTGCTGTGTTTTAAGAACATGATATTTTCAGGAAAGAGAGTGCTGTTTGGACAGTAGCCATACAGGTGAAAAGAAAAACTGCATGGTTCTGATCGGTGATGAAAATTGCCAGCCAGTGCTCTCCAAGAAGCTTCCATGCACGCAGTGGCAGGGCCTTCTCAGTCTGATGTACTTGTAGGTAAACCTACAGGGGAGGCTGGCCCTGCCCGCCTATCAGAATAGACCACATGACTGGAAGAGGGGAGCGACTGCCATGTCAAATGGCTGCCAAGGCTGCTGGGAGAGGGCACAGGGACTTTGCCACAAGGTGGGGCAGCTGCCACTGGCTAACTTGTGAATCAGCGGTACCTATACTATTCAATCTCTGAAGAGATGAAAGTCTTCAGTCCTGCTTGTGATCCTGCTTTTTGCCCTGCTCCCTCATCATGGGATCCTGAACTCCACAAGGCTATCCCAAACCAGTTCTTCCTTGTTTATAAGCAACATGTCCAAAAGAGTACCTTTGCTTGTTGACTGCTCAGTCACCTGTGTCTCTTTTTCTCTTTTCAGAAATCTCTTAGATTGCTTGTGCCCTGCTGTGTTGTCCTTCTCCTTTGAGAGACGCACACAGAGGTATGCTGGTTCCTCACAAAGGGCAAAAGAGTTTTCCCCATAAGGCTACTAAAGCTAATAAATTTGTTGTGCTCATTATAAATGGTATGACTGATGGATTTTTCACAAATTAGGAAGAACACAGTAGATGAGGAAATTATCATAGAAGTGTTGTTTAAAACGAATCTGTTGAAGTCATACTGAAGTGATATATCCTGCATATCAGTGGTAGCTGTACTACTGATCTGTTTGTAAGACTCCAATGGGATACAGCCCTGAAGAGAAGAGAGTTCCAAGAGAACTGCTGATATTCAAGGATCACCTTCTTCATGCTTAAGAATGGTCCAGCCCAACAAGCAGGAAATTGAGCAAAGGCTACAGAAAGTACACACAAATGAACAAGAAATTCCTGACTAAACTCAATCATAAAAGGGAAGTGTACAAGATCACAGAATCACAGAATCGTCTAGGTTGGAAGAGACCTCCAAGATCACTCAGTCCAACCTCTTACCTAATACTAACAAGTCCTCCACTAAACCATATCACTAAGCTCTACATCTAAACATCTCTTAAAGACCTCCAGGGATGGTGACTCAACCACTTCCCTGGGGAGCCTATTCCAATGCCTAACAACCCTTTCAGTAAAGAAGTTCTTCCTAATAGCCAACCTAAACCTCCCCTGGCACAACTTTAGCCCATTCCCCTTCGTCCTGTCACCAGGCATGTGGGAGAATAGACCAACCCCCACCTCTCTACAGCCTCCTTTAAGGTACCTATAGAGAGCGATAAGGTCGCCCCTGAGCCTCCTCTTCTCCAGGCTGAACAATCCCAGCTCCCTCAGCCGCTCCTCGTAAGACTTGTTCTCCAGACCCCTCACCAGCTTCGTTGCCCTTCTCTGGACTCTCAAGCACCTCAACGTCCTTCTTGTAGCAAGGGGCCCAAAACTGAACACAGTACCTGAGGTGCGGCCTCACCAGAGCCGAGTACAGGGGGACAATCACTCCCCTAGACCTGCTGGCCACACTGCTTCTTATACAAGCCAGGATGCTGTTGGCCTTTGTGGCCACCTTAGCACACTGCTGGCTCATATTCAGCTGCCTATCAACCAGTACTCCCAGGTCCTTCTCTGCCAGGCAGCTTTCCAACCACTTATCTCCCAGCCTGTAGCGCTGCTTGGGGTTGTTATCCCCCAGGTGCAGGACCCGGCACTTGGCCTTGTTGAACTTCATACAGTTTACCTCAGCCCATCGGTCCAGCCTATCCAGATCCTCCTGCAGAGCCTTCCTGCCCTCGAGCAGATCGACACACGCACCTAACTTGGTGTCATCTGCAAACTTACTGAGGGTGCACTCGATCCCCTCATCCAGATCATCGATAAAGATAATAAAGTGAACTGGCCCTAATACTGAGCCCTGGGGGACTCCACTAGTGACCGGCCTCCAACTGGATTTGACTCCATTCACCACAACTCTTTGGGCCCGGCTATCAAGCCAGTTTTTAACCCAACGAAGCGTACGCCAGTCCAAGCCACGAGCAGCCAGTTTTTTGAGGAGAATGTTGTGGGAAACGGTGTCAAAAGCCTTACTGAAGTCAAGGTAGACCACATCCACAGCCTTTCCCTCATCCACTAAGCGTGTCACTTTGTCGTAGAAGGAGATCAGGTTTGTCAAGCAGGACCTGCCCTTCATAAACCCATGCTGACTGGGCCTGATCACCTGGTTGCCCTGTAAGTGCCGCGTGATGCCACTCAAGATAATCTGCTCCATGAGCTTCCCTGGCACTGATGTCAAACTAACAGGCCTATAGTTCCCCGGGTCTACCCTCCGACCCTTCTTGTAGATGGGTGTCACATTTGCTAGCTGCCAGTCGACTGGGACCTCCCCCGATAGCCAGGACTGCCGATAAATGATGGAAAGCGACTTGGACAGCTCCTCCGCCAGTTCTCTCAGTACCCTCGGGTGGATCCCATCCGGCCCCATCGACTTGCATACATCCAAGTGCTGTAGCAGGTTGCCAACCATTTCCTCGTGGATAGTGAGGGCCACATCCTGCTCCCCATCCCCTTCCACCAACTCAGGGTACTGGGTATCCAGAGAACAACTGGTTTTGCCGCTAAATACTGAGGCAAAGAAGGCATTAAGCACCTCAGCCTTTTCCTCATCCCTTGTAACTAAGTTTCCCCCCGCATCCAGTAAAGGATGGAGATTCTCCTTAGTCCTCCTTTTGGTGTTGATGTATTTGTAAAAACATTTTTTGTTGTCTTTAACCGCAGTAGCCAGATTGAGCTCCAGATGAGCTTTGGCCCTTCTAATTTTGTCCCTGCACAGCCTCGCAACAGCCTTATAGTCCTCGTGAGTGGCCCGCCCTCTTTTCCAAAGATTATAAACCCTCTTTTTTTCTCCTAAGCTCAAACCACAACTCTCTGTTCAGCCAGGCTGGTCTTCTTCCGCGCCGGCTTGTCTTTGGGCACGTGGGGACAGACCGCTCCTGAGCCATTAAGATTTCCTTCTTGAAGAGTGCCCAGCCTTCCTGGACTCCTCTGCCCTTCAGAACCACCTCCCAAGGGACTCTGCCAACCAGTGTCCTGAACAGCTCAAAGTCAGCCCTCCGGAAGTCCAAGATAGCAGTTTTACTGGTCCTCTTCCTGGCTTCGCCAAGAATAGAGAATTCTACCATTTCGTGGTCACTCTGCCCAACACAGCTCCTGACCACCACATCTCCCACCAGTCTGTCACTGTTTCTGAACAGAAGGTCTAGCGGGGCACCTCCCCTGGTAGGCTCTCTAACCAGCTGCGTCAGGAAGCTATCTTCCACGCTCTCCAGAAATCTCCTAGACTGCTTTCTCTGGGCTGTGTTGTGCTTCCAGGATATGTCTGGGAAGTTGAAGTCCCCCACGAGAACAAGTGCTGACGATTTTGCAACTTCTGCCAGCTGCCTGTAGAACTCCTCATCCGTCTCCTCATCCTGGTTCGGCGGTCTATAACAGACCCCCACCAGGATGCTTGCCTTGTTGGCCTTCCCACTGATCCTAACCCACAGAGACTCAACCTTATCAGTCCCAGCCTCAAGTTCCACAACATCAAAACACTCTCTAATATAGAGAGCCACACCATCACCCCTTCTGTGCTGCCTGTCCCTTCTGAAGAGCCTATAGCCAGACATTGCAGCACTCCAGTCATGAGAGTGGTCCCACCACGTTTCCGTGATAGCAACCAAGTCATAGCCTGCCTGCTGCACAATGGCTTCCAGCTCCTCTTGTTTGTTACCCATGCTGCGTGCATTAGTGTAGATGCACTTCAGTCGGGCCATTGCCTTCTCCCCCGGCCTTGCCATTGTTCCCCCTGGCACAGCTCCAACAAGCCTTATTTCAGCCCCGTCCACCTTCTTTCCTAGTTTAAAGCCCTCTCAACGAGCCCTGCCAGCTCCTGGGCTAGGATCTGTTTTCCCCTTAGAGATAGGGACCCGTCTGCGGCCATCAGGCCGGGTGCCGAGTAAAGCACCCCATGGTCAAAAAAAACAGAATTTCTGTGTTGGCACCAGCCTCTGAGCCATGTGTTAATCAGGTGGGCTTTCCGTGTCCACTCTGTACCCCTCCCTGTTATTGTATGGATGGACGAAAACACCACCTGTACTCCCGCTCCATCCACTAACCGTCCCAGTCCCCTAAAGTCCCGTTTGATAGCCTTCAGGCTTCTCTCATCAATATTATCACTGCCAGCCTGGACTATCAAAAGCAGATAGTAGTCAGAGGGGCAAACCAGGTTGGGAAGCTTTCTGGCAACATCCCTGACCCTGGCCCCAGGGAGGCAGCAGACTTCCCTATGGGTAGGATCAGGCTGACAAATAGGGCCCTCTGTCCCCCGGAAAAGGGAGTCGCCTACAACAATTACCCTTCTGTCTTTCTTGGTGGAGGCAGTCTTGAGGCGTGGAGTCGACCTCCTCGCCCTAGGTATCCTCCTGGGTAGACTTTCTACCTCATCTTCACCCACCGGTCTCTCAAGATCTAGGGCCTCAAACCTGTTGTGTACTCGCACCTGGGAAGGTGGGGGCTGTATGGGGGGGGGCGTCTCCTGCGAGATCTTCCAAGAGTGAAGAACCAGGGAACACACTGGCCAGTCACACTTCAACCCTGGGAAGGTGATGGAGCGACTAAGCCTGGAGCCCCTTTCAAAACACATGAAGGACAAGAAGGTGGTTGTAATTAGTCCACATGAATTTACTAAGGGGAAATCATGCCCAGGTAGAATGTGCCATTATTAAACGTGTCCTTGATAATAGATATGACAACAATAGTTCTTTAAGGACACAATAACAAAGCTTTTTACATATTCCTTGTATTAAACCATTTTTTTTTCTCAATAGTAAGCAAAGGTGTAGTAGCAGAACAAGACTCTAAGCAGTTCATCATAATGAATGAAAATCCATCAGCCTAACAATGTAGTTTTCAGCATTAAGCCCTGTTTCCTAAAACCATGTAACTGTCAAGATACCTTTCTGTAATGTAGAGTTTGGGGATTAGGCTCAGTCTCTTTAAATCATGCAAATGAGCCTATCTATGCAGACTTGAAATTGAAACCAGGAAGCAAATTGCAATGTTCTCTGTAACTGCACAACTTTTTGAAGATACTTGTTAAAAGACGCGAGTTTAGAGTTTTTCCCTATGTAAATTATTTCAAAAATGGAAATTGAACATTATTTTAAGATGTTTTTATTGTACTAATTATTTCCATAAAATTAATTTTGCCTGAAATGAGAATCCAATATGAAAATCAGCTGGACAGGAAGATCTGCTGAATTCACCTGCTCCACAGAAACATTCAGAGCTAAATTTGATAGCAAGAGCAAATAGGCAATGCTGCTTAACCCCATTAGAGCTGCAAAACAGAAAAAGAACTGAATTTTGTCTTTCCTGGTCTTTGAATAATTAGCAGAATATTCTACTGCAATCCTTAATCACTATCCCAGCATAAAAAAGTACAAGGTTTGTAGATGTTAGAAAGAATGATTTGCTAATAAAGATATTTTGATTCATCTCTTTAATAAAGCCTCTTTCCAAGAACATTTGATACACAGATTGAAAAACAGAACTCAAGTGTTTGGACATGTTAAGTAGACTTCTCAACTCCTTATTTAGATAGGATCAGGAAGAGATATTTTTACTAATGTGGTTTTCAGAATAAAAATGTATCTGTGAGGACAAACAGCACACGTAAATTACACTCCAAATTCCAGTATATGAAAGCCCAAAGAGAAAAGTATCAGATGACAAAAAAATCCTTCTTTATTCCAATGGGAGAAAAGCAAAGGGAGCCATGATCTATTGAGTTCCTCCAGTGTTGTAGCTTTAGAGCAGCTGCATTAGAGCCTTCTGAAAACATAACTGTATGGTTGTTTAAAACTATAGGCCAAATTTATATACTATGTATTTGCACAAATGCAAGGGAATGTGTCTGTGGTACTTTCTTCTGAGTTGGATGTCCCCACCTATTTATTCATGGGCACTTTCTGCACCACAACCTTGTGGTCAGTTCACTGTCAAACATACATTTATATGTTCAGCATTCACTGGCATGACTTCAAGAAATCGAGGCAGCTGTATTCATTACGTGTTATTAGTCTGCCTATTTCTTCCCAAGCCAATCTTCCTGAAGCCTGTTTATCCTCTCGTGTGCTTTAATACCAAGTAAAAGTAGTAGTTACAAAAAATAAACAAAACAAAACAAACCACCCAAAACCCAAACCAAGCAAACAAACAGATGTTTCAAGGACTTGTTGGGACAACAGTCAGCAACACTCATCCAAATTTGTTTAGAAAGTACTGAGGAACTTTCGAGCCCCAAAGAAGTTAACATGATTTAAGATGCTCTCTTGAAGATGTACCACAGGGCACAAGAAAAGTGTTCAAACGCTGAGAGATCTCCATCAGCGCAAAAGATGCCAACAGGTGCTTAAACTATATTTTGCAAATCCACTTGTACCCTTTGCTTTCAGCAGTTGGAGGTACTTCTGAGACAAGATGCAAGGAATCAGTCTGAAGAAACGCCTACAGGAGTGGTTTGTGAAGCAGTCACAGTATCTGTATAAGTAAGTCCTGTACTAAGTTGGACCACTATGAGCATTTTTCTCTTGGTCAGTTAGTATGCTAAAACAACACAAAACTATAGGATATTCATTCTCCCTTCTGATTCATGACATCTTCTGGCACCACTGATAACTGACTAAGGAGTAAAAATAAGTAAAACTGGAAGTCAGCATGTCTTCTGGTCCCCAATGAACCTGTATTTTTTAAGCTTTTAGTAAAATCAGCATGTCAATACTAAAATATAAGACGCAACGGGAATGAAGGCAGGAAAAAAAAAAGAGTTGTTTACCCTGAGCATTATCTGTTCTTCTTGGTATTAAATTACAATTTTGTGTTAAAAAAGTGATGATAATAAAAGGTGAATAGCTTTGCTCAACATTCATTGGGAATGAGATAAGCAGGAACTATATTGGATATACAAAAGAAGAAATTGTATTATAACTGGCTAGTTCAGTGCAGATTTAATTTTTCTTTAGTAGTATTCAAAGCTTATCCTCTCTCTCTTCAGTAGTATGTTCTAATTTGAATCTTCTGCCTGGCAAATAACATCACCCAAATGAACTGGGAACACCTCTGAAATATTCTTAAGTACTCTGGCAAGAGATCTTCAATTAAAAAGATGTTACTTGTTATCCACCCATTGCCTGGATCATGTCTATCTTGTTATTTTCACAGACTTAAAAAAGTAGAGGCAAATTAAACCTTCCACCTCTAGCCTGCTGGCAATATTAAAAGGCTCAACCAAGTTTCCCTTCAGAGAGCCTGCTAACAAGAACTGACATTAGAAAGGGGGCAAATAAATAAGAGGGGGTGGGAGGGCAGCCATATGCTACAGTGAGAAGAGTTATATCCATCAAAGTAGACAGATGACTTGTCAGTGAACTGAATCTCACTTTTCTGTCCACAGATCTGTGTTGGGAAAATGAAAGACAGGCAATCACACCAGCTCAGGAAGAAACGTGAAAATTCAGTACAAAGAATCAGCCAATTCCAGGTAGATAAATACCTTTGCTATCTCAAAACAAATAAATGACAGTGGCATTAGACTGCTTAAATACAGATTCATGCTACAAACTGTCTTCCAGTCCTTCATTCCTTCCAAGAAAAAACAGCAGAAAAGTCTTTCATTGTCTTGTCTGAAAGGAGGTTGAAGACTACTTATTATGGAATTAAGAAGAAAAGGAAATGCTCCAATTTTATGTAGAATGCTCTAAAAATATGTGCCTGCAAAACCCACTACAACAACAAGGAACCAGCAGAGAAACAGATGCCAGTATGGTTTAGTTAAGGCACTACTGAGGCCAGGTCTGATCTGCTCACTGTTGAGCAACTTCCATGATCCAGCTACCATCAAAGCAAATCAAAAAGCACACATATTCCTATTGTACCTGGTTCTATATGATATGTATTAGTATTCCTGGAACTTTCATTCATAGAGCCTTTGTAAGAAACAAAGAATCAGCAAACATCAACATTAAAACATTTCGGAAATAGCTTATACAAGAACTGTGTTATTGGACTTTTTCAAATACCAAGGTCCCCTCACATTGACATAGACAGAACTGAAGCAAAGAAGAGTATAACAAAAAGGATGAGAAAGACATGGGGCTGCTTCATCACCATTATACAACTTTTTTTCATATACCGTGACAAAACAATCTTTGTATCAGACAAGCTAGACAAGGAATCACTGTTCCCAGATAAGAGATGCAATGTTATTTTGGAATCTGTAACACTGGAAGAAGAAACTGGGACAAGAGAATGCCTAGCCACCTAACTCTAAATCTCAGCAAAGATTAACAGGTCTTGCAATTACTTTACACTAACATGCAAGTATTCGTGACGTGTATATATTTAGTATTTAGACAGGCACTGCCAATAAATCAGAGACAGCAGAGTTTGTGATGAAGTAATTTCAGAAGAACAGAAAGAGGTGGACCTAAAAGGGTCAGCCCCAGAAAAGGTGAGAGAACGCTAATAGAACAGGAAGACAAACAAGGGCATATGGCAAGTTGAAGCTCATGTATCTCTCTTTTCCACATGCCAGACTAAAGAGGAATTGGGTCAGCAAAGAAATATCCAGGACCTTAAGGATTCATAACTGAAAAATAACTTTGAATACTATCACAAGTGGAGAGGGACTGTTTATCAGGGAGTGCAGTGATAGGACAAGGGGTAATGGATTTAAACGAAAAGAAGTTAGATTTAGATTAGATATAAGGAAGAAATTTACTATGAGGAACAGGTTGCCTAGAGAAGCTGTGGATGCCCCATCCCTGGAAGCGTTCAAAGCCTGACCAGATGGAGCTTTGGGCAACCTGGTCAGGTCTAGTGGAAGGTGTCCCTGCCCACTGCAAGGGGGTTGGAATTAGATGATCTTTAAGGTCCCTTCCAACCCAAACCATTTTATGGTTCTATAAAGAATTTTTTATGATTCTATAAAGAACATTTTATGAGTCTATAAAAAACATTTTATGATTCTATTCAACTGCCTCCTAGGCTGCATCAAAAGAGGTGTGACCAGCAGGTCGAGGGAGATGATTGTCGTCCTCTGCTCTGTCCTCATGAGGCCCCACCTGGAGGACTGCATCCAGGCTTGGGGCTCCCAGCACAAGAAAGATGTGGACCTGTTAGAGCAAGTCCGGAGGATGTCTACAAAGATAATCAGAGGGCTGGAGCACCTCTCCTATGAAGAAAGGCTGAGAGAGCTGGGGATGTTCAGCCTGGAGAAGAGAAGGCTCCAGGGAGACCTCATTGAGACCTTTCAATACTTAAAAGGGTTCTTATAAAAAAGGTGGAGAGGGACTCTTTACTCAGGTAGGTAATGACAGGACAAGGGTGAATGGTCTTAAACTAAAAGAGGATAGATTTAGACTAGACATTAGGAGGAAATTCTTCACTGTAAGGGTAGTGAGACACTGGAACAGCTTGCCAAGAGAAGTTGTGGATGCCCCATCCCTGGAGGTGTTCAGAGCCAGGCTGGATGGGGCCTTGGCCAACCTGATCTAGTGGGTGGCATCCCTGCCTATGGCAGGGGGGGTTGGAAGGCAGGGGTTTGGAACTAGATGATCTTTAAGGTCCCTTCCAACCTGAGCCATTCTATAATTCTATGATTCTAAAGGGACTCTGCAAGCAGAACATAACACCTGATGTCCCTGACACCTAAGGAAAAGTGACAGGAATGGCTGGCTGATCAGTGATTTTCACCAACCATCAACTTCATAATTTAAATCAAAAGCAAGAAACGGAATAAATCATGGATTTAAACTCTGTCTAACTTTTGTATTCTTCAGTCAGATTTCTTCAGTAGTTATTTAATGAAACTTTTTGTCAACAAGAAGAGAATCTTTGTTTGTATTCTTAGTCAAATTCTTTTTATTGTTACTATGTTAGGAAGCAGTGAATGATACATATTTTGTTTTAATATATACATATATTTTTCTTTCATGGTAACTGAATAAACTAATATGTCATTGTCTTCACATGTTCAAAGAGAGAAAGAATTTGTCTGCTTTTTCAGCTTCCATGTTTTCAGTACTGAATGAACTTGACATTGAAAAGAACTAAACGAAGAATCTGAAATAAAAGCTATTGATGTCAAAAATTGGTTTTGGCTTTCAATCAGCTTTGCTTCCAGCTGTTAAGACTTCTACCTGTTTTTGTTTGTTTGTTTGTTTTGCTTGCCTTCTTTGTAGAAATTGACAGCAAGTATGCACTCCTTGAAAATTTTTATTTAAATTTAATTTTCAGATATTATAGTTATAAAATGGGCTGTCGAGATTTCAAAAAGGCTGAACTTTTCAAAAGAAAAATTGAGTTAAATTAAAAGGTACAATGTACATCTCTTTTTTCTTCCTCCAGCTTAAAAACATGGACTGTTACCAATTAGCAAAAACTGGAAGGACTCTCCTGCCAAAGCATGAATGAATTCTAATAATCAACAAATTCTTCCTTTCTTTTTCCTGTTGCTATTCACAGCTCAGAAATAGTATCTCAATGGCTCAAAACTAGCATACGTTAACCTTAAACTCAGAGCTTAGTGAGCTGTTTGTTTGTTTTCTCAAGTAGTACACTTAGTATCATAAAGAAATTTGCTAAATCAAACTTTCCTGGCCTTTGAGCTATTACTGTGCTTTTTCCTTATTTCAGTTGCAGGCTAATTCCAGCCATTTCATTCTTATCTTTCTCCTTACATTTCTGCAGAAGATTCTGTGTTAGTGATTCTCTCCTTTCTGACAAACAGCAGCTCTTTCTCTCTCTCCTTTTTCTCTTCAGTTTTACTCATTAAACATCATCCTACATCATTCTTCTTTCCTACATGATGTTGTCTCACACTCTTTCCTTTTCTGTAGTATATATAAGTATATATATAAAAGATGACTGTATATATATATTAGATGACTATGTATGTATAGTCTTCTGTACTGCATTATGTATATATATAAATGTAAACATATAAGGCTTATTGTATCCCTGGCTGCATTAGACAAAGTATTGCCTGCAGGTCGAGGGGGGTGATCCTTCCTGTCTGCTCAGTACTGGTGAGGCCAAAGCTGCAGCACTGTGTCCAGTTTTGGACTCCAGTAGAAGAGAGACATGGATGTACTAGAGAGAGTCCAACGAAGGGCCAGAAAGATATTATGAGACTGCAGCACCTCACCTATGAGGAAAGGCTGAGAGACCTGAGTCTTAGCCTAGAAAAGAGAAGGCTCTGAGGGGGAGATCTCTTCAATGTATATAAACACCTGAAGGGAGGCTGCAAAGAAGAGCCTGGCTTTTTCAATGAAGCCCAGTGACAGCACAAGAGGCAATGGGCACACACTGAAACACAGGAGGTTTTGTCTGAACTTCAGGAAACACTTTACAGTGCAGGTAACTGAGCAGTGGAACAAGTTGCCCAGAGAAGTTGTGAAGTCTCCCTCCTTGGATATACTAGAGAGCCATCTCAACATGGTCCTGGGCCACTGGCTCTATCAAGTTGGTCCTGCTTGAGCAGGGAAGTTGGACCAGACCTCCAGTGGTCCCTTCCAACCTCAACCATTTTGTGATTCTGTGACATCCCTTGCCATCTCTTTTTTGTTACCCACTCCTGTTCAATTAGTTTAATTTGCATAGCACCCTGCCTTGAGAGGCCACAAAAAAGGCACGAAGGGTGTTAGTCACTGGAGACTCCTCTCTGAGAGGCACTGAGGCTCCCATTTGCCAACCAGACAATCTCTCCAGAGAGGTTTGCTGCCTGCTGGGGCCTGTATTCCTGATATTACAAAGAGGCTACCAAGTCTGGTGGGTCCCCAAAACTACTACCCCTTTCTACTTTTTCAAGTAGGATCAGTTGACGCTGTTACAAGGAAACTCCGAAATATCAGAAAGGTTTTTATGTCCCTTGGAAAGATGTTGAAGGGATTAGGAGCACAAGTAGTGTTCTCCTCTGTCCTCCCAGATGGCGACTGGGATCCAAGAAGAAGGAGATGAACGGGCCAAGTGAATGATTGGATGCGAGGCTGGTTTCGTGCCAAAGGTTTTGGGTTCTGTGACCTTGGATGCAATTTTGAGGGACCGGGCACTTCTGAGGGACCGGGCATGCTGATGCCAGATGGGTCACATCTGACCAGGTGGGACAAGAGTGTTCTGGGCAGTAAGCTGGCTGGGCTTATCAGAAGGGCTTTAAACTAGATGCGGTGGGGGAAGGGGATGCAGCTCTGAGTGAAGAAAGCATACCTGAGAACACTATCACTCTAAGTACCACCAGGGAAATACTTGTGAACTATCCCAGTGCAGTCAGGAAGGGTTCTGGAAACGTGATATGACCGATTGCCCAGCTGAAATGTCTCTACACCAAGGCACACAGCATGGGAAACAAGCAAGAGGAATTGGAAACCATGGTGCAATTAGACAAATATGACCTGATTGCTATCACAGAAACGTGGGATGGATCACATAACTGGAGCATTGGATTAGAGGGCTGCAAACTCTTCAGAAGGGGTAGACAGGGAAGAAAGGGAGGGGTTGTTGCCCTCTACATTAGGGAATGGATTGATTGTGAAGAGTTGCCTCTGAGAAACAGCCACAGACAGGTCAAGAGCTTGTGGGAGAGAGCTAAAGACAATGCCAATAAAGGACAGGTTGTAGTTGGGGCCTACTATAGGCTGCCCGATCAAGGGGAGCCGGTGGATGAGGCATTCAGGCTTCAACTACAAGAAGCGTGGTGCTCGCATGCTCTCATCCTGATGGGGGACTTCAACCTGCCAGATGTCTTCTGGGAAAACTAGACAGCAGGCTGTAAGCAATCCAGAAGATTCCTAGAGTACGCTGAGGACAACTTCCTGGTCCAGGTATTAGACAAACCAACCAGAGGAGAAGCATTACTTGACCTGGTGCTCACCAGTGCAGAAGAGCTCATTAAAAAGGTCAAGATTGGAGGCAGTCTGGGCTGCAGTGACCCTGCCCTGGTTGAGTTTGTGATCTCGAGGAATTAGGGCATGGCAAAGAGCAAAGTCAGGACCAGGAACTTCTGAAGAGCAAACTTCAAAGTATTTAAAGACCTAGCAGATGAGATCCCCTGGAACACCGTCCTTAGGGACAAAGGAGCCGAGCAGATCTGGCAACTCTTTAAGGATGTTTTCCTTAGAGCGCAAGAACTCTCCATCCCCTTGCATAAAAAAGTGGGCAGGGAGGGAAGACAACAGGGATGGCTGAGCAAGGACCTGTTGGTCAAACTGAGGCACAAGAAGGAAATGCACACGCAGTGGAAGCAGGGACACATGGCCTGGGAAGAGTACAGGGATGCAGTCCGGATGTGCAGGGATGTTCCGGGGTGACCTCATTGCGACCTTTCAGTACTTAAAGGGGACTTATAAAAAGATGGAGAGCGACTGCTCCATCAGGTAATGACAGAAAAAGGGGGAATGGTTTTATGCTAAAAGAGGGGAGTTTTCAATTAGAGGTTAGGAGGAAATTCTTCACTCAGAGGGTGGTGAGGCACTGCAATAAGTTGCCCAGAGAGGTTGTGGATGCCCCATCCCTGGAGGTGTTCAAGACCATGCTAGATGAGGCTCTGAGCAACCTAATCTAGTGGGTGGTATCCCTGCCTATGGCAGGGGCATTGGAACTAGATGATCTTTGAGGTCCCTTCCAACTCAAGCCATTCTACAATGATTCTATGTTTTTCCTCCATTAGAATGCTACTTGTACTTTTTAGTCTACTTTCCTCACTCTAGCCTTTGCACATTTATGTTTAAAATCACTGAATCAACCATGAAGTTTCCAGTTTTTGTGTAAGCCTTCCTCTCCCCTACATCCTCCAGTCCTTAATTCACCTTCTCCATATGCTCAATTTTCTCCCTTATAGCAGTTTTTCTTTCCTATACAAAAGACTTCCAGATTCTGCCTCTGTCTTTGTCTGGGAACACTTTTCTAATGTTGCATTTCTCATGTTGTCTATATTATTTCAAGGTCTTCTCCTTTTCAAAGAATAAGAATTGTTTTCACTTTCCTCTTTTTCTTTTAAAACCTATCTCTAGTAATAGTTGTACTAGAAAAGCAGGAAGATAACAGATCAGATGCTACAAGGATTCATAGAATTGTAGAATATCCCAAGTTGGAAGGGACCCACAAGGATCATCGAGTCCAACTCCTGGCACCACACAGGTCTACCCAAAAATTCAGACCATATGACTAAGAGCACAGTCCAAATGCTCTTGAACTCCGACAGGCTTGGTGCTGTGTCTACGTCCCTGGGGAGCCTGTTCCAGTGTGCAACCACCCTCTCAGTGAAGAACCTTTTCCCGATATCCAACTTGAACTTCCCCTGTCGCAGCTTGACTCCATTTCCTCAGGTCCTATCACTGGTCCCCAAAAGAGAAGAGATCAATGCCTGCCCCTCTGCTTCCCCTTGTGAGGAAGCTGTAGACAGCGATGAGATCTCCCCTCAGCCTCCTCTTTTCCAGGCTGAACAAACGAAGTGACCTCAGTTGCTCCTTGTATGTCTTCCCCTCTAGGCCCTTCACCATCTTTGTGGCCCTTCTCTGGACACTCTCCAACAGTTTAATGTTCTTTTTGTACTGTGGTGCCCAAAACTGCACACAGTACTCAAGGTGAGGTCACAACAGCACAGAGTAGAGCGGGACAATCACTTCTCTTGACTGGCTAGCAATGCCATGCTTGATGCACCCCAGGATACAGTTGGCCCTTCTGTCTGCCAGGGCACACTGCTGGCTCATATTCAGCTTGCTATCAACCACAACCCCCAGATCTCTCTCTGCAGGACTGCTCTCCAGCATCTCATCTCCAGTCTGTACGTATAGACAGGGTTGCTCCTTCCCAGGTGCAGGACCTGGCACTTGCTCTTGTGATTCAAACTACAGTAGGAATGGAAAACTATTTCTTCATACCATGGTCAAAACAGTGGCATGCAATGAATATTACATACAAATTCATTCAGCTATAACAAACAGGAAAGAGTATTTCCATAAAAAGCAGTGACCTGGGAATAAGAATAATGATACTGGTTCATGCCGGTCTACTAGGCCTAGACACTTTTGTCTATTAGGCTCCTCTATCACTGTTAGAATAGCACTATTTTAGCTTACTCAGGTGTTCTTGTCTCATACATAAATGTGATGTTTTTGCAGTCTAACCTTGCATGTCACTATCCCTCAAAACTTTAGCCAAGTCAAGTGCACTAGAAACACTGTAGCATTTCCAGAAATTTACATTAAGTTCATTTACCAGTCAAGTGACATTCCTTTCTTCTTCCCCATACCAGAAATATTATTATTTTCATTTTATTAATATATTATATTTAATAAAATCATTACAGATCCTGAAATAACCAGGGAGAGTTGCTCCCCTTACACAAATACAACAAGAGCATTAAATATTGTATTTTACATGCAAGAACCTCACTCATTTGGCTCACACAGCCTCTGAACCTGAAAAATCTAGTAGTAGGGACTACTTTCATGAGATTTTATAAGGGACAATATAAAGCTTGTACTTCATAATGAGGACAAAAATAATGGGATTAATATTTTTTTGCCCTTGTGGAATTCTTATATTTGGGCACAAGTTACCATTATTATTCATACCATTTTATTAGCTAAGGTATATCAGTAGCTTCATCTACATGTCTGGCCATAGGAAGTAGTAAAAAAGCTGTGATTACTGGTATGGTTGGAAACAAAATGGGAAGAAACTACAAGACTCCTATTGATGATTCTATTATGCTACTACTAACCAAGAGAACACTGCAGATTGCACCGGCTCAGCATGCGTGAGAAGGAAAAAGAGGGGCACATAGATGATAGACCTTGTTTTGTTGTTGTTGTTTGTTTTGTTTGTTTTTTAAATTAAAATAAATCAGTTGCATAAATAAATCTGACTTCAATATCTAGTTACCATACATAATTGAAAATGGCAGCCATTTCTTTCACAGCATTAGTGCAATGTCTAAAATGAAAGTTCCTATGGTTTATCAATGTGAAGCAATAATTTTAGTTCAAAAGTTTCTGTGGAGTATTTCCTGATGGTGCACATGATTTTATCCTGATATGCACCACTCCTTTCCCAAAGTAAAGACCATCAAAATCACTCTGGCATATGTCTGTTATATTTCAGACACTAAATTAAACCTCTGTGATGACCTCTAATACTTTTTTTCCCCTTGCCTATTTCTCTAAAAGTAGGTAAGGTGAGGCTTGCACCATCCTCAGCACTGAGAGAATGAGAGCAATTTCCCTTTTCACAGTTTAAAATAGAAATAGAAACCTTGCCAGAATGATTTGAAAGTATTGGCAGATGGATGAAATATTTCTGGATCTGCATCGTGTAACATTTGGCAGCTAGCATGACTACTGAACAGCTGACTTTTACTGCAGTGACATTATTAATTACATCTTCCTTGCCAAACAAGCACCATAACTGAGCCTTTGCAATATTCCTTTCATTAAGGAGTTCACCTCTGTCTGCTAAACTGATCATACAGTCAGTAATGTAACTGTTCTGTTCCATGCCTACAAAAAAGACCAATTTGATCCAGCCAAGTGACCATCTGACTGCAAACAGCTACTATATATGGGCCAAAGACTGTGCAGTTATCAGAGGGTGACATCCGTCTCATCAGACATGGGACAGCAGCCATTCTCAACAACATTAAGATGACTGGCTTGAATCTGATGTTTTCCCTTCACTTCCATGCTAATTCCATCCTCAGTCATCAAAAAACAGGTGGGAGGCAGCAGCACAGACTCAATTTCCCTTCAGGAAGCAGAAGCTCCTAGCCAGCCATTGACTTTGAGATTCTTTGAGCAACACATAACCGGGGTGGGATTTTTGCTGTCCTCCAATGGACCTCCTGGTTTGACATGATCCAGCACATTCAATTACATGTCAAATTCTGTGAGCACCTCCACAACTCCATAAACTCGTGTACTTCTAACAGCAGCTTACTGAAACAGGCAAGTTAATAGAAATGGATTGATACAATCTTCACAGGCCAATGATGTCAGCAAAAAGGCCCTGTACCAGTTCTATTGGCTTTTGATTAGGCCATAAACAAGCATACTTACATGAATGATAATGTCCTGGTATGAGGAAGGCCACAAAGCATAATCACTGCCATCCTTTTTGTACATGAACATGGATAATATGCAGTACTGTTCTCACTTTCCAAAGCTACAGATGGAACCTGTTTTGAAAACCAGCAAAAAGTGGACTGCTACTATGGGATCACTCATCTTCCTCTTACTCTGAAAATTTATCCAGTTCTATCAATAGATTTTTTTTTTTAACTTAGAATTACATTCAATTATATGACAGTGTATTTGAGTTCACATGCTCTCTATTCCATGTGGGACTCTTCAGACTGGAGAAGAGAAGGCTCTAGGGGGAGCTTCAGTGTATATACATACCCAAAGGGAGTTTGCAAAGGAGAGCGGGCCAGGTTCTTCTTGCTGGTGCCCAGTGGCAGCACAAGAGGCAATGGGCACACACTGAAGCACAGGAAGTTTTGTTTGAACTTCAGGAAACACTACTGTGCAAGTGATCAAGAAATGGAACAGGTTGCCCAGAGAGGTTGTGGAGCCTCCCTCTTTGGAAATACTAGAAAGCCATCTCAACATGGTCCTGGGCCACTGGCTCATTAAAAATTAAAATTGCATTGGGAATCAAAATTAAAAACAAAACTTTCATGCACAACAGGAGGGCACAGGAGACAGATTTCTGCCACTGATAAACCAGTTATTATTGCCCTCGTATTTTCACAGACTACTTACATATCACAAAGAAGTGTCTATCTTCCATTTCCAGAAGGAGAAGAGGTAACAGTAAAAAACAAAGATTCTGCTATAGGATGAGAGCTCTTTGCCAAAACATGGATATTGACCAAAAGAGCAGGAAATGCCCAGACTATGTTGTGATCAAAACTCCAGAGGCACTCCACACAGATGAGGTCTGTGTGCCTCTCTGGTTAAAATGAACATCCACATGCCAAAGCATCAGAAAAAGTAAGTGTGGAAAGAATATACACTGACTTCCATTGAATTCATTACTATTTACTTGGTTTTGTTTGTTTGTTTGTTTGTTTGTTTGTTTTTTGTTTTGTTTTTTAATGAAAAAGGTGGGAATTTCTTTGAGCTGAAAACTTTGTGATACACCGAAATTGAGTACATTACCTTGAGAAGGCAATGAGCAGAATGATAATGGAGCATGTGCTTTATGGAGTCTGTCCGATAGCCTCTCCATTCTGAAACTGAAATTTCCCTACAGATATGTCAAAGACAAGAGCAGATCACATGGAAGCCAGTAAACTTCATTTCCAGAAGGACGCCTCTGTGAAAGGAATAACACTTTCAGAGGCTGAACTGAGAGAACTTAGGCTGAATTAAGACACGTAGTTCAGCATGGTCTTCACTTCCCAGGTTCAAAGGAATACCAATTTCCATAGTAAAGTTACAGTATTGTAGCCATTGAAAGTGTGTCCTTTATTATCATGATGAGAAAGTTTATCATTAAGTTTCCTCTTTGCTGAAAAGACCTAGACTAGGCTCTGTCACCGGTTTTGTTATTTTTGCTTTTCTTTGTTATGTTTTGGTTTGCTATTTGGAAAATTGTGTTCACCTGATGCTGTAAATGACTTTGAAAAATGCTGAAGAAAAGCAGCAGGATGATTCTAAACCGCATTCTTATTGCCTGGGTCCCTGCCACATGTGTGGCTTCACTTCTGGGATCACTAACCCAGTTTTAGTTTAGACAGCTGGAACAGAGTAGAATCATAGAATGCTTTGGGTTGGAAGGGACCTTAAAGATAATTTACTTCCAACCCCCCTGGCAGGGACACCTCCCACTAGATCAGGCTTCCCAAAGCCCCATCCAACCTGGCCTTGAACATTGCCAGGGCTGGAACATCCACAGCTTCTCTGGGCAACCTGTTCCTGTGCCTTACCACCCTCACAGTAAAGAATTTCTTCCTAGTATCTGATCTAAATCTACCCTCTTTTAGTTTAAAGACTATCACTACATGCCCTTCTAAAAAGTCCCTTTCCAGCTTTCTTGTAGGCCCCCTTCAGCCACTGGAAGGCTGCTGTATGGTCTCCCCATAGCCTTCTCTTCACTAGGCTAAAAAACCCCATCTCTCTCAGCCTGTCTTCAGAGGAGAGGTGCTCCAACCCTCTGATCATCTTTGTGGTCAGAATAATCCCAGAATGATTTCAGCCTTGAAAATACCATGTTGCTGTTAACTCTCTTTCCCAGCAAAAATACTGCAAAGAAGCAACCATTTAGCCTTCACTCAAACAGTCCCTTGTTGTTTTTTTTTTCCTCTGGGAATATTTTAAAAACAAAGCCTAGAAGAACGCTGATTCCAGCTGCATGAAGAAAAAGCATTTTTGTACAACATGATATAGTCCTAAAATAGGAAGTTTGTACCAGAGTTCCCTCAGGACCCTGGGATACATGTCATTGGGCCCCATAGACTTGTACCTCTTCAGTTTCATCACGTAGCCTCAAACTTGGTCTTCACTTACAGTGGTAGCAGTTGCTCCCCCAGTCCCTGCCTAGAGTTTCAGAGACTCAAGAGACATGGGAATACTGACTGCCAGTGAAGACTGAGGCAAAGAATCTGTTGAGTACCTCAGCCTATTCCAAGGAACCTTTCTTTCACCAGCAACTTCCTTCCTACTCCCTGTGCCTTCCCTTCTCTTCAGGCTTTGGTCAACACGCTCTGATGAACCTAGGCTGAAGCCCTCCTAGCTACACTGTAAAGCCGCTTGGCAAAGACGCTCCTCCCCAATGCCTGCATGATATCCTGAGCCTTCCCAGCACTCCTCATTCCTCAAAGATGGGGGACCATGGTCATAAAAGCCAAAGCTCTGCCTGTAACACTGGCTGTGCAAGACAGTTGGTTGGATGCCCTCCTACCCAAGCCTTTTGTTTCCATTAGCTGGACCAAGGAGAACAGCACTTGGGCTCCAGATCCCTCTAGTCACTCTTGTTTTTTTATAGTCCCACTTAACAGTATCATCGGTGTACACATGGATGAGCAGCCAGGGGTAACATGCCTTAGAGTCTGGACTTACTGTCACAGATCACATGAGGTAACAAGTAAGGTCAATAGATGACTGCCTCTGTACCCTGTAGAAGGAAGTCTCCAACCCATGTTGCACTACACTTGCTCTTGGTGCTGTTTCAGATGTAGTTCAGATTCAACTGGCTACAATACATCCCTTGAAGTTGTATTCAGCAACTGGTCATTCAAATGCAGGCTCTGAGCTGTCCCTCCTTTCTTGCATTGCAGGTCTCAGTCTCTATCCTCTGTAGGATCTCAGAAAAGATCCCGTCGGTCTCCTGTTTGTCTTCCCATATGTCAGTCTGTGCATCATCCCTCGCAGCTCCTTTTCTGGTGACTCAGCTGTGACTCTATTGCCAACATGCAACATCACTGTTGCATCCAGCCTCATAGACAGGTGTCAGGTACATTCTGTTGTCCAAAGCCTGGATTTTATCCTCTTTCAGAGGCTTTGTCTAGTCTAAAGACTGCAATATGCCAGGGTAGTTTTTCCAAGCAACATCACTGAATATGTCCTGATGCACAAGGTACATTTCTGCACAATTCTAGGGAGTCTCAAGATGTCTTGACCACAGTTGTTAGTGCTCTTTGCATCTTCATCTGTGCAAACTGCCACTTTAACTACTGAGGCCTCTGTTAGTCATGCTGTCATTTTTGCTCTGACTACTTTTAAGCAACACAAAAAAGACAACATAATTGCTGCAAAGAAATTCAACCCAAATGTCATGGTAGAGGCTATATAGCAACTATGTCAGGCACATGGCATTCTTAGGCTCAACTCGTAATCTGTCTCCTGACATATCATGTGACCTCAGACTAGTCAGTTCACAATTTGAGCTAGATGTATTGCCTTCTTTGACCTGTAATGCTAGAAGATCTTTCAACTGGGAAGGCATCTTTGTTATCACTCCATAAGCATATTTACTTCCTCAAACACTTAATCTATTGCTCAAAGGTTGTAAAAAAAAAAAAAAAAAAAAAAAAGCACAGACGTGGGTACACATGTATCTGTAGATATTGTTTACTTGGACTTTAGCAAGGCATTTGATGCTGTTTCCCACAGCCTTCTCCTGGAGAAACTGACTGTTCATGGCTTGGACAGATTGTTCAATAGGTAAAAAAATGACTGGATGGCCAGGCCCAAAGTGTTGTGAATGGAGCTAAATCCAGTTGACAGCTGGTCACAAATGGTGTTCCTCAAGGCTCAGTACTGGAGCCAGTTTTAATATATTTATCGATTATATTGATGAGGGGATTGAGTGCACCCTCAGTAAGTTTGCAGACAACACCAAGTTGGGTGGGAGTATTGATCTGCTTCAGGGTAGGAAGGCTTTGCAGAAGGATCTGGATAGGTTAGCTCGATGTGACACATCCAATTGTATGGAAATTCAACAAGGCTAAATGCCAGGTGCTGCATTTGGATCATAACAACACCATGCAATAATGTAGGCTCAGGGAAGAGTGGTTGGAAAGTTGCCTGGAAGAAAAGGACCTAGGGGTACTGGTTGACAGCTGGTCGAACACGAGCCAGCAGTGTGCTCAGGTGGCCAAGAAGGACAATGACATCCTGGTCTGCATCAGAAACAGGCGGCCAGCAGGGCTAGGGAAGTGATTGTCCCTCTCTACTCAGCACTGGTGATACCACACCTTGAGTACCTCCAGGTCCCTCACTACAAGAAGCATATTGAGTTGCTCAAGTATGTGCAGAGAAGAGCAATGAAGGGACTAGAAAACAAGACATATGAAGAGTGACTGAGGGAATTGGGGTTCTTTAGTCTGGAGAAAAGGAGGCTGATGGGAGACCTCATCTATAACTACCTGAAAGGAGGCTGCAGTGAGGAGGGTGTTGGTCTCCCTTCTCAGGTGACAAGTGATAGGATGTGAGGCAATGGCCTCAAGTTGCACCAGGAGAGTTTTAGAAGTTTAGATTGGCTATCAGGAAGAAATTCTTCACAGAAAGGATGGTTGGGCATTGGAACAGGATCACCAGGGAAATGGCAGATTCACCATTCCCAGAAGTATTTACAAGACGTGAATGTGGTGCTTCGGGACATGGTTTAGTGGTGGACTTGTAGTGTTAGGTGGATGGTTGGACTTGATGCTCTTAAAGGTCTTTTCCAACCTAAATGATTCTATGATTCTATGTGTGGCAGACCATCCAGCCAAGTACAACAGACTTCAGTTTATTCCTTATTCCTCTCCCCTTAGTCCTGTTCAAGAAGAAAATTCAAGATACTTTTTAGTATACTGGTTGTACAATGAAAGCACAGTGTAGGCAAGCCAATTTGGAACTAGGCATGTGGGTCACCTATCTATGTCCTAGATTCAGAAGAGGCAGCAGAAAAGCTAGAATGACTCTAGACAAGAGCCAGGAGGACTGTCCTATGTTACAAGTAGGCTTAGTGGCTCAGGCCAACACCAGTTCAGAAATCTTTTGATTCTGTTTTATTGACCAGAATAGTAAACCTGCTGCTGGAAAATCCTTAAGAAGGATAACTTGATGAACAGAGAACTTTTTTTTTTTTTGGTGCAGTAATAACCTCTTTTATGCCTTACTCTTTTCAAACATTTTCTATGCTATTTCTGAAATCCATTTTAGATTTCTTCATTCATTTTCAGCACAGTATTGTGCACATAATAAATCACTTGCCAGAAGATTACAACCAAGTTTAAACTGAACCACCAGCGTCTCTCACTTTTTCTGTAATCTCTGTAAAAAGGCAGAAACTAAAAATGACCACTGAATTCAAAATGAACAGCTTATACTATAATGAGAAATAAAGTTGAGTTTTTGAAGTAGAAAATTCCACTAACCTTGCATATTCAAAAGTGATTGTGCAAGCATAACAGTGGCATAACAGTGGGGAGTATGTTAAGCAGATAAGGGAAAGATCCCACTATCCCAAAATAAGAAGGATAGCTAAGAAAAACAAGACAAGCAGTGCAAAATCAGTAAAAGCAAAAACTCATGGGCCCTCTAGTCATGAGAGAAGAAGGAAAAAAAAAGGAGAGATTAAAGGTTGGTCAAATAAAATTATACATACATTGTATAGTAATAAGCATCAAGTAGTTTGTGAACCTGTAATACTCAGCCATTGAGGAAACAGGGGAGGAATCAAATGTCAGGTAATAGGAAATATAAGGTTATGATACGCTTTTGCTTTTTTTGCGTTCTGCTTGCAGGATGCCTGCCACTGCAATTGTGAATAAAAACGCTACTTCACTGAGATCCTCGCCTGAGCCTGTGTTATTGGCTACAGACTGTTTCTCACAAGCTGGGGGCTTGTCTGGGATCCGGCCACCTTCTGGGGAGCCCCGTTACCACTGCAGCAGGAAGACATGCCCCGCTGATTTCAGCAGTCCTGTGCCTTGGTGACGGTGGTTCTGCAGAGAGCTGACAAAGGAACTGAGACTGATTAAGAAGGCAGGATCGGTGAAGATTTAGGGAAGAAAGGAAGGTAGGCACTCTGGTTTCAAGAATTGACCCAGTAACTCTGTGCACAGACCAAGGTAAGAAATATTAAATATTACCTTGGGGGTTGGGTAAGACTCTTTTGTAAAGTGTGATTGAGACATACTTTTCTAAGAAGTGAGTGTGGAGTCCCGATCTGCAGTTCCGTAGCTCCACAAGGGGTGCGGCCAGAGACAGATGAAAAGAGAGTTAGAAGGAAAAAAGGAAGAGTCTTGGGGAAATCTGGTGTATGATACCCCCTTTCACGGTAAAGTACTTGGCAGTATGCCAGGGAATCTGGTAAACCCATAAGTGTACGGTACCCCATGCACGGTAAAGTACTCCGCAGTACGCCCCCATTTTCTAGAACTGGAACGTTAGTGTGTGGTACCCTACAGAAGGAAAAATTTCTGATGGCAAGTAAGTGTTCCAGAGGACAGGGAAATATCCCTGGGGCAGTGCCTACCAACAGTCCTTGAGGAAGAATAATAAGAAATTGGAAAAATAATCCCAAAATTAGAGGAAATGATAAAAAGAAAATGATTAAATACTGTATATTAATCTGGACAAATGAACCAATTAAGGAAACAGCAGTATTTTGGCCAAAATACAGGTCTGATGAAAATTCAGGCTTTAAATTTATATGTAAACAGTAAGACTCCTTTTTTGGAAGAGTAGTCAAGTTATGATGGGTGCAGGGGGTAAGTCAGTTTTTATTGAAAAAGGATCAGGACCAGGAGAAAGAGAAGACAGAGAGAAGGACAGGAAACATTGGATAATTCACCCCCTCCCTATAATCCTAATATTGCACCAGTAGCAGCAGCAGCTGCTCCAGGAAGGAAGCCAAGGATTGCAATTAACCCTGTCCCTAGAGAAGGAGCACACTCTAGGCTCTGGCAAGACTTAGAACAACGTAGAAGAGATATTGAGAATTTCCCCTTCCCTGATACTAACAGTACTAACACTCCTATGTATCTTCTTAGGGAGGTCCCAGTGAGGCAAGGACAAATAGGTTATGTGAACTCCCCCCGCCCCTTACCAGCAGAGAGGTTAGGAGTTTTAAAAAGGAAACAAAGTCTTTAACTGAGGACCCCATAGGACTAGCAGAACAGTTAGATCAGTTTCTAAGGCCTTATTTATATTCCGAGGGGTGGGAGAGGTGGGGGAGAATGTCAATCTTGAGTATGGTATTCATTGGAGAAGAATGTTTAGGAGGGGAATGATTAGGCAGGCAGCTATGAAAGAATGGGAAAGAACCAACCCCTCCCCCTTCCTCCCCCCCAACTGGGAGTAATTCCAATATAGCAGAAATATCTGCTTATCCAACTGGGATAATAACAACCCACAACACGGAAATCATATGAGAGACTTAGGTACATTATGAGAAAGTACTCGGGGATGAATCCTGAGAACCCAGTAGCCCAAGGGTTCTTGAAAGTTCATTTTGTGACTAAAGCCTGGCCGGATATACAGAAAAAGCTCCAGAAGGTAGAAGGATGGAGCAAACAGTCACTGGACGCCCTCCTGCAAGAGGCCCGGAAGGTGTATGTCAGGAGGGAAGATGAGAAGGAAAAGCAGAGAGCGAAGCTAACAGTCTTTACAGTGGACCAGATAGTCCTCGCCTGAGCCTGTGTTATTGGCTACAGATTGTTTCTCACACTACATAAAACATTGAAGAAACATGGAGGTCAGAAATGAAGCAGTTTGCATAAGTGAAATGTGTTGGGATCATTTATTTGTACATCAGTTGCTTTGTGTCTGACAAGAATTGGCTCTGTCCAGGTACATTTCTCAAGATTAATTTCTGCTAAATGAATTCTTTCTTACTGACAAGAAAGCTGTATACGATGATTCTTCTGCTGCAGTAAAAATTTTCAAAGGCTATTTCCTCCATAAATTCTAGAGAAGTCTCTAGGGCATGAAGGCTTCTTACTTCATTTTCTAACAGTCCTTGTAAGAAGACAAAATACTTGAAGAACCTTAAACATTCCCTTGACAAAGGTGTTAGTGGCTCCCACTTATTGGCAATGCAGTCATTTCATTGATTTTGAGAAAGGCTAAAATCCTTGAGGAATATTATTCTTAAGAAAAGACTACTGCCCTTAATGAATACATACTGTAAATCACTTTACAAACAGTTAGGTTAAGTTTTCAGATTAAATTAAGGCTTGACTCACCTAATCTACAGATAAGATGGGTTTTGTGCAGAGAAAGCTGGCAGAAGTTCATTTTAAGAAGGTGCTCCATTCTAATCTATTACTCAAAACTTATTTCAGAACCAGTCTTTTTGATCTCATTGTCATTATCTATATGCATGCACATGAAAACAATAGCTGTCATATGCATCTGAAATATCTAGGCCTGGAGAATATGATATACAGAAGACAAAGACTTCAAAATATTCCATTCATATTTATTTCCTCATAAAGAACAAGACAGCGACAGGGTCCTACACCTGGGGAGGTACAACCCCAGGCACCAGTACAGGTTGGGGACTGACCTGCTGGAGAGCAACTCTGCGGAGAGGGACCTGGGGGTCATGGTGGACAACAAGTTAACCGTGAGCCACCAGTGTGCCCTTGTGGCCAAGAAGGCCAATGAGATCCTAGCCTGCATCAAGAGGACTGTGGACAGCATGTTGAGAGAGGTGGTCCTCTCCCTCTACTCAACACTGGTGAGGCCACACCTGGAATGCTGTGTCCAGTTCTGGGCTCCCCAGTACAAGAGGGATGTAGAACACCTAGAGAGGGTCCAGCGTAGAGCCACAAAGATGATTAAGGGACTGGAGCATCTGTCCTATGAGGAAAGACTAAGCAAGCTGGGCCTGATTAGCCTAGAGAAGAGGAGATTGAGAGGGGATCTTACCAACCTCTACAAGTACCTGAGGGGACAATGTAAAGTTGATGGGGCCAAACTCTTCTCAGTGGTGGCCAGTGATAGGACAAAGTGTAATGGGTATAAATTGAACAACAGGAGCTTTCATCTCCATATGAGGAATAACTTCTTTACAGTTTGGGTGACAGAGCACTGGAACAGGCTGCCCAGAGAGGTTGTGGAGTCTCCTTCTTTGGAGATATTCAAAACTCGCCTGGATGCGATATGGTGCAACGTGCTCTAGGTGACCCTGCTTGAGTAGGGGGGGTTGGACTAGATGATCTCTGGAGGTCCCTTCCAACCTCAACCATTCTGGAATTCTGTGATTCTGTGATTTAGATCTAAGTTTCTCTGGTTATCTTATCTATTCCCAACCAAATGAAAGTGGATAATGAAAAAGTTCATTTAGTTACTTGAAGATACTGCCTCTGTGAGTCATTCTAATGCAAACAATCTTAGCTCTGTTCAAAGACTGAATACTGGTGACAACGGCAACAATTTTTTTTCAAACTTGGATCATTCTGTACATCTCAGGTGTTGAAATACAGCTTGATGAATGACTAAAAACATATGTGAAATTCCAGTTCTCACCACATTAGCTGAACTGATGTTTTTCAAAAAACTAGATTAATAGCTCCGCAGCTTCTCACCCTTTTGGGAGAACACTTTTGGGGAACCTTAAAGACACAGGAAATCACTCTTATGCACCCATGCTTCAAAAATATAGCTAACTATATTCTTTCATATTTTAGACATGGTGAGCTGAAAGACCTTGCCTTTTGGAAGTTTTTGTTTGTTTTTGTTTGGTTGGTTTTGGTTTTGTTTTTTGTTTGTTTTTGATAAGTAAGACTAAGCTGTAAATAGAATAATGGGTCCTAAGTTCCTGGTCTTCTCTTTTCCTTAGGGTTTTCACTATCTTTTCAGTCCAACAACTAGAAGCTCCCCAAAAGTAAAATCAGCTAAAAACAGGCGTTTTGAAAACACAGCCCAAAGAAAAGACCTGTTGATCTACATACCTCTGGCTTGCAGTGATGCAGGTGCTTGATAACACTCAGAGAATTTCAATACTTTTGAAGTGTCAAGCATTGCCAAACACTAGCCCAGGTGTGTTAAATATATAAATACGAAAGAATACCAGCATATTCCTACAGGACATAGCAGTGCAACAAGAATGTAACAAGAATGAACTTTATGCTACACAGCTGACAGTTAGAGGAGGCTATCAGCTGTTCCACTTAGCTGAAAGCACAGAAATGCCTATCTGATCTCAGTTCCTTTCAGAACTTGGAGTAGAATTAAAGGCTACTTTAAGTAATGCAGAAACCTATTCTGTTATACGCAAGGACATTGAAAGAGTGCTCGGCCCTTACTAATGACATTGGGATTCCCAGTGACAGTATTTTGTTGGTAGAGATGTAAGTTAGCTCGTTTTGCAGGTGCAGAGTTGTTTTACCATGCTTAGTGCAGGCAAAGAAAATAATGGAATAACGTTCTAGTGAGAATGAACTTTAGTTTCCCCAAGAGTCAATTTAAATAAGATGTTTGCTTTCTTGCTAAGAAAGAAAATATTTAAATGTGTTATTGCCCAGAACTGTATGAGAACATTTAAGACCCTGGAAGTCACTGACATGTGCAGATTAAGAAAAAGAACAAGAAAACAATCAAACTCAAGTAGATCACTGATATACCTTCCTGAGAAGTTATTTATTATCTCTTTATTGCAGGTAGCAACAAACTGGGGAACCATGCACACCACAACTTTTGCATCTCAGCATGCTAACAACCCATGAAAAATATTAAAGAAATAGCTGATTAAAATGAAGGGAAGCTGGAAATTCTCATATACTGCTTTATGAAGGAGAGCTGTCTGACTTAAACCTGAGTTAGTGGAATCTTACCTGCACCAGCCATTCATCTACAGACCAGTGTTTCTAGGCATCAAGGCATGAATGACTTTCAATGAGCCTTTTAAGTAGAAGGAAAAGAGACTGTTTCCCTATAACAGGAACAAAGACATCCCCCAAAATCAACAGTTTTTACAGTTTTTAGTTATATTCCCCATTGTTGTTGTGCTTTTTGTTTGTTTGTTTGTTTTCAAAAAGAGATAACACACAGTGTTCTATCCTCAAGTACTCTGGTATACTTTTCATAAACTCCACTGGGATCAAAAGTATTCAGGATATCAGAATTTTGCCAGAAAAATTAACTGGCCTGGGTTACACGACTGTTTAAGACTAACCAAGGAACAAAGAGCAAAAAGGAATTTCAGTCTGTTCTCAACTGCTGTGTGTATGTCTTACTTAATTTCATCATGCTCAAAAGAAAAAAAAAGGCCTTTTCGCTTGCATGACTTCTTCCTCACAGGGCAGCTAATACCTCCCAATTCCCACTGTAGTTGTTTGGAACATGCAGGATATCAAATTAAAATAGGTACTCACATTTATAATTTGGATTTCCTAGCCCTAAATGCTAGCCCCTGCCTAGAGGTGCTAAGATTGGTACAAGATTTGAGAGGACCTTATTTGCCATTTCCTAATTTTAGATCTTCCCTGCGAACTGTACAAGCAGCCAAGAACTGAGAGAGAAGTAGACTTTCTTTGGCCATGCCCTATGTGTGCTGAACTTCTAAGTGACTTGAACCAACGGCTCTTTCACATGGACAAAATTGTGCAAAGCAGACCCTGAAAAAAACAGAAAAGCATTTTTTTTATTTTTTTTTCCTGCCAGCTAGCTATGGAAATGAATACATTCTACACAGCTATTAACAAAAAGTTCCAACGTTATTTCTATGTCCAAATGAATTTTTAATTACAACCTAATATCTACATGAAGAATCCATGAGTGATGAGAACCCAGAATGAACAGCCTCTTGTTTATGTAGCAAGCATTACAGATTGCATTCAGGCAAATTACATCAACTTTCTTCTCACTTAAAGTTGAAGAATGACTTACTTATACAAAAAGAAAAATGACGGAGTATACCCTCTGAGATTTCCATGTTATCAACACCCATAAACCACAACTTATACAAAATGCTACTACCATATCTATTATAATATTCAATTTTCCAGTATGGAATCTTCACCACTTCTTACTTTCCTGTTCCTAACAATAGGAGTTACAGCATTTGCATGCAAATTCCTTTCATCACTAGTGTGAACACTTAACATTTTTTACAGAAAAAACACAATAGCTTCATAAGGGCAACATGGCTTTCCATGTCAAACTACAGGTTTCTGCAGGCATTTTTGCTAAGCTGGGCTTCGTTTTTTGAAATATTGAGCATTCAGAATTTGGGTTGAAGTCATAAGAAACTGAAGGCAAATCACTACAGTAACTCAGGCCTGAAATGTTAGCAGATGTATGACCGAGAGAATAGCATGACTCTTAAGACCTAGATTCTATCCTCAGCATGACACTGGCCTGCTGGAGAGTCTTCAAGGAGCGAAGTGAAATATAAGGAGTGAATGAAATATAACAAGGGCAAGTATAGAGTCCTGCATCTAGGCAAGAACAACCCCAGACATCAGTATAAGTTGGGGACTTCCCTGCTGGAAAGCAGTGAAGGGGAGAGGGAACTGGGGGTCCGGGTGGACAGCGGGATGACCATGAGCCAGCACTGTGCCCTTGTGGCCAAGAAGGCCAATGTCATCCTGGTGTATCAGAAGGGGTATGAGAGAGGTTCTCCTCCCCCTCTACTCTGCCCTAATGAGACCACATCTAGAATATTACGTCCAGTTCTGGGTCCCTCAGTTCAAGAAGGACAGGGAACTGCTTGAGAGAGTCCAGCGCAGAGCCACAAGGATGATTAATGCAGTGAAGCATCTCCCTTACGAGGAAAGGCTGAGGGAGCTGGGTCTCTTTAGCTTGGAGGAGAGGAAACTGAGGGGTGACCTTATTAATGTTTATAAATATGTAAAGGGCGAGCGTCAGGAGGACAGAGGCAGGCTCTTCTTGGTGACACCCAATGATAGGACAAGGGGCAATGGGTGCAAGCTGGAACACAGGAGGTTCCGCTTAAATATGAGACAAAACTTTTTTACGGTAAGGGTGACAGAACACTGGAACAGGCTGCCAAGGTTGGTCGTGGAGTCTCCTCCTCTGGAGACTTTCGAAACCCACCTGGACACGTTTCTGTCTGACTTGTTTTAGGTGTTCCTGCTCTGGCAGGGGGATTGGACTAGATGATCTTTCAAGGTTCCTTCCAATCCCTAATATTCTGTGATTCTGTGAGTGATTTCATTGACTATGATTTGGTTTCTCCATTAATAAAATGGGCCTAAAGGGTATTCAGCTCTTTTTAAAAACACTTTTCTATGTGCTGTTGGAAACCATTACAAAAATCAGTCATGCACACCTCCTGATTCTGCGTTTGTATAATAACGATCTAGCTAGGACTCAAAGGTTCTATAGCAATGAAAAATGAGTATGATGACAGTATCACCAGGAAGAGATTTCATCAGGACAGTCATTGCTAATTGATCATCGAAAATATGACATAAAAGCAAATCCCAAAAATCAGAAATCTAGTAGTCTGTAAAAGTGAAAAAGCTCTTTACAGAATTGATCCATCCTCTCCTTATAGTAGCAAAGACCTTTTAGGTGGTCTGTCATCCTGTCCAACCAAACCTGCTTAGCTGTTCCATGTTGTTCAAAAATCCTGTTTTTTCAATGGCCACTGGGCTGACTCCTCACCAGTTCTTTAGAATCATAGAATCACAAGACTTGTGTTCCAGACATAAGGCAGATAAAAATTTGATACCAACAAGTCTGTTAGTAAATAACCTGGGCTGGATATGAAACTGTGACCTGCTGTACAATATTTTATATCTCAGTCAGATTATCAGTTTACTTTATCCTGTGTCTCAGATATAAAAGTGGTATTCCTTCATCTTTGTATTTTTTTTCTTGAATCTGATCTCATTATATACCCACTACTACCATACCCTCAGCAAGATGGATGTCTCTATAAAAGTGCTGTGGAGATGGCATCTAGCCAAGACACATATCAATAATGGATTATTTGTATGTGCATAATCAAGAGCAGATTAACGGGAAACACCTACAACTAAGTAGTATGTGGTTACCTTTAAGTCTCTAAATACTAGCAGAGGACTAACAAGTTGCCATACCTCCTTATTATCAGTCTGCATTTTGCTTTACTGGATGAAAAGCCCTTAAAGCACACTGTTGCAGATGCTGCATCCCCTTAATCAAGTATACTTACTGTACTCTGTATAACAGTGGTTATCTTAAGAATCTCTGCAGATCCACAAATTAGTTTTTGTTGGAGTAGAAGACCCCTGCAAATTCATGCATGCTATACAACCAATATACGAGGAAATTATAAATGAAACCCTACCCCTTAGGGACTACAAACCAAAAATTTATACAGTCAAAGTCCATACCCACAACACACCAGAGCACAGATCCCTTCAGGACAACGTGGGATATCTCCTAGAAAATGCAAGAAGAAGGTTCTGGAGAACCTTTGGAAAATATAAATGAAAATTCAGGGCCAAATCTCTCAATTTCCAGTTAAGCTTAGTGTTAATATAGACCTGGAAATATATATATATTTTAATATAGACCTGGAAATATATATATTCTGGAAAATGTTGCATACAGACAGACCAAGGAAGATTTTTCAGTATAGACTTAGACTAAACAGTATGTGAACCAGATTCAATAATGTAATTTACTAACTATAGTGATTTCTCAATTCTAAACCAGGCCAAGTACAGCGTGTCACAGAAGCTGATAATCAGTCCTAATTTTAAGCTTCCTTATTTCATTCACAAGATATTCCTGTACAATAATTAGCAAAGTATTTTTTCAGTCTTTTTGCAGTGGCAGGTGATTGAAGCGTACTCCCTCAATCTTCTCCGTAAAATTTAGGAAAGTGCAGAAATGTCTGTGAGTTAGAACAGAAATGTTATTGCAACAGGATAGTACAAACTGGGTCAGGAAAAAATAACCAGCTGGTGTCTTTTTTATCCTCTGTTTTCACCCCTCTGTCCACACAGGCACATGTATATGTAAAGAGTGAGCCACATGCTTTTCCCCAAATAAATAAGTAAATAAAAATAACAAAAAAATAATTTCTCTTTGCATCTGTTTTGCATGTGCAAGAGCAGTGTGTGTGAACATAAATAAAAAGAGAAGATTACATTTTCTATTTCTATTCAGTAGATTCATAGGGATGACAGGAGACTGCCATTACAAAGGTCAACAAAATTCTTAGCTGCAGAGAAGGAATAAGAACATTTCAAAGACTAAGCATTAGTATGTTGTTAGTTCTGTTTCTCAAATGTTTAGGTTGGGCTAGTCCTGCCACTAAAGCTAAACCAATGTTACCCTCAAAGGATGTATTACAATTTATACACTGTCTTGGCCTTGAGTACTTCACCCATGGATATAGCTGTCTGTGCTCATGGCCAGCTTTGACATTGTACAGTTGTGTGGCCTTGAATGAAACTGCTGTGAAAAGACCTGTTTCAGAAAAGCCTGTCAGAAGCCGTTCCTCCTTCCCTCAATAACTGCATTTGAATTAAGACTCTTCACCATTGTCCTTGCCTGGACTACACTGCAACTTGTCTGGCCATATATCTTGCTGATCTGAACCCTGACCCTGACTTGTCTTCCTGGCTTGACCTTGGACCTACTTCATCATTACAGATGCGTCGGGTGATCACTTGACTGCTTGCTGGCTGAACTTGAATACTGCCACCAGACCCTTTTCGCTATCCCTGTTCAGCACTGCCATACTGCATCCCCTGCCAACGACATCACTGCCCCTGCCTATTTTGCTGTCACCCTCAGCTTCTAGCTCACCTCCCCTTGTGGAACAAATCATTCTTACTGTTCCCTGTAATGTGTAAGTCCCACAAGAGTGTCCTATAAAAGAGATGAAAGCTCCAAATCATTTGCAGTGAGACTGGGGAGCCCAAGTTCTGTTAACTATGCACTCCTGCAATTACGTTGAAAGATATTTTTGATATTATTTGCAATATCTTTGGGTCCTGTGTAGCTAGGAACATTCAGGTCTGAGTGAAGTGACTACATAAGAACCTAAGAAATCTAGAGAGAATGAAAGACAAACATATGAATAAGTCCTTCTTTTTTATTATTTAATAAAGAAAAGGTGACAGATAAAAATGTCAAAAGAAATGAAGAGCAAGAAAGAATAATTACTGAGACTGTATTCTCTGCTTTTCGATAGGAAGATCAAGAGGGATCCTCAAAAAAACCCTATACTTTATTCAGTATTATTTTTCTTTGTACTTTAGTAGTAAAAACCTCTGGGCCATGCTCTCTCACAAAGGTATTCCAATTATATTTATTCCCTCATGTTCTACTAAGATCCCTCTTAATGAGTGTTATCTTAAAATATAAACACAGGACTAATTTGTAACTGCAAGAAGACATCATGAGGCAAGGGCATGGTAACCATGAAGCATTGCTTCATAGCTAGTAGAATTCTGCTCCAAATTTCACCTTCTCCTTTCTTTAGTTAAAGAAAAGCAATGTTGTAGTGTGAGACTACTTCAATCAATTGGGAAATTATTCCTTTGTTAGATAATTCTATGCACTGAAGCTGCACTACCACCACTTGTAAGAAGGTTAATGGAAACAGGTTTAGTCTAGATTGCTCCTAACAGCAATTGCTTGTGCCTAAAAAATAAAGAGCCTTTCCGTTATTGATACTATCAGCACAAGAATTGGGCCTGATAAATGACTGGAATATTTTGAAGAGTGGGCATTTGAGAGTGGGCACTTCCAGGTAGGATCAGAAGGTACCAGGACACGAAGTGATACCATACACATACTGTGCATGGACACATTGAGGCAAGGGGTAAGGTGTCGATCATATTTCTTATTCGAAGTTCAGTATAATAACTTCTAGGATTGTACTACAGAAGAACTGTCACGCATGATCAAATGTTAATTCCCCACCACTCCAGTAGCTTGCTTTTGACAACCAGCCAAAACCAGATGCACCCAAAGATAGCCCCAAAACCTAAACACCCCCATGAAAGTTAATTAAAGAATGTCAAGTGACTGCCTGGAGACAAAGATCAGATTAAATCACATAGAAAGTGAGACTTTCTTTTCTCTGATATTTGACCAGTGTGTAGTCTTATTACACAGAAGCCCAAGTTCTCTTAGAACCTCTTTAGTTTTGATATCATCTTATAGCAGTGAATTCCACTGCCAAAGTGTACACCATGATAATAGCATTTTGAAAACTTTTGGGGTCACAAGTGTGTTTGCATATTGATTTACCGCGTGCTGTGAAACAAGATGAAGAGAAACTACAGATTTGCTTCTCTCTACAGTTTCATTATTTGCACTCAGTTACAGTCTTATTTGTTGAACTCAATTTAATTGCTTAACTCCTTCCTAGGAAAAACAGTATCAGTCTCCTCAGGTTCTTCATACTTGTTCTACCTCTTTGAAGCACAGAATAGAGCAGACTTTCCCATTCAGTGCCAAAAGTAGAAGCAGGATACTCCCTTTGTCTGTGAAGTATGAATCTTTTATCCACCCTGCTCCCAGTACAGATAAAGCTCAAGCATTAAGACAGCACAGCGCAAACATCAACATATCCCCTCACTGTGACACACTGTCTGTCAACCATGAGTGGTTACAACTGCAACAGCATCAGCCTCTGCAATTTACCATTCCAAAAGAGTCAAAGCTAATACATTTGTTTTGAGCATAAACAAGTGATCGCCATCAAATTTTAAATGCATTTTTAAAATTTTTAAGCAGCTTAAAAAACAAAACTGAAAATCCAACTGTTAGGTTAATCTAAACCAAAATGGTATCACAGACAATTCCCTGCTCTTCTCACGCAGTAAAGCTGTTAGGTTTCATTTGCTGACATACTCTACAGCTGACACTCACTGAAACTACATAGAACTTTCAAAAAAAATTGGACAGTTTTATATCAAGGTCATGTGACCACTTCCCTGACGAAGCCTACATTTCAAAGCAGGCAGCCGCTAGCCTGAGAGCAGAGTACAGCATCTATTTTCACACAGGACTTAACTGTGTCTCTTGGCAGAATTCTGTTCTATATTAAGTGGGTGACATAAATTAAAGCAATGAAACCCTGGAAGCTGAGTCTCTCTCCCCTTTCACTGCCCCCACCTTCTCCTCCCCCTCCCTCCCTTCTCTCTTCCTCCCTTCACCCAGAGGCAAAATGCCAGGAAAATGAAATCTGCCCTTTGTCAGAGAAGCATATGCTGAACAAGCATTCTCTCTGTCTTTCTTGGTCCTTTACTCCAATAAGAAAAGGCTAAGCTCAGCTTTATTATTAACTGAAATTAAATGCTCATAAATTATATTCACAGAAACCATGGAGAGGCTAAACTGATCAAAGAAGAAATAAGCCTCTGCAGCACTACATATTTCAAAATGACATACTCAAAAATACTACTCTGTGCTAACACACTACTGATCAAGATTTCTACCTGTCTGAGCTATGAACTTTTAGAAAGACTTAAAAAAATCCTTCTCAACACTAAACTAGCATGAGCGAGAGGAAAAATAAATAAATCAATAAATAAATATGCTGCAGAAAGAATAATACAAAGCTTTCCAGAGACAGCAGCGTACACTCAAAGCAGGAATATGTTTTTTTTTCAAAGAAAAGTGGTTTTGGTCCTCATCATTTATTTATAAAATTAGAATCATCTCATAAAAATATAGTTTGAAAATTGGGATACTGCCAAGGAGCTTAGACTTAACATTCAATCTAGTAATACAACTGACAGATTGAAGGAGAGAACAGAAATGTATTAAGCTAAAATTCAATAAAGACAAATAGGAAGTGATTCACAGTGATTATTCCTTTCTAATGCACAAGAACAAAACAATAGTTAACTGTTTTGGCAGCTGTTCCACATGGACAGATCTCATTGACAGATTGGTCAGACTGGGCAGTAAATTGAATACTTAATTTGGATGTCAAGATGATAATCTCCCCAAAATGGAAAGTGGCATATGGCACAGCAATCTCAGCTGATGACATTCACTGAAAGTTTGTTTATTTACTTATTTATTTTAACATAACCAAATCCATTATTGTGGACTGCTTCTTTAAAGCTTAAGGCAAATGTGTGGCTAATGTTTTTTCATTCCCTCTTACCCATCTAAAGGTAGATGACTTCTGTTTCTGAGGTACTGCTCACTAACATAAGCTGTGGATGCAGGCTGGCAGTTTGGCTTCCCAAATGCCATGGCCTGGAAACATCAGCCAACATTTTTTGCTTCAAAAATTCCTAGATGTGAAAATCAATGCAGCAGTACAACTAAACTTATACATAGTTATTGCACAAGTCTATATTGCTTTCTCCCTGACCGTTATTAGCTAGTCATACGTTATTTATACTCTAGTCTTGACATTTTACTTTTCTTAATGAAAGGTGGCAAAATCCCTGGCATTAAGAAAATTATAGTTTTTTATTTTTTTTTCCTTAAGCAAGCCTCTTGTTCTTTAAATTAAACTAACTGTATACTTTGCCCTGAGTAATGCCAATGAATGTGGGGTCACAATAACACAACAAATTTAGACAGGAGAGATGACATGCACAGCTGAGAGGTCTACTCAGAACATGGAAGGCTTACTAAAAAAGGGAAAGGAAAATCTCATCTACCCATTAGTCAATATAAACAAAATTGGAAACCAGTTTGATTTGATGCAGGGAAGTTAAATTTGAGGCATCTTTTGTTTAATGGAAGTGATGAAAATGGAAGTAACTGCAATTTCTATCATAGAAGTGGTAGAAAATGAATGCCAGAAAACTGCAGAGAGAGGTATCACCTTGGTGACCTGAGGGTGAAGGAATCCCGTCATTCCATAAAATGGAGGGTGATATTGTGGATAATCAGTTAACAATTAAGCCTGTATGCTGGGCACGTTTTGAATTTTCTGTTTCTTCTTAGAATGACAGCAGTATTTTTTCATAGATGATAGATTAAAAAAAAAAAAGGCAAAGAAAAAAAAAAAACTAAGATGAGAATTGAGGATGGAAAAAAAGAAAAACAAACAACCCAACATATTGGAAAAGGACTGGGAACACGGGGCCTTTTGATCTTATCTTTCTTGCACCCCCTGTGCGTCATGGCACAGAGTTACATTTTAGCCTAAATTCACATCCTCTTTCTATGCGTCTTCCCAAGCAAGCAGCCAAATTCTTCACTATTCCCACTGCCTGCTCTGATCGTCAGGGTGGAAAGAGAGGAGGAAGACACAGTGGCAGATATTACTGTATCAGACTGTCTTACCTCCTCACTCTACGGGTGCCTCACCATCATCTCATCATGGTAGACACTGCTAAATCAAGGGGAGGTGGGGGGAGGAAGGAGAGAGAAGGGGGGCGGGGGAAAGCAGCTTTCAACCTTTCTATAAACAGCCTATGCGAGCCATTCCTTTCAACTTTGTCACAGGATTGTCTTTCACTTACCAAAGTCCACGTATGATGGTCTTGAGATTAGTGTTGACGTTTTACTGGGTTTGTGGCTGCACCGTCTCACATGTGAAATGCTACAGGATGAATGTAAAATTTCAGCTCTTTTCTCTCAGCTGTTGGAACAAGGCCACCTGCACGACTGCCCCATTTAACAATTACAGTTGGGGCTTGGCAGGGTAAGCTGGAAAACACTCTACTGAAGCACTTCACCTGAAGTTTCCTGTTTGGGTTATAATGCTGCCCAACAACCAGAGACCACACTCCATCTGATTCTTTGTTCATCCCCAAGTGTGTACACACAAGCTAAGAAAGCACACAAATCCCTTGCAGACAGTTTTTCTTCCGTGAATTATAATGGACACAGTTTAATAAAGAAGGCTTTCCCAGAGAAATTCCTGCTCTTCTCAGATATGTAGGTACATTAGATTACACATGCAGATTGTCACCAATAAATGGAGAATCACTCCTGTAGGGAAATGGAATTACAGCACTGTCCAGCCAACAAGAAAATGTAAAGCAAGACAACTGCTGCTCTCCTCTCCTGAAATATTCACATGTTCAGACTTTGCATGCAATATAGAATATAGTTTGTGCATAAAACAGAATTTATAAATACATTTATATTCATAATTCACTTAAAATGATATTAGACATATGAATGCATACTCCCAGTGCACAAAGCCCTTTCTTTTATGCAAGCATCTCTGCTTTCTTTAAAAAAAAGAAAAAAAGAAAGAGGAGAGAAAGAGAGAAAGAGAGAAAGAGAGAAAGAGAGAAAGAGAGAAAGAGAGAGAGAAAGAGAGAAAGAGAGAGAGAAAGAGAGAAAGAGAGAGAGAAAGAAAGAGAGAGAGAAAGAAAAGAGGGGGTTATACATTTGATTTGCTAATTTGCTACCTGGTTATTTTTCCTTTTATTTTGAATAAAATGTAGTACTAAGAATTTCATAAGCAGTAAACTTATGTGCAACTTCGAAAGAGAATAAAATGTTAAGTGCACTGACTCCCATCTGTGTGTCTGACTTGGACTATGGCAGAAATGCTGTCTTCCTCTTCATGTATATATCAACAGCATTGGCACAGTAAGTATAAATAACAGTGGTCAGCACTTATATCATGGCTGACTGGACTATCTGTGAAAGGAAACAGGATGTCCACTTTTCAAAATTGAAAAAAGAAGGAGGGAGAGAGCAACCGAAGGAAAGACTGTAATGGACAAGGCTCTTCTCTGAAGATGCAATGGTCTTATCACAGAAAAAAACAAGCAAATGTGGCGGCTTCATGGCAGTAAATGTACTAAGTTGTGAACAAAGTGGTTAAGTACAGATGACAGCATACAAATAGATGTACAGGGAAACAGGGTCACTGGAAAACACACAGCTCAGCAACTGAAGGGAAGAACCAACTGACAAAATGGTGAAGGAGTCTGGGGTCTTGTAGCAGAGCTGTGAGACACCAGAATTGTGAAGCTAACCTCAGTCACAACCCAGCAATTGCCCCTCCTCTTCCAGATATTCAAATCAAAAGACAACCAGAGGCTGAAATGAATATAATCAGTGTATTTAATCCATTAAACCAATGAATCTAGTACTACTTAGGCTGTTGGATTCAGCACCCAGGTCTTTAGCTAGGCCTACAGTGTATGGTGGAATTTGTTTATTTTCAAATTTTATGGCAGGGGAAAAATTGATGTGCTATTTGATGCTTCCAGGTAGAAAATGTAATCTAAAGGCATATCAAATACAAGCTAAAGGTCTGACATCTGTATCATTTCTTGGAGAAGCAACCCCCAGGAAACAATGGGAAACAGATATTTGTTGGCTCCTTCCCTTCTTCCATGTTCTCAGCCTCTTTCCAATCCTCTTCTTCAAAATATTCTTCTTCCTCTTTTCCTTTAAACCACCCAAATCTTCTGTTCCCACCCACAGGCTTTCTACTACCCTATTTCTCTACTTTTTACTGGTCTGTAGCGATCAACTTTTTCCATTTCCCTTCTACTACATTACAGTACTATATACTATTATATTACTTTTGCCTCATTCCTTTGTCCCCTCACACTGTATGACTGGTCTGCATAATGGAGAATGAAACTGCCTGTCTTTTAATAAAGTTACTATCTAGCATACAGAAACGTGATTTGTCAACAATTCTCACACAATGAAGAGGAGATCCCAAGTGTCTGGACAAGGCAAGGCAAGGGAACTTCTGCTAGAACTCTGTGCTTGACATAAGGGTAGTCTGTGGCAAGATAATCCTTCTACAGTACGAGGAACAGTGAAAGATTCCCCTCATCTCAGACCTGAAATTCCTTTTGGCAGCTACTGAATACACTAGTCCTCTTGCCAGTTACAGTGAATGCTCATCAGCTGCATTTATGCAGTGGAGTTAGGCAAATGTATCACAACATCTGCACTCATAGAATAAACAGATCATAAATATTGTCGCTGTTTAGGCAAGGCTGAAATTAAACTATCTTGGACTCTACCAGAGCCATCGAGCTGTACACATACACACGCAAACACTGACTCATGAAAACTATTTACTTCTGAAGTGCTGCACAGCACAGGAGGATACTTTTATCTTATAGTTTACATTCTATATAGGACAAAGTAGCAATGACTTTTCCCCCAAACAGTTTTTTTTGTTTTGTTTTGTTTTGTTTCAGAAGCAGCCAAATGGGACTGAAAAATACTGTGCTCCCCAGCTGTTCCCACACCCTCCATTGTCTTCCCTCTAATCAGAATCCTATCCTCATCCTGGAACGAACTAAATGATTCTTCATGTTTTCTTTCATGGGAACATTTTGAGATGCTGAAGTCAAAACATATCGCAATAATGAGGTCTAGAAATAACTACTGTAAGCAAAAGCAGTGTGTTACTTCCTGTAGTTGCTAGAGGCAGAATTAAAATGTTCAATTACACTCCACAAATTCTTAAGTAATATTATTTTAAAGGTATCATTAAGCGGGACTCTAAAACGTAGGACCTTTTTTAAATACATAAGATGAACTTGTTTCTACTGAACAGAAAAGGATTAACAACCCTAAGGCAGCTATATCTATTTGCATTACCCACTTTAGCTACTATGGATTCACTGGAAATCAACTGGAACTAGTATTAGGAATTCACTAGTCTATGACAAGCTTATTATAAAATTGTAATTACACAAATGTGTGAAATGGAAAGTCCTACCTAACTTGCTCAGTTATATTTAGTATAAGGTTCTTTTGCCAAAATCTACTTTTGCCAAAATTATTCTGTATTTTCACTATGTAAATACTCAGTAGAAACCACTTTTGCAGAGGCAGAATTTTTTAGGTTGTTTTTCTATATTGAAGTTTCATTGGAATAGATAAATTAACTAGCAAAAAGCCTCAGATCCATAAAAAGTCTGAAACCTTACCTCTGTGAACAGTCTTTCACACACAAATGATGTTAAAACAAGCTTCCATACCAATAGGAGGAAAGGGCTGAAATACCTAAAAAGCTATTGCATATTGTCATGAGTCACTTAACATCTGCCACAAACATCAAAACTTAACTAAGTTCATTTCTGATGCTATATAAATATATTTGATATGCTTCTCTCTCGTCAGTCTTTTCTATCACCAGTCTATGGCACCAAAAGCTGAAAAAAAGCTGTGGAAAAACAAAACAAAAACAAAAAGACCAAACCAAACAAAAACGGTCTAGTGAAAGCTATCAAAAAGGAATAAAAGGTCCACATGGAACCTGTAATTTCTATACAGCTAATTCCTTTCTCAGCTTTGGAATTTCAACCTGCAAAGAACACATTTACAATTCATAAACACAATTTAAAAGATTTTTATAAGAGTCATAGATGCCACAGATGGAAATGATTATACCTTTCAACACAACTGCAACAGCTGACTGTGTGAACTAAAAGCAACTAGATGGAATTTACTAGATGGAATTTACTTTCAAGCAAGCATTAAAATCTCATGAGAGATTTGTACATGAGATCTGTACTACCTACTGTTAGTAGAACTGTACTACTACTGCTTTCAAATCTGTGAGTCAAAAAAAATGTGGAGAAAAACATATATCTGAACATAACAAAATGGAACTAATTCACCATCTACTATCTAAAGAGCTTTAGTCTATCATCTTAAAAATTTACCATGCAGGAGAAGAGACAAACATGCTTGTGCTGTACATACAGCACTAGTGTATTCAGTTATGTACCTGGGAGGAAGATCAGTCAGAATAAAGTTTATCTTGGTCCATCACACTCAGCAAGAGTAGCAGAGCTCTCCAAGATTTCATCTTACTTTAAAAAGATATATATGCTACAATTAATTATATTATTTTAATGTATTTGGCTCATGTCCAAACGTCTAAGAATATGGACACTAACATATTCAATCTGGGCATTAATATTAGAACTTCAAATATTTCTTTAGTCATGAACAGAAAAAAAAAACACACACTCATTACACCACACAACAAAAGCACATTCATCAGGTTATTAGTTTGTCACACATCTTATATGACCACATCCTCTCCAAGTACTGCAGTCATAAGGTAAGAAGACAGATGAATGGGTATTTATCATGTACCTTCTTGACACTCAGATTTTCTGTACTGTTTCCTAAACACTTCATTTAAATAATAAATAAATAAATCACTTAAAATGCAATGGACGTTGTTTTGTGCTCTGAAACGTGTGTATACATTCCTCACATGCCTCTACTTCCATTTTATGCAGGATTGATTGTAAATTACCAGATTATTAGGCCATCCAATTCATAGAATCATAGAATATCCTGAGTTGAAAGGTACCCACAGGGAGATCAAGTCCAACTCCTGGCCCCACACAGGACCACCCTAAAATCAAACCACATGTCTGAGTGCATTTTCCAAATGCTTCTTGAACTCTGAAAAGCTTGCTGCTGCGACCACTTCCTTAGGGAGCCTGTTCCAGTGCCTGACCATCCTCTCACTGAAGAACTTTTTCCTAATATCCAACCTGAACTTCCCCTAATGCAGCTTCATGACACTCCCTCAGGACCTATCACTGGTCACCAGAGAGAGATCAGCAACTGCCCTCTGCTCCCCTTCGTGAGGAAGCTGTAGGCTACCATGAGGCACGTCTCCCCTCCGTCTCCTCTTCTCTAGGCTGAACAAATGTATTGACTTCAGCTGTTCCTCATACATCTTGCACTTTAGACCCTTCACCATCTTTATAGCCCTCCTGTGGATCTCCTCTAATAGCTTCATGTCTTTCTTATATTGTGGAACCCAAACCTGCAAACTGTAGACACGGTGAGGCTGCACCAACACAGAATAAAGCAGAACAATCACTTCCCTCAACCAGCTAGCAATGCTGTGCCTGATGAACCACAGGATACAGTTGGCCTTTTGGCTACCAGGGCACACTGTTGACTCACATTCAACTTGCTGCGGACCAGAACTTCCACATCCCTTTCCATGGGACTGCTCTCCAGCCTCTCGTCCAGTCAGTCTGTATAGCCAGCGTTGCCCTGTCCCAGGCACAGAATCCAGCACTTACTCTTTTTGAATTTCATATCGTTGGTGACTTCTCAGCCCTTTAATTTGTCAAGATCTCTCTGCAAGACTTCTCTGTCCTTGAGGGAGTCAACAGCTCCTTCAATTTAGTGTCATCCGCAATCATACTTAATATACCTTCAAGTCCAGCATACAAGTCATTTATGAAAACATTAAAGAGAAATAGCTCTAAAATGGAGCCCCGTGGAACCCCACCAGTGACTGGCTGCCAGCCTGATGTAACCCCATTTACTAGAACCCTTTGAGCTCAATCCATCAGCCAGTTTTTCTCCCCTCGTATTTATCTAGCTCTATGCTGGACATTTTGTCCAGAAGGATACTGTGAGAAACAGTATTGAAAGCTTTGCTGTAATCCAATAGGATTACATTAACAGACTTCCCTTGGTCAACTACCTGGGTGACTTTGTCATAAAAGGAAATTAAGTTTGTTAAACAGGACCTTCCCCTCGTGGACCCTTTTTGGCTGTGACCAATGACTGCATTGTCTTTCAGATGTTTTTCGGTAACTCCTAGAATAATCTTCTCCATAATTTTACCAGGCACTGAAGTGAGACTGACAGGCCTATAATTACCACAGTCTTCCTTCTTGCCCTGCTTGAAAACTGGAAAGAAGTTTTCCAGCTTCCAGTCAGCTGGGACCTCTCCAGATTCCCAAGACCATTGAATAATAGTTGAGAGAGGTCTTGTGATGACATCAGCCACCTCTCTGAGTCCCCTGGGATGAATCCTATCAGGCCCCATAGAAGTAAGTGATCAGGAAAATAAGAAGACGTAAGTAAGATAAGGAAATACTTTACTGTGGAAAAACAGCCCCAGCTGAAAGCAGAGTATTTAGAAAACATGTATTTAACAAGACAACACTGAACTCCTTTAAATTTGAAGGATGTTCATTAATAAATTTCATAAGATGATTCCTTTTATCAAAGAAAGATAGTGTCTGGTGTGTCTGAGCCAAAAGAAGAAATGTCATCCCGTACATCCTTATTCATGGTAAATAAAGCCTTTGATTTCAGTTGTACCACTTCTGCAAATAAAGACTCCTTAAATACTAGAATAATCCTCCATCTCAGAACTCTTCATTTTCTTACACACTCATGAGTGAATTTCACAAGAAAGCAAAAAGCAAACAAACAAACAAACAAACCAAACCAAATAAACAAAACAAAACAAACAAAAACAGAAAAACCCACCTCACTACGTCTGCAGATAGGTGGATTGCCAGAATGCCAGGATCACACCAGCTATCAACTCTGGACAACATTACTGTAGTGCAAACTATTAGGTGGATGCCTACTTCCTGTATTAAAAAGAGGCAATAGTTACTCTATTTGTCTCCCTTGCAATGCAGACTGCTTTCACAATTGTTAGATCCCAGAATTCTTTGCCTGAAAAGGATTTCTATTGTACTTGCCTACCTCCATATGTTGAACCTCAGCAAGACGGACTGCAACGTGCCTACAAAATGCTTGTCCTTTCATACGTAACAGTGAGAAGGCATATTTGCAGATAGAAAGAAAGAGTAAAATACACATAGTGCATGCACCTAAGCTCTTTGCATTCTGGTGATAGAATAAATGACGATGATACATGATGATATAAACACACACCACTCTTTGAAAACTTCCATGAACCATTAAAATTGTATTTAGCTTCAGTTTAAAACTTATATGCCTGTTGGAGTAACTGTAATTTCTTTTTAACCTGCAGCAGAAATAAATTTATAAAAGACAATTTCATCAGCCAGCCAACTATACAGGTAAGGAACAAAATAAATAAACCCAGTGAAGTAACTGTCATTTGGAAACAAAGGAGTGGTGTATTAAGTGTGAGCCTCCTGCTCAGCAACCACAAATGTGAGGATCATTTTGTTCTGTATCTCCTCTACTCTGCCCTTGTAAGGCCCCACTTGCAGTACTGCATACAGGTCTGGGGCCCCCAGAACAAGGAGGATGTGGATCTGTTAAAATAAGTTCAGAAGAGGGCCACAAAGATGATCAAAGGGCCGGAGCACCTCTCCTACAAAGAAAGGCTAAGAAAGCTAGCAATGTTCAGCCTAAAGAAGAGAAGACTCTGGGGTGACCACATTGCAGCTTTTCAGTACTTAAAGGGGGCTTATAAAAAAGACGGAGAGTAACTTTTTGACCAATCAGATAATGACAGGACAAGGGGGAATGATTTTAAACTAAAAGAGGGGAGATTTCGATTAGAGGCTAGGAGGAAATTCTTCACTCAGAGGGTAGTGAGGCAATGGAACAGGTTGCCCAGAGAAGCTGTGGATGCCCCATCCCTGGAGGTGTTTGAGACCAGGCTGGATGAGGCCCTGAGCAACCTGATCTAGTGGTGGCATAACTGCCCATGGCAGGAGGGTTGGAACTAGGTGATCTTTACAGTCCCTTCCAACCCAGACCGTTCTATGATTCTATGATCATGAGTAGAACTAGCAATGATGCAATTGCATCATGAGAAACAGTAAACAAAGACTGTGCTTTCGTGCTGCTCTATCATGCATCCAGGACAAGGCACAAATCACAGGGAGATGCTAATGCAGGTACTCTCCCCACAGCAATCACGCATTTGCAGAAATTTATCGGTAGAGGAGTTGCCTGTTCAGTCTATGCCTCTAACATTACTGTTACCTTTGGATCACTGAATTCTGAACCAACATTAAAAGCTACCTTACCTCTACTCTTTATACAGGTATATCCTCGCATGACAGAAACAATCTGTTCCAAAATCAGGATAAGCAGAATTGCAGATGATACAATAATAGAGTCCTAAGCCTGCTTCTTTTCCCATTTGTACCAATCATTTGCGTTCCATTCCTTATTTCGAAATCTCCCTTCTACTCACCTCTCGGGCCCCAGGGAGGCAGCAAGCTTCCCTGAGAAGTGGGTCTGGTTCGCATATTGAGTCCATGAATGGGTTTGCCTTCTCCCAAGGCATGAATAACCCAGACCATCTTCCCCAGAATGCTTTTTATGTACACTATAGGGACTTAAACTCCTTCTATAGTATGTGTGGTTTTGATTGGGCAAGGCCAGCCTGATTGGCAGATCCTCTAGCGCTAACTAACCAAGCATCCTTTGCTAAATGTGTATCCCACTGCTTGAATGTCCCAGCACCTCTTGCTCTCAGTGTAGTCTTTAACAGTCCATTGTATTGTTTGATTTTCCTGGAGGTTGATGTATGATAGGGGGTGTGCACTTAATTTGTTCAAAGGCCTGTTGTTGCTTAGGGCCCCATTTGAAATCATTCTTCCAGGTCACTTGATAGTGAGGTTGACAATGCATGATACCCACTCAATGCCATTCTCTTCGGCCCAGGTGTCTATAAGGTTGTTTCAGAAATAAGTCCCATTTTCTGACTTAGTTCTTTCTAGGGTGCCATGTCACCATCGGACCTGCTTTTCAAGGCCCAGGGTAGTGTTTCAGGCAGTGCCATGGAGCACAGGATATGTTTCCAACCATCCAGTGGTTGCTTTCACCATTGTAAGCACACGGCACTTGCCTTGGTGGGTTTGTGAGTTTATAATCAATCTGTCAGGTTTGTGAGTTTGTTTATAATCAATCTGTCAGGCCTCCCCATACTGATTTTTCAACCATCATCCAGCATGCCAGAGAGGCTTCAGCTGCTTGACTTGCTTGATTGTAGTACATGTTTTGAAATCACGGATAAACTGTGCAATGGTGTCTGTGGTCACGTCCATCACTCGATCATGAGCCCATCTGTATGTTGCATCTCTGCCTTGATGGCCTGAGGTGTCATTGGTACAGCAAGCAATAAACGCAACCCTTTTGTTGCCAGTCCAGGTCCACCTGAGCCACTTGAATCTTAACAGCCTGATTCACCTGCTGGTTGTTTTGATGTTCTTCAGTGGCCCAACTCTTGGGTATGTGAGCATCTACATAATGTACTTTTACAACCAGGTTCTCTACCCAGACAGCAATATCTTGCCCCAATGCGGCAACCCAGATGGGTTTGCCTCTCTGCCGCCAGTTGCTCTGCTTCCATTGCTGTAACCACCACCCCCAGGGCATCAGTCTAGAGTTAGAGCACTGGTCACTTTTCCCATTCAGCGATATCTAAAGCGAGCTGGCTGGCTTTCATTTCTGCAGTTTGGCTTGGTTCACCTCCTTCAGTAGTTTCTGCAAATTGTTTCATAGTGCTCCATACAGCAGTTTTCCACTTGCAAAGCTTTCCTACAATACAACAGGACCCATCAGTGGAGAAGGCATATTTCTTCTCGTTTTTTGGTAGCTTATTACACATCAGGCCTCCTCAGCATGCATTACCTCCTCCTCTGGTGATATTCTACATTCTTTGCCTTCTGGAAAGTCCATGATAACTTCCAAGATTCCTGTATGACTAGGGTTTCCTATTTGAGCCCGTTGTGTGATCAGTGTGACCCACTTACCCCATGTAGCATCAGTTGTGTGATCATAATGATTCTATGATTCTCTGATTCTAGGGTTAGAAAAGACCTCCAAGATCATCTGGTCCAACCATACCCCTACCACCAATATCACCCACTAAACCATGTCCCTAAGCACCAGGTCCAGCCTTTCTTTGAAGACCCCCAGGGACAGTGACTCCACCACCTCCCTGGGCAAACCGTACCAATGCCTATCTACTCTTTCTGAGAACAAATGTCTTGAAATATCCAAACTAAACCTCCCCTGGTGCAACTTGAGGCCATTCCCTCTTGTCCTATCACTAGTTTTCTCTGAGAAGAGGCCAACCCCCAGCTCCCCACAACTTCCTTTCAGGTAACTGTAGAGAGCAATAAGGTCTCCCCTGAGTCTCCTCTTCTCCAGACTAAACAACCCCAGTTCCCTCAGTTGCTCCTCACAGGACTTGTGTTCCAGGCCCTGCACCAGCTTTCTAGCCCTTCTCTGGACACAGTCCAGGGCCTCAATGTATTTTCTGTAGAGAAGGGCTCAAAACTGAACATAGTACTCAAGGTGCGGCCTCACGTGAGCAGAGGACAGGGGGACGATCACCTCCCTGGTCCTGCTGGCTACACTGTTCCTGATACAAGACAGGATGCCATTGGCCTTCTTGGCCACCTGGGCACACTGCCGGCTCGTGTTCAGGCAAGCATCGACCAACTTCCCCAGGTCTTTTACCTCTGCACAGCTTTCCAGCCACTCTGCCCTAAGCCTGTAGCGTTGCATGAGGTTGTTATGACCAAAGTGCAGGATCCAGCATTTAGCCATGTTGAACCTCATCCCATCGGCTTCTGACCATCGACCCAACCTGTCCAGGTCCCTCTGCAGGGCCTTCCTATCCTCCGGCAGATAGACACTTCCCCCCAACTTCCACCCAACTTGGTGTCGTCTGCAAACTTACTAAGGGTGCATTCAATTCCCTCATCCAAAGCATCAATAAAGATATTAAAGAGGATGGGCCTCAACACCGAACTCTGGGGAACACCACTGGTGACCAGTCACCAGCTGGATTTCACTCCATTCACCACTGGGCCTGGCCGTCCACACAGTTTTTAAACCCAGCAAAGCGTGTACCTGTCCAAGCCATGGGCTTCCATCTTCTCCAGGAGAATACTGTGGGAGACTGTGTCAAAGGCCTTGCTGAAGTCTAGGTAGACTACCTCAACAGCCTTTCCCTCATCCATCAGGCAGCTCACCCAGTCATAGAAAGAGATGAGGTTGGTCAGACAGGACTTGCCTTTCATGAACCCATGCTGGCTGGGTCTGATTCCCTGGTTGTCTTGCACATGCTGTATGATTGCATTCAACATGACCTGTTACACCACCTTTCCTGGCATCGAGGTCAGGCTGACAGGCCTGTGGTTCCCTGGGTCCTCCTTACAACCCTTCTTATAGATAGGCGTCATATTAGCAAGGCTCCAGTCACATGGGACCTCTCCAGATGACCATGACCACTGATAGATGATGGAAAGTGGCCCAGCAATCACATCCATCAGCTCCCTCAGCACCATCTGGCCCCATGGATTTGTGACAGTCCAGGTGGAGCAGCAGGTCTCTGTTTCCACCTGAACTGTTGGGGGTTTATTCTCTTTCCCATCCCAGACTTCCAGGTCAGGAGGCTGAGTATCCCAAGGATAAGTGGTCTGACTAGTAAAGAGAGACGTAAAGAAAGCATTAAGAACCTCAGCCTTTTCCTTATCCTAACTAGTCATATTTCCCACTGCATCCAGTAAAGGATGGAGATTCTCCTTGGCCATCCTCTTGCTGTTAATATATTTGTAAAAATATTTTTTTTTTATCCTTAACCATAGCGGCCAGGTTGAGCTCATGCTGAGCTTTAGCCTTTCTGATTTTTTCTCTGCATATGCTGGCAACTTCCTTGTACTCTCCTCAAGTTGCCTGTCTCTTCTTCCACTGGACACAGACTCTCTTTTTCCCCCGGAGACACAGGAAAGGTTCCATGTTGAGCCGTGCCAGTCTTCTCCCCCACCAGCTCACCTTATGGCACACAGGGACAGCCTGCTCCTGCGCCTTTAAGACTTCTTTCTTGAGGAGCATCCAACCGTCCTGGACTTCTATCCTTCAGGACTGACTCCCAAGGGACCATCCCTGCCAGCGTCCTGAACAGTTCAAAGTCTGCCCTCAGTAAACCCATCTGTCCCTTTCCTCTACCTGGCCAGAGGCAGGGCCTCTGTAGTTCTCGTCAAAGTATCAATCACTTAAAACTTGTAGATGCAAACCAGAAGTCCCTTCATTAGGATTAGAATGAAGTCTTCTACTCTGGTAGACTGCCCAATTACTGCAGCAGTAATTTTCCTGAAAGAACCCCTTTTGGCTGCTGTTTTTTCTTGCAACTCACAATCTAGGTTTGAGGTACATTTACCATTCCACTTCCTGATGTTCTCCCTGTGGTCACACAGATAAAACTATAGGGTGGCACAGAGAAACACTGACTCCTAATAACTGATCTTGGTTGGTATGGATGGGGAGGAACACATTGCGTCTTTGAACTGATGGAATTCTTGAGACAGGTTCATCACAGGCAAGACACAGGCCCATAGGTGGAAATAGATATTCTCTTCATATCGCCATAGTTGGTTGGCCAACCCATTCACTGTTGTTGCCTCTGTATCTTTCCAATTCATTATTGCCTGGGTGCTGGAGTATGACTATGGTGTGGTCCATACAAACTTCTGCCACATGGCCCACGTGCACTGGACTTCATCCAGGTCTTGTATGCCCTGTTGTCGTCCAGGTTGCTATAGATCACATTCAGCATAGCTAATTCCCTCAGGTACTGGATACCCCCCTCCATGGTGATACACTTGCTTCAGTAATTTACAGTATCTTTCCTTCATAATCAACAGGATTTGCTTCCAGAAGCTGAGGACTTGTGTCACTTTTCCTATTACTTTGTCAGTGGCCTTATCCCTGGAAAGGAATCCCAGCTGCTGGGTTTCCTTGACTTCTAATTCCTGGCCCCAGTACGCCAGTGTTGGAGCAACCAGGTGATAGATAATGTGCTGAACAATGGTAATCTTCTGAACAATGGCTGAAATCTTTTCATGCATCTTGCAGCTCGCTCAGGGACAGGAATCAGGTGGTTTCTGACTTGTTTATGATTTCTTTGTCTTCCTCCTGCTGTTCTTGTGACTGTACTGCTGCAGAACAGACTGCCTCTTCTGAATGTTCCTCCTGCTCCCTCTTAGGAGCTTCTTCTTCTCTTACTAAAGAAGTTGATTTTCCACTTCCATTTTCTCTTCTTGACTATAAGGGAGACTGGTATCTTCAAAAGCTGTATCTCTGATTTAACCACAGAATCTTTTATCTTGTCATCTCTTCTCCTTGAGGGTGCAGAATAGTGTTGACTATTGCTTAATAGGCATAGACCAGACCCCCAGCACAGTGTGATGAGCTGTGTCTCTTTGGACATACATATTTTCACACCATCCTTACCTTGCTTTCAAGGCTTTTTTAATATCCCTGAGTGACTTGACATTTTTAAGTGACTTTTCTGTTTGTCACTGTACATTATCAGTTCACATTGTTCACTGAAGGAATGTTTACACTGATAATTTAACAGACCAAGGGGTGACCTCACTGCTGTATATAACTTTCTCATGAAAAGGGAGTGGGCAGGGATGTGCTGATCTCTTCTCTCTGGCGATAAGTTAGAAGTGTTTGCACGATGCTTATAGACTTAATGGTTTAACTCCTAGGTTGCCCTGTATGGAGTCAGGAGCGATGATCGTCACAGGTCCTTTCTAACTCAGGATGTTCTGTGATTATATAATTCTAACAGGCACATACAACACATCAAGGGAACATCATAGTTCGTAGCATAAGAGCAACATTGCAACTGCTAATCTGGGATGCAAAATCTGCTTTCTATAAGTTTTAAAAAAACAACTTATCATAGAATGGTTTGGGTTGGAAGGGACCTTAAAGATGATCCAGTCCCAATGAATTGAAAAAACTACCTGCACACCTGCACTCCTTATCAAGCTCCATACCTAAAAGGATAAAGTATCAGTGGGTTTAAAAGGACAGATTTTTTTTTTTTTTAAATAACCATATTCTTTCAATTTTACATACCTGTTTGGTTGGCAGAATGCCACCAGAGTATGCAATTTAATACAGTCATAGCTGTCACAAGACATGCTAGATTGCTCTATGCATGGACTCTCTTCTATATATAACTGATAAGAGCTTGCATAATTAAGGTTTCATTTAGAAGTCTCAGCTATGTAACTAATGGCTTTTTTGCAGTGAGCTTTCATTCTACATGACACATGAGCTTTCTTCATAACAGTAATTCTTCTCCAAAAATGCATAAGAGAACATCAAAACAATGTCTGTAATTTTAGAATCTGGTGAAATTTCTCTGAAATTTTAATATTAAGCTTGCATAATTAAGGTTTCATTTAGAAGTCTCAGCTATGTAACTAATGGCTTTTTTGCAGTGAGCTTTCATTCTACATGACACATGAGCTTTCTTCATAACAGTAATTCTTCTCCAAAAATGCATAAGAGAACATCAAGTGTTTTGATGTATTCACAATAATCTCCAATGTTAACAATGTCTGTAATTTTAGAATCTGGTGAAATTTCTCTGAAATTTTAATATTAATCTGCAGTCTTTTTCTTCTTATGGAGTAGGAGCTGAATTTATTATGAGTGTTAAATAAGGAAAAGTAGGTTTATTATTACTATACAATGGATTTTGAAACAACTGGAAATTCCTTTTCCTGAAACTCAACAATGAGTCCAGCCTTACTTTGTCCACAGCACAAAAAAGAAGCTGCTAAAACTAGGAATACCTGGAAAGCTATCAGTAGAAAGTAAATTCCGTGCACACGTGCAGTACTGTTACTTCCAAAGGAAAACAAATACATCTAAAGGTGACACAAGACTTTTCGTTCCCTGGCAGTAAACAAGATGTCACAAGAACAAAATTTGAGATGACAAATATAGGAGATAGTACACATTTCAAAACAGTACACAGGACTACTTACTATTGCATCTTTTGCTTATAATTCAGAAGGCTTTCTCTGACAACAAAAAATCTAATTTGTGTGCATCAGTTATGCACTTGGATACTAATGCACAGAATACACAGAAATATATTTTGAACAATGGAAGCTAGACAGACTATATTAACGTGTAACAATAACTTCAGATTTATTTTTTTCTTGTTTGGCACAGGACAATGAAAATGAGTTAGTTGTCAAACACTCAAGTACTGCTTTTACAATCAGTGGAGCTTCATACTTTTGCACGGGAAATAGGTTACTTATTTGGTAGTTCACCAAAGACATCTATTTTCTTTAAAATAGTGTTTGCAGGATCTGAGGCAGGTCACAGCATTACCATTACCTTTTAAATTTTATTTTAACATTATTTGTTCCTCTGTTATTTCTAAGAAGTTGGCAAAAACACAACCAAAATATCCTGAAAATAAGCACTGGATCATCTACCAAACTTTCACAGCTACAGGAACAGAATTCAGGCCACCAGTTCTTCATTCAGAGCATTACATTATAAAATGCTTCACACTCAGAAGCTTTCAGTAAAATTTTTGAACAGACTCTATTTTGCTATTAACCACATACAAATGTGGATCATTTTGACCTCTTACATACTCAAAGCAAATGGAAATCAAGTGAATTGAATTCTCCATTATGCAGCTGTAAACATTTATTGTCAATATGACAAAGTGAGGGGGAAGTCTCACCATCTTCCTTTGCTTCCTTCCCCTGCCCCAAGGGGTAAATATGCAGTTTGATACTACTGTAATAATCCCTACATGAAAACTGTGACTGTTGTTCAAACCCCTTACTTTCATTTTCTACAGCATAAATCCCTAACATCACATAAAGTAAAATACTTGATCCTTAGAATAATATAGTAAGATGCACACAACACAATTTGTACCTTACAGCTCACCCAGCACCAGTACCCAGGCATGCTGAGACTTTACAAATATATTTCAATGAGTTAACTGTAGACTAATGTTCTGAGCATGCAGAAAAACTCATCTGCAGATAGTATAGTTTGCATTTTTTTTTAATCTATGTAGATATTTATATGGTTCCCTTCACTGTGTTACTGAGGCATTTCACAGGCAGTAATGAATTTCTCCAGGCAATACTCTTTCAAAATAAGCACGATCATCTCCCTTTGAAACATGAGGAAGACAGGGAGTGTTGCATGGGAGGAAGCCGTTACTTCTCCCATGCTGTCCTTCCTCCCATACTGTTTTGGCCAAACAAAGTATCAAAAAAAAAATCACTAACATGACCTTTTTGCATCTCAGGTTTGAAACAAAATTACTACATTTGACTGAAATAAAATGCTAAAAACTCTAATATTTTCTGTATTGTGCCACAGCAAATACTTAGTATGCATATGTAATTTATCTCTAACATTCTTAACAAAATGCTTATGTCATAGTTTTTCCACCAATCTCTACTGCTGCTAGTAGTAGCTGTGTCAGGGTTGAATGACAATATCTACTTTCCTCATGCAGAAACAACTCTGCAGCAGCTCATGGTATGGTTACATCATTCAGGAACAAAACCAACATCAAACTAATACTCAGGATTTTTTCCGAATTCTTCTCCTGAATTCCAATCATCATTAAATTTAACTCCAAGATGGGTGTGTGTCAAACCTAGCTGCTTCCTAATAAAACCGATGGAGGTGATTTAGATTTACAGCAGCACATGGATGAGACGTTCAAACCTAACAAAAGGTTGTTAGGTTCAAACCTAACAAAAAGCTTGTATGCCTGAAATCATACTCTTTTTTTTTTTGTATCACTTGGTATAATAAAAGCAATATGCTTCCCCACAAACTATTGCTTGCTTGCCTTGGACCTTCCCATTACCATAACACTAATCTTTCTTGATTTTCATCCTAGGCCACTAGGAAGAATCTCAATGATCACATTTGAAATCCACCCCCCACACACACACACAGAGAAAAGCTTATAACACCACGAATGACACTAGTAAGCAAGAGTATTTATAGCTTGGTTTTGATAAGCTTTTTGTCTCCTTGGGAATATAAACCACCGACTTCATATTTCGCGATGCTCCTAGCACGAAGAAACTACCAGGAAGCTGACTGATATGACCTGATTATGAAAGCAAAGTAAAGAAGCTCAGAGTTTCCCTGAAGCAGGAATTCTAAGACCCACAGGGATAGCTCACTTACCTTCTGTGACACTGTCTGCTCCCAAGGACCATATGGTCACTTCTAACCAAAGATAATGTCCATACTACTGAACATGTGTGGGACTCTAGTGCTTTCCTGCAGCTTATGACAGCTTTTTTATGCTTTTCATCTTTTGTACAACAGAAATTTAGTTTGCTTCAATCTACCGGAGTGTTTTGTGACTTAGACTTGTGGAGGGCAGGGCACTGGATGAGAGTTTTCTGCACCAAGCAAATATCAAATGTTGCCTGCCTGAACAAGCGTGGTGTTTTTCTGTCCTGAGTTCTTATCCCATCAGCCTGAGAATGGGCCTGAAGTAGGCTCACCCCGTCCATACCACATTTGTCATCAAAGGACTGCAGAAACAGCACCAAGCAAACTGCCTAATATAAATTGGAAGATGAAGAGATCAGAATGAGATTTAAAAATCTGAAAGCTTTTGGCTTCGTACAGAAAGGCTAGCTGTAAGCAGTACTTCCTCAGTGCATCATTTCTCTCAAGGTAGTTTATTAATGATCAGAAGCACATTTAATGAGTTTGAAGCAGCATCAGGGTTGGGAATGATGTAGTTCAGGCTACCCCAAGGAAGACACAACCAATCAGTAGCTAAATGTCTCCTCCTTTCCCCCATCAGACAGACCATCTTGCTAAAAATATTAATGCCTAATGTCAGAAAACCATCAGGACAGCCATTTCATACCAAACAAAAATCAGCATATGCAGAAGCTACATCATAGCAGAATCAACATGAGATCCTTTCATACCCTTGACAGTAACATAACCAGCCAGTAAGTCAAACAGACAACCCTTCCTAATACATTATAAATCAGCATCACAATTCAAATATCTATGGTTGAGAAAACTGGTGACAACTGGGAGAGCTGAGATTAGAACCTGGTATTATTCTTTGAGTCTTTTGTGTGCTAGACAGGGCTTAAAGGCTATGAACATACACAAATCCCCTGAGCGAAAGCTACACAGATAAAAAAAAAAAAAAAAAAGACTTCATGATGTGGAGATGACTGTAAAGATTTAGCTTGAAAATATGGCAGCTGTACACAAAACCAATACATTGTTCCAGCAAACCTTTTGGCAGAAGCTTGTACCTTTTTGAAGTACAGCAAATTTATCCATTTCTGAATGAAAACCCAGAGCACCATCTGCTGATTGCCAGCATCATATCCTGCAACAGTCTCCCTGTAGGATCACCCAGTCTAGTCCTTGAATCACCCAGCTCCAGCACAGATTGCAAGATCAGCTCAGCCTACCATGGTGTGATATGAGACTGTCAGATTCCACCACCTGGTATGACAAGAAGTTATTCTTCACAGATTTTTTTGAAATTTATTGAGGGCATTTGCTTCATTGCGTATTTTCCCCCACAAAATCTCTGGATTGTTAGTCTCCCAAGGGTCCCCAGGTTATTCATTCCAACTGTAGCAACTATTCACCTTTGCCTTCCCTTTTTTAAGCATCTAGAACAGACACGAGTCATAAAGGATCTCCAATTTTTCTCTCCAATTTTTCTACATAAAGCATTTAATCCACATATCCCTGTAGTCAAGGTCAAAGCATATGTCTGCATGCAATTCTTTATTTCCTCCCTCAGTCTATAAAATGTCTTTACAATCGAAGCTGTACAAGCCTTCCTGCCATATCTTAAATGGTAACAGTTAGGATGAAATGAGTTTTCACCAGTATTTGCATCCTTTTTCTACCTACTTTCTCAAACATGAACTCACCTAAATGATAAAAGCACTTTCTTTTCCCTACGTACATCTTTTAACTAAAGAATGTGCATAATCCTTTAATTTCTCATGGAACTCCACACATCTTCTTTGATGCACAGGTGGATCACTACTACCACTTTACTGACACTCCCCAGCAAACCTTGAAAGGCTGCAAAACAGAAAAATACTATGCTTGTGATGTAGGTAGAGTGCTATAGTTCCTTCCTTCACAAAGATGACTGCCTGCACTCACTGCATACTCACATGAACTTGATATATCCTCCATCTTCCTCTTCTACAGTGACAGACTCATTGTGTTTCCTTATTAAAATAATTGGAATTTACTTTATCAGAAGTATCATAACTTTATCAAAATTATATAAAACTTACAGCAAGTTAGCTTCAATTTGGTACTTACATTCTCAGCTTCTGGATTTAGTTCTAATGCCTACCACTAACTGCCAACTCTAGCACCCATCTCTGGTGTTGATATTTGATGGTCATCAACTTTCTGTGTGACCCTGGCCACATCATTTCAATTCTGCACCCTATCTTTCTTATATCTAAAGAGCTTGTAATCCTCAAACAGAAGAAGCCACTCATTCTAAATCCCAAATATTCTTAAAGTAAGCTTGCTGAAATTCTATGATGAAAGGCTCTAGAGAACTGCAAAATTATAGTAAAATATCATTATTAATGTGCATCTGAATTGAAGATATTGTCAACCTGAACTTCTGAGCAGCTTTTCACCCCTGGAGAGAACATCAGAGCCAAGAAACAGTGCTGCAAGAAAAGTGGCAATTACTTGAAGTGTAAAATAGCAATAATGGATTTTTTTTTTCCTCAGATTAAGACAGAACCTTTTTTTTTTTTTTTTCCTGTCAAGCATTAACACACAACATTAATGACATTTTTACACTTTCTGGCATCATTCAACACTGGTAGTAACAAGCTACTCTGACTGCATGAGACTGGAGAGAGAAATTCTAATACAGGAAAAACAAAATGAAAAAGTAGCAAAATGGTGACATCCTGACCTAGCTCTATCCCTATACATTTCGCATTCATATTCTTAACTTTCTATTCACCTACAGAGAATATTCCTTTATCTTTATAGCAAAACAATATACATTGTGTGTGTAACTTCAATCTAATATTAAAGTCATCATACACATACACGCACACACTTCTGTACAGCCAAACCGAGAAAATAATTCACAGAGTAAATTCAGTTTTTAGCATTTCAGCAAAGCCGAGGAGTGTAGCTGGGCAATTTGATTTTGGAATCAGGCCAAACCTAAAATTAAATGCTGTATGACAGCTGTCACTATTTGTCTGTCATGCATCAGAGAATGTCAGGCCATTATATGACATCAACTGTGAACATGGATCTTTTTGTCTAAGCTGTGGTCTACTTAATGCTTTCATGACTACTCTCAAACACATCCCTTATACTTTTAATTAATATCTGGCAGGAGATTACAAGTGAAATTCCACTTGCACCACTTCTTTGTCTGTTCTTTCCTATCAGAAATATGACAAGAAATACAAATTGTCTTAGGGACTTAGTCAACTTTAAGCCTTGCCAGGTAGATGCAACAATACAATTCAGATGCAATCTCCAACCACTCAGCACCTTCAACTGTCTCTGGGGATTTGTAATTACCATTACTTACTATTCTTCTCTACCTGCAGAAGATCTGTAAGTATCTTAAGAAAAAAAGGAAATAGAACATTCTCATTGCTTGTTACTTGACACTTTCTCAAACATGCAAATTATACAATCAAAAAGCCCTTTAATGGAAAATATTTGAAGTACATATATCAAATCAATTTACCGATCATTGCGGAGAATCACAAAAAACAAACTGCAATTACTTTGTTTATTACAGGAGGAGCATACACTCTCTGTTAGACTGAGAAACTTGCTATGTTAGTAACCAACATGCCAATTCTCAGGAGAGTTTGTGAATATGTTAATGTAGATATATATGTCCATACTTGTCCATAATATTATTGTAAAAGTGGCTGATATGAGAAAGACAGGGATAAACAGTAAAGTCACCACAAAATACAAATACAGAATAAAAAAACATAATATACCAAGAAGTTTCACCATGACCAAAGGTTTTATACTTTCAAGAAAATGAGACATGAGATACTTGGAGACAGGCATCTGAAAAACTTCATCCAGAGGACAGATAAGCAGCATACCCTTTCCAAACAGAATGCTGGTGCAACATAGTTATTCAAGATAGTCGTCTGAGATTTTTAATTCTTTTTTTTCCCATAGTAACCAGCTTTAAAAGTCTAAGGACCTATACTGTAAAAATATGTTCAAATTAGCTTGCAAAAGACATGGAATTCAGCTGTAATTGCCTGTTTGTGCCAAGTACTACTACTATACATTTCTCTTGATAACATCTTTAAACTATGAGCATACTGAAATTACTCTGCATTGATTTAAAAGCAGACTTAGCCCAACAACATCTCCAATTTGCAAGCAATACAGCAGCATTATAAAACTAACAGTTAAAGTCACTACTTAACCCAAACATGAAAATTAATAGAGAATAAGTATGGAGATCTGTCTTCAGATTTCTATGTGTTATAACTGCAGACTTTAGCACCCATTACACTGTGTATCATGCCAGTCACATAGGAAGAAAATCGCTGAGTGATGTAACTATTGCCTAGTTCCTCACTGTTAATATACACAGAACTGAAAATGACTTTAATGTTCGTCCTTCTGCAACATTAAGAAGTACAAACACAGGAAAGACATTTGCTTGACATTACAAGGCTTTCACATATGGCTTTACAGTGGAAATGGTATTAAAACTTCCCAACACTGTGCCATGAAAATATGACATAAGAGCAGAATGTTGAAGGAGCAAGTGATAAACACATGAAAGCAGATTTGATAAGATGAATCTCTCTGTATAACGTAATGAAACACTTTAACAGCACATATTAAGTCTCTGGTGCACTGTCAAACTAATGAAATGAGAGAAATACATTATATTTGATGGTTTCTTGCTCAGAAGACAGGAGAGATTTTATGGCTAAATGTATGGCTTACATACAAGTGAGAAATAGGCAACAAAGTAAAAAAAAAAGACAGGTTAAAATCACACACTGTCACGTTTTATCTATACCAGAGCAAACATGTCCAGCACACAAATGAAAGGCTTATTTTTAGACCTGCCAGCTTCCAAAATCACAGAATGTTTTGGGTTGGAAGGGACATCAAAGATCACCTAGTTCCAACCCCCCTGCCATAGACAGGTATGCCACCACTAGATCAGGTTGCGCACGGCCTCATCTAAGCAGGTCTTGAACACCTCCAGGGATGGGGCATCCACAGCTTCTCTGGGCAACCTGTTCCAGTGCCTCACCACCCTCTGAGTGAAGAATTTCCTCCTAACCTCTAATCGAAAACTCCCCTCTTTTAGTTTAAAACCATTCCCCCTCATCCTGACATTATCTGATTGGTAAAAAAAGTTACTCTCCGTCTTTTTTATAAGCCCCCTTTAAGTACTGAAAAGCCGCAACGAGGTCACCCCAGAGCCTTCTCTTCTTTAGGCTGAGTTTCTTCCTAATATCTAATCTAAACCTACCCTCTTTCAGTTTAAAACCATACTGTTTGTCCTAGCACTACATTCCTTGATAAAGAGTCTCTCCCCATCTTTTGTGTAGGCTCCCTTTAAGTACTGGAAGGCTGCTGTAAAGTTTCCCCAGAGCCCTCTCTTCTCTAGACTAAACAACCCTGAGCTGTCTCATTTGCTCTTCGCAGGAGAGGTGCTCCAGTCCTCTGATCATCCTTGTGGCTCTCCTCTGGACTTGCTCCAACAGGTCCATGTCTTTCTTGTGCTCGTGGTCCCAGAGGTGAATGCAGTACTCCAGGTGGGTTCTCACAAGAGCAGAGTAAAGGGGAAAATCACCTCCCTGATGGCAGCTCTAAGAGATTGTATTGGGTTTATGTGTCAAGGTTTAGGAAGCAGGGAGCTGCATGGGTGACCTCTGTGAGAAGAATCCAGAAGCTGCCCCATGTTAGATGAGGGCCAGTTTAAGCCGACTCTGGAAGGAACCCACTCCTGGCCAGAGCCAAGGCAATGAGCAATGTTGGTTGTGCCTCTGAGAGAGCAGACTGAAGAAAGAAGAAATAAATCTGCTATGCAACAGCAGCTGGGAGAGCAAGAAGTGAGAACCAGCCCTTTCAGACACCAAGGTCAGTGAAGAAGGAGGGCAGGAGGTGCTGCAGGCATGCAGCAGCAGTTCCCCTGCGGCCAGGCCCCTGGTGGAGCAGGCTGTCCCCCTGCAGCCCACGGGTCCCACACGGAGCAGATCTCCATGCTGCAGCCCGTGGAGGAGCCCCCGGTGGAGCAGGTGGATGTGGCCTGGAGGAGGCTGCGGCCCATGGAGAGCCCCCGCAGGAGCAGGCCCCGGGCCGGAGCTGCAGCCCGTGGAGAGGAGCCCACGCAGGAGCAGGGGGTCTGGGGGGAGCTGCTGCCTGTGGGGGACCCGTGCTGGAGCAGTTTGCTCCTGGGGAATGGATGGACCCCGTGGTACGGAGCCATGTGGGAGCAGTGCTTGAAGAGCTGCTGCCTGTGGGAAGCCCACACATGACCAGTTCAGGAAGGACAGCATCCCATGGGGGGGACCACACATTGGAGCAGGGAAAGAGAGTGACTGTGAAGGAGCAGTGGAGACGAAGCAGTGGAGACAACCTGCATTCCTCTGTGGATGGGGGGAAAGGTGTTTTTAGTTTTTTTGTTTTGTTTTTGTTTCTCACTTCTCTAGCTTGTTAGTAATAGGTAATAAATTGCTCTAATCTCACTATGCTGAGTCTGTTTTGCCCATGACGATCATTGTTGAGTGATCTTCCTGTCCTTATCTCAACTCTTGAGCCCTTCTCATCATATTTTCTCCCCCTTTCCTTTTGAGCAGGGGGAGTGAGAGAGCAGTTGTGATGAAGCTCAGCTGCCCAGCTTGGTAGAACCACCACAGAGATGATCTTGCCTTATCCACAACAGGCGTCAACAATTGCCTTGATCCTGAGATACACTGCTGAACAGAACCCGAGCACCACACTGGATCTTTCTGGACTTCACAGGCACTGAAAGCTTGCAGAAATGCTCTGGGCAGTGCAGGCTGCCAGCAGCATAGCCATGGCCTGAGGCAGATGAATCTGATCAGCCAAACCCCTGCTCTGAGGGAAGAATACATAGAGTTGCTTTCTGATTCCCAAAAGGGGAGTCTTGAAATGTTATCAGGTATTCTGGAGAGAGAGGGACTATCTTCTTCAATAGGCCTGGCAAAGTGCCACGGAAAGCTTTTGGTAGCCTTTGCTGTCCCCCAGAAATGAAGGAGTCAAGACCCGTCCTTACTCCTTCCTCCTCCTCTCCCTCCCACCCCCAAACCACATTTCATATGACTATCCTTTTATACCAGAATAAGGAGTTGCTGCTGCTGCACTCTAACCACACAATGACTGCAAGATACTTAATTTTCCCATTAATTAAAACCTAACTCTCAATGTAGAAGTAACTGGTGTGTCAACATGGGCAAATAAAACAACTCTAAATACAAAAGCAAGAAAGTTACTTCTACCCCTCAGTATTGGATGATGGTTACAATTTTTTGTAAAGAATTGCTTCTGGAAGAAGCAATGCCACCACAGCTCAGCAGCCATTTGGTGACACATTTCTTTAAAAAGGTGCTTCCCGTCTTTCCACACTCACCTGCAACGCATCCCTACCAAATACACCATTGCACCGCTTCAGCTACAAAAACTCCTTTGCCAAGTTTTGAATATGCATGGTTTACCTAAGAATTCATTGACAGCTTTATCTCCCAAACATAGCTTTCTTCTTTGCCAGCCAAACTACCATGGGATCAACTTAAAATGTAAAGATAGATGCTCAGTCCTCTTTTAAAAGCTCTCACAAAAGTGGCAGCCAACTTCCTCGAGGTAGATTGACTGTCACCAACCAAGACTTGGAGCACTGAGAACCTAACACATACTAGTGAACTTGCTACTTAATACTACTTGCCCTTAATTTTACTTTTTAGCTGGGTATCAATGATTGCACTAAATAAAATTTTTTCACTACAGTCTTCACGGGGCAAGGGCTGTCTTCTTTGCATTCATTGCTAGTGACTAATACAATGGGAGATTTTCTGGGGTGTGTTAAGCTTTACTTAAGTAATAAACCTGTAAGAGACAGTTATAGGAAAGTTAAAGCAGGTGCTAGCTGGGAAACTTATGTAACTTCAGAGCCCTTCTTCCCTGTCTTCTTTCTTCCGCAAACATCACTCACATACAAATGTGTGTACATGCACACACACACAGAGTTAGCAAGCACTATCAAAAATTGTTATAAGCATTTTTGTAATGCTAGCTCTAATTTTTTCATCTATCTATTCCTAGCTCTCGGTAGGAAACTGACTAGTCTTTTAAAATGTTGCCTGGAAAGTTGCAAACTCACTAGAAAATGAGGCATTGCAAATGAAACTATTCACAAACCCTTCAATTGAGCGATATAGTTATCAAAAGATAGTCAATAGACTGTATAATGCATGTAGCTGTAAAACCAAGGCACTATCCATTCTTTCAGGATTTAAACTATCAATCCAAACATGTAGGACCAGAAAGAACCAGATGGATCCAGGGATCACAGGCTGGTCAAGAGATAATTCCATCTTTCACTTTATCTAGGTCAACAATTTGAAACAGACTGAAAAAATTACTAGCAGAAAGGAAAGGATCTATGTGCCCATCCTACTCTTCATGTTATTTACAGCAACCGACAGCTTTTTCAACATCCCCTGACAGTGTTGATTATATGAACAGACACGGAGACCAACTCAAGCAGTTCTCACTGTCAGAGTGTAGAGTTGGATAGATAAGTGCAGGAGGCTTGCTTTAAAGAACCCTAACTCCTCTGTTCTGCAGCCACAATCTGCCAACCCTAAGGCTAGCAGACAGTTAACTTTTCATTGATGCTGAAGGCTTAAATACAGACTAACAGAAGGGAATTGGCATTTCTTTCCCCGGCAACACCTTGTTACTCAACAGTTTTCCAAACTCTAGTGCACAAGCCCCTGAGATAGATGAATAGACTGACTCAAGTCAGTTCTTATTTTGACTGAAAAATAAGAAACTGAAATTGTCTAAAAGCCATTCCTCCTCTGAAGTTGTTTAAACACCAGGAAACATTACTTTTAGCCATGTGAAATGTTAGCTGAGGGACCATCAAACATTTGAATTCCAGCACATACATGGGTTTGACTCTTCTCTGTGCATACATCACACACAGCAGGGGCATACATCACGAACAGCAGGGGGGGTTACACAATAGTTGTTATAAAACCATATGATTAAAAAAAGCCTTCTCTGGTCTTATATCATAGCTCTCATAAATGAGCATAAACAAAAGCAAATTCTATAGGAATAAATTCCTAAAACACTTAGGGAAAAGTTCATTCCTTCCCTAGTTCACTATTAGCTTTGAAACAACACCCCTTGCTGCAGAAAAGCCAGTGACCAAGTTTTGCAGCCCTACTACCAGCAAAATTACATCTTCTGACCTTATTGGAACACAGAAGACTTACAAGTGTCTTACAAAAGGGGGGTGGGGGGGGCGAGATGAGGGCATGAAACAGAGACTGAGACCCATCTCACAGGTAGAAGAACACAAAACAAAACAACAGCAGCTTTCCAGAGCCCACTACTCTAATGCACAATACGTGTGGCTTTGTGTGTAGCGGTATCCTGTAACTTCCAGATGTCAGATTCAGCAGTCCCCCAAATGTGCTGGCTTGCTCCCTTCTGCAGCTGGTGACTGGATTACCCAGCAGCCTCCTTCTAGCCACAGGATTAAACCCCCATGTACTGGATAACCTTACAGTATTCAGAACAACAAAACAGCTATCCTAAAGTATAAGACTTAGATACTGGGCAATTGGCCTCTTTCCTTATGATAGAAAGTGTCTTCCAGAGAGAGCAGTAACAGGTACATCTTATTTAGGAAAGTATACAATGAGCAGCTGTGGCTTGCAATAAATTTTATCTCCCTGTCAATTCAGCTGTACTCAAAGGTGAATACAGAGACAGCTGTTAAAAAAGCTTATGATACAGCTGAACATAAAACCCCACAAAAATATTCAGAAAGTATTTAAAATTCAATCTGTTTAGAGACTTCAAGAAGCTAACGTACATGACAGATAAGTACTACCTCTCCAACAGCATGGGAGGTGCCAACTATGCATTTGCTCTTTTTGTGAAACAAATCTCAAAAGTAAAACAGCACAGTAGATGTTTAAAAATCAAACCCAGTCTATGCTGCTTTTCTCTAAGACATTTTGTTGTACAGGGCAGAGGAGAAAATCAATTCTACTTGTAATGGCATTACTGTTTATTCGTGACCAGTAGTACATGTAATAGGCAAAACGTTGTTCTAATGGATAAGAAGGCAAAATTTTTCCCTCCAAAAGCTCCACATGAAACCAGCACTGGAATTTCAACTCACAGAAGAACTAATAAGAATTAGAATCATAGAATCATTTAGGTTGGAAAAGACCTCTGAGAGAGCAGATTTAAGAAAGGGAAAATAAATCTGCTGCGCAACAGGAGGTGGGAGAGCAAAAAGTGAGAACCAGCCCTGCAGACACCAAGGTCAGTGAAGAAGGAGGAGAAGGAGATGTTTCAGGCACCAGAGCTAAAGTTCCCCTGGAGCCTGTGGTGAGGACCATGGTGGAGCAGGCTGTCCCCCTGCAGCCCATGGTTTACCACTGTGGAGCAGATCTCCATGAGCAGATAGATGTGGCCTGGAGGAGGCTGCAGCTTGTGGGGAGCCCCCACCAGAGCAGGTTACAGGCCAGACCTGTAGGCTGTGGAGAGGAGACCATGCAGGAGCAGGTGACCTGGCAAGAGCTGCCACCCATGGGGGACCCGTGCTGGAGCAGTTTGCTCCTGATGGATAGACCCTGTGGTACAGACCCATATTGGAGCAGTTCTTGAAGAGCTGCTGCCTGTGGGAAGCCCCTGCAGGATCAGTTCAGGAAGGACGGCATCCAGTGGGAGGGACCCCATGTTGGAGCAGGGGAAGAGAGTGACTGTGAAGGAGCAGCAGAGATGAAGTGTTACCACAACCCCCATTCCCCTGCACAACTTGGGAGGAGGAGGTGGAAGAGGGTGGATGAGGGGAAGGCATTTTTAGAGTGGTTTTTTTTTTGTGTGTGTGTGTGTTTCTCACTTCTCTAGCTTGTTAGTAATAGGTAATAAATTGCTCTAATCTTACTATGCTGAGTCTGTTTTGCCCATGATGATCATTGTTGAGTGATCTTCCTGTCCTTATCTCAACCCTTAAGCCCTTTTCATAATATTTTCTCCCCCTTTCCTTTTGAGTAGGGGGAGTGAGAGAACAGTTGTGATGGAGCTCAGCTGCTCAGCTTGGTAAAACCACCACACCTTGACCAAAAAACCCGAAGTTCTGCCAGTTACACCGGGCTCAGAGCCTGATTTACTGGCTCTTCCTGTTCTTCACCTTGTCATTCCCTGTAACTAGAGGGATAGGGGAAAACACTATTTGTGCTCTTGATCTAGTTGTTCCAAGGCTCTGAAGGCTCTTTTGATTGCCCTTGGACTTCTTCTTGGAGCTTCAACACCACCTACCTGAAAAATCAACAGCAGTAGAAATCCAAGGGCAGAACCAGGGCAGGATGCTTTCTCTTCACATACCTAACCTGGGCCCCATGGAGGCAGCAGGCCTCCCTGTGAAGTGGGTCTGGTCTGCTTATTGGGCTTTTTGTTCTCTTCAGTAGGGAGTCTCTTAGGAAGTTTTTCAGGAGACTGCTATAGTACCTTGACAAAATTTGCTTTAGAAAATATTGCTTTGCTAACTATTCCATATCTAAAACTCACTCCTCACCATTACAGCCAGGAACAACTTCACTGTTCTCTAGAGTTCTTAACTCACATTTTTGAATTAACTCCCTCACTCTGAACATCCCTTTCAGCTCCCTCAGTAAATGGGTCCATTCGAGCATAAGACAGCAAGGTGCTGAGTCATCACTCAACTCCCACTGAAAATACAAAGAGCTGAGCATAACAGTAATTCCTTCCATTGACTGACTATCTCTTTTTTCACTTCCAACTAACTTCATTCCAATTCCTTCTATTACAACTGCCTGACTACTTGCTTTCCAGATGCACCCTTGCCCTTTCTTTTCCTCACTTCCTTTGTTGATGGTAACAATTAACAAGTCTGGTCCCTCAAAATCCATGTTTAAGAGCTTTTTTTTTTTTTTTCCTATTAAAAAGGCAGGTATTTTTTGTCAGTAATATGTTCTAGATTATTTTTCTTTCTTTTTCCGCTTATGCCTTTTGACTCATGTTTTAGAGCTTTTCTCACAAACTGCCAGGGCTTATGCTTTGCCTAGTTTTCTGGATTGTTTTCTTTTCAGCTAGTATTTTGAATAATCACATGGCTCTGTGATCAAGAGTTTAAGATAATTCTTCAATTATTGGAGATACAAAAATCATGATATTTGACAACATTGAAATCTTTCCAATACTAATTGCTACATCGCTATCATCATTTGCTGTTAAAGTTTTCCCATTCACCTATACTGGTTTCAAATGGAACTTTAATTCAGTCAAGGAGGGCATCACCATTAGGTGTCCTGTATCTATCTATCCATTCAGTGCTTGCACACTCACTTCATAATTAAAAACAAAAAAATGGGTACTATACAAAGAGAAGGAATTTTGTTTGGATCAAGAAGGCATCATAGCAAAACCAAATCTGGCCAATGTTGATGGAACAAGCATCTCAAAAGGAATACGAAGTACTGCAAGGGTTTAATAGAGCTGGATAATTCTTTCATAAGTTTAAGAGACTCTTCATTGCTTAATTTAGTCAAAACATAGTGAGAAGGAACAAAAAACAATGACAAACACATCCCCAAACCCATAATTGTAAGAACCCATCTCTCTTTTCCATTCTCTGCATTCCTGCTCACTATACCAAGACACACCACAAGCATTACACTCCTGGGTGGTCATGTTCAGCTGCTAAGAGGCAGTGATAACACCTCAAGGAGAATACAGATGAAAAAAAAAAATTAAAACTTACTTCCATTAAGCAGTCAAAAAATATCTGTGCATTCTGTCAGGGGATTGGTTTTCAACAATAAAAAGAACAGTAAGAAAAATGTTTTGAGCTCTCCCAGTCTAGCACAAGTAGTGCAATGTAAAGAATTATTCTGTTCCTCAGGCTGGGCTGTTTCTAAAATCACTTGTGCTCAGAAGTGCCATTCAAAAGTATGCAGAGGTGAGGGGGTGCAGGGGGAAGTGTCGGGGCCATGACAAGCCAATAGGGAAGAGATCTTACACTTACCTCACTGCCGGGACACGTGCAGCTCAGTTGCTGTGGTTTACACAAACTGACTTGCCAAACCACTTTTTATATTTGGTTCCTTAAAGGCAAACGAACAGCAAGTTCTTCAGGGAATGACTGAATGAAAACTTCACTTTTCCAGGGCTAATTTTTACGTAAACTAGGATCATAAAAAGTAACTATACTCTAGGGCACTAACATAAAGAGCAGATGTGTTTATGGTGTTCCCCAAATCGCATGCAAATAGCGAGATTTCAACAGTAGCTCTAAGAGAGCCATTTTGCAAGCAGGTGGTTTGGAGAAGAGTCCAAGATTCTCTCCTCAAGATTTTTCTGATCAGAGAATACTCTTCTTAAAGCAGCAACATTAATCTGACACTAAGTGTCCTTTTCTCCTTGCTATCAAAGACAGAGGAAAAAGCACAGAAAGCTGGACCACCTAAGCTGCTTAAAAAGCTATGCAACATTTTCATTAGTGACAAAGTATAGAATGGCTTGGGTTGGAAGGGACTAAAGATCATCTAGTTTCAACCCTCCTGCCATGGACAGGGACACCTTCCACTACAGCAAGTTCCCAAAGCCCCATCCAACCTGACCTTGAGTACTAACAGGAATGGGGCACCCACAACTTTCCTGGACAACCTGTTTCAGTGCCTCACCGCCCTCACAGTAAAGTATTTCTTCCTACTGTCTAATCTAAAACTACCCTATTTCAGTTTAAAACCATTAACCCTTGTTCTATCACTACATGCCCTTGTAAAAAGTCTCTTTCTATCTTACTTATAAGCCCCCTAGTAGCTGCACTAACCACAGCAATCACCAGTTATGTGAGATTCTCCATCCCAGTACAAACCTCCCCAAGAGTACGTGAAACATTCAGTGGAAAATGAAAGAAGAGTATGAGCTGGGACCATATGTATTCTTCACGGCATCTTAAATGTAAGCTCTGGAACAAAGTACTACTCCCCTTTCTGTGTTCATTGTCATTTACACAACAGAAAAAGGATAACAGAGATAAATCACCTTTTTCAAGAGTCATTTAACTCCTGCAGAGTCTACAAACATTCTGTACATTCGGGATTCAGCATCACTTCAAAACTGTCTGCAGAATTACTGAATTCAAAAATCTCTAACACCCTGCAAAGACCATCATCATCTAGAGGTCCTAAGAGAAGTAAGAACAATATTGCAGTTGAGAACTTTAATCATACCTCAGGAGACATGGGTTCAATTCTCAGCTGTTCCATAAATCATTCATTAACTGTATTATATATTTACATATTCCAACTCACCATCTATAAAATATATGGAGAAGTATTTCCTGGGTTTGCCTAACCCATTTCAGATCCATCTCTCAGCTGTTGGGAGCATCTTTTACTCTCTCTTCATTCAGAATCTCATCACACACAACCTCGGTCGCTGAGAATTACCCTGATACGGCACTTTAGGCAAATATCAACATAAGCATATGTCCACACTGTGCTCCACTCCAGGTTACCTGCAGGGTCCCAGAAGGAATGGTAGACTTGCATATGCAGATAAGATAATCGAAGTTAAAGCCTCCTCCCAGGACTAACTTCTTGGCTAGCAGGTACATACCACGTACCAGGGCATGTCAATTTTAGGCCTCTCTTTGGAGCTCACCTATCAGCTCTTTACTTCCTTCAATCTTCCCATAAGCCTAGCAAAACCTGACTGCAACAGCCTGTCAGATCATTCTGAAACTATTTGTGACCAATAAGCAAATCAGCAAAAAACAACTCTTTTCTATTTCCAGCTCCAACTCTTTGAGAGAAAGATTATAATTATTAGGACAATATTATTTTATGTGACAATGATGACACACAATCCCTCTTGCAAGGAGCTGCATTTTCCATTCTAGAAAAAGATATTTTCTGCCCTGAGCAACAAAAATTTAAACCTTACTACCCTGTGTTTTGTATCAGGCACGACTATCTCACTGTAACCAGTGTTATATCTTTTTTTTTCCCCATCAGTCATGTTTGTTTTCATACAGACTTTTTTCTGCTGACTCTGAAATCTGAAATATCCACCTTCCCATTTAGAGACAAATTGAGCTATTTTCTTCTGCCACATTTTGACTCATATCAAAGCATTTGCCAGGCAAGTTCTGCTCTTTGAGAAGTTGTTGCGACACTCTTGTACAAGGTATCACAGATTCAATGAAGCAACTATTTCTGTCAATCATGTAGATACACTCCTGGGCTTGATAGTGCTAAAAGGAGGAGGAGTGGAAAGACCTCCAGGTTATCTCAGACACGAAAATCAACAGCCAAAACTGGCCAATCACAACTGGCCAATTGGCCATTGTATAGGACTTGAACCATGTATGGATAGAATATTCTGAACGCAGATGACGACAATGGGTCAGTCCTAGCTGACTACATACCCAGGCTAGCCTGATGTAGCAACAGGGCAAAAGCACCTACAAGAAGCCGTTGTCATCTCACACTCACAAGTTACACATTGAACACCTTCCTCAAAGAACTCCTAGATATGAGGTATGTAACCTTGGAAGATTCCACTGCTGAGAAGTCTAATTCAAATCTAATAGGGTTGGAAGAGCTAGACACCAACGAGATACAAATGGATGTATTAAGTAACACTTTCATTCAGCTCTCAGATTGCGAGCAGCATAGCTAATAAAATGTCAGCTTCCTGGCTTGCTAATCCAGAGGCGGTTACAACTACAGAAAAAAAAAAAAAAAGGAAACAAAACAAAAAAAAAAACACAGAAAGATGGTCTCTAGAAAGACCTCTAGCAGACAGCTGACCTGACTAAAAGTGAAGTATACTTCCCTACATACCTGTCATACAGCAAGACTCTGGTCAGGAAAGGTATTTACTTTGTATCTCAGATGCCCACCTTGTAACCCCACAGAAAGGTAAGCAAAGTCCCTAGTGAAGTACTTTGAAATTTGAAGAAGAAAGGTGTATTAACTTTCCTTGTGCCTTCAAGATCTTCATCTTAATTTTTTGTTAGTTTTCATTTCAGTGGGATTAGCACAAGAAAAGTATAAGGCTCCTCCTGAGCCCTGACTTTATTGATTTATTTTATTTATGCCCATTAAAGGCAGCAGTAAAGAACAAGGTGCACACAACTCCAAAGCAAACCTGGATTCTCCCAAGTCCCTGTGCTCTTCTGATTTTTAACCTCTAGTTTTTGCTTAGCAAATGGGAAAAATAGAAGATCCCTCATCTACAACACAGGTAACCTCAATATAAAACACCCTTATGTTTCCCTCTGCCCGTGTCTCCTAAATCAATTTGGAAACATCACAAGGCGTCTTTTTGTGAGCAAATATATTAAAGGAAACCTCTGTAAAGAAATAGTGTCGAGGTTGCAGCTCAGTGGCAGCTATGGCAGTGCCATCAGCTTGTACACCCTATGCTGTGGGAAGTCCACATGAAGTCATAAATGGAGTTCTTTATGCTCTTGCCATAGGCTCACATGGGTACACATTAGTCCAGAATGAACAGGAATCTCTTTTATGAAACCACACTATTCTAAGTTAGAAGAATGGATTCATTTAAGCAGGTCTTCCCAATTCACTACCTTTGAATAAAAAATGTTAAATAAAAGCTCATGTCATTTGTCAGCTGAAATGTATTTTCTCTCTATTGTTATATTTGAATGACTATGCTCTGAAAACAATTTTAAAAGGTCCCTTCCTAAGTAGTACCTTACACAGCAACTAAATCACAACGAGCTTTTTGCTTCATGCCAAAAAGAGGGAGAGAGGGAGAGGACCGACAACAGCAAAACCATTAAAAAAAATCTAGAACCACAGTACAAGACTTGATTTTCCAACTATTTGCACAACCGTTGTGTTATAAAACAACTTCACTGAAAGCCATACAGTCTATTTAAAAGGTATATTAAAATGGGCTCAACTATTGCCAAATACTCAAAGAATACGTTAGGCATATTCATGATGTAGCGTATCCAGTCTTTCTCCAGTGTCCACTGTTTCACCCTGGAGAACCAAATACGTTTGTACCCTTTTCTTTCTCCTCCCTTTTGCTAGGCAAAAGGCTGCCCCTGCTGAGTCTCAAAGAGTTGAGCCATGCCATACCATCAGAACAATTTCAAACTCCGTTATGTATAATGTCATGTTCTCCAGCTGTGTTTCTTAAACCACTTTTAAATTAAACTAAGGAACTTAACTTACTTAGTTAAACTTAACCAAAATAAGCACCACAAATACTACTTAATCTTTCAGAGGAAAAATAACTCAGGGCCCATCCAGAACAGTGATGACATGTCATCTCTGTGGAAAGCTCTATGGTCCCAAGGTTTTTCCTTTCAGGCATGTCTTCCTGATTCTGTACGCTGCCTTTTGTTTCCTCACTGCTGTGCTCGTTACAGCACTAAGACAGGTCTTAAATCTATATAATCCTAAGCAGCTGTAATTCAGTAAGCCTTTTTTTTCCCCTTCATGCTATTGGATTTGAAAATTTCCTTTGCTAGGCCTGCCCACAACACTGCCCATAACAGATAACCCTAAGCTGACTAGTCAGAAAATACATTGCATCAACGACCAGCCATAAATCTGCACTGATATAGAGGCAAAAAGAGCCACTGCTGAAACGAATGTCACATCTGATTGCAGTCTTGTAAGAAGAGAGGTAGGAGACACCACAGGGCAGCAGCAATGAAGGAAGAAGCCTTCCTCTCTCCTAAACTGCAATGAAGCAAGAAATTATTCTGGAGGTCATTACTGAGATGGTACTGCAATTATCATTTCTAGAAACCTTTAGCAATAATTTGAAATCAGAAACAAGGCTCTTTATAAAGTGCTGAGCTCTTCTTTAAAACCTAAGAGGAAAAAAAATCTACCTATTATCCACTCAATAGTTTGAAGTCATGTCAGACAAACTGCGTGAATGCTAGCATGCTGCTATCTGATTTTTAAAAGCAATGTCTCACACAAGTGCAAATGAACCCTCTCTCAGCTTTCTCTGATGGGGGCTGGGAAAGAAAGCAAATAAGCAAGCAGCTGTTATTCCTCAGAAACCTGATCATAACCTGATCAGGATCTTTGCTTCCCCTACTCAGTTACCAAGTTTTGAATGATAGCAGGGCAGGTAGGATATTAGTACGAACAAAACTAAGAGTGGACTAGAGATAGGCAAGTGTATAGCTAGGCTTGGGACACCAGCAAACTGCATGACATGGATCCTGACAAAAAGAAGGAAGAAGAGACTAGGGGCCAACAGAGAGGAAGAAATGGAGGAAGCTTTTATCCTCTCCATTATCTTTGATATTTCTTTATGATGCAGATATAGCACAGCTCTAAAAGCTGAGTATGGTTTCACACATATAAAAATAAATAGTGTTGTTTTCCTCCTTTCATATTCATTTTTATGCACATCCTCCTTGAATACGGTTGTTGAAGAGCTCTTTATAGATCCAGAATCAGGATCTCGCAACCAGGATTGTAAGACTTCTTGAATAATAGGCAAACACAATTTCTGTTTGTATCTGGATGGCTTATTTCTCCTTTCTGTTGTTTTGGCTCATTGTTTTAGTAGAGTACTACCCTCCTGATATAGATTCTTTCACTCTCCTGAGAATTTCCCAAGACACAGGTATTAAGATAGACAACACCTATGGACAAGTTATAAACACAAACACAAAACAAGGTGCAACGTCACCCAAAAATATCAGCATCAGGGGTACAGGAGATAAAAACAACCTTGAGGAATAACAAATCTTTTCCCACCTTTTGAGATAACAAATAGGAAATGCTGCAAAGAAATAGGTTTCAGGAGAAACACATTCCAGGGTAAGAAGCACAGTGAGAAAATAAAAGCAGTGGCCAGCAAAATTAGGAGTAAGTGACAACTGTAATACCAGTAAAATTTCTGATGTCTATTTGTAGGACAAAGAAGGAAATTCATCCTCGTGTTTCTAATTTGAATTTATGGGAGAAGTGTATAATTCAGTGGATTTTCAGCATGTAAAATACAGCAAGTATTTAAGCTTTCCAAAAGCATGCCTTGCTCCAATCAGGATAAGCCATTTAGAATAAGCTGGGGAGGGGTTCATTAAATCACTTGTTTGTTATTCAGACCACAGGAATGTGAATTATATTGGCAAAATGAATCAATCATACAGCAAAAGCTCCAGATATTCTCTGGAGTCTACATTAATCAGCCTGACAAGATGTCACTAAGGATTGGGTCAGGCTCATAACACCGCATCCAAGCAGTTGGGAAAAATATCCCCGAGACTGCTGAAATAGGCAACAGTTCACTCATTTAAAGTTGTCCCCAAAGGCTTGTGTCAACCCTTTATTACTGCTCACACACAGTTGTAGAAGCTTTTAAGTGAGAAACCTGCATTCCTGGACCTTCTAGAAATGTGTGTGTTGTGGAAACAAGCCTGATTCCAGCAATTTTTTGTGAGGACAAGCAAGATGAAGTATCCTGAAAAAAATATGTTTGGGATCCAACATAGCCCTCTGAAGAAAACATATTTAAGAACATGAAGAAGTGGCTAAAACTAGGACACACCAAAACAGATACACCTCTGGGAAACACACAGAGTTGTCATGGAGTCACTTCAATAAAGCACTTTAAAAAACAAAACAAAACAAAAACAACCAACAACTATATTTCTACAGATGATTTTTCATACATACACTTTTTTTTTTTTTCCAATTTTAGATGTTTCCTGTCTTAACCCAAGGTAAATCCAAAATACAAAGCAACGTTTAAAAACACTTGAGCAAAACACACTAAAAATTAAGTTTTTATTCAAAAAAAAAGTACTCACACTTCCCCAGCCCCAGTAAAAAACATGAAATCATGAACTCCTGAAATCTCTTGATTCTGATATAAAGAGAATCTTTGACTGAGATTCTGATATAAAGAGAATCTCACTTTGTTAGTGAGACTAAACATAACAGACAAAACAAGCACTTTGTGGACTGCAGGAGCTCAGATCAGACCAGAAATACAACTGCTGTAGAAGCAAAAAAAATTAGTAAGCAGTTCAGATAAATACTGTAAAGCAGTATAACACATATAGCAATGCATAAAATCAATATACTATACCACAGAATACAGTCACACATTGCTGCTGCTTGGATGCAGGAGGGAAAAGATCGGTGTCTTTGTTCTTGTCAGCACTTGTGCCATCTGTACATTCAAGCTGGATGGAGTTTAAATGTGACTTAGTGACACAGCTGCAGGATAGGCTACAAAAAGTGCTGAATGGCTCAAAGAAGCAGAAGTATTTAGCTGAAGTGTTCTTCAGAAGAGACTGCAAGGGAAAGCAGTCAGATCCATTCTTTCAGGGAATAAATAATAAAAGAATGAAAGTGTTAAATTGCAGCAATATAGTAGGAATGTAAATGCTCAAAAGTGAGGATGAAAAGTTTTCTGTCATTGGAGTAAAACTTCATCTAACTGAACTCATATGGAGTGCTGTGCATGCCAATGTTTTAAATTCTACGTTAAAAGCTACACCACCCTGCACCACAACAGCATAAATATTAGTGTAAGCATCTAAATCATGTCCCAGGCTGCATTGGCAAGATTGTATTCAGCACATCAAGGGATACAATTATTTTACTCTTCTCAGTACTTGTTACACCACACTTGGAATGCTGTGTCCAGGTTTGGTCCTCCCAGAAGACATTAAAAACTTGGAGACCATCCAGCAGAGTGCCACTAAGACAAGCAATAGGCACAAGTTGCTGAGGGAATTTTTGTGTGCATATGAGAAAAACTGAAAACAAATGGAATGAATTGATAAGTAGTGAAATAAATTACCAAAAGAAATGATGGAATCTCTCTTTCAGTAAACACTCAAGGCTGGGTATTATAATCTAAGGCCTTGCTTTCAGTAGAAGGTTGGACAAGATGGTCTACAGAGGTCCCTATCAACCTAAACTTTCTATGATTCTATAATCTAAACACTAATCTAAACTCACCTCGAGTACTGTGTGCAGTTCTGGGCACCACAGCACAAAAAGGACATTAAACTGTTGGAGAGTGTCCAGAGGAGGGCGACGAAGATGGTGAAGGGCCTAGAGGGGAAGACATATGAGGAGCAACTGAGGTCAGCCTGGAGAAGAGGAGGCTGAGGGGGAACCTCATCGCAGTCTACAACTTCCTTGCGAGGGGGAGTGGAGAGGCAGGTGACCTATTCTCCGTTATCACCAGTGACAGGACCCACAGGAACGGTGTTAAGCTGAGGCAGGGGAAGTTTAGGCTGGACATCAGGAAGGGGTTCTTCACCAAGAGGGTGGTTGCACACTGGAACAGGCTCACCAGTGAAGCAGTCACTGCACCGAGCCTGTCTGAATTTAAGAAGAGATTGGACTGTGCACTTAGTCACACGGTCTAAACTTTTGGGCAGACCTGTGCGGTGCCAGGAGTTGGACTTGATGATCCTTATGGGTCCCTTCCAACTCAGGATATTCTATGATTCTATGAAACATATACTATGATCTAAACATCTGCTATATACTGTAATATCTACTGTAACCTCATTTTTACATTAGAGTTTCTCTGATTTTCCTTCACATTCCACTAATGAAATAAAATAAATAAAAACAATAATGACAAGCAGAAAGGACAGTTCACTGTTTTTCAGAACGACTGTCAGCATCTCTTGAAATTATCATCAAGCAGTAGGGTTAAAAGCAGGTTCTCTTTCACACAATGCATAATTAGGCTACTGAACTTACTGCCACAGAATTTCAGAAGGCCAAAAGGATAAATGACTTAAAAGGCATTACATGATTTTGTTCAATTCCTTTAGTGCCTTTTAAGCAGGAAGGATAGACCTGTCACCTCTAGTTTAAGAAATCCCTAGCACCCACTGGAAGCTGGGAAAGTAAGTCAGGAAAATATTATTTACACCATTTTGTAACTGTTTAGAGTTGCAATCTTCTTCATCTACACTCAGGATATGTGAACTTCTGGTTTCATCTAATATATCCATTTTTTTATTCAAGCCTCATTACAAGAAGACAAATCAAACCAATATAAATCAAACACAGTAGTCTCAGTGTGTAACCCTACTACTACGGTTTATTTGGATCATCAGTTTAGATGCTCACAGAAGAACGATAGAAGCCTTAGCACTACGATTTAATAAATCATGAAACACAATAATGCTTTATTCCAACTGAGATATAAAAGGGAGAACAGGCTGAGAAAAAAAAAAAAAACAGGACAAAATCCAATAATAGTGACAGTTTCCATATCTACCAAAAGGCAGACAGTGAAAATTCCCAAGAAAATAGCTTCCAACCTGCCAGAGTAACAGATAGCTCTATCACACCAAGGTCATATATCACAGCCACCTCCACAGGTCTATGAGCAAAGTAGATAACACCTAAAAACCAAACAAACACAACAAAGTACACCCCATAAGACACAAAACCAATGTAGCACTGAAAGACATAAACCCAACATCCTGGCTGTGGAATAAAAAGATCCTACCAAAGAGTTCTTTCTACATTTTACCCACTGAAAAGGCCATTAAAACAAAAGTTTGACAATTGAAGACACACATACGGACGGCTTCAAAGGCTCGGAAAAGCAGAAAGAACCGTTATTGCCAGATATGCAACAGGAAGCTTTTTCATCTTAATTCTTCTACCTTTTTTAAGTGTTTATTTTGGTTTATTTATTTACCATTCATGAAATTATTGTATTAGCTAGTTTGGAGTCACAAAATAACTTATTTTAATGGACACCACAAAGAGAGATATCTCTTCACCTTGGCTCAAGTCCATTGGTTGACAGTCTCAAGACGACAGCTTTAATTTTCTTAGGGACACGTTACAGGTAGTGGGGAGTTTTAGGATTTTTGTTACATGACATGAGAAAACTTCCACTCTTCTAGGTAATTCTGGAAGCCAGTGACATGCTAGACTTCTGGAGAGCACAGCCTGGATCGTTTTAAGGTACTGAACATGAAAGGAGTTTTATGCCTGTGGACCATGCTGTACAAGCATGCAGAGTTCAGAGGTGTCTTGCCTGCGCCAAGTCTCCCACAAGGCACTGGGCATAACAGATGGCCTGTTGCTTAAGACACTTATGAAAGACTTGAGAGGTCCAGATTCAGTTTAACTTTGTACAAAACATTTAGTAGGGCACATCTACACCATGGATGTAGACAGACGTAAGCTCTCTGCCCAAACTAATCTGGAAATGAAAGTGCAGGGAAGACCGCAGCAAAAGACACCCAAGCTCATGGTATGTAACAGGCAGGATTTCTAAGCTCACGTACAATGCCATGCACACACAGCCAAACAGAACTCCATACGAGCATATCTGTACTACATGTGGACTTGCTAGTTCTGGTCTCCAATAGCTTTCAGCTCTCTAGACTGTGCTCCACTGTAGGTATTCTCTTTGTTTTGGTTGCTTTCCACCTGTATTATGAGGATAAAAGCACTGCCGGTACTTACAAGGTGTCAAGAGGATAAATACATCGAATGGTCTTAAGGGACTAAGTTTTACGGCAACAGATGTAATGTCAATTCCTTAAAACAGCAGAAGTGGAGATGACAGGGCAATCAGAACTCTGAGGAAAGAGCAATTAAGATCAGAAAGTTGTCTTTTCTTCCCTCCCCCCCACCCAAGGTTGAACTGGCTTTTTTTGCAGCCAAAGGACACCGCAGAAAAGGCACTCTTTGGGAACATGGCGATAGCTAGAATAACTGGAATGGATGGTGAACGAGTATATAGGACAGCAAGATTCTTAACCAGCAATTTAGTTTAAAACTGCTTTGAAATGACGTGAAATGAGATGTTTACATTTCTGAACTACAATCCATTGACAGGCAGCTCTTTTACCTGCTTAAGAACATAATTGGTTGGAAGTTCTCCAAGACAACACAGAAGAAATGAGGCTTGTGAAGAATGCAAGCTACCCAGCAATGACACAGCTACTAACAAAATATAACATCCAGCAACATTACTTAAAGATGTGCTTAATAAATCAATCGAGAACCCTAAAAGAACAAACCTCTGATTCAGAAGTAGCCTTCCTGGTAACTGAAAGTTACCTCAAGTTACCAGCAGAACAACTTTCAGTTACTAGATACCGATATAAGTCAAACCATCTAAAAGGAAAAATCAGAGGACCTGCTACAGGCTCAGGTGCAAAAATCTAATGAATCAGAAGTGATCAGCTGCAAAACTGTTCATGTTAGATTTGCAAATCTTATGTGGATTTTAGTTCTCTGAGCTACCAAATTAAGTGAATCTTATTGTACAGTGCCAATTTTTACCCCTCTCTCATTTTTGCACCATTTCAGAATGTACACCATTACAGTGATTGCACATTACGGCATACAGAGATTATTACATATGACAGAATTACTCTGAGTTAACTGCTTCCATTGTTAACTATTACACACAGTATTTGCAGAGTAAGCTGTTTGGTTTAACTTAACATGCTTTTCATTGCATGTGCAGCATAGCAGAAACATGCGCACAAGCAACTAATACATCTCTGCTAACTACTAGTAATTCGTTAAGCTGATGAAACCCTACAGCTTACAGTTGTCTGTTCATAACCTTATTTTCTTTGAAAGCTCATTGTATTCTTGCTTCAGTCCTCTTAACCATACAAAAATTAAAAAAAAGAAAAAATGCTTATTTTAGTTTAAAAAACTGTAAATCACAGCTCCTTATAATTTTGAAATTAATAGTTCTGTAAGCAGCAAGAGATTAGCACACCCATTTCTATTGATTTTAAATCCTTGCAATGACTCTCAATGCATGTTATATACTTCCCAGTCACACAGGGATGTTTCAAGATGCTGCTTTTAAGAATCAACAGTCATGCAGTGACTTTCTACAGTTTGTACCTACAGCCCTTGAAATTGTACCTGAATGCACTTGAGAAAGAAATATGAAGAAGTATACAAAAGAAATCAAAAAGATACAAATTCAGTCTCTGACATTTCATGACCAGTATTATATTGGAAGAAAGACATATAGACAGTAGTTCAATGTATTTTCAAATGTATGCCTCTCTGGTGCACTGATTAGAGTGTCTCTCTGGTGCACAAGGGTTTACATTTAGGAGAGTCAGAAGACAGGCAAAAAGACAGGAGTAGCAAATTCAGCTTGCAATGAGGACCAAGCAGACTCAACAAGAATCCATGGGTGCACAATTCCTTCCCACTAAAATGGAAGCAACAATTTTCTTTTAAATTATTAATACTTCTGACTCTGAAAAATTAATTCTCATATACTGCATTTAACAACAAACATAGAAAACTCAAGGAAACAATCAAAGATATTGCTAGCTAGACACGCTGTGCTTCAGCTTCCATTCTCTTCCAAGGGATGCAAGGACAACCAACAGCTAGAGAGTATAGAGGCACTGGGTGAGAAACCAGATGAAAGCCCATGTGGCAACTGTGACACTAAACATTTACAGGTGGGTTCAGACTGGTTACTAATGCTCTAGGGACTTGACTGTGACTTGTTAAAGGACAACCACAAACATGAGCTAGACGAATAGTAATGCTGTGGCAAACCTAGCACCACCTGCACTACCTCAGCAGTGATAAACCTGTTTGCCATGGTGCCAAGTTTTGACAGACACTAATGGAGATAAATGACAGATGACTTTTGAACTTCAAACCAGCAGCAAGCTCCAAGAATATTCAATATCCCTGCTAAGCTGGATGGAGTAGTTCAATGAAAGAGGCTTGGACAGCAATGTGAACTTTTGCCCGGTTCAGGAAAAGATGGAGGAAAGAACAATCACCCCAAATTTCCAAACACTTGGAAGTTTAGCTATGGCTGCTGAATACATGCAGCAATTTAAGTTGCTCCTAAGCAGCAAGGGACTGAGCTGAATAGATCTGAATAGAATTAGATCTAATTTGTTTTAGAAAGTTCTGAAATTGTTTTGGGTTCAATGTCTGCAGCCCTTTCTCTAAACTGATATTAAAATGATTAAATTTTATGTTATCGCCACAAAAAGCTCAGCAAATATTCACTGTTTAATAACACACCTCCAGCCACATTAGGTCCCTTTGCTTTTCTTGGAAGGTGTAATTTATTTATACCTTCAAGGTATTTAAAGCAGAGTCCAAAATATTCATCAGAATTCCTCCTTTAATTCCAAGTTCCAGTGAGTTGCTGAAAGACTGGGTAACCTTACCAGTGATGTGGTATGAACACAGAGGAACTACTAACTATGCAATACCAAATTATCTGCAACAACCTGGCTGCCCCCTTGGAATGTCTTAACTTTATGTACAGCAAAACCCCAATTAACTGAACATCACTTTCCAAAAACTGAACTACATTCCCTCATCTTTTCTACTCAGGTTATGTTCTTCATCAGCAACATTTAAATAAGCAAATCAGATGCCCTCTCAGACAGCCAGACAATGGAGTTACAAGCTTATCCTATTCTACTTGCGTGAGGAAGATTATACCCCTTTGGATCAGCCTCTTGCAGACATACTAACCAGGAAGGCAGCACAAAGAGACATAAAGGGAGCATGCTGACAAAGGCCAAATCAAGCAGCTTACTGATATGTTCTACAGGAGCTTGTGAGTCCAGAGGTAAGTAAGATACGTTGCAGCTATTAAGATTATTCAAAGTTAATAATTCTACACCATGATTACAACCATAGCCTTATAAAAGTTGGTATTTTGATTATTTTTAAAAACTGGGGACTTGAGACACAGAGGCTGAAGAGATTTGCTTAAGGTCACACAGCCAGAGGATATGAGGAATAGAACTTGAATATTCTTCAAGAGGTTTAACCCCCAGGAAGGCTGGGGGTTGTCACATGCTTTCTATTTTGAAATTCTTATTCTGCTTCTCACTTTCAATGACTATATACCTCTGCATATACAAATGAGGAAACTATATACAGCAGACTACATTATAACTGATGTATAAAACAGATCTGCTTTTTGAGTTATGAATCAACTCATCATTTATCCAAAATAACAGATACAAATGGCCCTCAGACCTACCTACATCTGGAGTAAACACCTCTGCACTGAAGGAAAACAAAATTAATTATTTAAAAAAAAAAAAAAGCACCAACTGATTAAATATGGTGTTAGTAAAGAGCAGTAAGTGAGAGGAACACCATGAAAAGCGCCATATCGGATGTCTCCCTTGTCAAGTTTCAACTGCTTAGACTCGCTCCCCTAAAAACAGTTATGGGGCCCCCACCACCTGGATTAACCAGTCTAACTCAGTTCTGAAGCAATCCTTGCTATTTTAAAATAAAAATAGTCTCAGGCCTCAAATCAAGTTTGATTATTAAGCTATAATGTCACATTACGGTTTTCTTAATGGAGTTTATTTACACCATATTCATTAGGACACCACAGCTTTTGAACTACATATTGCATTTTTTTCTCTCAGCCAAAATGCTGACATGCAAAAATATTTGTCTAATTGTACTCCAACACTGATGTGCATGTTTACATAGGCAAACTAAAGAGTGGTATACCATCTGGAGGGGAAACAAACTAAATGCTGGACTCTTTTCACAGCTTTTCAAATCCCTATTAAAAACTGAGTTCCTCCTGCTAATGTGACTGAACATATTAGCCTTTAGAAAATTAAGACCTCTGCTTTTCCAGATTTCACTGTATTGCCCTGAATAACTTTTAAGATTATTATTTTTCTTTTTGGTAGCCTTACTCTCACGGAATTGTACTACAATTGTCACCTCACTGCTGTCCTATGTCATCACAGTAAAAATATGCCAGAAGTAAATATCGTTATTATGTCAAGAAAAAAAGCATCTCGGGGTCACTCACTGTCTCTCCTTGTCATTATTCCCTGTGTCAAAAAATGGGTGCTATCAGATAATGCATTCAGGGCAGGACAACAAATGAGAGAATTTGAAAATGCTTTGTGTTCTAAGCAGTCTGTAATGTGCAATTTTGTTCTCATTTCAGGAACAAACCCTCTGCCGTGCCTCTCTTAAACCTCAGAGATTAACTTTCGGTTATGCATAGGGACAAAGTCTGCTCACAAGATTTATCTGTTTGACCAGCAGGCTCAGATGAGCATTAAAGCTTTGTACTTCAGACTAGTGTGCTATAGTAGTTATTCCAGATAGGGACAGATACACATTTAAGAATGGATTACCCTATATAAACAATTCTAAAATTTTTAGCTGCTCTACAGTATCAATACTTCTGACACCAGTCTCACCCAAACAGAGAAGGGACACACTCCCTTTGTTTTAGTTTGGTCTGAGACTTAATAAAAAGTGACTTTCATGGCTGCTGTGCTACTTTATGCTCACTGATTATCATACAACATTGTTTTTCATCATAAGAAAAAACATGAATCACTCCTGCTGTAAGATTAAATAAGGCAAATAATCAATGCAGTATAATTTTCATAACACCATCAATGAAAAATTTGCTATATTTGACTTTTCACTGATACTTCTGGACCAGCAACTTTCCAAAGCATATTTTTCTCTTCTAGCCACGTTTTAGCAAAATGTTCACAAACTACTAGAAAAAATTATTTCAAAACTGAATAATAAATATCTGGATTTGGAAATTTGACTGCATTTAACTTAGATAAATGTTAACTTCTGCTCATAATTATACTATTAATTAATAGGTACTATTCCTATGAGAATTTATAGTAGTTTAAATATAAACAACTTATAAAAGAAGCCACATTAAGAATCTTCCTTCCTGACTATACTTAGCCTTCCTACCTATTGAAATACAGAAGATCAGAAATTTAATCATCTTGCTAGATGTTACCCCTAATAAAATGCATTTTATATTAAAATGAAAGCAACGCTGAAATCTAACAAGATGTGTATTATGAATGTTTCACTGTATGTGGAGTCATAACCTCAATTTAATAGAACAAATTATACTTTGGAAGACTGTCTACTTGTAAAGTTCTCTACTGAAGCTTTAATAATTTATTCCTGACACTATAAACCTTACCTTTTAATTCTCATTATGAAATTCTCATTTCATGAGTAAAATTTCTTTTCAAAATTTTTGGATTATAAAATTTCCATTTTACAGGCAATAAGATTTTCTGATATAGTCTGTGAAAAAAAAAACTTGTAAATCGTTTTTCTAATTAAAAAAAATAATGAAGTGAAATGTACCCATTAAATACTTGTACCCTAATCTTTACATTTGGTGATTACCTTTCTTGAAAACTAAGCTGCAATCTACGGAGGCAAAAATCAAAATTTGATTTCTTCTGCAGTGCTATATTGGCTGCTTTGCAATCTCCATGTGTTTGTACATAAATATTCTGAAGGCAAATAAAATCAACCAACATTCCTAGTTGCCCCATCCATAATATGCAAAACATATTATGCACTTAGGATAAATTCGGTGTAAATCATCATCCTAGCCACACATTTAAATACTATAAGCTTCCTTAACCCTCAGCTCAGACTTCCCTAATCTCTAAAAGAAAGCAATGCCAGATGGCCATGAACAACTGCTAAGAATCAGAGGGCCACAGAGAAACACCTGAAGCCCTTAGTGATACGGTGGAGAAACACCTTCTGTTTCGACTTACTGCTGGGCCACACTTAGATCAAATTGCCTTGTGGAACTCGCATGCAGTCCTTCCACATTAACTCCTACATCTGCTAGGAATTTTCAAAACCTGTATTTTATTGTCATGAATCTAATTTACCAACACTTAATTCCTGTCTGGCAGAAACAGTGTACTACCTCTTTGTCATAGTTATCACAGTAGCAGTATGTTTGTTACGTGAAGATAAAGACAATCCACTAACCACTGCACTTCTCCATCACCTTCAAGCATATGTATATATATATAGGTACATATAAAAAATAACATATACAAAATATTATATATATATATAACAATGTGTACACTATATACGTATGTATACACACATACATAATTGGTCTTCAAATATGTATGAGCTGGTTGCCAGACTGAAGGTGTAGCACAGCTCAGTGCTGCACAAGGGACAGATTATGTCTTTTTCTCTGTGTCAAGAAGCAAGTAATGAACAAAGATTCCTCTTCTTCAACAGAAGAGCATCCTTCTTTGGGCCAACACTGAGAATTGTTCAAGCTAACAGTGACCAGCATTCTGGGACCCTAAAAGTTACCCCTCTTCCTCATTTGCCAGTGGAAGTATTGAAGAACCACCTTTTTACTGGAGAAAAACATCACTTCCCACAGCCAAGCCTTCTGCTACTACCGATTCAGAACAATGTAGCTTTGTGACAAGCAGACTGGAAGGCCCATTAACTGCATCATTCCCCACACAGCTGCTAGACTGTGTCTATAAAAATTCCTTGAAACACAGTTTTTCCACCTATGTTTCCAGTTGCCTAAACCAGTTCCTGTATGAAAAATACAATTCTTGCCTTTGTCAGAAGATAAATGTGTTGCAATGGTCTCTTCACCTCTAAGGACAGGAGTCTCACTTGGTTTTAAATACGAAGTTCAGAGAGGTTTCATGCTCAAACAGGACTCTTCTTTCTTTTTTATATATAAAAGAAATCACCTTGCATTAGAAAAGATGAGAGCCACTGCTCAAGAGCAGACACAACTTCATGGTTTTGGACTTGGATTTCTTAACAGAAATTCAGAAGGAAGCAAGGTTCAAACTGCAGTGGGGTGCTACAGTCTCAAACACGGCCCTGACAGCGATGCTTGGAGACACATTTTGTACTTAATAGCCCAGTGTGCTGAAAGCCAGGACAGACGAGAACAAGCAAACCTGTGAATGGGGAAAAAAAGGTTGAGAGGACAGACAGGACTGAAATAACATGGAGTGCTTCAGTACAGGGAGTTGGGGGCAGTGGCAGAGCTGTGAGGGAAGGACAGGGCTGGGCTAGCAGGAGGCACTGACAATTTCAGTGTCAGCAAGGAGCACGTGTAGAGCCAAACAACCAAAACCTGTCAGACAGCCACAGTAGGACAAACATAGGTTCCAGGTGCAAAGCCAGAGATGTCAAACTACAAGAACATCTGCCAATAGCATGATTCATTCTAGCTCACATTGCCGTGAATAAAAAGAGAAGATAATTTTATTTATTCAAATGGCTTAAGACACAGGACAATAACATAGCCTGGTTATAGAGAATAAGAATCTAGCAAGACTGCAGTCCTCTGGAAGAATACACAGAACTGTCAAAATCAATTTTGCCAGCCAGTCTTAAGACAGATAAAGTCAAGAATGGGGGACTTCTGAACCAGGACAATGGATCACATTTCTGTTGTAAACTACTTGACATCTTGCATTTTAGCATTTTTCCATAATTGTCATTACAGTACCATATTCATTCTGTTTAGCCTGGCTCATAAAAAAAAAAAAATTAGATCAGACAGAGATGTGACAAAGTCTAATAAGTGCAAGAAAAGCAGCATAAGCCTAATTAGAAAAGACATATAGGGGAGGGGGCAAAGGGGATTCAGAGGTAAGAGTTAAGGAAGTACAGGGTACTAGAGAGCTGTTTCAGATAGTAGGTTAGACTTAGTCAAGAAGCAATGTATTTGTACAAAGTCCAGCGGGAGCTGAATAGTCATAGATGAGCACACAGAAGAGGTCTAAAATATTGTTTGCAAGGTCAAGAAATGGAAAAATGGGCACTGAGGGTCTTATACCCAGCCAATGTTGCTGCTTGGAAAGGAGATAAAATAAAAATAAAAATAAAAAGATTCCGTATTTAAGTAGGTGAGGGTTAAGAGGACATGGACAATGGTATCAGAAGAGCTATACAAAAAATAATGGCAACATATAGCACATGAAAATAAATACATATATATATGCATACTTCTAAGGTGTCAAAGTAATAAAATCTTTGAGTCAAATAGAAATGATTTATTCCAGTAATAGTTAAGGCAACATTCTGGTAGAGTTCATATACATAAAATAAAAAATAAAAACAATCACAAGTGAATTTTGATCAAATGTTCTTCATCTACCACTCCTATCTTTCTGTTTAAGTAAGATTCCCACAACTTCAGTGACTGAAACATTTCAATCTATTACTGCTAAAAGATCACTGTTGTTTGTGTGGTTCAACACTATACCAAATCTCCCATTAATACTTACTCTTAATGTTATTTCAGTAACAGGGTCAAGACAAACAGAGAAACTCCTAGTAAGACATCCATTTGTACACTGATGAGCCCTACATCAGAGATAGCTATCTGAACTGGACTATAAGTGATCATTCTTCCAAAATAAATCCAGAAAGAGGTGTATTCATTTATGTATGAGGCATATTGTATATTTCTGGATCACAACCATTAATGATTTTGTTCATTTGTCCAAAAGTTGCAACTATCAAGAAAGCAGTGTGCTTTGATTTTAAATGAAGCAAACTATTCCATATTGAGCTCTGTTCATGCATACACAGTATTTCAATCAGCCTGTGATTTCCTCAAAAGTACTGTTCACTTAAGAATGTCTAGCTGCCAGTTGACTTGAACTTTTCCTCCCTCCCTTGTATGTGACACCGTTTTGCTCAAAGTAGGCACTATGCTTTTAATTTGCTTGCTGAGGCATTGTTACAACTCTTCATGTGTCTTGGCCGATGGAAGAATTTAGACCCCTGAGAAGCAAATGCAAGTCTCCAACTTCACACACCAACATGGACAACTGTAGCTGAAACTGAATCCAGACTAATTTATTATTCCAGTAATTTCGCATTTATGCTGATACCATAATAGGTTAGAACATATGTAATTTACTGTTTTTAATTGGACAAATGGAACAGAACTTCATTCAAATGAAAAAGCCATTTGTCAAATGAAGTTTACACAAAATACATGAGATTTATGGCAACAATGAGAATGTACTTCTAAATCAAACTAACCTACAGCTTAATAAAATATGAGGTATTACAAAAGAATGCAAAAATCCTTCCAACCACAGGATTTTAATGCTACAATAATTCTGCTCTTCCTAAAGGACAACAATTTTGCCCTTTCTTAAATAATACAGTTCAAAACACATATTAGAATACTGAGTTTCAAGAATTAGTAGTTAAACCACAGTAATCAGGTGATAATAAAGATATAGAAAGCATGTGCATTTTCCCATTAGGCACAGGTTTAACATGGAAAATATTCTATGCAGGTGGAGGGGGAGGGGAGGGAAACATGGGGGGGGGTGACTTACTGTAGTACTTCAAAGATGCACTATTCACGTAATGCAGCAGTACAGGATACGCTAATAAATGAAGGCAACTGAAAAGGCAGTACTCACCCAAAATATCAAATTGAAAAGGAACATCATATATTTCAAACAACACAGGCAGCCTCTTGCCATGTTGCACTTCTTAAATTCTAAAAGGAAAACAAAGGACAGATCCAGATAAAAGACCACATATTTGCTGCCTTTGGGTGCACTGTATTTGTCACTTTTTATGCCAGTCCCAGTTCCAACACCGGTCCCGGTTCCAACCCCGGTGTGGTTCTGTGTGCGTGATCCAGCTGTACCATAGAAAGCTCCAGCAGTAAAACCTCGACCAAATTGCCTCCCTGAGGCGGAAGGTTTAGCAAAATCTGAGTCTTTGCTATCCAAAGATGGACTCCGGTGAATTGAAGAATCCTCGCTACTTGACTTCTCCATGATCTCTCTTTCCACAGTTGTCAGATTTAATGTATAGCATCTCTCACCATTAAACGCAGTGCCTTGCAAACGCACAGTACAATAAGGGCTGTCTGTATTTTGCTTCTTTTTTTCTTCATACGTAAATCAGATAATCACTGCAGAATTTATTCACTGCATTGTTGTTGCTTTTATCTATTTTTTATAGCAATGCAGACTGTACTCTATCTGTACCATAGATTTATATATTAACATCCCATTCAGGAGCATACTCATGATTTATCTTGATGAATCAGTTATGCAGAACTTCAATTTTTATTCAGAAAAGCCATAAGCTCCTTCTCTCTGCCCTTAGTCTACAGCCCTCTAATCTATAGGCAGCAGATGGTCCTTGCATCCATTTCCAAAAAGCTTCTGCAGTACACCTGGGCGACTTTCCTGTAGCCTGATCACTTTTCTTGCTCTCAGCTTCCTTCTCTGTGTCTCTGTGACCGTTTCACACACGCTGTCTTTTTTTTTTTTTTTTTTTTTTGCCACCCGTTTGCAGTATCTCATTCAGTAACCAGCTGTAACAGCACGCTCTGTGTTTCACTGCTGTTGATGTGAAATCATCAGCAGCTGCAACCACTGGGCATTTCCCACAGAAATCCCTGACCTAACTATCAAGTAATAAATCCACCCTCTTGCTTGCCCCTCCTCTCTGCTTCCCATCTGACCAGTTAGAAGAAGCCTTCTCCCCTAGGGCACACCTCCATGACATAGTATCTTTAATAGGATTAGAATTACTCTTGACTATACAAGTGCACAACAGAAAATCTCTTTAAATGTCAAGTACTGTTTAGCTGTTTATGAGCTTGAACTGTGAGGTAATGATACTCCTTTTATGCAATAAAATTCTGCTAAAAGTATGGATTAGATAGACGAGAGCTAGCCTCTCCCTGCTCACAAAATTAACAGTGACTGCACGTAGTTACATTTTTTTTCTGGCTTAAATGTCATGGGACAAGGAACTGGTACAGACTAGCAGCTGACATAAACTGAATAGGCACATATCTATACATGCACATAGCACAACGCCATCACCTATGATATAATTAACCATAATAAGAAAAGCAGAGCTGCTGTCTCTTACAGGATGATCAATCAATTCTTAAGACTTGAAATGCAAGGATATCTGAACCTGCAGCTATTTACAGTCTGTTTAACTAGTAAGTCAGAGATTATTCTTGTGTATGCTAATAAATCATCCTACATTGCACATAGACTGTGAACTAGAAACTCTGACCCAAATGCCACATTACTTTTCTGGATAGTAATACAATATGTCTGGCAGAATGCTGAAACAAAGTGGGCAGGAGTGTGCAGATGTGTTGGTGCCTATGTGCGTGAGTGCTTGGTGTGGAGGGAGAGAAAAACTTCAGGTCACACCTGGTGCTTCCAAATTTGTCATTTTGTCACAACCATAAAAACAGCACATTGATGGTGCAAAGCGGGAAAACATTTAAATTGCTGGTTATCCTTTTTTTTTTTTTTTTTTTTAAAGAAAGAAACCATGTCAGGAGGCCACTACAAAAGAAATACAGCTACCAGTAAAAACAAAAGTTATTCCCAATTTTAACTGACCCTCTCACATTTCTTCAGTCTTTTATGCCCAACAGCACCTTAAAATTCTATTATTTTTATATTGCAACATTAGAATCAACATTCTAAAACAATGCAGCACCTTTCTTGATAAGCCTTTTCTGTGAAGAGATCTTTCTACCATGAAGTACTTCATGCCATGAAATACATAGTATTTGTAAATGTAATAACCTTCTCTCTCCTCTTCTGCTTCTTGTTAGAACAAGATTTTGACAGGCAGGCCCAAGCCTGTGTCAAGCATATTTATTCACTTTGATTTTTAAAAGCAATTTCAGAACTACCTGCATAAAACTTCTCCATCATAAATGTGACTACAAGATAATGACTAAGTAGTCCACATCACACAGTGCAGCAGAAAAGGTTACACACAAAACACCCAAGCAAAAAAAAAATATATAAATTACAGTGACCAAAGTGGAGCATTTCTGTACATGTCTATGATGTGCATAACAACTGCTCACTTTGAAGTTTGTAAGGACCAGCAGTCTCAGAAAAATACATGGGAGAAACTTGCAGGCCATGACCAGGTATCTCTGCCTGAGACACTGGAACTTGCAGCATAAGTAGCAGTCAAAGCACAAGGCAAATGCCCGAGTATGGTTTTAGAAGTCTCAAAAGGCTCTTCAGTTTGAAAATTTGTTTACTGGTTGTGAAGTTGTGCCATTTCAATCCTGTACTGCAGCTAGGTACTTTCAGAATTTACAAAACTGAGCTCTCAGACAAAAAGAATATGAGAACGCACAAGTAGTCTATAACATTTTTTTCTGTTTACTCATTGGTTTGTTATAAATTTTACACTTACATAAAATAGAAAGAAAGGAATTAGATCGTCAGAAAAAAAGATTGTGCATTTGTGAAAACTAATGCTTAAAAAAAAGTAACACATGCTTTTTTCAAGCTTTTATTAGTAGACAATCTTTAAGTTTTCCAGTTTTCTATTTTTGCCTTCAAATACTACAAAAGATTTGCTTTTTCTAAAATTACTTGTAAAGCACCTTTCATTCAGAGCTATCCATGACCGGTCTATATCACCATTTATACCTTAGAATGCACAACCAAACAAAGGAGTGTAGCCAATACCCACTTTCGAAATCCAATTTTGAGTAACTAGAACTAGGGCAAAATGAACCAGAGTAGCTTCCCCTCCAGTGCTGTACAAAGAAAACATATGATTCTCCTATGGTTATGCTGCTAGGGAGACTCTACAAGCTTCAGTAACCTTCTGACACTTGAATCTAAGGTCCTAGAGCAGCTTTACAGATTAGATGCCACTTCCTCCTGCTAGAAACACTAACTCAGTGCTTATGTAGCTCAGTTAATAAATCACCCAGAACTACTTATTTGCTGAAAAAATAACTAATGAAAAATCTGTACTCAGTTCCTCCAACTGTGTTTTGATTAGCCATTACACATAACTTTCTCTGATCGAGACTTTGTTGGCAGGTGTTGCTGCACGGCCATTCAACACTACAGTTGTCCCACTTGACACTGGGACCTCAGCACAGGAAAGAGCACATTTGGCTTCACTGCAGCTCTCATCTCTGATGAGTAATTAGGGCATGAAGAACATTCAAAAGCTCGCTCTGCACTTCATTATTCTTCAATTACTGAATCAGAGAATTTTGATGCCAAAAAAAGCCTCCACATCAAAAATATAATCTCAGTCCCCCACACAAATGCCTGGGACAAAGAACAAATATCAGCCTCTGACATCTGAATAGCTCGGTCCAGTATCAATGGTAAGAATTTAGGCCACTTTCAGAAATAATGTACAAAAGCGAATGTCACAACCGGTGTAGCAGAAAGAATGGAAAGGGAGGTTATTAGTAACAACGCCCTAACAACATAGGCTGGGTCTCCTATTGATACCAATTTGCCTAGGTCCCTTCTGGGAACAGCACACCATTGTCCTCAAAACAAAGATCCCAACAACTTCATTTTTTATTTGTACTTTTCCTAAGCCTTTAGTTTTATCTCACCAGAACTTCAGTGCCAATTACACACAGCTACAGTGCTCCTGAACACTTCTGTTTGTTTCTGCCCTCTTCAGCTGTTTTAACACAACCGCCTTGTGGAACCATGATGCAAAACAGAACAAAAGCTGACCAAGTTTAGACACATATTTATAACCATGTATTTATAAAGACATAATACAGATACAAGTGTATTTAAGCAACATATGAAAATAAATCTTACCTTTTCCCTTGTAAAAAATCCCAATTTATTTTACAAAACAGCCCACCTTGTTGATGCAGTGAAGGGGACAGGGACTACAATAGGTGAGAACAGGAATAAATGTCAAAGGCTGAGCAAAAATTTCTTAAGCTTCTCTTATGATCTCCCATGAATCCAGACTTGAAAATATAAAACACCAGGAGTTTTTGAAAAGGGGAAATAAAAACTCCAGTCACCATGATATGCAATCTGTCATGTACGCTAGAGGTACTGTTGCCATTTTAAACATGGGGAACTTGAGGATCAAGTAGTTTGCTGAGGATGAATAGGAAATCACTGGCAAAGGATCATACTGAATCTAGGCCTTACATGGTCCCAGGCTAGTACACTAACCATTGCACCATTACCATTATTTTAGAAATCATGAGCTTCAGTAATCCTGTTGCATGACTTCAGAACAATATGGAACCTTGTAGAGAGATGCACTAATGTATATGCTATCAAATGTTTCAGGAACACAGTTCTTAAATTCACACTTTTCTTTTGAATGTTATTGACCAAAGCCTCAGTTACACACTCCTTCCTCAGGCAGGAAGATTAGGTACCACTACCTAGATTACACTAGGTAGACAAAAGAGCTAGATAGCTGAGCATAAACTGAATAACTATATCTTCCCAGTCAGCAGTTCAAGTCACTGCTCCGAATCCTAGAAGACCATGAGAGGGAGACATGTAACAAGATTTAGAAAGAGTAGCTTATGACTCTGGCATAAAAAGTCATATAGAGATGAAAGCTCGGCTTAAAAAAAATATACAATTAATTTTGGAATAATCTTAAAGCGAAAAGAATGTTCAAATAATCAGAGCTGAAATAAATATCATCTGAAAGACAAAAACATGGAGTTCTCTGGACTCCCATGCCCCTGTCTTCGCAACAAAGAGCTTATAAACTCCAGCAAGTCAAAATACCCGCCTTATCAGCAACACAGTAACTCTCCTTGCCTACCCAAGGCAAAGAGGTAAACTCTCTTTGAGTTGTCTAAACTAACACTTATCTTGTTTATATACCTAAAAGAACAGTTTATCCTTCTAACATGGTGTCCCCACTGGATGGACAATCAAGAAAATAAGACCTTGTTATAAGACTTCCCACTGCATCAAATATTCTGTGGCACAATCCGTGAGATATCCATTAAAAACCGTGACAGCATGACATTCTGTCTCAAAATTGTACAAAGGAATTAGTTGTAGACCGTGTCAGGGACCTTAACCCACCGTGATCAGCTGCAGATGATAACATGACATGCTGATGCAGAGGAGACATGGGAGATGAGGGTCAAAGTGCAATGTGGGGTCCCAAAGCTAAGAAATTGTGATTATGTCACACCTTTCTACCAGCTGTCCCTCAGACTGAGCAGAAAGAATGCCTGAGTTTCCAAAGTTACAGAAAAAACATAACTTTATTAAAAGTAGAAATACAGCTACCTACATTTAAGCTTCTAAATCGAAACGTGTACTAGCACAAGGGTCTTCTAGAGTTTTGTCTTCACTTTATAAACAACATCATGAACTCTGCTAAACTAAAGATTTAGTCTTCTAAAGGTTGTTAGTATGCAATTCACCATTGCTATTTTCACCTTTAAGAACTGAAACCTGGAAAGTCTATTTACTGCTTGTTTCTGAGAAGCCCTAGTAGTTTGAACTTTCTGGGGCTTTGCAGTGTATGTACCAAGATCAAGTCAACCCATACAACATAGAACCTACCATCCAGACAGAAAGCAAGACATTAATAGCTGACTCTGAATATAGCAACTATATTGGACATTTTAAGAAAGAGTCTCAAAACTACCTTACCAATACTTCCACTAGCAGGTGGGAGAACACAGAAAATATGCGAGGCAAAAAAAATAGCACATGCCCAAGCAGACGAGCCTATTCTGCCACGCACCAGAGAGTACCAGATCTTTGAAACATTTTGATTATGCCCTTTAACCCTTCAACATAAGAATCTGTATCCCTTCTAATTATGGGGGTTTTAACTAATCTTCTACTGGGGCAAATACATTGTTCCATCTCCATTAACAGTTAATCCTTCTTGAATTCTGCTGCGATTTTAGCCTCAATATCTTCCAGCATCAAGTTCCATAGGTAGGCATTATGTTAAAAAAACATCTTCCTCTCATTTGCTGTCAGCCTTCCAGTTTAATTATTTGTCCCATTCTGGCATTTGCCCTTATCACACAATTCATTATTTTGTAATCCCCTATTACATCCCATGTCATTTGTCCTACATTAATCAAAGCACGTATAATCTTTTCAGTGCCTCCTGTTATTGAAAGCTCTCTGACTCCCTAATAACTTCAGTCAGCCATCTTATGCTTTCTTTCTATTTGAGTTGTGTTTATACCATAATCTTTTCAGATCTGTTGATGACAAGATCGTTTTATTTTTAAAGGACAAAAGTTGACATTTAAATGCAAAGTTTAATTGATCAATTCTGTCTCTACCAACAATTTACCCTCATGAAAGTTGAAGTCGTTTAGATTCAAAACACTTTTATTCATCACTCCTATTCTGCTTTTCTATTTCAGATTATAAATTTGGTCTCTGAAAAGTCCAACACCTCAGAGACAAACACGAAAACCCTTATAATTTAAATTCTGTATTTTACCTGTAGGAAGAAAGGAAGTTCTCACTATAACAGCAATAGTTTAATACCTGATACTTATAAAATCATCAGAATGTCCATCTGCAAGTCAGGGACTCCTTGCAAAGAATCTAGCATAAACTGAACCAAGCCTTGGCCAGCAATGATGAAAATAAATGTGTGACATCAACTGATGCCTCCTCCCAGAACACCAAAAAGCTTATGGAGATAAGTGTTTTTTACCATGCACACACGGAAAACAAAGATCAAGGTAGTAGAAAACTGTCAGCCACATGCCAGAAAGCAGCAATATTATTTCCCTGATATCCCCATGGTATGAAACACCAGAAATCAGATCTCCAAAATCATGCTTTAAAAAATATGCCCCATCACCATCTCCAAGGAAAGGAAAGGAAAGGGAAGGGAAAGGGGAAGGGTTCTTCTTATTTATTATCTATTTTTTGTAGAAGGCACAAAATCCAAGCACTTCTCTTCCACTTCCAATTTCAATGACAGTTTAGATTTTTCATGATCCCAATTGCACTACAGATTAAAGAAAGCTATCAAACAGCAGAAGACTTTCTTCTATCATGAGAGGTGATATCTCTTCTTACCCTTGGTCAGTGCAGGAGCACTTTGTTAATACAGGAACTTTTCTAACCCTGTCCAATGTGTAGATATCCCTTGAACAAAATCAGATTGTTATTCTTTATCCTCTATTCTAAAGAGACTGTCTTTCACCAGCAGCCTGCTGTTCTGAATTGGTGGACAGCCGGCATCTATGTATCAACGTAACTACTAAACTTAAAAATGAACAAAAAACATAAAAAAAAAAGAAAAACTCACACAAATGGCTCCACATAAAGAAATGAAAATGACATCATTCACTTTTAAAAGGCAACACACATTTCCCAACCCTGCTCAACAATGCCATGAAAGAACTTTTTTAGCCATGTTCCTTTCATAATTAAGTGAATTCCGTCATTGCTAAAATATTCATATTTTGGCATTTCATAGAATCATAGACTATCCTGAGTTGGAAGGGACCCACAAGGATCCTTAAGTCCAACTCTTGGCACTACACAGGACCACCCAAAAATCAGACCCTATGTCTGAGAGTATTGTCCCAACACTTCTTGAACTCTGGCAGGCTTAGTGCTGTGACTATTTCCCTGGGGAACCAGTTCCAGTGCCCCTCTCAGTGAAGAACCTTTTCCTAATATCCATCTGCATCACACTTGTGATTCCATGAATGAGGATATTTAAAACCACTGCATCAGGGCTGGCAGAGCCCCAGATGTCTACAATTGTCAAAAACTTACATCATTATTTTAGGCTCCTTCTCCCATTAACTCATCAGCAGCCCCAGCCTCCACTTTAAGACATCCCTGAAAGTGACTGACCGATTGCCTAACTGGACAGCAGTCACCTCAGAGATGCGTGAGTCATCAAAAGACTGTTTACCAGCAGCATTTCCAAGCAAAACCTGATCCCAGGTTCAGTGTTCAGGTCAAAGAGGCACAGGTCTACAGCTTTCATAAGGGAGTCAAAATGCCAGATGAATTATCTATCTGCTAAGGGCCCAGAGCCAGTAACCTCAGAGCTAAAAGTTGTCAGCAGAATAGGCTGAGTTCAAGCCACAGTACAAAGTTCCCCTCTGCTGGGCCCTCAATGTGACCCAGAGCAGAAATGTCTGGAAACAAGAGTGCAATCTAGCCTCTACAGACATTAAATCCTTAGCCTGCTCCCTGCCCTCCCTGAGGTTTACCAACTGCAGTAACAAGCTACATTGCCTAACAATTCCTCTCACACACCTCCTTTTGTCATTCAAGAGAAACATTATTGAAATCATGTGAAATGTTTTTTTTTTTTTTTTTGAATAATTCAGTATAACTTGCAAATATCTGAAGTGGCACTCAGCACCTTCTGAGTTATGGTCAAACTACTGGATAACGGTTTTATTTCATCCTGCAAGTTTGGGTTGGACTCTCCTGTGGCTTCCAGAAAGCTTATGCAAAAATATAGCCAGAGCAAAGTCCACAGACTCCTCCCTTACTCGAAGCCCTTTAGATTTATAGAAGTCATCTTATTTGAGAAACTGCATCTACCCTCACAACAAAGCTTCTTGCATATTTTGTGGTAACACTATGGGATATTGTCAACTTTGACAAAAAAATAGGATGCGCCTGTAATGTAACAGTCATACAATTAATGTTTTTGCTTTGCCAACAACAATAAAGTCAGATTTAAATGCCAAGAGGAGAGAGATACTTTATCCTCTTTACTCATGTCACAAAAATGAGGCTACATGGTTCTCATCTATTCTGCATGAGATACAAGAAAGGATGTAAAAATGAAACCAAGGTAAATCTCTTGCTGTAATCCAGCAGGTTTAGGTACAGCTGTTCATGAGCTTTATGATCAATGTCAGCTCTTATTACAAGGATGTGAGGGTTTTAGGAAAGGGGAAAGGAGAGAAAGGAAAGGGGAATGGAAAAAAAGGGGGAAAAGGGGAGAGGAAAAAGTGGAAATAACAGGGTACAATTTGACATGACCCTATCTGTCAAGACACAATCATGCAGCAGTTCAATTACCTGATTTACAGTATGAGTTATTTAACTTCTTACAGCACATTAATGATCCATTTTAAAGGCAGAACTATTACTGCTGAATATGATCTATAGTTTTATTTACAGTTGGTGAAAATGCCTTGTGCTAGCTACAATACCAGGCATGCAAAGCCTAATATGAGGTGTAAAGAATGGATGCAAGGATGTTTGACTCCTTCCCAGAAGCCAAGCCCACATTCCCTTGAGTTTTGAGAAGTTTATTTATACCATCAGAGTCTACCAAAGATGAGAAAACCAAAACACCCCTTATCAGCATCCAGCAACTATCAACATTGCAAAAGTTCCTCACAGTGACATCGGAAAGACAAAAAAAAAAGTATACTGTGGAGGGGAAAACTACTTGTGCAATTCAACCTGCTCTGATCTACCTAAGTGAGCAACAAGTATGTAACAGTTATGGTATGAAATATTAATTGGCCTTTAAAAGCAAATACTATGTTAATTCATCACAGGCAGATTTTTTTTTTTATTTACAAATAAATTCGGATACAGGCATGACACTTAATAGAATCATAGAATCACTAAGGTTGGAAAAGCCCTCCAAGATCATCTGGTCCAACCATCCCCCTTTCACCAATGTCACCCACTAAACCATGTCCCTAAGCACCACCTCCAACCTTTCCTTGAACACCCCCAGGGACGGTGACTCCACCACCTCCCTGGGCAACCCGTTCCAATGCCTGACTGCTCTTTCTGAGAAAAAATGTCACCTAATTTCCAATCTAAACCTCCCCTGGTGCAACTTGAGGCCATTCCCTCTTGTCCTATCACTAGTTATCTCTGAGAAGAGGCCGACCCCCAGCTCCCCACACCTTCCTTTCAGGTAGTTGTAGAGAGCAATAAGGTCTTCCCTGAGTCTCCTCTTCTTCAGATTCATCAACCCCAGTTCCCTCAGCCGCTCCTCACAGGACTTGTGATCTAGGCCTTTCACCAGCTTAGTAGCCCTTCTCTGGACATGCTCCAGGGCCTCGATGTCTTTCTTGTAGTGAGGGGGCCAAAACTGAAGACAGTACTTGAGGTGTGGCCTCACCAGAGCTGAGGACAGGGGAACGATCACCTCCCTGGTCCTGCTGGCTACACTGTTCCTGATACAAGCCAGGATGCTCTTGGCCTTCTTGGCCTCCTGGGCACACTGCTGGGTTATGTTCAGGTGAGCATCAACCAGCACCCCCAGATCCTTATCCTTTGCACAGCTTTCCAGCCACTCTGCCCCAAGCCTGTAGCATTGCATGGGGTTGTTGTGACCAAAGTGCAGGACCCGGCCTGTAGCCACGTTGAACCTCATCCCACTGGCCTCTGCCCATCGATCCAACCTGTCCAGGTCCCTCTGCATATGCTCTGCACATTGGTTCACAGGAATCTATCAAATAAATGGCTGTAAATGCTTATGTGTGTAACTGGTGTGTATCACAACAGATCTTTAAAGAACATGAATTAAACTAAAAGCTTCCAAACTGCAATATCAGATAAGGGTAGACAGTGCTAAGTTTGATACAAGTATGCCTTTCAGGACCCAAATTTCATGCTCATAATGTCAATATGTATATAACCTTTCTCTCTTCTCTCCTCAGTGTCCAAGTCTAGCCCAGTTTCAAGCCTAACCTGATTTACTGAAAAATTTCCAGACCTCTTCCCTTTAGAGGAACAAGTTAATAGTAATCTGTAATAGTAAATCTGCAATGATGTAATCCACATGATAATGTTATGCTTGCTTTTGTTGTTTCAACCCTCTAATCTCAATGTCTATAAAACAGATCTATGTAGGTTTGGACATGAACGCTAACATAAGAGATGCTTTGCTCCCTGAATTTCATCCAGACTATGGGATCCTTCTGTGTTATTTTTCTCATATTTTCAGGTCCTTTTCCTGCCAAGCATCTGGCCAGAAGAAACATAAAATTATTTTTGACCACCCAGACATTTTTCGTAAGAGTTTTAAGAACTCATCATTCTATCTCATTTCTGAAATCCAACTGTTCTAAATTGCCCGTATCTTGATCTTCTCCTCCCCCACCTCCTTCTGTACCGTTGGTTTATTATAGGACACTTTTATAGTACTTAATATTTCTATTCCAACAGCATGGAAACTATCATATTAGATATTTATCAGTAAGGAGTCTACTCCCTCCTACTGAAATCTCAGCAAGATAATTTGGCAGATACAATTAGGAAAAGATTCTGTATATCTATCTCTTCTTTTGAAGAAATATTATACTCAAATACATAGCTTTAAACATGATTCTAACCAAAAACTGATTGTATAAATTGCACTCTGAAAACACATGTGTCTTGTATTCCAAGGACAGCTAAATCAAGTCAGATCAGTTCCCTATATACAAATATTTTTTCTTTTAAATCAACTTGAATACTTTCTACCCTGTACACAGAATAGAAAGATTCAGAAATTGTAACTATATTAAGTAATCTGGCCTAAAACGAAAATAAAAATCTTCTCACTCCCTGACTGATGTACCACTGAAGCTCTGAAGGTTAAAAGAAAATAAAAAACAGTATAAGTTTAATCAATAGATTGGGATCTATGGATCTATGGACATACAAAGAGAACAAAAATGATGCATTGGAAAGTGTAATTTCTTTTTCTATACAGAATACTTTTCCAAATAGAATGATGCCTTGCACCTGTCGTATAATTCGATGCCAGTTTTTTGTATTATGCTGTAAAAAAGACTAAGAAAGTATCTTGATCATTTCAAAATATATATATATTTATTCCAGTTCAGTGCCTCCCAAAGAGCATCTATCGCAATTTTGCAACAGAGCTTTTAGCTTCATTTATACTGATTTCTCAGTTTTGTCCCTACCTAATACATCTGCTGTACAGTACAGATGTAATACTTCTCTACATAGAGAGCCTATATGGCTCTCTCAGATATCAGTGATCTCTGAGTCTGGAAGATTATGTCAAAGCTGTAGGTGGATGGGTGTGTAGGAGGAAGGGTTTAATGAATTCTTCACTATGAATTGCTCCTTAATTAATTGTTCATAGGCACCAAAGCCTTCTAAATGTCTATCACAGAACTATCTTCATACATTTTCAACTATCTCCATATTTAACATTCAGTTATTTTTTCTTTTAATATAAAGAATAAATACTTAAAATTCAAAGAATCCAAAACAGATTGCTACATAGTGTCCTGCATTCTCAAGCAGTGGAAAACAAACAAACAAACAAAAACAAAAAGAAAACAACAACAACAACAAAAAGAAGAAAAAAACGGGGCATGGTACACTACTACACTATTACTGCAATGTTCTGTCAACAAGACAATCTCTCACAAACTAGTCACTGGCGGACAGTACACACATTCTGTAAACCACATTTTGTAAGTAACCAAGGACCATTCAAAAAGAAAAGCCAGATATACATTATTGACACACACATCTCAATACAGAGAAATGTTAAACTCTTGACCTCTATTCTAGAAGAGGACAGATGCATGCTTAGGGGAGAATGCCAAATGAAGATGCCCTCAAGAGGTGATATACACTATTTTGAAATAAAACTTTCAGATCACAGAACATTAATATTAGGGCTTTAGGTAGGCACTAAGGTCATGATCAGATGTTCTGCATAATACCTAAAATATTCTCACTTTCCGGAAGGATAATCAGTGTCTTCCAATAGGCAGTTACAGAAAATGACACTACTTTGTTCACAAGGATGCAAGGTGACAAGACAAGCAAGAGAAACAAGTTGCTTCAGGGGAGAATTTGTTCTGGATATAAGGAAAAAATAATCTTCAATGTTAGAACAATTAACCATTGTAACAGATTGTGTGGAGAGATGGTGGAATCTCCCTTACTGGAAATGAATTTCAAGACTGCTTGTCAGGGCCCTTGGATAACCTAAACTAAGGTTCTGCTTTCAACAGAAGGTTGGACTACACAGTCTCCAGTTTGTCCTTTCAACCCAAATTTTCTATGATTTTAACATTTTGCCCTAATATTAAAAACTTGAGTTAGTCTCTGTGTGATTCCCTACCACAGCTAATCTCCCCAGGATGTAAAAGACTGAGACTGAATTCCATGGTTCAGAGCTCTCTAAGGACAGAGTAGTATTCACTTACTTACAGTGTAAGTAAAATCGGAGGCACTGAAAAACTGGCAAACTGAAATTACTATCATTCTGATGAGGAGAAACATAAGTATCTAGATTTGACAAATTAGTAACATCCTTATCCTATCAACTAGGTATTTGCAGAGCATAATTCCTCTCTGATTTGTGTGAATTAATTTAGTAATTATCCTTTCTAATCTGGTAACTATCATGTTGTTGAAATCTACATTTAACAGTAGATATGACACAACAAATCCCAGTCCTTCCCATCACCACATTCTGCATCTTTTCCACCCCACTAGAGTGTGAAGCCCATACAAGAGTTTATTTGATAGAATCCAGAAACTTCCCCAAAGAAAGTAATGTAACATCTGCAAAAACAGAGATAAGTAATTATTTAAAAGCTTCAGTCAAGGAAATATAACTGCCCTTAGAGATGTACCAGCTGCACAGATGAAGTGCTGTTTTATTGTCCTCAATTATAATTTTCTGAAAGACTCCAAACAGAAGTTATTTTTATGGGAGAAGAAACCTTGATATTTGAGCACAGAGATGCTGGAATTTTTTTCAGTGTTACCACTACGTCATGACAGTGGAAAGCTATTTAAACACTTTGATTTGAGAAGCCGATACAGTTTTAGGTTCACCCAACGCCTTAAATGGGTATTACCAACATAAACAAATGCCAGTTTTTGCAAACAGCCTTGAAAGTTTCTTCAGATATGCCTTCTATTCCAAATCCCCCTGTAGCTGTAGCTTTCCTATCATACTGTTCTCTTCTTGCAAGCATTTTTCTTTCTTGGAAAAATTCTTTCTTTTCTTTCTTTCTGCCTTGGAAGGCATTGGGGTCCTTCAGTGCTAGTCACTTTTTAAGTACCACCTCTTAAGAGCACAGGAACAGGCAATTCCAAAATGTTGGAAGACAAGCAGGAGAGGAAGAAGACCAGCTTGTCTGACCAGGGATCTTCTTCTAGAGCTTAATCAGAAAAAGAAGAGTGTACGGCCACCAGAAGCAAGGTCAGGCAACGTGGGACGACTATAAAGATGCTGTTTGCCATTGTAGAGAGAAAAATTGTGTGGCCAAAATTCAATTAGAGTTGAATCTGCTCAGCACTGCGGGGGACAATAAAAAGGGCTTTTCAAAATATGTTAACAACAAAAGGAAGCTCAGAGAAAACATTGGTCTGTTACTTGCTGAGGATGGTCACCTCACAAACAGGGACGCAGACAAAGCAGAGATGCTTAATGCCTTCTTCGTCTCTGTCTTCAACACTGATGATGGGCCCTGGGACTGTCAGAGCCCTGAGCTGGAGGACTGTGACTGTGGTAACAATAAAATTCCAGCCAACCTGTAACTTGTGTGGGATTTCCTACCCCAGCTGGATGCCTACAAGCCTATGGGGGCCTTGTGGGATTCATCCCAGGGGACTCAGAGAGGTGGCTGATGTCATCACAAGACCTCTCTCAACTATTATTCAATGGTCTTGGGAAGCTTGGGAGGTCCCATTCGACCGGAAGCTGGAAAACTTCTTTCCAGTTTTCAAGCAGGGCAAGAATGAAGACTGTGGTAATTATAGGCCTGTCAGTCTCACTTCAGTGCCTGGTAAAATTATGGAGAAGATTATTCTAGGAGTTACCGAAAAACATCTGAAAGACAATGCAGTCATTGGTCACAGCCAAAAAGGGTCCACGAGGGGAAGGTCCTGTTTAACACACTTAATTTCCTTTTATGACAAGGTCACCCAGGTAGTTGACCAAGGGAAGTCAATTGATGTAATCTTGTTGGATTACAGCAAAACTTTCGATACTGTTTCTCACAGTATACTTCTGGACAAAATGTCCAGCATACAGCTATAATTACATATGTATAAATACATAGATAAATACTTAGTATTTATCTGCAGTTTTTTCTGTGCTTACTGTCCTATATTACAAGCAGCATAAAATATTCAGAAAACAAGTAAACTTGACTTTGTTCCTGTGGTGGTTTTACTCCCACATGGCTCTGTACCATGGGGTCCATCCCCCAAGAAGCAAACTGCTCCAGCACGGGTCCCCCACAGTCAGCAGCTCCCCCCAGACCCCAGCTCCTGCATGGTCTCCTCTCCACGGGCTGCAGCTCCGGCCCGGGGCCTGCTCCTGCGGGGGCTCTCCATGGGCCGCAGCCTCCTCCAGGCCACATCCACCTGCTCCACCGGGGGCTCCTCCACGGGCTGCAGCGTGGAGATCTGCTCCGTGTGGGACCCATGGGCTGCAGGGGGACAGCCTGCTCCACCAGGGGCCTCTCTCCACAGGCTGCAGGGGAACCTCTGCTGCATGCGTAGAGCACCTCCTGCCCTCCTGCTGCACTGACCTTGGGGTCTGCAAGGCTGTTTCTCACTCCTCTCCAAGCTGCTGTTGTGCAGCAGTGATTTTTCTTCTTTTCCCTTTCTTAAATATGTTCTCACAGATGTGCAAACGACATCGCTTATTGGCTCAGCTCTGGCCAGCAGCAGGCCCCTTATCTAACATGGGGCAGCTTCTGGATTCTTCTCACAGAAGCCACCCCCACAGCCCCCTGCTACCCACATAAACCCACTACAGTTCCCTGGGTGCTAATAATAATAAAGAAATATTGTGAAGAAATTGTTGAAAGAATTTAAGTCTTTTTAACTTCGTAACTTCCACACTACAAAATACAATCAATTTTGATGATCAAGCTAAAGAATCCTGCTCACATACCTTCAAAGTGCTGTACGTTCCTTTCATTGTTAAAGAATCTAATGGTTTTTCATTCCCTGATGTGATTTGTCTTTTTAAGGATAATCTGGGTAGCCACACAAATTGAGAACAGTTTCTTCTCCTAGCAAGTGATCATATTCTATGATAATCTAGCATTGCCTGCTATAACTTGGAGGAAAAACAACTCATTACAGTCCAAAATAAAAACCCATGGCACAGATCCTAGAGATATAAAAAGTAATTATCAATTCTTCTGTTCCTAACAGGATTATGTCTCCCTAAGAATTTTAAAATGCTCATTTCAACATTCCAGTATAACTAAGCACACATCTAAACATGTTATAAGAATCAAAGAAAGGGATGAACATGCAGATTAGCTGAACTTCCTTTGTAAATTCTGAAAGAAATACACCCAGTGATAAAGTAATAGCACTATTTTGGTTTACATGCTTTCTAGTAGAGTGGCCTAAACTGTTGTACATTTCTCTGGAAAGTTTCTTTACCCTCTTCCAAAGCCTTGAGAGTTACTGCCCATCTCAAGCTGTACCTGGCCCCAGAACTTACTAGGGTACTTGTCCATGACACATTTCAGAAAATCAGCTAGGACTGCACCTCCAATTCTAGTTTATTCTGGTGGCCTCTTTTCCTCTACACTTCATAAAAAAAGCATACAAAACATACAAAACAAGCAAACAAACACAAAACCTATGTCTTTCTTACAAACAAAGTTTGCAGCAGGGCATTAGCAACAGATTCTAACCACTGTTTCTTACTCAAACCACATGACTTATTTTCATTCTGGATTTCTAGGGAAATAAGATTTATGCAACAGGACCATCTATCATGAATTTTCAGTAATTTTTAAATGCTTTAACATCCTAAATCAGATCTGAAAGAAGGGAGAAAGCAGAATGTAATAGAAGTCCGAGAAACCCAACACAACACAATACACAGCACCATGTGTCTTGCATATCAGTGGCATATCAGACCATGTGTCTGGCATATCAGGCTATTCGGGCAAGGCAGAATAGCCTGCAAGGCTCACCCAGAGTCTGCACAACAAAGGAGCATGCACATGACTCCAGACTAGCACTCTACACTGTGCCATTGGCCTGAAGAGCTGAATTAGAAGTAAATAGGGGATGTCAAGACAGCTGGAGAGCTTAAGTCTGGGTGGCTGGAAGGTGAGGAAGAAAGGGATAAGACTGTAATGACGTCAGCCGTAAGTCCAAAATCAGGACTCGTTCATTCTGCTTCATCAGAATCTTGAAAGGTATAAGACAGAATTGCAGTTGTGTGGTCACACTCTAAACTAACAGTGTGTGTAGTATCCTTACGGACACATCAGAAAAGAAACAGAAAATGAATATTCACGAGTAAGGTCATGGTAGTTTGATACCTGTATCCATGAATCATAGGTATGTGCAAAAGACTTTCCGAGAGCAGGGTATTCTGGAAGGGAATTTAGGGACTCTCACCATAAAGGGCCCATGACTTGATTGGATGGCAGAATCTCCATGTATTAACCTGAACAATTTATTTCTCCACCTATCAGGAATAAGAAAAAACTTTTTGCTTTTTTTTGCAAATAACTGATCCTGATGCTTATGAGCAGTTATCACAGAATCACTGAATAGTTAAGGTTGGAAGGGACCTCTGGAAGCCATCTGGTCCAAACCCACTGCTCAAGCAGGAACACAGAGAGCACAGTGCCCAGCAGCGTGTCCATGTGGCTTTTGAAGAACTTGTAGGAAGGAGACTCCACAACCTCTCTGGGCAGCCTGTGCTAATGCTCTGTCACCTGCACAGTAAAGAAGTGTTCCCTGATGTTTAGATGGAACCTCCTGTGTTCCGGTTTGTGCTCATTGACTCTTGACTTGGCACTGGGCACCACTGGAAAGAGCACGGCTCCATCTTCATTGCACCCTTCCATCAGGTATTTACACACATTGCTGAGATCCGCTCTCAGGCTTCTCTTCTCCAGGATGAACAGTCCCAGCTCCCTCTACCTCTCCTCATAGGAGAGCTGCTCCAGTCCCCTCTTGGTGGCCCTCATCTGGACTCCTTCTGGTATGTCTAGGTCTCTCTTGTACTGGGGGGCCCAGAACTGGACAAAATACTCCAGGTGTAGCCTCCCCAATTCTGAGTAGAGGGGAAGGATCACCTCTCTAGATCTGCTGGCGATACTTCGCCTAATGCAGCCCAGAAAACCATTAGCCTTCATTGCAGCAAGGGCACATTGCTGAATGGAATCATAACCCGGAGCAGGAGCTAAAAGAAATGGGAGGCCTTATATGAGAGTCAGACCTCTGAAGCTGAAGCAGCGTGTGTCACTAATGACAGTAGAGGGAGTTTGATTGAAGTTATCATCTGAGCAGCCGTCAACATGAATGCAATAATCAAAGCAGTATAGCTAGGAGAAGATTAGGCAGAAGATCACTTTAAAGGCTGTCCTCATGTAATCATTGAAAAAAGATTCCAAAATACTCAAACATTTTAGACGTTTCATGAAGGGCTCTTGCAGTTCTCAGGCAATGCTCAAATAGACCAGTACCAACAACATTCCAATGTTCATAGTCCTTTTTTTTTAATGGTGGTTTGTTGTTATTGTTATTTTTAACTACAACAGTCATTTTCTACAATAGGCATAAAACAAGTAAGAAATATAAACAATACCCTAATGTCACTGTAGGCCTGAGAAAAATGTTTTGAAGTCATCCAGAACACAAGATAAATGCTAAGATGAAACTGAAGACTGAAATACTAGTAATAGTTCGAGCTATTAAATTTATGAAGAAAAACAATCATATTAATATCCACCCATGTAAACTTACTTCTGTATTTCAACTAGAAAATAAGCCTTCAAGAATGTACCACAGACTTGCAACTAGGATCCAGTACTCATGCAATACATTCATACAAGCATCTCTCCATAGACTTATGTTCTGATTGAAACTTACCTCCCTGAAAACCCTGTGATTGCTAATTTAACCAGCACATTAGCCCCAAAATTTCTCCTCCAAGCATAAAAATCACTCTTACCTAAATCATACCTTACCTCCCAACCACCTCCCTCCCCTTCTGCCACCCCCAAAAAAAAGTCTATGTATTGTCCTGATCCTTAACTATCTCTAAATAAATAATTAAGACATTTTGAGTTAAATGAGCTTTTCAGATTAGGAATGTGAGGTTTGCTTACTATCACATATCTTTACACCACCCTCCCGCCCCCACCCCCGATAGTGCAGTGAGATCAAATGTACAGATTACATCCTTTCATGGAAACAAGAATAATTCACAGAGTTCACTACCAGCTCTCAGCTCACATCTAGCATGGTAGAACTGAATCACGCTGCATCCTAGAGGGCTAAGGAAAGTTGTGAATAGAGATAAAGAATTTGAGGGCTACCGTAACAGTTATACTAAACTTTGAGCCAGGGATCCTCATCTGCTTTGCTTTACAGCTCTTAAGTTTAGCCCATCAAAGTAGTTTCTAAGCCAAGGTTGAAATACCAGAAATAATCAATTAAACTGGTATTGTCCAAACATATTCATAGCAGGTGTACACGATTCATACTGAAAAAAAGCGAGCCTTGCATCTGGTACTTCTACATTACTCTTACACCATTGCTCATAAAAGCGAAGCTGAAGTAACAATGGCAAAAAAAGTTATCCAGTCCCTTGTTAGTTATGTGGAGTCTGCAGAGATGTGGAGGACTGCAGAGATCAAATAGAGCTTTCTGAAAAAAGCACAATGCATCATACAAAATACACATGCCAAGAACACTACTTTAGAAGCGGAGTTCAGAAGACCTACCACCAAAACAGTCACTTGTGTATCCTTTTTCTATCATGCCTTCCATAATAAAGTATGATATTAAGCCCCATAGTCCCCAAACTGTGTGGAAAAGTTCATTTAGTCCATGATCTGAACAGTTCTGGGTGCAACCATTTCCCATCAGTCATTTTCAAGTCCATCTCATTCTAAGCAATACAGGCACTTCCAAACAACAAATTTTATCAACAGTTCATCTTTGTAGCTCCAAAATGCTCATAGAGAGTGTACTAACTCATGCAGATAGGACTAAATTTATTCTAAGCCACTTCCTAAGAACAGTTTACTCTATTGTCCTAGCCCAATGGCATAGGAAACTGTTTTAAGGTGGCCCTGCCCAGTGGCATTAGCAAGACCATGTCCGCTGCTCAGAAAGGGTTATAGGACACTAATTACCATCTTCAACACCACAAATCTGTATGCCTCTTCTGAACACCCCTCTCCTCACTTCTTTTTAGCATATGTGCTCCTTATTTAACAGTTCTACAAATTAAATTTCATTTTATTTTCTCCTTATGTATCTAACTTCATTGCTTCCCTTTGTGTTATTTTCTGCTCTGAGGCTCATAATTCCCACTTTATCTTCAAAGCTTGTTAAGAGTACTTTTCCTCTAATTCTGCCACATCATTAACGATGTTACGTAACACCAAACACACAACTAATGCACTGCTGTTGATATAACAAAATCACAACCCATATAACTAATGCATTGCTGTTGATAACGAATTTTTAATATCTTTCACCAAATTTTCAATCCATCTGATACTCTTCCTACCTAAACCAATTTCAATTAATCTTTGTGTTAGAAAACTAACATGTATACCTACTTCTCTTTTCATTCCCTAAAACAATTAATTTTGTCATTCTGTCAAAAAAGCAATCGTATTGCCTGGTGAGATTTATTTTATGTTATTTTTATGTTACTGCTTACAATTCTGTCACCTTGCAGACTTAGTTAGCATCCCTTTTAATATCAGGTCCATTATTTTACTAGCAATTATACTTTTAGGACAGTAATTCATATGAAAACCTTGCCTTCCTTTCAGAGGTAAACACCATACTTGCTACTTTTCATTCACACTGACACTTCATTTTAGCTACCATCTCATAAAAGCAATAGTCATGCAATAGCAGCACTAAAAAGGCTTGCTAAAACTAAACTGGAAAGTTTGTGGTGGAGTTGAGAAAAAAAAAATCTTGTTTCTCACATCTGCCTTAATCACTAATATTAAAAGAAATTTTAAGTCAAGCTTTTTCTACAAGAAAACAGTTAGTAATACTACCTAGACTCACAGAATAACTCAGGTTGGAGGGGACCTTGAGAGATCACCTTTTCCAACCCTATGCTCAAAGCAGGACTAACTTCAAAGCTGTATCATGTTACTTAAGACCTTGTCCAACTGCATTTGGAAAATTTCCAAGGCTGGTGATTCCACTGCTTCTTACTATAATCTCTTCCCACAGCAGCACTCTCAGGCAATATTTTTTTCTTTGTCTCCATTTGGGACTTACTCTGCAACACACGGTGACCACTGCCTCTTGTCCTTTCTGTGCATCTCTGAGAAGAACCTGTGTGTCTTCTCTACAATGTCCTCTAGGCAGATAAAGATTATGTAAATCAGCCTTTTTTTTCAGTGATGAAATCCAGCTACCTAGGACTTCTAAATATCATGTGCTCCTTAAAAATTTCCTTGTGACCCTTAACTGGATTTGCTTGTCAGCATCTCTCTTGCTCTCTTGTATTGGGAGACCTAACACTGGACGTAACATTCCAGATGTGCCCTCAAGAACTGAGCAGTAGGAAACAGAAATAATCACTTGCCTTGAATTTCTGGCTACATATTTGTCATTAAAGCATAGTATGAATTTATTCTTAATTGCTGCAAAGACATTTATTTATCCTGGTCATCAAGAGCACACTGGCATACTTTATACCCTTTTCACTCCTTTTCCATGTAGCTTATTTGTCCTCTCACCAGGGAACAAGGATAGGAACCTCAAAGTTCAACAAGGGGAAGTGCAAAGTCCTGCACCTGGGGAAGAACAGTTCAAGGCACCAATAAATACATGCTAGAGGCCACCCAAAGAAGGCTAACAGCATCCTGGGCTGCATAAGGCAAAGTATTGCCAGCAGGTCAAGGGAGGTGATCCTTCCCCTCTACTCAGAATTGGTGAGGCTACACCTGGAGTATTTTGTCCAGTTCTGGGCCCCCCAGTACAAGAGAGACCTAGACATACCGGAAGGAGTCCAGATGAGGCCCACCAAGAGGGGACTGGAGCAGCTCTCCTATGAGGAGAGGTAGAGGGAGCTGGGACTGTTCATCCTGAAGAAGAGAAGCCTGAGAGCGGATCTCAGCAATGTGTGTAAATACCTGATGGAAGGGTGCAATGAAGATGGAGCCATGCTCTTTCCGGTGGTGCCCAGTGCCAAGTCAAGAGTCAATGAGCACAAACTGGAACACAGGAGGTTCCATCTAAACATCAGGGAACACTTCTTTACTGTGCAGGTGACAGAGCACTAGCACAGGCTGCCCAGAGAGGTTGTGGAGTCTCCTTCCTACAAGTTCTTCAAAAGCCACATGGACACGCTGCTGGGCACTGTGTTCTCTGTGTTCCTGCTTGAGCAGTGGGGTTGGACCAGATGGCTTCCAGAGGTCCCTCTCAACCTCAACCACTCTGTGATTTCTAATCACTCTGAAAATTCAGATTTTTAACTGATACATTCAGCAAAAGCTGATGTTAACACACCAAATCATTATATTTGCACTAGATCTGTATAAACCTCTGCATGCTTTTAACCAGTTTCTCTTGGTCAATAAGCAACAACAGAACAGAGGGAAAAGAAGAAGGAAATGTGAGAGAGTAGGGTACAAACACTGTTGCTATGCCTGAGGGAAAGCAGCAGAGAAAGGAAGAAAGGGCAATAGCAGACAGGATCAAGCAGTTGTAGCACTTCAGTCAGTTCAAAAGATTTAGATTTTAGTAAGTCAGAAAGGGGTATGTAAATACATGCAAAAATGAAGACCTTCTCATAGGTATGCAAAAGCCTAGCAAGATAAAACCCTACCTTGCCTGAGCTTTTAAACACTGTGTTACTATTTATATTTCATTGGGAAAGAGATTTCTCAGTAATGGCCATACTGCAAGCAAAATGGAAAGTGGAGAAGATGGTCTGTTTTTTCACATGCACACACTATCACAAACCAAGACAAAGTGAGGCTAAATTATGGCAAGGATTTTAAGAGGCATGTATTAGTTAACTACAGGTTTGCATGCACTGAAAGTAGGAGCAGAAAATGTACACAGTGAAAGCATGAAGAACAAGAGAGAAGAAAGGTAGGACCAAGGCACATAACAGGAGGTCAGACAAAGTGCCAAAAATAGTTAAGAACAAACTGCACAGTACGTGTCACATCATATCGATAAAAATTAACAATTGAACTGGCAGCAGTAATGATTTAAACAGTGGAACCACACACAGAAAAGGTTTAAAGCACAAACTTGGCAGTAGCTAATAAAACAGATGAATAGCAGACCTCATGGAGCACAAGAAAAGGAGTTTGGGGGACATTTCAAAAGTCATGCTTTTTTGGTACACAGCACAAGCCAGTGACTCCCGTAGCAACAGAAAATAAAAAATAAAAGAGCAGTGTTGGCCTCCTGGCCATAAGAGAGGAAGGAAACGTGCATTGAACAATTGCTTTTGTTCTGAATTTCAGTTCACAGATTTGTGTTAGGATGCATACATCAGTCCCTACTTTTCTATCTGCATTAGTAGCAATGGCCTGATGGACCCAGAATAGTCCTGTTTTTGTTTAGGAATAACAAAGACTAATTTTACTCTCGGGACATTTATAGCAGTCATGTATTGGTCTAACTTATCAGGGATGTTGAAAAAGGAAAACAAACAGTAAGGAAACAGAATGGCTTTAAAAAAAAAAACTGTTTATTTGCAAATGTCTGAGGGCTGTTATGAGGCAAAGGCCTATCTGCTACACAAGCCACGAGTATAAAGAAGTTCCTTCTCACAGGAGGCCATCTGTTTAGGAAAGTTGTTCGGGGAACCAGGCAGAATACAAAGTTTTAGCTCCAGGAGAAACAGAAATACACTGACTACTGAGAGGGGAGCTCTTTGAGATCAAGAAGTAAATAGAGTGGTATCAAGCCCTGTAACTACCTCTCAAAAAATTACAATGTAATGAAAGCCTCTCTTCTTCCCTTCGGGCCTGCGTCTTGGGTATGGAGAAACTTTCTCAAGAGGTCCACCAACTTAAAGAGAATGTATCTTCTTCCTCACCTGTACAAACCAGTATCTAAGTGATCAGGAACAAGCATCCCTCTGCTCAAGAAAGGGGATATAGTGGATACACACCACATGCCACCCTGTGGTTTTACCTGCAAGACCATGGAGAGGACATGCAAAAATGGGATGGAAAATCTACCTTGACCCTGGAGGCACCGGTACCTGAGTTGCAAGGAAAAGCAATCACAAAAGGGGGTGCTTATAAGAAAATTGCTGCTCCAGTTTCCAGCAGGCAGAGCCACAGACAGAGTAAGGAACAGTGACCAGGACTAGAAGGGCCCTGCCTCCAGCCAGTGGGAGGAAAGGGACAACTCTGTTAATTGGACTGGGTGGATTCAATGGCCGGGAACATCACACAGAAGCATAAGGCTCTAGTGGACACTGGTGCACAGTGTACTGTAATGCCATCAAGCTATAAAGGGGCAAAACTCATTTATATTTCTGGAGTGCCAGGGGGATCCCAGCAGTTAACAGTATTGGAGGTTGAGATGAGTCTAACTGGGAATGAGTGTCAAAAGCACCCCATTGTGACTGACCCTGAGTCTCTGTGCATCTTTGGCATAGACTACCTCAGGAGAGAGTACTTCAAAGATCCAAAAAGGTACTGGTGGCCTTTGAACAAAGCCTTTGAACAAACTAAATGGGAGATAGTTTGTGCACTAGCCCTTGGGCCATCTGAGCAGGACAAGATGTAAAAAATGTGCTTTACACCACAGCTGGGGAGAATGGCTCCACCTGGAGCCTCTGGCAGAAAGAGCTAGGGGAGACTCAAGGTCAACCCCCAGAGTTTTACAGTTGGGAATACAGAGGATCCAAAGCCTGCTACACTCCAACTGAAAAGATGTTACAGTGTATGAAGGGGTTTGAGCTGATTCAGAAGTGGTTGATACTGAAACACAGCTCCTCCTGGCATCCTGACTAATGGTGCTGGGCTGGATGTTCAAAGGGAGGGTCCCCTCTACACATCATGCAACTGATGTTACATGGAGTAAGTGCGTTGCACGGCAGGCTCAAATAGGAAACCCCAGCTACCCAGGAATCTTGGAAGTGATTGTGGACTGTCCAGAAGGCAAAGATTTTTGAATATCACCAGAGGAGGAGGAGGTGACACGTGCTGAAGAAGCACCGATGCATAATAACATACCAGAAAATGAGAATATGCCTTCTTCACCAATGGGTACTGTTGCATCAAGAGAAAGCACTGGAAGTGGAAAACTGCTGTATGGAGCACTACGAAACAATTTGCAGAAACTGCTGAAGGAGAAGGTGAACCAAGCCAATTGCAGAAGTGAAGGCCATCCAGTTGGCTTTAGACACTCCTGAATGGGAAAAGTGGCCAGTGCTCTAACTCTAGACTGACTCATGGGTGGTAGTAAATGCCCTGGGGTGGTGGTTACAACAGTGGAAGCAGAGCGACTGGCGGCACAGAGGCAAACCCATCTGGGGTGCCACACTTGGGGAAGATATTGCTGTCTGGGGAGAGAACCTGGTTGTAAAAGTACATTATGTAGATGCTCACATACCCAAGAGTCAGGCCACTGAAGAACATCAAAACAACCAGCAGGTGAATCAGGCTGCTAAGATTGAAGTGGCTCAGGTGGATCTGGACTGGCAACATAAAGGTGAATTTTTTATAGCTCAATGGGACCTTGACACCTCAGGCCATCAAGGCAGAGATGCAACATAAAGATGGGCTCACGATCAAGGGGTGGGCCTGACCATGGACACTACTGCACAGGTTATTCATGATTGTGAAACATGTGCTGCAATCAAGCAAGCCAAGCAGTTAAAGCCTTTCTGGTATGGAAGACAATTGCTGAAATATAAATATGGGGAAGCCTGGCAGATTGATTATATCACACTCCCTCAAACACGCAGTGGCAAGCGCCACGTACTTACAGTAGTAGAAGCAACCACCACATGCTTAGAAACATAGCCTGTGCCCCATGACACTGCCCGGAACACTATCCTGGGCCTTGAAAAGCAAGTCCTATGGAGACATGGCACCCCAGAAAGAACTGAGTCAGACAATGGGACTCATTTCCGAAACAACCTCACAGACACTTGGGCCAAAGAGCACGGTATTGAGTGGGTATATCACATCCCATATCATGCACCAGCCTCTGGAAAAATCAATCAATACAATGGCCTGTTAAAATACTACACTGAAGGCAGGTAAACAGCTGGGTGTGATTCCACTAAAAAGTTACACCACCATGCATCCACATAAGGCAACTGAACAAAAGTCATGCAGATTACCCTAAGCCCATTAGTGACCTAACTTTCACAGAATCGGACTCAAGGAAAAGGGCTCAAGAATTCATGTAGTATGAATTGTCTCCGAAAGCAGTATCAACAGATAGGGACAGCTGCTCAGCAGGAATCTGCGTATCAGTTCCAACCCTGACAGATGTTGCATGCCACATTCACAGCTGGGAAACAGGAGAGATGCCGTGTAACTACTCCCCAGCAGACCAGCAGAAGTAATACACTATTTCTCACAGCACTGTGGGAAGTATTTTATGTCTGCCAAGCCTCACAAAAATTGCAGAAAAATCTACTTACTGTCCAGGGCTGTACTCTCCATCTGAGTAGCTTGCAAAATACATGTTCCTAAAAGCCTCCAAGGCTGGAAATTCTGCACCTTCTTCAGTCAAACAGTTAAATGTCTGTCCTTTCCTCAGTGTTAAGAACACTTACCATGAGCCTCCTTTGCTTCTTACTTCTTGTCTGTGCTTAACTTCTGCAACCTCAGTAGTGCTCTTTGTTTCCTCATTAGCATATAAAATCAGTATAGTGGATTCCTGTTACTCGTTTTATTTTTTGTTGGTTCTAATACCATGCTAAGTGAAAACAATTTTGTTGTGTTTGTACAGAGTCTGTTTGTAGCCTATCTCTTCCATACAGTCTGTCCTGCAACACCAGCAGTCATTTTCTCTGCACCAAGACAAAATGATCATGGCAACATAAATCCAAAGGAATTCAGTCTCCTGGGACTTCTCTGCCTCAGCATCTGTGCTGACACTGCAAATAGGGAGTAAGCAGCAAAACTGCTTTTCTGTACCAGAAACCCCTACCCACTAAAGACTGGACAGAAGCTCATTTCTCACAGCTTCACACAAAACTATCTGTTGGCAACCAATTTCACACCTTACCAACCTGGGCTGGGTGCAAACCAATAATACAGATATACAGAGACTATTATAAATCATTAAATACATGTAATCTGTCCTCCTTGATTTTTTCCTTAAAAAAAGTAGAAGGATGGATTTAAGGGAAAAGGCCAAAGGAGCACAGCTAGCAAGATAGATCAAGCTGCAATGCTCTACAACTTGAAAGGTTTAAGAGCAATTCAGAGAACTACCTTCAAGTTTCCGTATATAGAAACTCATCTCGTGCAGAAGTGACCCACAAAGGCTCTTTCATTCATTAAGATTTATGGTTACTCTTAGTCAGCATTACTTCTCCATCTATTTTGGCACAAGAGTTTCTTACTTCAATACATAGACACTAAGACCACTTAGGACACAAATGGATTAACTTTTAAACAAAATGAATGCATCACAATATATATTAAAATGGAAGGTCTTCTTATCCCTTAGGGCCTTATCTAAATGTTCATCAGCCTTCTCACATCAGCAAAGCTTTTATTAGAAAGCAACAAACAGTCCATGATGGAGAGACCACCCATCAGGTATTCCCTCTCACAGCTGCTCCTGTGCAGAGATCCGAGGTTTATTTCATTATAACAATTTTTTTTTTAATTTCTATTTTTCCAGAAGACAGATAGGAGCCATATATGCTTTTAGCTATAGCTCCTCACAAAATGAGGTAACAAAAATCTCCTCAACCATCATTTTTTAACATATAACAATGAAAATTAAGTTCCACATTGAGCAGCTGTACCACCTGTTGGTGAAAAATTCCGCACTGACTCCAAGGATGGGATCTCATGGCTATTGGAACTGAGACAGATCAAAGCTGCTTGTTTTTTATGGTCTACATTTGCAAAGGATTGAATATAACTGGATTAGTGGTAAAACACTACAGTTCAGAGTAAAACGACGTTAACTTTCTTTGCTTGGAAAAGGTTCTTTTTCTTGTAATTACAATAAAATGCAAGCCAACTTTAGGGCTATGAGGGAGCAACCACGAGGAGAAACACAGTAACAAACCTTCAGTGGGATATGAACTTGGAAGAATAATCCCGGTATGTTCAGAATGAACAACACCACTTTCACCTCCTCTGATGAAAGTTCACACAGCTTACAGTTCTACTAAAGCATTTGAAACAGGAGGGAGGGAAGGGAATCACAGCACGATTGAGAAGGAATGTATGTTGCATCTGATGAATGGCTCAATGCCCAGGCAGCTGCTGTAAGAATGCCAAAAGAGGGACCTTCATTGCTTCAGCTGGATCCCTCTTGAAGTTTTGAATTACAGATACTTCACTTCATGGGATTCTGCTGCAACATGGCAATGTAGTGACTGCTTGCTCCATGTGTCTTTTTCATTCTGAAACTGAAACCCTGATGGGAAACTAGCCTCTCCAAAAGCCTTGCATAGCAGCTAAAAATATAGTTCAGCATTTTCACAACCGATCTTGCAGAAATTAACAGTATCCCAAATCTTTATTCATCTTTCAAATGCAAAAACCTACATCAATATTATAATTGACTTTATATAGCCATTTTTTTAATGTAAAAATTAAAAAGCTAAGGTGTGCAAAGCAACTGAAAGAAAATGAATTCTTAAAATAGGGTGAACAACTTGGAGGGTGATTGCTTCATTTTAAATAAAAGCTATGCCATTTTCCACACAGTAAACAAGGTGAGTAAAAAAATAAATCATATATACCTGCTAGTATAAGACATATTTTTCATATAAAAGTAAATTACTAAAAATTCAAATTATGACAAGTTCTAACATCTAAAAAAATCCAAGCTAACAAAATATCTTGAATTATATAAACATATTTAAGCATTCCAGTTTTGCTGTTAAACGAAGTGGGGAGTCTAACTGAGGGATGTCATCTTTGATAGCAGCAATATTTTCCAGAGGCTACTGCTTTGGTCGGCCTCTTCTCATAGATAACTAGTGACAGGACGAGAGGGAATGGCCTCAAGTTGTGCCAGGGGAGGTTTAGGTTGGAAATCAGAAGACATTTCTTCTCAGAAAGAGTAGTTAGTAGGATGCAGTCAAACAGTCTTGGGTTCAAATGCAAGGTGTAGGTGGGTACTCACACTGAAGCACTAACCATCAGGCATACTACTTATGGTACTATGTATATACACAAGATCTAATGCTTTGGTACTTCTGAGTGCCACTGCACCATGACTTTTTATTTATTTTTTGATGATTTCTTTTCCCCAAATAAAGAATACATCGACATTGAGTACAAATAATTATAGTAAGTTTTTCACAGTCTGTCAGTTCATATTAAACTACTGCCCGTAGCCTTAGATAGTCAATATGAAAAGTCAACAGCAACAGAGATCTCACCAAATATCAGCATTTGTATGGACCTCTCCCATCATGGACGAACACGTTAATAAAAGCTGGTAAAAACAATAGAATTTTCCCACATACGTGGCCACTCCCATTTCCAGTGTTATGATCTGTGACTTGACAGCATTTCAACCACTTGTACGAGGTTTTGTCTTTTTTTTTTAATATGGTAGCAGAGTTTCACTTCAAACAATAGACTTAAGTAACATTCAGTCATTCATTTTATTAAATGGTGCTACATCATCAGCAACCTATAATCATTTTAGTGTGCAAATGTGGTAGTCAGAATAAAAGTCTTAAATTTATGCAATGTTCCAACACCTTTGGCATAATTCATATGCTCCTAGATATTTTGCATGATAATGCAGCTTGTACAAAACCTGACAGCTCTAGAAAATGTATTGTATTATAAAGTACCCAGCAGAAGATTTATTACATTTATAACATTCCTATCACCCAGCACTATGCAATCAAATTCAATATAAATTATCATAATAAAAAAAAAAGATCCAATTAAGTCCAAACTGCTAGCCAATCAGAGCAAAAGGATCTTGCATTAAACAGCTACCACTCATAGCTCTTAATATTGTGTCATATTTCTTGAATATGCCTGCCTATGTGTTATAGTCTCACTTCCAATAAGTTTACAATTACAATACATTCATCTTTACATATAAAGCATCTAACCCTCAAGGTTGATATCGAGACTAGAAAACCTAAAAATCCTGAAATTCCCAGGGTGGTGCTTATAAGAACATCATGAATTTCCAGACTTAGGACTTCCCATCAGCTACAGATATCCCACCCTTTCAGTGAAGAAAGTTCCACTCTCAAGGGCTGAGGCATGAGCAAACGCTTTCATCCAACTCAGGCACTCAACTGTGTAGAAAGACAAGAACCCTCATATCCTTAGAGTACAAATAATGTAACTCTTTCTACACCCAAACTCCAGCTACACTCCTAAGACAATTTAGTATGCAGCTACAACATAGCTAAAAGCTGACACATCAAGAGCACTCTGTCAAACCAAGACATAATCCCATTTTGTTCTTGCCCCAGCCCAGTGCTAGCAGGTCCTTGCTAATTTGCTGACCGTCTCACACAGCAATCCTTACAAGCATTGTACTAACTAGGGAAATAGTTACTTGGAAACTTGCAACACGAGAGGTTCCATCTAAATATCAGGGAGAATTTCTTAACTGTGCAAGTGACTGAGCACTAGAACAGGTTGGCCAGAGAGATCTTCAAAAGCCACCTGGACACATTCCTGGGTAACTGCTTGAGCAGGGGGGTTGTACCAGATAACCTCCTCAGATCCCTTCCAACCTCAACCATTCTGTGACTCTGTGATCTTGTGAATGACAACAATAACCTTAACAGGGCTCAAATTTCACCTTAGCTGTTTTGTTGATGGGATTCCTGTAAAACCTACAAGGCTAACCATTAAGAGGAAGCAGATAACAGTCAAAGTAGCAGAGGATAAAACGTCCAGGAACTGTTTTGATGTCATCTACTTACAGAGAAAAGTCTGAATAGTAAATTAGCTGCTTGGTTTCAAAACTCTGAGATCACCAAAAAAAAAAAAAAAAAAAAGAAAAGAAAAAAGACATCAGATTCAAAATAGTATCTATGATGAATGTGAACTATCTGGCATTTCTCAGGTGTTCTATGAAGTTATCAAAACTGAATAACAAACAGATTATTTGGGTGATTTTTTGAAAGAAATCAACCATTAAGAATGTCAAGCAGGAACTCTTCAGATAAACATAGAAACCTCACACCCCAAACATAACGAGGATTGGATTAATTCTTACTGGTCCAAGCTAAGGATACTAACTTTTGAAATTTGTTTGCTTCAAGTTCTGAAATACAAATTTAAGCTCAATTTGTAAAACTGTCAATTATCCACAATCTTGTTAAAAAAATCTTTTAATAAAAAAAGATGGAAACATATTCAAGTCTGTATTTTAAAAGCGCAAAAGTTTGAAAATGCTGGCCTAAACATAGCTATATTGATGGTGGCCTTTATCTCACCTGTTTTGAATCAAAAGGAACTATGAGGATTAGCTTTTGGAATAAGAAAAAAAAAAAGTTGAAGACTAAACAGATTTGTCAATTTGTCTTGAAGTGAAAGCAAATTTTAAATTCAATCTAAAGTTTACAACTAGCTTAAATACTCATAAACAGTTCCGCATTTTTTTCCTACTTAAGCTGAACTTTTTTTTTCAAGGTACACTAAACGTAACACAAATTTTGACACCAACTTTAACGGATGAAAACACTAGGAATGAGGAAAAAATCTTTTGTGTGAGATTCAAGCACTAAACCTTAATAGAACTAACGATTCTTGCATTAAACAAAGAAAGGAAGCTAGGGCTGCAATAATGCTGTCTTAAAATTAAAAACTAGAAATAAAATATTTCCTGAACACAAAATGAGGTAGGAAAGAAATACGTCAACATATGTTCCTTCAACCAAATGGCAATGATCCATCATCATACCCTGAGTTGGTTATTCTTAGAGGTACACTAACGTTCAAAATAAAGAAGGCACTGAAGTTCCTGAGGGTGACAGGAAACCCAGCAGAGTAAGAAATTTTAGACAGTTATTTACAGATATTTTCCTGTGAGAAAAGAATGGTAAGAATGCAGCTTGAACATTGACAAATCCACTAGAATATCGGTCCGCCTGTTATAGTCAGCAGATTTGGAAGGGTATACAGTGGGGCTGGAAATTCAAACTTTAGCTTGTAATCAGAAAAATCCTACTTCAGAAATTTGAGCCAGCAGCTAGAAACATGTAATATAATACAGCCCTCTCCTAGAAAGATACCCAGCTAGAGGGATCTTATACTTGTGTGAAGTCTATGACTACATGGCAAGGGGAAAAAAAAAAAAGCCAGCAACACTGAAGCCCCTTATTATTCTGCAGAAACCTAATCATAAGTGAATGACATGGACAAGATCTGCATTTCCTTCCTTTTTCTTCTTTGGGAATGGTGCTGCTGATTGTGTGTGCAATTCTACCATTAGGATGTTAACAGAGCAGAAGTTAAAGACACATGCATGGTAAACAAATGAGAACAAACAAATTTTAAAATAAAATTATTCAAAATGTTTATTCAGTTTGTTTATGAACAATTATTCAGAATGTTTAGGCAAGTCTAAATGTTGAACTTACTACTAGTTACTAACGTCAACTAGGAAGGTACATGCAAAGGGGTTCTACAGAAGATCCATTTCATAACCTGCAAATAACCAAAAATTTAATTGTTCAGTTTAAGAATGAAATGTACAGTAAAGTCCAGAATTAACTTACTTCCTTGGTGCATAGCAAAGACATGCTATTTTATTTTATTCTCTTAAGAAACCTATACACCTGTCAGGAACATCACTATTCAGTGTTGATTTTCCAGAGTACCAGTGGTTATTCAAGGAACACTGCCAAATACAGCACACTATACAGAAGCTGCAATGAGCTTCTGCCAGGAAGCAGCTCACGTGTAAGTCAGTCTAGGCTTCCTGGGGGAAAAAAATAAATAAATATATATTTATAAATAATAAAACTGAAGGAACAGATTTGGAAATTACTGGTCAGCCGGAAAAAGCAGACAGGACTTGATAAGACTTGTAAAAGTCCATAAAAAGCTGTTAACAGAACAAACCAGGTAAGTGTTCCACATCCCCTGCACAAGTTGGCAATCAGTTTTCAACACTTGTTTTCAGAAGATCAGTACTTGCAGAGTTTAAATGCATTGTTTAAAGTGCATTTAAACAATCATAGCCTCTGTGAAAAGGAACACAAAGTAAAAACACACTTTTGGCATTGCTTTCCGTGAATGTCAACCATACCAGATGCAGCTTTCAACCACTGGCATTCAACACCAAGTGGAAGAAGGCTGAGCATTCTCCCCTGAATGGAGCACATCAAAATCATGAGGCCAATAAGTCACAGGCAGCTTAAGAAAGCAAATCTCTCCTGACTAGTAAAAGTCAGAAACAGAAAGATCCATCCAAGACGGTCACAAAGTCATTGCATTCCCCTTACCTCAAAATGTGCTGAGTATTACTCGTGTACTAGGAGACACCACCTGCAGTCCTCAGGACTTCTTAGAGTCTCATGAGGATTTCCATTTAGGATGTCTTTGACTTAAAGAATCAAAGGTAAGCATCACAATTATTCACTTCTGCCTTCATATCACCAAACACTCTGTAGTGCAGTGCATCCTTTCTGAAGCACTAATACACAGAATGTACACATACAGTCCTCGTCACTGGGGAATTCCAAGCTCCGTGTAGTAGAGGAGCACTCGCTTAAGCTTCATGCAGTGGAGCCATACTGCACTCAACAAACACTCATCCTGCTTAAGTCACCCAGCAAGATACTGCTTTTACTCTGAGCTACCAAAGTTATTAAGAATTTCATGAAGCTGTATTTGCCATCATGACTTCCTCTCCTTCACCTCTCCTTCAGCATCTCACACTAGATATTACTACTAGACAGGATGAGACATGAATGTGTACCAGCTTTGCTGGCAAAGAACTCACAGTTAGGGGACATGCATTCATGCCAACACCTGCTAACGTATCTATGGACTTCTCAACCAACGACCAGCAGCTGTTAACCAACACAAGTAACTAAACCTATAGACTGAGTGACACCACAATACGTTCACTTCATTAACATCTTTTTTCAGAAAGATGTGCAACAGAGGTGATTGTTGTGCTTCTTGCAGACTATCTCTGTGGAACCCCCAAAGGTTCAAATCTCTCCACATATATTGCTCAACTTCTAATTTTTGCCTTCATTAATATATGGGTGTTGGTCTCCTTGTGTCTTCCAAGCAAAAGGCAGGAGTACCTTAGTTATCTATAGCAGCAGCAAGGAGAGAACTAGCACCTGCAAGCAGAACAGTGGCAAGATACAAAGTAGAAAATTATTTCAGTGATGCTGAGAAGTTTCTGAATAAATGCCTATCCACAGCTGAGAATCAACAATTATCCAGAACTGAAGTTATCACATTAGTGAAGATTGAACAGTCATTCACAGAAAAATTCCTTTTACCCTAATACTAAACAGGATCTCCTCTTTCCAAAGACTTTAGTTACATCGTTTCAAACAGTCATTACCTACCCCTTCTCCAATCTGTCCATCATAATGCATTAACCCTAAAGACAGCCAAATGAGATGTTCACATGACTTGATCTACTCAACTGACTAAGTAATACAGCTTCCAATGCTTCACTGCAGTATTCCTCTGACTGTTGGATTCTGTACAACTCACAGTACTACTCTACTGTGTTTATAACAGCACTGCTGGCATTGTGCTCACTTTCTTTGTTTTTTCAAGGCACCAAAACATGCTAGGCCCTTGCTTTGTCAGAGAATACTATATCAAGGATACACAGCAAGAATAAATACCACTAAGAATGTGCCAGTAGAAGTGTGACAATCAACATTAATAAAATATAGCAGCAGCAAAAAGACAAGTAGGGAAAATGTGAGCCCACTACTGATTAGTGCTGGGGACCTGGAAACAAGTTACACAGAAAAACCCAAGGTATTCAGGGCTTTCTTCACCTTGGTCTTTACTGGTAAAACTCACCTCATGGAATCTCAGGTCCCTGTGACCAGTGAGAAAATACAGAGCAAGTGTGACTTTGGTAAAGGAGGATCCAGAACTATCCAAGAGTTGTGCAAATACCGTTGCTACTTTCTGAGAGAGAAAAATAAAAGATGACAAGTCCAGTGAGAAGTAGTTTACTTTAAACTGTCTTAGACTGCACAAAGTAAGGTCATGTTTGCACAACAGAATTCATAATGTGCATCCATTCTTGAAATAAGCCAATAAACAATGGCATGTAACACTGAGCATACATTTGCAATGATCAGGCGTGTGAAGAGCATAGAAGTTCTGCATCACGGATCACATACATTCCATCACTTTATTTTATACATCCAAGGCCACATCATTTCTTTTGGCACATACATACACACATAATAGTTAGGTGCTTGTTCTAGACTTGTTCTAAAAGTTAGGTGCTTGTTCTAGACTTGCCACCTGTGCTCCCACAGAGAGACAATGAAAGGCACTTAAGCACTTGCTACAGGATGGGAAATGGGAAGACATGCAGAGGAGCTGAACAAGTAATGAGAAAAATGTAGAACGCAAAGTGCAGAACCATATAAAAGAACCACATGAAGGCAAGTACACCAGGGACAAGGCAGAAAAGAAGACATCGGGCAGAAGGAACTTCACAAAAGCAGTTGATTCAACACACACATTTACACTAACCTAAAATCAGCTGGGGGGAGGGAGAGATGAGTAAGAACATTAAAATGGGCAGGGGCTGAATTCCTGAAAACCATTTTTTTAGGATAACACATCCAATATCTGATACACCTATGGCAGTCAATGAGTGACATCACACTAAAACTGTCAAATGGAATAAGTATGCTGACATCCAGTGTTAAATCAAATATTGATAAGGCTAACTACAGTGCAAAGGCATTTGATCAGTAGATCATAGCAACAAAAAAGCTTAACAACTTTCTGACAGCTAGTCTGCAAGTCACACCATTCAACATTTCCGCATGTTGTATGTGCCTCTTACCAAGGAATCCAGCTTTCCAACATTCAAAGGTATAAGGATCATTTTGGATACAGATCATCTAATAATAATACATATGCAAGGCACATGACTGTCATTCCCCTTAGTACAGAAGGGGCTGTGACATTAATGTAAAATGTGGTATTTGGAGACAGTGATGAAATTCCAACAGCTGCAGCAGACTAGAGGGTGGGAAAAAATAAGAGAGAAAAGAGACAGGAGTGGGGATATTGGAGGTCTGGAGCCAAGCTAACAGCTGGATCACGACAGCTCAAGATGAGAGATATCTTGGGAACTCCCACACCATTTTCATACCTATTATATTTTACCAGCTATAGGAAAGAAAGTAGTAGTGCATAAATGACCTACACTTGTTCTCATCAACCCTGTCAGGTCATCATGCATCACATCATGAATCTCCTTCATATAAACACACTGATGATGAACAGTGCAGAAAATTTCTTAATAGAAAAAAAAAAATGCAAAAATGACCAGAAACAAAGCCAAGCATCAATCACTACCACGTCCTACACAAAGAAGTTCTGTAGCCACCCAGTATTTGAAAATTCTTGAAGAAGAGAATAAGAGTCATACAAAAACAGAAATGATAAAAAAAAAAAAAGTCATCAGTTCTTTAGGGGAATAATTGGTACCAAAGGTTGAGGTCTACTTATTCACATTCCTGTAGATGGTGACTGTGACTCTGACGCACAGAGCACAGAAAGACAAGGACAAGTGGGGGAACACCAGTAACACATTGAAAAGTTACTCCCAGGGCCATGAAAGGAGATCAATCAGCCCCTCAAAGGCTTTTATCTACATGCATGTACACGCATGCAAACGTATGCACAGAGCACAACAGCAGGCAGGGGTACCCCATCAATCGTCAGAAAGTGGAGTCTCCCTCTCCCCATCCCAGGCTGTCCCACCAACACCATTGCCCAGGTGTGACGACCATCAGATGAGTCAACTGAAGAGGCTCTCAGGGTCACCTTACAGAAGTTACTGCCCAGGACTATGCGACACGTTGTGGGATGCAAAGGAATAGCATACAGAAAGCAGCGAAAAGAAGCCCAAATACATGCACTGCACAACATGCACTATTATGGGTTCAGAAAATTCCTACAGTTCTGACACGGACATTACAAACTCATAGGCAAGTGGCAAGTTTCTATTTTTCCTGCCTTGTCAAAACAAAAGCCACAAAACAGCTCTTACTTTGACAAGGAGACAATTCAAATGCTCACGTCAGCTGCAAATTCCGAAGTGTTTCTAGCATGCCAAGTTGACAATGTATTTAAGTACAAACAGAGGAAGCCACTATCTATCGGCAGGAAATTAGGAAAGGTTAGAAGATTAAAGAATTAACTGCATGGCTATTACTATAAAGTCAAGTGTGTAACACTAGGTAGTGACAAGGAATGAGTGTAATTCCTTAGATACACCAGTACATATGTCCAGGGTTATTTCCTTTACGATTGTACTGCATGTTTTGGAATTGCAGATATTTTGTTAAATTCCAGTGTATACTTGTGAAGCTGGGGGGGGGGGGGGGTGTCTGAGAAGACATTTTCTGGTCTATAGGCATGTGAAAAATAAGTTTGAAAAAGTTTAATGGCAAATAACACAAACACAAAACAGCTTTAAAATAAAACGAGTGTCAAAGGGATGGGACAAAGCCTTAATATGCCCCTTTCCCCCTTATGTCCCATCTCTAGTTCCCTCACTTCAAACTAACACCAGCCTTGCTTCCATCATACTGTTGGTGCATCTGAATTTCTAGTGTATAAGAATGAACCAAAGTAAAAAATATATACAAAAGAAATAAACATGTTTAAAAACATTCTTCACATGGTACAAGAGAAAAAAATATATATTTGTTTTTTTTCTCCATCCCTTATTTGCACGTTATGTTTATGACATGAGCTTTACACTGCATCAAGAAAGAGCAAAGAAAGCAAGCTTAAAGAAGGCCATCCTTAAACACATTACATTTATTTATTGAATTGATTCTTCTCGTACATGCTTTTAGACTAAGAAAAAAATGCACCTACTGGAGTAGCAGTGTAGTCAAACCACACTAGCAGCCACACTTTGTTCTGAAAGGACCATTATTTGAGTAAAGCATACATGTTTTTTATTGTTTGTTTTTATCACTTTTTTTTAAATTATATTTTCAGACTATGCTCTCTTGTCATGTACATTTTAACGCTACATGAACAGACACAACATCCCTTTGTGTTGTATACATCTCAGACACTTGCATGGTCCTGATCAAACAATGAGTTGGAGGAAAAGAGAGCTGAGCCTAACTCACTGGAATGAGTTCAGTGAGACATGAAGATGCACAGTGTGATTTCGTTTTCCCAGTCTAAGAATCTCAAAATAAGGTTTTCAATGAGACATTGGCTCACACAATACAGTTTTGTTCAGTGCCTGTTTGGTTGTGTTTTTTCTGGTGGTGGTGGTGGTTGGTTTTTTTTTTTGGTGGGACAGTTTTTGTTTTCTTTTTAATGCAAACTGTACATCAAAATGCTTTAAGTCATTAGATAAACAAAGACAACAGCAAGAGGCATGAGGGAATGGCTGAGCCAGGATATGAGAGGGGAATTCACTCAGATGGACAGATACAGAGAAGCAATTGAGGATTTCTGCAGTGCAGAAGCTGCAGCTGTTGCACTGACAGTTATTAGACTGGGCTGAGGACCTGAGGAAGGCAAATTACAGAATCATTAAGGTTGGAAAAGACCTCCAAGATCATCTGGTCCAACCATACCCCTACCACAAATATTATCCACCAAACCAGGCCCCTAAGCACTAGGTCCAAACTTTCCTTTAACACCCCCAGGGATGGTGACGCCACCACCTCCCTGGGCAACCCGTCCCAATGCCTGACTGCTCTTTCTGAGAAGAAATGTCTCCTGATTTCCAACCTGAACCTCCCCTGGTGCAACTTGAGGTCATTTCCTCTAGTCCTATCCACTAGTCCAGTCCCTATGGAATGGACTATCGACTTGAGGCCATTCCCTCTAGTCCTAGTCCACTCGCCGAGGTGATCAGCTCCGGGGTAGATGCGTTCTGCAGTGGAGCGGGGGATAGCAGCATGCAGAGGGTTTCCTGCATCAAAGCCACTTGAGACAGCCGAGGAAGCCGCTGGGACCCGGCAGCCTTCATGAGGGCGGCTGATGAGGCACGGGCAGAGCCAGAAGCCCCTCCTGTGCCGTAAAAAGGCAGCCCCTGGGGAGCACAAGCAACCACAAGTACAGTGAACAGAACAGGCAAACAGGGTGTGGGACATCAGTCAGGGTGTGGCACAGCAGTTTGCGCAGGCAAGGCAAGCAGAGAGAGCACTGAAGGTTGGCCAACTCATCCTGGGAGCGATGATGACCACACAGCAGAAAGCTGTGGCCTCATGGAGTTCGGCACCCACCACAGCTGATGCAGCCACCCAGACAGAGTTCCGGCAGGAACATGCTGCCACCGAGGTGTCAGGCTGCCAGATGTGCCCTACTCTTAAACCAGCACAGGACGGCAGTAGCAAGCACAGCTGTGGGAGGTGTGTCCAGGTTGAAGAACTGCTTCACCAGGTAGCAGAGCTTCAGGAGGAGGTGGGCAGGCTGAGGAGCATCAGGGAATCAGAGAAGGAGATTAGCTGGTGGGGTAGAGCTCTGCCATCCCTGAGGCAGGCTCCTCAGCCAGCCACAGCCACTACACAAGAAACGAAGGTTCCCCTACCCCCTCGAAACAAGGCAGAGGGAGGGGATCTAAGAGACAGGAGGGAGTAGAAGCAGGTTTCCATTTGGCGCAGCAGGCGAAACCCCTACTGCCTACATCACCTTCCCAGGTGCCCCTACACAACAGGTATGAGGCTCTGGAACTGAATGGGCAAGCCAATGACGATATAGACAAAGGTCCATCCACATTGGGGGAGTTGCCCAGGGCAAGTCAACCTATGCCCCACATCACAACAACCCCCACCAAGAAAAAAAGAAGGGTTATAGTCATAGGGGACTCCCTTCTGAAGGGAACGGAGGGCCCGATTTGCCATCCAGACCCAACCCATAGGGAAGTCTTCTGTCTCCCTGGGGCACGGGTAAGAGATGTCACTCAGAGAGTCACTCATCTGGTACTCCCCCCTCTGATTATTACCCTTTATTGTTTTTTCAAGTTGGCAGTGATGAGGTGGCAAAGAGAAGCCCCAGAGCAATCAAAAGGGACTTTAGGGCTTTGGGGCGATTGGTTGAAGGATCAGGTGCACAGGTAGTGTTTTCCTCCATCCTTCCAGTAGTGGGGATTAATATTGAAAGGAACAGGCGAACCCAGCTGATCAATATGTGGCTCTGAGGCTGGTGCCACCGACACAGTTTCAGGTTTCTTGATCATGGGAAGGTTTACATGACACCGAACCTACTGACTCCTGAGGGGGAGCACCTTTCTATGAGGGGGAAACGGATTTTTGCCCAGGAATTAGCAGGGCTGATCGACAAGGCTTTAAACTAGATTTCAAGGGAGAAAGGGACAAAACCAGGCCCACCAGTGATAAGCTATGGGACTGCACGCCAATTATTGAGGAACTGCATGCTGGTGAGGCCCTTCAGTCCGCCCCATGAGGGGCTGAGTTGAATGAAAGGCATCTGAAATGTTTCTATACATACACAGGCAGCATGAGAAATAAGCCTTTCAGCTCCCTGTAATGCTTGTATACTAATGCACATCGTACGGGAAACAAACAGGAAGAACTGGAGATCTGCATGCGATCACAAAGCTATGATCTCACTGATTCAATGGGGGATGTGGATACCATCAGGGATGCTGACAATAAGGTAACAGGATGACACGTCGTCCCGTTCACACCAGCTGAACACCAGAGCCAGCAAAGGATGCCCAGAGCCTAGAGAGGGAGCAGAGCTTAACAGGAGAGCTACCGTAGGCCCACATGGACGAGTTATAGTTGGCCATCCAGAAAGGCAGACACAATGGGAGCCCACCTCCAATGCCTCTATGTAAACGCACACAGCATGGGGAATAAACAAGGGGAACTGGAGATGTGCATGCAGTTGCACGGTTATGATCTCATTGCAATTACTGAGACATGGTGGGACAGCTCTTGTAGTCCCAAAGCTGGGAAAAAAACAAGGAAACCTTGAAGAAAATAGGGAGGTCTGTAACTAGTGTAGTTTTTCTATAGCTTGTGTAGTCTTTTAGCTGAGAAAATAAGGAAAGAGAGAGACAGATAGCCTTGAGCTAGCAGAAGCAAGGAAGACAAGGGATAAAAGGTAAAAAGACAAGAAGGAGAAAAACAGCTCCAGACTGACCTATAGTAACCTTCTGCTCATTAAGGGTCATTAACATATTAAAAATCACACCCATCAAAATGATAACATATGCTAATGTGGGATTTGGTCCCGTCGTGCTGTGGTGCTCCCCCCTCCCCCCCCGCGGTTCCTCTGTCATGTGTAAACTCAATTGAGATAAATTAGGTGAGCTGTAACAGCCAATCAGAAGTAGCCAAAGAGATAGTTTTCACAAATTTGATGTGTATAAATGACAGTGATTCGAGTCAGAGATGTGATTGCTTTGTGAAAGCACCTGATTCTGCAGAGTTATATAATTAAATATTTTATTAAAAGACCCTCATGTGGATTCCGACTCTGTGTGCTTATTGGTGCGGCTCATCATGCATGAACCTACAGACAACACTCTCATGACTGGAATATGGCCATGGACAGCTTTGTGCTTCTTAGGAAAGACACACCAGGAAGGTGAGGTGGTTGAGTTCTTATGGGGGACTTTAACCACCCCGATATTTGCTATGAAGACAACATAGCTCAGAACAAACAGTCCAGGAGCTTGCTGCAGAACACTGCAGGTAACTTCTTGACGCAGGTGGTAGGTGAGCCAACAAGGAGAGGGGTCCAGCAGCGGCTGGCACAAAGAGATGGTCTAGTGAAGGTTGAGGGAAGTCTCGGCTGCAGTGATCACGAGATGTTGGAGTTCAAGATCCTGCGAGGAGGAATCAGGGCAAAAAGTAGGACTGCAACCCTGGATTTCAAGAGAGCTAACTTTGACCTCTTCAGGAACCTAATTGGAGGAATCCCCTGGGCCAGGGCCCTAGAGAGAAAGGTGGCCCTGGAGAGTTGGCTAATATTCAAGCACCACTTCGTCCAAGCTCAGGATCGGTGCATCCCTATGAGAAAGAAGTCAAGCAAGGGGGGCAGGAGACCTGTGTGGATGGGCAAGGAGCTCTTGGAAAACCTTAAACAAAAGAAGAAAGCATACATGATGTGGAAGAAGGGACAGACCACTTGGGTGGAATACAGGAACTATAGGAATATAGGAACATGAGAGGAACCTCATGAGGTTCAACAAGGGCAAGTGCAGGATCCTGCACCTGGGGAGGTACAACCCCAGGCACCAGTACAGGTTGGGGACTGACCTGCTGGAGAGCAGCTCTGCGGAAAGGGACCTGGGGGTCATGGTGGACAACAAGTTAACCATGAGCCACCAGTGTGCCCTTGTGGCCAAGAAGGCCAATGAGATCTTAGCCTGCATCAAGAGGACTGTGGACAGCATGTTGAGAGAGGTGGTCCTCTCCCTCTACTCATCACTGGTGAGGCCACACCTGGAATGCTGTGTCCAGTTCTGGGCTCCCCAGTACAAGAGGGATGTGGAACACCTAGAGAGGGTCCAGCGTAGAGCCACAAAGATGATTAAGGGACTGGAGCACCTGTCCTATGAGGAAAGACTAAGCGAGCTGGGCCTGATTAGCCTAGAGAAGAGGAGATTGAGAGGCGATCTTATCAATACCTACAAATACCTGAGGGGACAATGTAAAGTCGATGGGGCCAAACTCTTCTCATTGGTGGCATGATAGGACAAAGTGTAATGGGTATAAATTGAACAACTGGAGCTTTCATCTCCATATGAGAAAGAACCTCTTTACAGTTTGGGTGACAGAGCACTGGAACAGGCTGCCCAGAGAGGTTGTGGAGTCTCCTTCTTTGGAGATATTCAAAACCCACCTGGATGCGATCCTGTGTAACATGCTCTAGGTGACCCTGCTTGAGTAGGGGGGTTGGAGTAGATGATCTCTGGATGTTCCTTCCAACCTCAACCATTCTGGGATTCTGTGATTCTATCACTAGTTATCTGCAAGAAGAGGCCAACCCCCAGCTCCCCACAACTTCCTTTCACGTAGTTGTACAGAGCAATGAGGTCTCCCCTGAGCTTTCTCTTTTCCAGACTAAACAACCCCAGTTCCCTCAGCCACTCCTCATAAGACTTGTGTTCCAGACCCTTCACCACCTTCAGAGCCCTTCTCTGGACACACTCTAGGGCCTCAATGTCCTTCTTGTAGTGAGGGGTCCAAAACTGAACAAAGTACTCGAGGTATGGCCTCACCAGAGCCGAGTACAGGGGGACGATCACCTCCCTGGTCCTGCTGGCTACACTATTCCTGATACAAGCCAGGATGCCATTGGCCTTCTTGGCCTCCTGGGCACACTGCTGGCTCATGTTCAGACGAGCATTGATCAACACCCCCAGATCCTTTTCCTCTGCGCAGCTTTCCAGCCACTCTGCCCCAAGCCTGTAGCATTGCATGGGGTTGTTGTGACCAAAGTGCAGGACCCGGCCTGTAGCCACGTTGAACGTCATCCCATTGGCCTCTGCCCATCGATCCAACCTGTCCAGGTCCCTCTGCAGGGCCTTCCTACCCTCTGGCAGATTGACACTTCCCCTCAACTTGGTGTTGTCTGATAGAACAGAGAAAGAACACAAGGCAAAGAAAAACAGAGTTCTTTCTGAATCAGCAGGTTATTACAAGTTTTAGAAGTGGGGGGAATAAAACAGAGTAATTCTCACAAGAATTCTCACAAGTCAGCATCTTTTTTTTGTAGGAACAGAAGCTTGATCAAAATTTGTTAAACAAATAGTAGTGATGATGTAATTATACGAAACAAAAGTAAAATATGTTGAAGTTACTCTTGTACTTCTATGTCTTGTATGGACATCCTTTTTCCGCGTACATGCTACATCAAATTATAGTAGAAAATACCATCCATACTTATTGGCTGCATGAGAGAGAATTTCAGTTTGTCGAGTTCATTATAAGCAGCATTGCATTGGGCAGATGGAAATACTGAAGCATACACTGATAAAACTACTGGACCAACATCAAGAAGTAGGTCAAAGAATCAGGAATAGAATTTCCCATTCCATTGGTTACATCCTTTTGCACTGGGTCACAGATGCTTTATATAGCCAAGACACTCCTCATCAGCCCAGGCTCCTACTAAAATGCTCTTTGAAGACTGCTGACCATTATTCTTCCTGTTTCTTCACTCCCAGTTCCTGGAGTGTTCTGAGGTAAGAGGTGCTTTTAAGACACCAAAGTGAGAGTCAGTTGACCACCATTTGGAAGGCAATCAGAAACACGTTCTAGCACATGAATATGAATCAAAATCAAAACGTGAATCCCACTCCTGTTCTGCAGCGGGATAGGAATGCGCAGCTGTTACTAAATCTCATTTCAAAGAGGCATCAGAAACTTGACCTTCATGACCACCACAAGCACATATTGAAATCCTCACTGGCAATTGGCCAGGTTCTTGGTGGTTAGGGCCACTGTGCATAAAATATATCAGATAGCATACTGCCTTTTGTCATTTCTGGGAATTGGATTAAATAAGAGGACTGCAATACTTTCTCTCAACCCCACTGCCTTCCTACCTGAAATGGAGATGCAGCATTACTCTGTGGTCTTATGGAGCTGTTGCAAACAGATAAAACATCCCAGCATGCACTGTTTTGCTCTGATTCTAGTAACATTGAGTTATGGAATATGTGATGACACTCAACAGCAGACAAATAAATGCAGTGAAGCACATTCAATAAAAGGAAATATCCATCAACAATAATGCCTTGTCTTTCAAATATTTAGTACTTATGTGTTAGAAAAGTTCTTGGTGGAAGCAGCAATAGCCTAGGCCTTGCACATACTTTATTACTAAAAAAACAAAACAAACAAACAAACAAAAAAAAAGGAAGCCAAGCAGTAGGTAGGCGAATAGTGAATAAGCTTTTATGTAAAAGCTGTACCTTCAAACGAAGGCACATAGTTTAATGGCTCAAGCAAAAAAGCACGGCATATTGCCTGATGGAGATTTGCAGGTTCTCCTCTCAGCTGTCACATAGTAGGCTATGCCAGGTCACTTAGTGCTACCAATGCTTCAGGATACCATATGTGGAAGGGGAATAGTAATAAACATCCATCTTTATAACACACTTTGGGATCTTCAGTTCATTAAAGCTTCTATCCTTCAGCTGTCTAGGGCTTACACGGAAGAGTAAGTAAAGAGTTGAAAATGGGGAGGAAAAAAAATGAGGGTTTAAGCTCATTATCCTTCTCAGCTGTTTGACCACCATATTTTCATTGCCTTTATTCTTTTTTCCTTCAAGAACGTTTTGGCAATTCTATATTCCAGCTGTAGCTTTAGCTGAAGCTAAAGCAACATCTTTGTTGCTGACAAACAGTTGGAAATTTTGAGCCAATGAAAACAGAGACGTACAAGTTCACTATATGTTGGAGAACCAGTCACATAGTGATTATGAAAATTTGAGCCTTTTGTCCAGAGGACAGGATTTGCAGAAGCAAGAGAAACAGTGTAGTTTAAATTTAATATGCTTTAACAGCACCCCCAGTTGACTGCTGGAGTGTTTATTTTCACTTTCTCCACTTTTATATATCCTGCGGCTACTCTTTTGTGTTACTTCAACTCCATTGAGCCTCAGTCCCGTTCTGGTTTCTGATTTCAGTTCAAAAGAAAACTCATTTATAAAGCCTATCTTGAACCCCTTGGTATCAACGCACTTTTTTTTGTTGTTTTTTTTTCTTTTTCTTTTTCCACACAGCTCTGTGTATTTTAACACAGGATTGAGATGCTGTGTGGGCTGTAGCTGGTATGTGCCAAAGGGACTTAACCAAGCCACATCCCATAACAGTCTGAACAGCTACAATCTCTGTTATCACCTCAAGGATCACCACTTACTGCTGTATTCTGCATAGCAGATCCAGTCTACTGCATGTGAACAGAAACAAGGAAATGAAAGAAGTTTAAAGCAAGGCTTAGAGCTCTAAGAACCACAACTGACTGAATGGGCAGAGTACAACACTGACCACAACTACTTTAGCAAGTACTGCCACCAGAAGGCCAGTGAAGGCTTGGGGTCATTTCTCTATGCTTCAATTTCACTAGTATAGCTGTGCTATTCACCTCAATCCCATCCTTAAATTTGCTTAGACTGGACATTTATACTGTATCATTACATCAGCAAAATTCTACTTGCCACAGTATCATCTTTCCATTTAAAGAATTGATTTAAACTGCAACTCCAGCAGGAAGCTTACTGCTGTACATCTATGTTACCGTAAAAGCTGGTCAAAGAAACTCTCTTTGTGCCAGATGCGCAGGGGATTACTCCACCTAGTGTGCATGCTGAATTGTCCAGGCTACAGGGGTTATATATAATCAAAACACATATATTCATTCGCTTTCAAAAAAAAAAATTAAACGAAAAACAACATATCCACATTGTTTCCTGGAACTCGTTAAAGTAAGTATGCGCATTTGTTTCTACTGGTTGTCTTTCCTGTTCTTCCTATGCTTGTCGAGTTCCTCAATAGGTCGATAGTCAATTTAGGCATGCATACAAAGCTAAGCTAAGTCATTTACATGTCTAAGGACATATACATACCATGAGTTCCTCACCTTATCTTATCACCTCCAGGCCTGGGTCATCATTTACACATACAAAGTTTCTAAACTTCCTTCCATCTAACTAAACATAGTAAAGGTTTGGTCTATCTGTTCATAAAACATTTCAGATTTGGCTCTATTGTTGTATCACAAAATATGCTCTTACAGACTTTCATTTCAACAGATAAAACTTTGCTGTTCAAAAAAAAAATACAAAAAAACACAAACTTTTATTCATGTGGACATTCTAACCATCTCACTTTACCACTTAAGTAACTGAGAGCACAGGTTTTCTCCTAGTAGTTCCTCCCTGACAATCATAGAATAGTTTGGGTGGGAAAGGACCTTTAAAGATCATCTAGTCCAACCTCTCTGCCATGGGCACTGACACCTTCTACAAGACCAGGCTGCTCAAAGCCCCATCCAGGACAACTTTGAACACTTCCAATGATGAGACATCGGCTACTTCTCTGGGCAACCTCTTCCAGCATCCAACCACCCTCGTACTAAATAATTCCCTCCTTATATCTAACCTAAATCTACCTTCTTTGAGTTTAAAACCACTGCCCCATCTCCTGTCACTACACACCCTGATAAAGAGTCTCTCACCATCTTTCTTGTAGGCCCACTTCATGTATTAGAAGGCCACAATAAGATCCCCCCAGAGCCTTCTCTTCTCCAGGCTACAATAAAAACACAACTCTTCCAACCTTTCTTCATAGGAGAGGTGCTCTAGCCCACTGATCATTTTCATGGCCCTCCTCTGGACCTGCTCTAACAGGCCGATGACTTTCTCGTACTGGGAACCCCAGAACTGGATGCAGTACTCCTGGTGGGGTCTCATGAGAATACTGAGGGAGAATCACCTCCCTCAAACTGCTGGTTACATTTCTCTTGAGGTAGTCAAGGATGCAATTAACTTTCTGGGCTGCAGGCGCATGTTGCTGGCTCATGTCCAATTTTACATCCACCAGTAGCCCCAAGTCCTTCTCTGCAGGGCTGCCCTCCGTTACCTCATCACCCAGTCTGTGTTGATATTGGCCATTGTCTCAACCCAGGTGCTGGACATTGTACTTGGCCTTGCTGAACTTGCTAAGGTTCACAGAGGACCACTTCTCAAGCCTGCCAAGGTCCTTCTGGATGGCATCCCTTTGAAGTTTCAACTTCACCATTGAGCTTGGTGTCATCCACAAATTTGCTAAATCAATCCCACTCCCTGTGTCACTGATGAAGATATTTAATAGTATTGCTCCCAGCACAGACCCTTGAAGGATATCACTCTCTACTGGTTTCCACTTGGACACTAACTGTCCGCTTGAGCCATTAACTGTAACTCTTTGGACACAGGCATCCAGCCAATTCTTTAGCCATCTAACAGCCAGCCCATCCATCAAACTCATAGCCCTCCGATTTAGCAGCAAGAATGTTCTGAGGGACTGTATTAAAGGCCTTACAGAAGTCCAGGTATATTATATCAATAGCTCTTCCCTTGTCCACTATTGTAATTGCTCCATCGTGAAATGCAACTAGATGAATCAGGCATGATATAGCTTCCAGAAGGATCTGTTCCATGATCTTACCAGGCACTGAGGTGTGGCTGACTAGTCAGTAGTTCCATGGGTCCTCTTTATTTCTCTTTTTAAAAGTCGGTACAATATTCCCTTTTCTCCAGTCAAATAAATCATACACTACACATCCCAATAATCACAAAACTGTTTACACATCTGTTGGTTTATACATAAAAACACAATGTCACCTTTCAACACAAAATATAGCTTACATACCCTGTTAAAAAAGAGAGGTGCCACCACCAACCCTGTTTTGTTTCTTTAAAAAACATGTAATTAAAGTGCATTATCAAAGTGCAATCACCTACCTCTTGAAATATCTTCAAATGCTTCTACACTCAAAGCTTCTAAAACCATCTATTTAGAAACCATTGAAAACAACTTTCTGTATTAAAAAATGAATTATTTTCTTCTAATTCAAAACATTTCCCACCATTTCCTTCTGGTTTTATAACCTGAAACTAAAAATATCCCAGATATTTCTAAAAGTCAAATGTCTTTCCTACAAATAAGACATGCAGATCAGATTTTAAGCAAACGAGAACATAAAAGTGGCCTTATACAGAAGGAAGCAGCCATAGGATTTTTTTTTAGGATCAGAACCTCATAGTGCAGAAGTGGTAATCCAGTGTTCTGTGTCACCAAGAAACAAGTAATATCTGAGTGGTTTAGATACCAACATTGTTACTGTCAATTCCCACAGTGTTAGATCAGGAAGTATACTAAGCAACCACAACTGAGTTCATCTGTAAGAAATTCAAGCGCTGTATGACTCATGTCAAAAAGAAGTCTTCCTGCAAACAGATTTCTTTTTGTTACTGTTGTGCTTTTGCTTTTGTTTTTACTGTGTGTTACAATCATTGTATCTGACCCACCGTAAAAAAGATATTATGACAGGGTTGGTTGTGGGAAGCAGTAACTAACTACAAGTCAAAGCTGCTTGAAAATAAAATGACTGTAGTTCTGCTTCAGTTTTAGAGAATGACTTTACTGTACAACAAATAAACCTATTGTGCATTGCTCTCTTCTCACCCAAAAATCTTCTATAAAAATGAAATGTAATATTATGCCACTTCATAACGTATCAGGTTTTCCTGTCTGTAAAAGGACAACTAAAGGCTGTACTAGATGCTACTTTATCAGAAAGCTGTAAGAAACTGGAGCAAGACAGGAGGCTTTTGTTATTTATAATGCTTCCGTGTTTGTTCTCAGGCATTTAACACTCCTAGGGAGGAAGACACCATTATGCTAGTTCCTCACAGACTTAACCAATGTACAAGACAAATTTAATCTGTTCTGATCACCAGTCAAACCAATGGAGCGGTGCTATTAGAGGTGACGGTCCAATGCATTCTATACAGAAAGAGGAACAGAGGTAAACAAGCAGTACCTTTTTGCTGCTGCAAAACTCTTCCAGCAAGAGCTGTTTCTCAACTGCTGATCTGCCAGAGATAGTGGGATTATGGAGGAAAATCTACATATTCCACTTTTATGTCTCCCTCACACACAACCACACCACACTGTGCTACGTAGTAGAAAATGGCTATCGCTCAGCTTCTCCCTACACCACACAGACAGACTGAAGTGGAGCACAGAAGATATCCAGTATCTACCTCATAATGAATAGAGAAGAGATGTGAGGTGGATAAGAACAAACTCATGGCCACCTTAGGACTTTTCATCGGCTTGACATGTTTCATTCCTTCTGGCTGTTCTGGTCTAGTCTGCTTTCTGCCATGTGACATAAAGGTCTTCTGTGAGCAGAGCTCAAACAAGATCAAAATAGAAGCCCATAGTGTAAGCAAAGAATGATAACACAGTTTTCTATGTCAAAAACATCAAAACTTTATTATTTGAAAAGCACCATTTCCTTTAAATTCTTGCATACTAGAGGAAGCTATAATGGAATATCAAAATCTAAAACTTCTGTAAGAACTATTCTCCTGATAGCACAACAGAACTGCTGCCAGGACATTGCATAACCAAGCAAAAAATGAGGCAAGCTACTAAAAGAAGGAAGTTTTCTAGTCGCTCATGTTATAAATAGAAAAGATGAGTAAGGGGAAAACATTGAACCAAACCTTATTTACCTATCAGGGTCTCTAAATACGAAACTTTAATATTAAAATAGAGTGTGCCTACTACAAAGGGATTTATTTTACAAGAGCCATATTCAAAGAGGGATGGCCTAATAAGCAGTCAAGCTCAAATGCACTCTGCTTGAAAATGTCATCAGAACATTTCTCTAGGTCTATTCCTCACTTACAGCCAGTTTCATCTATTAAGGATAGATAAAAATAACAATGAAAGTTTATCTCTCCTCTTTATCCCATGGAGACGACACAGTTCAGAGAGAGAAAGCAGAAGTTTACCATTGACTGTAAGCAAAAAATCACTTAATAAATTTCTGCTGGTTTCATTTCCGTCCAAATAGAAACAATGAGATCACACAATGACAATTCAGGCCATTGTCACAACCCAACACTTAAGTATCACTTGAAGAAAATTTGGACCTCAGCAATGTCTCTTGTAATGAGTATAAATAAAGCCTACTACAATCAATCAACTTGCAAGGATGGCAGTTAGGAACAAAATAGGACAAAAGTCCTATCGCTTTACTCATTTTTAATTGGTTGCTTTTTGCAATCCAGAACTAGTAAAAGAATAAAAAAAAGTGCTCTAATACTGCTTTTTTTTTTTTCCTAAAAGCCAAGCAGCCCTGTACTTCATAGAACCACGTATGAAAAAAATTAAGCCAGAATCAGACATTTTAAAAATCTGTCTATCAATCAGCACAGACTGGTGAGAATGATTATGTTATGTCCAAAGCTGCCAAGGAAGTGTCAGAGGATGCACATGTGTGAAGGCATGAGCAAGTACATGGCTCTGTATCTGTGAAACTTGACTATGCAAAAATCCACATATAATTTTGTACTCATCTCTAGAGAGCATGGAACATTTTGATACATTTTTTTGCATCTCGTTTGGTTCACTAAGAGATAAGAGTATTAAAATGCCTAAAAAAATAAACACACTGGGCACTTCAATTACAAACTTTCTTAGGATATGCAATACACAGAGTTGCCAACTTTCTGGAAGCTTCACATGTGATAACTCCAGTGAGAATGACCAAGTTACCTATTTTGCCTTCATGTTCTCCTCTATGCAATTAAAACTGGCATGGGAAGAATAAGAGCCTGAATCCATGCATTTGAAATACAATGAGAAGGAGGGAGAGAGGGCTTATGGGAGCCACAACCAAGCAAAAGTGTTCAAACTCACAGCAAAACCACAAAATGGTCACAGCTAACTGCTGGGTGCTATCTATAACGAGAACTGCAGACACACCCAAAGAAGCCTGAGACAGGAAGGCATATTGCAAGAGACTGAAGAAGACATCTGCATCCATCCTGCCACGTTTTACAAGGAGAAAGAGCGACTCACTCTGCTCTCCCATTAACCTTAATTCTGACTAGCAGCTGCTGCCACCATCACCACCACCCCTGACCCGTGGCTCTCTGTTGCACTAATGCCTAGAGGGACTGCAAGGAGGCAGACGCGGCCTGCCTGACTAAAACCGGGTGGCACAGTAGGCCATTGCTCTACCGGCTGATGATGCAAATTCTGCGCTGCTAAGCTTATGAGCGTGCAGCATAGTGTCTACACAGCTGCACAACAGAGCCACTAGCTGAAAGATACTGAATAACACTAGAGAGGGGGAAAAGTTGCATAAGTCTCTCTCCTGGGTCTCTAACTGGGCCTAACCAAATGAAAGAACAGTAGATTGTCACTTCAGTCAAAATCTTGGCTCCAATGAAAAAAAGTTCAGAACATGTAGCCATTCCTCCTCTTCTCTATGTCACTTAGCCTCTTCAGTTCCCATGGGAGTGGCTTTTTACTTCAGCTTTACTCTGACGTAAATTATCTTCCTGTTCTACAACAGTAAACATACCTCCTTGCTACAATGACTTATTGTCACATCTCTTAGAAGTCTTAATGAATTACACCTGAATGATGTCCAGGACCTACCCAGGTGCATGGTAAACCTTTTTATTAGGATTCACTTACTTGTATTTCAGAAACTTATTATTTTACATCAGCCTCACCATTTGAGTGTGTACTGACAGGTATTCTCTGCAATATAAAAAGAAAATTATAGCAGAAAACAACCAAGGACACAAAACCTGCATCAATTTAAAGATATCACAGCAAAAAGAAATACAGCCATTCCATCCTCAATGATTACAGTCCAAACCAATCTAAAACCTTGCAAAACTGCAATCTATAGTTTTTCATCAGTCTCAGCATCCCTAGCAAAACCATGCAGTCTGCTGTCTGAAACCAGGCTTAGTTTTTGTTGTTGTTTTTGTTTGTTTTGTTGTTGTTTGTTTTTAATAATACAATTTATTTTTCTTTTGCTGCTTGTGTCTATAGCTTAGGTATTTTCTGGAAACTAAAGAGAAGCTTTTGATAAAAATAGAGAAAGCCAGTATTTCCTTATAACTATACAATTCCAGAAGCTTAGCTGGAAAGAGAAAATACTATGCCCTGATTGTCACTAAAAATTTGCTAGGGTACAGTACATCCCTAAAACAGGCATGGGTTACTTTTCAGAATACATTATTTGTAGAGATGGAAGTAAATCATCTGACATCAATACAAGGAAAAAGGAGATCATTTTCTTAAACTAATCATAAGAGACAGAGTTCCTTACCTTAAGTCTTACTGATAGTATTTTGTTGTTGTTGCAAATACCATTCAAAGTTCAAGTGCAAATAAATATTCACTCATTCAAATATTGTTCAACATTTCAGTAAGTCTAATGGATTCAAAAGAAGAAGAGACGAGGTAAAACCTGAACATATACATGAGCAACCAACTCACTTGTAAATTATAACAGGTTTTTACTTGATAGTCAGAACAGATGAGTATCACACCTCTGACAATTGAACCATTGAACCAACTTGGAAAAGAGTACCATGTTTTTCACCACACATTCGTAATATGAATATGTAATGCTTCCAATATTAAGTTTAAGACAAGAAGAGATCTTGCGGCAATTTTCATGCAAACTTTGAAAATAATCAAGTTTAACTTGGATTTTAATAACTCAAGTTTATTTGGAACTTTCTTCTCTAAAAGCCTTCTTTTCTTCTTTTCTTTTCAGAACTTTCTTTTCTAAAGCCTTCATATTGGACTATGTTTTCTGATTGCTGAAAGGATAAAATAATATCTGGAAGTACAAGTTGCCATTTTGAAGCTCAACTGGGAAAAAATAACCTTGAAGCAATGCACAGAATAAGGAAAGATCAACTCAAGTGTTTTAGAATTAAATTTAGAATTACATACAAAAAAAAAAAAAAAGAATCAGAAGTGCTTTTGCCTGCTTGAGGAAAAAATTAACAGTATAGACCTTTAATACATTCCAATCTCTGACACCTCTCCTTGTTTCTTAAACAAGAGTGTTCAAACATCCATGTAATCATACAGGAAATACAAGCAGTATGTTTTCATAGCTGCTAAAATGAAAAACTATTCTCCCTCCTTAACTGCTAAACAGACTGCATGATAGTGCTATAAAAACATACATAAGTGCTGTTACAAGCTAGCTGTTTAGATTTTAAAAGGAATGAAAGAAAACAAGCAAATTATTTGCTAAAAATAAGCATTATATAGTAGGCAGTTAACAAACCTCCATTCTTCTGGTAATGAAAAATGAAGGCTGCCCTCCTGAAGTGCGCTTTCTGGCAGAACTGAAGTGTTTCAACTGCCATCTAGTGTTAAAATTAATGTAAAGACTAGCCAAGATGAAGACTGAAATGACACATAAATTAGGAAATTATTTATTATTGTGTATTATTAACCACTTTAAAGGTAAAAAAATTAAAATTCAATTTTTAAACGAGTGTTGGGCCAATTTTGTCTTTAAAATGAAGGTTTTCAAACACATCTCTGTAAGGTATGATTGTGTGCTGCAGCAGCTGACTAAACTAAGTCATGATGGATAGTTTTCTGTGTTTTTTTTTCTCAACTTCAGCCCTATTTTTCTATGAAAACTGAAAGAGTGCCAAATGAAAAGCTCTGCTTGATGCTGAAGAAGGAAATTATTAGAATTTTAAAAGAGAAAAGAATTAATCATGTATTTCCATAGCCCAAGCTGTAAGATAAACAAACATTAAAACTAAAGAACTATTGAGACTTTATAGCTTTTAAAATTCACTATATTTAAAATAACCTTTTTATATAAAAACATTGCTGAAAAAATCTTATTTTCCTCCTCAAGCCCTGCATATGAATTTTAACTTGAGTTTAACTAGCATGCTGGCATGCAGAACCAGAAAAACTCAGAGGGAAACATTCTCTGAAGGGGATAAAGTCCTTTATCAGCAAATTAAATGAACTCCTGTGCACCAATAACAAAATAAAGAATAAAGTTACCATTCCAAAAAGTGAGACACCTAAGAATATTAGATGCTGACAGAAGAAAGAGAAATACTTTTAACAGGTAAGCTATCAAGATGAGCTATCTAGTGGGCTAAGAAAGGAAAATAAAAATCAGGTTTTAGTTACTAGGGAAAAAAATCACCACCACATCTGGATTGCTACATGAAATTCATCTAGCATTATGACTGAGGAGTCAGGGCCCAGTCTGAAGTTGGATATAATGCACTATGTTTCCTGGAAATCATTATTCACAGGTATGTTTGTAGCATGAAATGTAGATCTATGAACAAGTACTAACCAGGTTTGCTGTAGAACCAGTGGAAGTGTAATTGCATCAGGACAGTGCTGTTCCTGACCTGATTAACCCGGCTGACAGATAAGACTGATTAGGTCAGTTGTAACAATACTAACATAGCCACTCTGCTTTCCAGGCTTAGTTAACATCTGTACATGATACCATAGGTGTACTTCTTTAGTGAGCATTAGCTGAGGATTTTCGTATTACGAATAAGAAATGACAAATAAGAAAGCACAACAACAGTCTGTTCTACCACTCAGGAAAAGTTATATATACAAGCGAATGGCTTGGCTAAATCAAGGAACTTAGGACTGAGTTCTAATGCAAAGAGGACATTCACAAGAAACAGAAATGAGGACAGAGTAGAAAGGAGGAATACAGAAACCCTGTCCAGTATGTAGAGTGCTGTTAGTAAAGCCAAAGCTCAACTAAATTTGAAACTGGCAAGGGACATCAGAGGTGAAAATAAAAGCTACCTCAGCAGGAAAAGAATAAACATGGGCCTGCTGGGGAGCAAATGGTGTAATGTCATCAGATACAGATAAAGGTGAGGTTCTTAATGTCTTCTTTGCCTCAGTCTTCATGAGGAAGGCCTCAGGCCCCTATGTACAGAGACAGAGCTCAAGGTGCTAAAGAAACGTCAGTAGCACAAGAGGATTGAGTCAGGGATCTCTTAAAAAAAACTCAACCTATAGAAGTATCTGAGACTAGACGGGATGCATTCTAGGGTGCTGAAAGAATAGGCTGACATAATAGCAAGACTGCTCACTATCATGTTTGAAAGCTTGTAGAGATCACATGGTAGGTCTGTCATGACTGGAGAATGGCAAATGATTCATGTGTCTTCAAAAAGGGAAAAAGGAAAATCCAGGCTAATATAAGTTGGTCTACTTCACTTCGGTACCTGGAAAAAAAAAATGAAATCACAGAATCATAGTGTTTGGAAGCAGCCTCTTGAGATCATCTAGTCCAGCCACCCTACTCATGCAGGGTCAGCTGCAGCAGGTTGCAAAGGACTGTGTCCAGTTGGGTTTTGTGCATCTCCCAAGATGGAGACTCCACTTCTATGAACAACCCACTCCAGTGTCTGACAACCCTCACAGTAAAAAAAGAGGCACGCTTTGCCCTCTTGTTATCAAATTATTATCAATTTTGTTATCAATCTGTTATAATCAATGTGCCAACTATTAGCTGGAGATACCATTGTCTACATCATTGATAAAGATATTAAACAGTACCAGTCCCAAGCTGAACCCCTGAGGGATACCACTTATCACCAGCCTCCACTTGGACATAGAGCCATTGGCCACTACTCTCTGGATGTGGCCTTCAAGCCAATTCCATATCCACTGAATGGTCCACCGTTCAAATCCAACTCTCACTGATTTGGAGATTAGGATGTCACGTGGGACTGTGTCAAAGGCCTTACAGAAGTCCAGGTAGATGACATTGGTCTATCTTCCTTTGTCGACTGATGCAGTCACTCCATCTTAGAAGGACACTGGATTGGTCAGGCACAATTTGCCCTCCTGTTATCAATTTATTATCAATTTTGTTATCAATCTGTTATAGTCAGTGTGCCAACTATTAGCTGGAGATATCATCTCACCCAATAACCCTAACCACAAGGGAGTCAATACCCTTTCTAATAGTAACATTATGAACATCAGTATTTATTTATTTTTGGGTGCTATCACCTTGAAGCAACAGTATGCATAAAAGCTGTTAAGATTGTACTTGAAAAGGCATTACAGCTGACACATGCCTGTACCAGGGTTTCCTGTTCTGCATTTACATGGAGTGCTGCCACATGTTTTTAGTACTGAGGCATGTTTGGGCTGCTCAACCACAGCTTTTGCACTTTACTTAGCAGCATTTGTTTCAGGAAAATTTAATTCAGTGTCCCCACTCCCTCCTTATGCTTCCTTTAATGCAAATGCACTGATATGGGTACAAAGATACATAAGGTCATATATACACAAGCTGTTAATCAGTCTGGGAAGCAAATATTTTGAAAGGTTCCTTGATGCAGATGGTCACCCTTGACCTTTGTATCCCCCCTATAGTACCATTATCCTTCCATATCTGCTCCATAAGAGCCATCATTAGCATGAAGGCTACCAGTTGAATAGTGTCAAGTGTCTGCCAACACCAGTCAATGAAGGGGCCCACCTTTAATGTCATTATCTAGATGAAGACTTCATGTCAATCATGAATGGAGCTGCTGACACAAACTCAGAATAGCAGTAACCCAGCAGGGCCAACACAAATCACTGCCTGGAACACAGTCTGATGTAATACTTGGCTTCGATTTGAACCCATGACTCTCAGTTACACGTACAGAAACAATCACCCACATTACATAGCTAGTATTGTTCAGAATTTTTGTGAAATCTGTCAAAAAAATCAGTACTATTCACACCATTATCAGCAGTAGGCATTGCATCACAGTAAGCAGCCTGGCTCTCTGAAGCACAGTTAAATATTTAGGAGGAGAAAAGATAAGTATGGTTTAGAACAGATAACAACAAAAGTGATTGAAACAGGAGGAAAATGCCTCCATTTCTGCTGAATAGGAAACATGCATCAACCTTCCCTTCACATGGTGCAGCACACATGTGCTATGCTCTTACAACACCAGAAGTTCACTGGTCCATCAAGAGGAATTGTGCAGGCATCTTGGTCAGATCAGAACAAACACACTGTGATGCACAGCCTGCCTCTTCACTTAAAAGGTGGGATTGTGTACAGTCTTGAAATGCTGAGTGCTGTATTCTCACAGGAACTGACAAGAATTTAATAGACGTTAGTTGTCTACTAGTGACTCGCATGCAAGTTGTTCCCACTTGAAAATCCTTAATTAAACATAGTTAGTAGGGTATAGATTGAAAAGCTAAACCCAAACATTTGAAATCCTTCTCCAAGTAAGATTTCTTGAGTATAACACTTGGCTATTCATTATCTAACTATTCTTCCAGAACTCTTTTAAATGCATTGATCTCAAAGCCCCACCATAAACCCTGATGATGACTTCTACAATCTATAATGATGATATGCTCTATGAAAAGTAATACATACAGTCTTTTTTAATTGCTTTTCCCACCTTTTCACGTCAGTGAACCTCCCCTTCTTGTACCATGACAGAAAGAAACCAAAACCTTTCTTTTAAGAACCTCGGAAGACTACTAAACTGTAAGATAAGAGAACATATATAATCATATAGTCATAGTATATATTTTGAATTTTAAGTACTTACTTCACATTTGTTCTGATTGGGTGTCCATGAAATTATGCAAATAAAAATGCATAAGGTAAATTAACAGACATTTTGAAACACGGGTACATACATTTATCTGCAACTTTCTGTAAACTGAGAGCAGAGAACTAAAAATGGACAAAGTCACTGAACAATTTCAGTATCTAAACCTATGAAAATGTTGAAGGTGAGTTTTTTGTTTCTCTCTTTACATACCCTACCTTTAAAAGAAAGAATTCCCATGTCCATTCTACTCTTTACTTCCACATTGTGCTATTATCCCCTCATTCACCTAAGCTTCATCAGCCTCATTTGATACATTTCAAATTGGGTAGCTCTGGATGTTTTAACAAACAGAAATTTGTCTGAGCGTGGCTGGATTCTCTCAACTGCACCCTCATACACTACTTGTAGATGGCTGGTACTAGTCAACTGTAATCCATTGTTCCTGAACAAGTAACAACTGTTTAAAAAATAAAACAAAAACAACAACACAAAAAAGCAACAACAACAACAACAAAACTTAGAGTTCAGTCTATGCATTATTATATTCTGCTATCAAAGGAAGCAGTTGCATGAAAATACAAAAGCAGGAAACACTAAAAATGTACATCCCTTAGCACCAGCTCTTTCCCTGCTGAGATCTCCATTGCATACGGCATTATGCCAATAAATAAAGACACTGTACAGAGCCTTAAAGAAAAAAAAAAAAAAAGGCAAACTGTAGACTAAAGCAGACAACACTTTTGACTTGTAAGAAATCTTAACAATAAACTTAACACTGCTCCCAAGATTTTTATTTCAGCCATTAGCTTTTAAAACCAAATACACATATCAATACACACCAAAGGTAATAAATAGCATGCTTATATTTGAATACAGCCATGCTCATTAGCTTTACACAAATTCTTTTTTTTTTTTTAAAGTAACAAGTTTATAGTAATAAAATACAAGGAAGGATACCAACTTTGCTAGCCTACTAATTTTCTTATTCAAGACTGCAAAATACCAATATTCAGTTCAATCCTGGCATCCTCTTCCCGTCTTGCATGTCTCTGGAGTGACTCTAACAGCAGCAAGTATCAAAGGTGTGGCTGGACAAAGAGCACGTTTGACAGGTTTTCTGTGAGGCCTCCCTACAAAAATCAGCTCTTAGCACAATTTTTACTTTTTAGTAGATGAACAGGAGTTAGAACCATGGGAGGAGGAAAAAAAAAAAAACACACATAATGCCTTATGTTCAAATCCTGTTGCACCCATTAAAAATAAACATCAAAAGAGTGAATGAAATGTACACATCACAACAAGCAGTCTTCATTAAATTCTTCCTTACTGTTTTTTAAACTTTGCAATATATATGAGGCATGTAAGAAAAAAAGTAGGAAATCGTGTCAGAGAAATATGTGTCACTCAACTGTACTTTAGATAGATAAACATGACACAAGCTAAAAATTAATCCCTGGAGACAATATAAATTAATTGTTGTATGCTACCATTTTAAAAGTATTTTTATATATAAAAAAAAAAAGCAAATACATTCTAAAATATAAGCCACTTGAAAAAAAATGCATCTGTAACTACCTAGTTTCACCTTATATTGCACAAAAACTTCTAAAAGATTACAGAAATTAGGAGGACAAAAAGATAGACATCATGATATGAGATTTGCAAAGTAACTGGTATTAGCTTATTTTCATTCAGCAGCACTGTGACCAGTCTATTACTTATAGATTATTTGAGCTGGAAACAATTGCAAAATAACTACTGTCAACACTCTGTGCATTCCCATGACAGAGGCAGAGCCCCTGCAACGTCTGGTTCTGCTTCAAGTTCACTTTCTACCACAATTCAAACTAACTTTCCTGTAAGGGTGGGATGTCCTGCTTTTTCAACTGCTTTCCACAAATCTGTGTCATCTGTCCTGCCTACAGTCACAGGCACCAAATTCCATTTCTGTTCTTAGCCTTGCAAAATTCATTCTCCATGCCCACAGTGCCTCCCATCATTCTTACCACTGCTAGCAATGTATAATCAAACCTGACTTTTAAAGCTCATTCCTGGAAGAGAAGGAAAAAATAAACACATGCACCTATGCCCACATGAAGACACAGCTATATGACCTAATTTCTCTCCTGTACTGAATGAAAATGTTCAGCAATAATAAGAGCAATAGTTTTACACGAAAACAAATAAAAATAAAAAGAAAGAAAGAATCCACTGATTATGAAACTTTTGGTACTCTAATAAATTCATTTTATTGGTTCCTTAAAATAAATACATATAGCCATACAGAGTACCTCTGGAGCTGAGCAGCATGAGAGTGATGTGCAAGTAGACATGAGTAGCTGGGACAGGAACTTCAATACAGCGGCTCAAAATCAGAGTTCAAAGTGTGCTTGAATTGACCATATAGAAAGCTTCCAGTAGAATATGTTTATTGTCTGAAAATAGAAAGACTGAAAACTACTGCTTTAACAAATTATATTTAGTTCACAGCTGTCCAATAAGCTAGCAGATGAACACCAATACACATCACAGATAAAAACGAGGCTTTCCCATTTCATCTCACAAATGTGAACAGTATTTAACTTCATTTTTTTCTCTATCCTATTTTAAATTATAACTGTTTTTTAAGAAAATAATAATTATATATACACATATCTAAAACTAAATATATTTGGAATAAGAGCATTCTCCTGAACTGATGATGAGATCACTTGGGCTAAGTAATTAAAACTAGAAGATTTGAGTAGCTTAGTGTAGTTTTTTGAATCCTTTGTGATGTCTCTTTTGAAAACATGAGACGCTTACAGAAACTCACACTGAAGTAAAAAGTCCTTCTTGAATACTTGACATTTCTGTAACTCGAAGTGTTTATTTCAGTCTCTCATTATGGACTTAAAATTGTAAGTTCAGGTTCCAATTTTCGTATCCCAGTTCATTTTTGTTATCTCAGTGGTCTTCTGAGTGTTCATGTTCCCTTTCATCTCAGCTTAGTGTTACCTGTGAGTTTACAAATTTGTTATGATCCTTCTGAAAGAGTTAATTAGCAAAATACCTACATAGCAGAGACAAGCTCAAACCAGAGAGAAGCACCCAATTGTTTTCAAAGATAGACGTGCTTTAGAACTGCTGTATGGAAGGCAGCCAAGAACCACAGCTCTGCAGGAGCTTTGTGACAAGGAACAAGGAAAACAAACTAAGGAAGACCAGAGAATGATGCTCCATCAGTAATCACTTTCCTCTGTGCCTTACTCAAAGAGCGAGAGTCTCACTTAGTCTTTCCTAAGTGGGAGATTTGGTTTTGTATGTCACTAAAGACTCATGTGAAAATGTTTCTCCACATCAAAAAGCTTAAAAAAAATCTACCTGTAGTAGAGAGCCACAAATCTGATATTCTAATGGATCAGAAGTAATAAGAAAACATGTTTTCTTGGTGAAATAGTTTTCTTTGGTGACACCAGAGAGCACCTCCTAAGTTAATTAATGATGGGAGTAAAAATCCCAGGTTCGAGCAACCTGAGAACCAGTGATTAACAATACCTCTGGGACAAACCATTTTCCTTTCCCCATAACTAATTTACCTTTTGCCAGTGGGGTGCTCTTACATGGAGATTCAAGATTATGGCATATTATAGCTTAACTGTATTGTATTACTTAGCAACTTACATGATGGGATCATTTACAATTCTGCCTCGAGGCCTTAGAATGCATTTTGAAACAGAGACCCCTGTAAGCGAAATTACTATCACCTTGCAAAAAGCCAATCCCAAGGCGGTTGCCAAATGGAATTTTCTTTTCCTCAAACTACCTTAACAGGACTTTTAATAACATGCCTGAAGACCTGATATTCCATTACCCATTTAATTGAACAAGCTATTTATATGACAAAGAATACAGACCTATGTCAAGAACTCACTTAAATCAGACATGAACAAAATGTTAGCTAGACTGTGGAACACCCAGGTGCTTTACATACATTTTAATAAATACACACCTCTTATACAACCAGGTAATCAAGTTATTTCTGTAACAGTCAAATAAGTTAACGAATCTGCTCTCATACGTCTGCCACCTTCCTTGTCTGCTCTCATTGTATTAAACTCCACAGCCTGTAATTGTAGAGTATTTCTCAGGCGTTCCTCCTGGTATCTCACTCTGTTTGACGCAGAACAAAGAATTTGGGGGCAATAACCCTAGACAAATGAAAAACAGGCCTGCCCTGAACAGTTACCCAAGGTTACCCTAGGAGAACCCACAGTCCACACTGGTCAGGCATAGCGCCACTTCACCTCTTTACAACAGCAACTCAAACAATTAAAACCCATTATTCAATACATCCTACATGTTAAAATGTCCATCTCATTTGAAATAGCTACTCGCCAAAAACATACCATCACAAAGCATCTCTTATACCCATTTGGATTTCATTCCACAAGTGAGAACAATCAGGGTGCTCAGTGCCTTACAGGCATTTCAAAAAATCAGAACACAAGAATTGTTGGGTTTAAGATCTCACAGAAGACCATCTTGACTAATCATAGAATGGCTTGGGTTGGAAGGGAACTCAAAGATCACAGAATGCTAGGGATTGGAAGGGACCTTGAAAGATCATCTAGTTCCAACCCCCCCTGCCATAAGGAGAGACACCACCCACTAGATCAGGTTGCTCAGGGCCTCATCAAACCTGCTCTTGAACACCTCCAGGGATGGGGCATCCACAGTCTGCCTGGGCAACCTGTTCCAGTGCCTCACCACCCTCTGAGTGAAGAACTTCCCCCTAACATCTAATCTAAATCTCCCCTCTGTTAGTTTAAAACCATTCCCCCTCGTCCTGACGTTATCTGATTGAGCGAAGAGTTGCTCTCCATCTTTTTTTATAAGTCCTCTTTAAGTACTGAAAGGTCGTAACGAGGTCACCCCAGAGCCTTCTCTTCTCCATGCTGAACATCCCCAGCTCTCTCAGCCTTTCTTCATAGGAGAGGTACTCCGGCCCCTTGATCATCTGTGTAGGCCTCCTCTGGTCCCACTCTAACAGGTCCACATCTTCCTTGTGCTGGGGGCCTCAAATCTCGATGCAGCACTCCAGGTGGGGCCTCAAAAGGGCAGAACAGAGAGGGACAATCACCTCCCTCGACCTGCTGGCCACTCCTCTGTTGATGCAGCCCAGGATGCTGTTGGCCTTCTGGCTGCAAGTGAACACTGCCGGTTCACGTCGAGCTTTCCATCCCCCAGAATCCCCAAGTCCTTCTCTGTAGGGCTGCTCTCAATGAGATCTTCTACCAGTCTGTCCTCGTGTCTGGGATTGCTCCAACCCAGGTGCAGCACCTTGCACTTGGACTTGTTGAACCTCCTTAGATTCACATGGGCCCACTTCTCAAGGTTGTCCAGGTCCCTTTGGATGGCATCCCTTCCTTCGGTTGTACTGACTGCACCACTCAGCTTGGTGTCATCTGTGAACTTGCTGAGGGTGCACTCGATTCCACTGTCTATGTCATCAATATATTAAACAGTACTGGTCCCAGGACAGACCCCTGAGGGACACGACTTGCCACCAGTCTCCACTTGGACATAGCACCATTGACTACCACTCTCTGGGTGTGACCTTCAAGCCAACTCCTTATCCACCGAATGGTCCACCCACCAAATCCATATCTCTCCAATTTGGATATCAGGATGTCATGTGGTACTGTGTCAAAGGCCTTGCAGAAATCCAGGTAGATGACATTTGTCAGTCTTCCTTTGTCAACTGATGCAGTCACTTTGTCATAGAAAGCCACCAGATTGGTCAGGCATGATTTACCCTTAGTGAAAGCCATGCTGGCTATCTTGGATCACCTCTTTGTCTTGAATGTGCCTTGACATTGCTTCCAGGAGGACCTTTTCCATGATCTTGCCAGGCACAGAGGTGAGGCTCACCAGTCTGTAGTTCCCTGGGTCGGGTCCTCCTTTCTACTCTTTTTCAAAATGGGAGTGATGTTTCCTTTTTTCCAGTCACCACGGATCTCACCTGACTGCCAGGACTTTTCAAATATGATGGAGAGCGCCTTGGAAACTACATCAGCCAATTCCCTCAGGACCCTGGAATGCATGAGATCAGGCCCTACTTGTACTTTTTAGTTTCATCAGGTGGTTTCGAACCTGCTCTTCACTTACAGTCGGAGGGACTTTGCTCCCCCAGCCTCCATCTATGGGTTCAGGGAAACAAAAGACTGGGGAAGCCTGACTGGCAGCGAAGACTGAGGCAAAAAAGTTGCTGAGTACCTCAGCCTTCTCCATGTCTTTCGGTACCAGTTCACCCTTCTCATTTATCAGAAGAGATATCAGAAGAGGAACACTCTCCTTGACCTTTCTTCTCTGAGCAATGTACCTATAGAATTCCTGCCTTGCTCAGCCATCCCTGTTGTCTTCCCTTCCTGCCCATTTTTTTACGCAAGGGGATGGAGAGTTCTTGCGCTCTAAGGAAAACATCCTTAAAGAGTTGCCAGATCTGCTCAGCTCCTTTGTCCCTAAGGACGGTGTTCCAGGGGATCTCATCTGCTAGGTCTTTAAATACTTTGAAGTTTGCTCTTCAGAAGTTCCTGGTCCTGACTTTGCTCTTTGCCATGCCCTAATTCCTCGAGATCACAAACTCAACCAGGGTGGGGTCACTGCAGCCCAGACTGCCTCCAATCTTGACCTTTTTAATGAGCTCTTCTCCATTGGTGAGCACCAGGTCAAGTAATGCTTCCCCTCTGGTTGGTTTGTCTAATACCTGGACCAGGAAGTTGTCCTCAGCGTACTCTAGGAATCTTCTGGATTGCTTACAGCCTGCTGTCTAGTTTTCCCAGAAGACATCTGGCAGGTTGAAGTCCCCCATCAGGATGAGAGCATGCGAGCACCACGCTTCTTGTAGTTGAAGCCTGAATGCCTCATCCACTGGCTCCCCTTGATCGGGCAGCCTATAGTAGGCCCCAACTACAACCTGTCCTTTATTGGCATTGTCTTTAGCTCTCTCCCACAAGCTCTCAACTTGTCTGTGGCTTTTTCTCAAAGGCAACTCTTCACAATCAATCCCTTCCCTAATGTAGAGGGCAACAACGCCTCCCTTTCTTCCCTGTCTACCCCTTCCGAAGAGTTTGCAGCCCTCTAATCCAATGCTCCAGTTATGTGATCCATCCCACGTTTCCGTGATAGCAATCAGGTCATATTTGTCTAATTGCACCATGGTTTCCAATTCCTCTTGCTTGTTTCCCATGCTGTGTGCCTTGGTGTAGAGACACTTCAGCTGGGCAATCGGTCGTATCACGTTTCCAGAACCCTTCCTGACTGCATTGGGATAGTTCACAAGTATTTCCCTGCTGGTACTTAGAGTGATAGTGTTCTCAGGTATGCTTTCTTCACTCAGAGCTGCATCCCCTTCCCCCACCGCATCTAGTTTAAAGCCCTTCTGATAAGCCCAGCCAGCTTACTGCCCAGAATATTCTTGTCCCACCTGGTCAGATGTGACCCATCTGGCATCAGCATGCCCGGTCCCTCAAAAGTGCATCCAAGGTCGTAGAACCCAAAACCTTTGGCATGAAACCAGCCTCATAGCCAATCATTCACTCAGCCCATTCATCTCCTTCTTCCTGGGTCCCAGTCACCAACTGGGAGGACAGAGGAGAACACTACTTGTGCTCCCAATCCCTTCAACATGTTTCCAAGGGACATAAAATCCTTTCTGATATTGTTTCCTTGTTACAGCGTCATTTGATCCTACTTGAAAAAGTAGGAAGGGGTGGTAGTCTTTGGGACCAACCATTCTTGGTAGCCTCTTCGTAATAAAAAATCAGCCTAAGTCTGACTCCTTTATTGAACAGTTCCCTACCACAGCTTTTGCTATACACTGCATTTAATTTCAAATGCAAACTATTTCATTCAACTTTAACACCACACACTAACAAGAAATTCAGTTGTTACCAACAACTTTATTGATCAGTTACTAGAAATTCAACTTTTTAATATGCATAAATATAAGCATGTTTCATAAAAAGTAAAAAGCACATTTCCCGTTCTGACAAAATCCTATCTTCTTAACAGAAATGGACATCTTTGAAAATAAAATCCTTGAATTACAGTAAGGGAGTATTTGAAATCCCGTAGCTAACACAGCTAACACTGATCATCAAAGTAATGAAATTAATGTAATTTCAAGGCCTGCTTTAGACAAGGGATACTAAATATTCAATATGCAGAGAAAATAATTTCAGTAACATAATGGAAAGGGTAGAAAACTGCATATTCCTGTGCATGCAAGAAAAATGTTTCAATAACTTTATTTATCTTCTCTTTCTCTTGATGGGTGTGCATTCTTTTGCACTCCTTGATATGACTCACAGATTAGCATTCTGTGAATCAAGTCTATACTGATTTACCAGTGTAATACAATCATTTAGCATAGTTAGCATTTCAACACTGTTACGGACTTGGAACAGATTTGCAATGGAAATATTTCCCACATATAGTGTATATCCTAGTGCCCACTGATACATAATTGTCTAACTTAGGACACTCACTTGGTGTGCTTTCTTTTCTGGGGTCAGAGTTAAAGCTGCTGTGGGAATTCTCATCTTCATAATATAAACTAGTTTAAGCAAAATAGTTAATGGTACATTAATTTCCATAGTATCAAATTTTAAAGGGGTGGAAACAAGGCAAAAGAAAGATCACAAAACTGTAGTCATGTCAAGTGGCACAAGGAGAAACAAAATGAAAACTCCTGGGCCAAGAATCAAGCATTTCAGTCTTCCCCAGCTAGGTTTTCACTGGTGTGCTCCACCACCCAAGAGTAGAGCCCTACAAAGGAATTAACAGAACACCATTCAGAGCATGACACACATACAAAAAGTAAACCAAAGAATCATTACAAGGTGTAAACACACAGTAGCCTTACAGGAAAGATATTTTATGCCTAAATCAATGCTTTTTACAAATGGCTTAAATGCTATAGCATAAAGATTCATAGGTTCTTTATCTGATATACTATAATATTCTGTCTTATCTACTACAAACACAGATGTTACCTATATCAACATCTAAAACTGCCCAATTATCTCTTTGCTCTTTGTCTTGCAACAGAAAGTTCCTGAAGCTATTCCTGCCCAGTAAAAGTACAGATTTTAAACTAGTTGTGCACTTCATTAATACACTAATTATTTTTTCTCAGAAACATACAGAACCCGCAAGTGAGATTTTCCATGCAGTTAAATAACACAACTACTGCTTTGACACAGAAAAATCCCACACATTATCCTTCTTAGTTCTCCCTTATATAAACAGTTTCCCAAGGTCAATGCACCTGTGCCATATCCTCAAGAACAGAACACTAGCCATTGTGTGGCATCACCTGTAATGATGATTTACACAAGAGTAAGGAAAGCTTCAGCATTTCTTTTTCTTAGCCTCACCTAACATATTATTTGCATTTTCCAATTGCAGGAAGGGGATGTTTTTCCTTCACAGACCATAATCTCCAATCACTCATCCCAAAAGGTACAACAACACATGTTGTTTGCCTACAGTTGCCTTCACTAGTTTTATACAAGCATCTATACTGGGTTTACGTGGCAAGGGTTAGGTAGCAGGTGGGCCGCCAGACTGGCCTCTGTGAAAAGAGTCCAGAAGCTGCCCCATGACAGTGTAAACTGTCCACTTTGCCAGTGTTGTGATAATGTTATGTCGACTTTGGTAACATAAACATCAATTCGGGAATTCTTTTTCTGATTTAAATGAACTTTGTAAACATTGTGATGAATGTGATGAAAATATATTTTAATGATAATTCTTAAATATATTTTTCACTGAGGCGAGGGGTGGAATGCATTGGGTTTACATAGCAAGGTTTTGGTAGTGGGGGGACTGCAGGAGTGGCCTCTGTGAGAAGAGTCCAGAAGCTGCCCCATGTTAGATAAGGGCCAGTTCCATCCGGCTCCAAAGGGACCCACCACTGGCTACAGCCAAGACAATGAGAGACACTGGTTGTGCTTGTGGGAGAGCACACTGAAAAAAGGCAAAAAAACAAACAAACAAAAAAAAAACTGCTGCACAACAGCAGCTGGGAGTGAGGAGTGAGAAACAGAGAGAAAGAATCCTGCAGACACTAAAGTCAGTGAGGAGCAGGAGGATTTGCTCCAGGCACCATAGCAGAAGCTTCCCTGCAACTCATGGAGGAGCCCCTGGTGGATCAGGCTGTCCCCCTGCAGCCCATGGGTCCCACACGGAGCAGATCTCCACGCTGCAGCCCGTGGAGGAGCCCACGTGGAGCAGGTGGATGTGGCCTGGAGGAGGCTGCGGCCCATGGAGAGCCCCCGCAGGAGCAGGCCCCAGGCTGGAGCTGCAGCCTACGGAGAGGAGCCCACGCAGGAGCAGGAGGTCTGGGGGGAGCTGCTGTTCCCCTGGGTGACCCATGCTGAAGCAGTCCATTCCTCAAGAATGGACACCCGTGGTACGGACCCATACTGGGCAGTTCGTGAAGAACCGCATTTTATGGGAAGCCGTGGAGCAGCACAAAGGTATGCAACAATTCTTAGGAGGCCAAGTGTATAATCAAAGTATTATCTTTCTGCTGGTCCCATTGCTAGGTCTGCACCCCTTGCAGCCTTCGGCAGATCCCATGACCATTTGACAAAGAAAGTGTCTGTCTGCCTGCCTTTCACTGAGCTCACTATGTCAGAAATGCAATGAAAGGCAGGCAGTACTACATTGTCCTCTCACTTGTTAGCCAAGGCTAAATCCCTGAAGAAGAAAGTACAAAAACACAAAGCAATAGCTCTGCAGCTCACCCTGCAGCTGCCATAGGACAGCTAACATAAGGGTAACAGTAGGTCCTTTAAAGATAAGATTATTTTTCCAAGTCTGTTTATAAATGTACACTTGTACAAAAGGACAAAGCTTATATGGATTTATGAAAGTGGACCGTAGACTTAGTATCAGTAGCAATCCAGGGTCTTCCCTGCTTCCTTTCCCTCCAAATGGCAGAGACAGGTAAGAAAAGTGATGAAAACCAATGTGTGCAGATAATTAGTAGAATTACTGACCTCCTCCACTACACTTGATTTGGTATCTAAAGTAGCACTCGGAAGCAACTGCACCAGCAACCACTTTACTCTGAACTCCCTCAGCATTTGTGGAAAGAAAATAACAGATTACAACAAAGTTTCATAAGGGCTTAATGTTGGCCCAACTTATCTCCCTTCAATATTAACTTGGGCAGTTCGCGAAGAACTTCAATATTAACTTAAACAGCACTAAAGATTGCATTGTCTGATTCTGAGTATCCATCACCAGAGATCTTTCTTACTTGAGGCAACTGGATGTATGCCAATGGAAAGGTCCCCAAACAAACCTGGAGAGATGAAGAAAACCAAAGTGAATCTTGTTGCCTTGTGGACTCACCTCATATCACAAACATATTTCCTCAAGAGGACAGAAAAGAAGACTTGAGGAAAAAACAGAAAACAAACAGAACATCAAATCCCATCTGCTTCTGAACAAAAGGAGTAAGTCTAAACATTGGTATCTATATTATAACACACTGATTTCATCCAGACATTAATTTAAATATTGGCAATAGACAAAATATTAAGAAAACTCACACAAACCAAAGGGAAAGCAGAAATTAAGGGAAAAAGCAAACCCTTGTGTGTCAAGTTAAATCAGAACTACTGGTCAGAAAAATTCAGTGCTTCTTCCCCTTTGTAGTTAGGTCCCCCATCACCACCAAGATACCCGATGACATACATGTTTACAACAGCAAGAACTGATTAAGCAAGACTTCTGCTGAGGTCTCCTGTACTAGTCCCACTTTCTGATTGGTCCCATCTTTGCTTGTAGTATGATAGACCACTGCTGTAATGAAAAATTACACAAAAAACAACACAAAGCACCCCACTTTCTACAATTCATACTGGTACTATCATGGCTGTAACAGCACCACAGCAATGGTAGAAGAGTGCTGCAGAAATAGGAAACTGGCCAGCCTGAGTCCAGGACTTCCGCTAATAACATGAAGAGAAGTTACAGAACAGTACCATCTCCAATGTTTAAAACCTCATAAAAATTATTGCAAGTGCATACAAAAAGTACAGACTGATTATTTACAAATCTCCATAAAACCTGCTCAACAGAAACTTCTCCATTATAACATAGCTGTTGTTGTTTTTAAATGAATGCTTTCCCTCAACCTGCATCACTTTATCATGTATGATTCTGAAATACTATTTCCAAAGACTAGAAGTCACAAAAAGTATTCAAGCATATCTATAAGAAAATAGTTGATTTCTAAATGTTTCCAGATCTCTAATATAAGGCATTTTTGAAAGTAAAAAAATCTGATTTTGTGAATAGTGTTTTCAAAACTGACTACTGCCCTTTTCAGAATAGTGAACATGGACATGATTAGTTGCCTTCACCTTCAAATCTTTGCACGTTCAAGTTTAAGAATTAATTTATCTCAAATTAACCATTGCACCCAATGCTAAGAGAAAGTCTTATTGACTTCACAGTTCACACAGTCTATTTACTATACCTTCTCTAGCACATGGGCACCTCTACTTATCATACACATCAGTTACACATACCTTCCATAATGTCAACTAATACTATATGAAAATAAAGCTCACCCCTGACATTAAGATTGTATGTCAAGCACATGCAGTTAATTCTCTAGAGACAAAAGAGACTTCAGCAACTGAATTAATCCTGTTGAAGTCAAATCTGGCTTAGCAAAACTTAAAATTAATTTTAAAAAGAATGAAACAATGCACATTTCCCACAGTTCCACGACATAGACATTAGCTGACTAGTCAAACTCATGCCACATGCAGTAGTAGACTATCATCTACATCTTAAAAGATGAACTTTATTCACTACTGAATCAAGCCTGCTACGAATGCAGCATGATCTGCAGCAAAGTCAGAGATGGTCTGAAAGGAGTCCTTTGAGCCATGTAATCCAGCGCCAGGTAGCAGTCCTAGTGACATCAGAGGTACACTGCTTGGTTTGATGTAAGCCAGGTCTCTACAGTAAAATTAAGAAAGAAAAATAAAAACCTTACAATAAAAATATTAGACGAAAGAGCTCTTGGTGTGGATCAAAATAAATGCTGGTAACAAACAAAGAAATATGAATCTTCTGACAGAGCAGAACTGGTGAGAAGACAATTCACAGGCACATGCAACTGAAAAGTTCATTCACGCCCTCCAATAGTTACTACAGGACTCACGTAGGTACAGGTTATTACAACAAATGATGATGCAAGGAATGGATAAATTCTGAGTCCCTCAAAAACTTGCATGTTTCATCCGGTTGCATACACGTGTGGGGAACTCTACTCAACAGCCAGGCAACCTGTACAACCCATTGTTCCCAGCAGGAGGCCAAGAGACAGGGCTGCCTTACTAACCCTCATGTCCTAAAACACGAGGGTTAGCAAACCACAAAAGAAAACACAGAACTTCCTCTTCTAGAAAGCTCAATGATTGGTAGGTATTTATCTCCTCATAACTGTTGCTATATCACAATACTCAGTCCTCTGAAATAAAGCATATGTGCCTTTCAGTTCCTCAAATTGTGTCCCATGGGCAAGCAAAGTCTGTTTGCTTTTTTAATGAATGCCTTGGACTACTGCCATTGGGTAAGTACCAACTTTGGCTGTCACTGACAGTTTCAAGTTTGCTGTGGCGACATTTTGTACCTGAAGCACTGGATGAGTTCGTTTAATTAATTGAAATAAAGGCTACATTACTAACAACTTGAATATCTCTGAAACAGTAACAGGGCTGTGTAGTAATTCAAGCAGAAAGTCTGACAGCTATCTTCTACTGACTTCAGAGAAACATGGATCAAAGAATTTAATAGGTCAGTCCATCTTAAGAGTTAAGGAGAGGGATATCTTAGCAACTCCAAAGAGGACAAGTGCCTTAAAAAAAGTCTATAAAACAAAGGAAAGAAACACTATTTACTAAAGCAGGAAGAAAGGTGGAGATTCCCACATGCAGCAACATTTCTCTTTAGTTGAAGTTCTTAAAAAAAGCAGTTTAGAAAAAACAGCTGGATATCTAAATGACTTGAACTAGTTTTGTTTCCCCTGATATGGTTTAATGTAAAAAGAAGAGGGGGGAACAAACAGACTACACACACCAAAACGGAATGCACAGTTCTTATGCAGAATGAACTTCCTCAGCTCTTCAAAGAGGAATTGATGAATTAGAGAATGAGAAGAAGCTGAAGATGAAAACTACATAGAGAAAACTAGGAAGCTAGCTGGGAGAACCAGGTTACAATGAGACTGTAACAGGATTTCTGCTTACAATAGAGAAAGCAAGGCATAATGGGTATTGCCTGGAGATACCTGGCAACTAGTAGAGTAAGAAAATAAAAGCCTAAGAGCAAGAAAGTGAAAGAACCTAGTGAAGGTGATAAGGGAAAACTTACTGCCTTAAAAAATAATGTCCTGAGAACTTTTTTTAAAGAAAAAAAAGAGACTGAAAAGGGGACAATTGCTATAAGAACTCTCAGGAGATATTCTGTGGTGACCATCCCATCAAGAAAGGGTGGAACAATAAGGAATGTGGAAAACTGAAAGCCACATAGATGAAGTGCCGTTGGTGAGGGAACTTAAGAATCTGTTCTCATTTCCTCCTCCTGGTTCTCCTCAGAAGATCCCTTCTGCTTCACTGTCCTTTTCACTTGGCCTTTTATATTTAGAATAGAGAATTCTCCCAAACAACTCCTATTCACAATGAAGTCTCTTCCTCTCTTTCACATCTCTGTGGAACACCGGTCCTAGCAATTACTTTTACCATGGCTTTCTTATCCTAATCTATGACCACATTCACCTAAATTCTGAGAGGGTTGTCACACACTGGAACAGGCTTCCCAAGGACGTAGTCATGGCACCAAGCCTGCTGGAGTTTAAGAAGCGTTTGGACCGTGTACTTAGTCATATGGTCTGAATTTTTGGGTAGACCTGTGTGGAGCCAGGAGTTGGACTTGATGATCGTTATGGGTCCCTTCTAACTCGAGATATTCTACGATTCTATGATTCTAAATACTGTCCTTTTCCTTCCCTGTTAACCGCCTAAAACAGGAAGAGCTTCACAGTATAAGATCCAGCCTCTCTTCCATCTCAAGTGGTTCTGAGGGGAGTAAGTTGCAAATTTTTCCAGAGCTGCAATTCTTCCTCTTTGCCGTTCATCTTTTACAATACCAAATAGCTAGGCAATAGGTATCTATGCAATTTATATGCTCTCTCTAGCTGCCTCTGCTGCTATCAAGCATCACAAGTACTATGAAATGCAGGATTCTCACCTCTTCTGTCACATTCTCCACTGCTGGGAAACAGATCAGCAAGAGACTTTTTAGCACTCAGAGACACCATTACCTGGCAAAACTTTGTACAGCAGCACTGTACAGAATACCAAGTATTCTGCTGTAAGAAAGAATTACTTTAAGCAATTTATATTTGGAAAGTTTCTTTTACAGGCATTTAAGCCAACCATTTAGTTTTACTTGACAAGAAGACAAGCTCTGGACAGCTTGTTAGTACAGGTCTTTTCTATTATCAGAGCCATTATTCCATTTCAATGACAGTATTTTCCCCATGTGTATATAAATATATACAAACAATAGTCTGTACATCATCCTCAAATCAATGAGGAAACTATGCTATACATTCTTAGGATGTTGCCTTTGATCCTTCATAACCTCAGCTGCACTTTCTTCAAACAAAGCAAGGCAACAACCTTCGTTCACATAAGGCTAGATTCTTAACATAAAGTGCAATCCAAAGCTGATTTGGGGATAAGTACACATTTGAGAAATTATAGAATGATTCAAAACAAAGCTGAACACTGTGAAGAACCACCTCCCACTGAACTGCAACTGGAGTTAATGGATAAAAAAACAGCAACAGACACAGAGAAAAGAAAATAAGCTTTCAGAAACTTTTGTGAATTATTAAACCTATAGTAATGAGCAAACCCAAATAGAAAATCTCCTTGCCTATGCTTAACATGCATTCTGAGTACAGCTGCAATCACCACAGAAAACACTGTTCATCACCATACTGTCATAAGCCACATTCACTACCAAATTGCAAAAGACTAGGAATTTGGATTAGTAATAGTATACAAGGCTGTCCCTCAGTCTTTGCCCCTCTGTAGATATATTCATTTAGAAATTCATTATGATTGTGTAGAAGTTATACAGAGCAGTGCAATCCCTGAAAACAGATAAAAGCAAAGGGGGCAGGAGACCTGCATGGATGAGCAAGCAGTTCCTGGCAAAACTCAAACAGAAGAAGGAAGTATACGGAATGTGGAAAAAGGGACAAGCCACATGGGAGGAATATAGGAACGTCGTCAGAACATGCAGAGATGCAACAAGGAAGGCTATTGCCCAATTCGATTTAAATCTAGGAAGGGATATCAAGAACAACATGAAGGGCTTCTTCAAACTCATCAGTAGCAAAAGGAGGACTAGGAAAAATGTGGGTCCACTGCTGAATGGGGTAGGTGCCCTTGTGACAAAGGATACAGAGAAGGAAGAGTTACCGAAAGCCTTCTTTGCTTCAGTCTTCACTGCTAAGACCAGCCCTCAGGAATCCCAGACCCTAGAGAAAAGAGAGAAAACCTGGAGAAAGGAAGACTTTCCTTTGGTTGAGGAGGATCAGGTTAGAGATCATTTAGGCAAACCTGAAACCCACAAATCCATGGGCCCAGATGGGATGCACCATGAGTGCTGAGAGAGCTGGAGGATGTTACTGCTAGACCACTCTCCATCATCTTTGAAAGGTCATGGAGATCAGGAGGAAGGGGCCTGAGGACTGGAAGAAAGACAAGTGTCACTCCGGTCTTCAAAAAGGTCTAGAAGAAGATCCCAGGAAACTGCAGGCCAGTCAGCCTCACCTCCACCCATAGAAAGGTGATGGAATAACTCATCCTGGAGGTCATCTCCAAGCATATGGAGGAGAAGAAGGTGATCAGACTTAGCCAGCATGGATTCACCAACGCAAAATCATGCTTAACCAATCTGATAGCCTTCTGTGATGGAATGACTGGTTGGGTAGATGGGGGGAGAGCAATGGATGTTGTCAACCTTGACTTCAGCAAGGCTTCCGACACTGTCTCCCACAACATCCTCATAGGTAAGCTCAGGAAGCATGGGATAGATGAGTGAACAGTGAGGTGAATTGAGAACTGGCTGGATGGCAGATCTCAGAGAGTTGTGATCAGTGGCATGGAGTCTAGGTGGAGGCCTGTGGCTAGCAGTGTCTCTCAGGGGTCAGTACTGGGTCCAGTACTATTCAATTTATTCGTTTATGACCTGGATGAAGGGACAGACTGCATCTGAATATGAGGTAATATATAGTAAAATATATTTTTTACTGTGGGTGTGACAGATCACTGGAACAGGCTGCCCAGAGATGTTGTGGAGTCTCCTTCTCTGAAGATATTCAAAACTCACCTGCTCGTAATCCTGTGCAATGTGCTCTATGTGATCCTGCTTAAGCAAGGGGGCTGGATTAGATGATCTCCAGAGGTCCCTTCCAGCCTTAACCATTCTGTGATTCTATGAAAATTCTACCAATCAGAAAATACTTACCTAGCTTTGTCACGTTATTTTTCCTGAGTCCTTCCCACCAGTCTCCTAAATTCAGGATTCCTTCAGCTTCAAGCACTTCCTCCCTCAGTCTTTCAGGTCAAATGACTTTAATTAGGAGTAAACCTGAATGACACCACAAGATCCACAAAGACCTCTACTCTCTATGATTTGAGTTGATCAGCAGCTTTCTAGCACAGAGTTACAAGCTTTTGAGCTAAAGCCCTTTCAAACCCACTGGGTGTGGTATTTCAGCTTTTCTTCTGTTCCTCTCTTTTCAGTACCACCTCATCCTTTCTTTTCAGTCCTTCCTCCCCATGGACAGCTGCAGACTTCCTCTCCCTTTGCCTACTGACTTCTTACTTACTCCCCACCTTGGATTTCTTCTCCAGTCTAGTTCTGTCTTCTCCCCAGACACACCACATAAGGATAACACCACTCTCATGGTCCTATGACTGCATGAGGTTCACGGAAGCCATCATATCCTTTTTATGAGAACACACAGATCAGTCCAAGCAATCGCAAATCAGTAAAGACTGTCCACGGCAAAGACAGTTCCGTTTTAACATCAGTATAGAAACTAAAGATCAGTTCACGCAGTTCAGCTGATTCTAGAGACATGCACTAACTTGGCCTCAGAAATACAAACAGCTTTTCACTAGTTAATGTGATGTGCTTCCTTTTTTTTACAACAGGGATCATGGAAATAAACACCCTAGCTATTAGTCACTTCCACCTTCAGAAATATCAGGCATTAGAGTAGCACAACGGAGTTTGTATTATAATGGAGAACTGACAGCAAAAGGAAAAACCTTCAAAAGAACTTAAAAACTTTCCCGTTGTACATTTTGAAATAAAGATCAATGCAAACTTAGAGCTACTAAGATGGTGAAGGGCCTAGAGGGAAAGACGTATGAGGAGCGGCTGAGGTCACTTGGCCTGTTCAGCCTGGAAAAGAGGAGGCTGAGAGGAGACCTCATCGCGGTCTACAGCTTCCTCACAACGGGGAGTGGAGGGAAAGGCGCCGCTCTATTCTCTTTAGTGAACAGTGATAGGACCTGAGGGAATGGAGTCAAGCTGCAGCAGGGGAGGTTCAGGCTGAATCTCAGGAAGAGGTTCTTCACTGAGAGGGTTGTCGTGCACTGGAACAGGCTCCCCAGGGAAGTAGTCACTGCACCAAGCCTGTCGGAGTTTAAGAAGCATTTGGACTGTGCTCTTAGTCATATGGTCTGAATTTTTGGGTAGACCTGTGTGGTACCAGGAGTTGGACTGGATGATCCTTGTGGGTCCCCTCCAACTCGGGATATTCTATGGTTCTATGATTCAAACTTCAAATCTTTTAAAATAATGTTATCACTTCAGTGTTATCACAAAATCACATTCATATCACTGCAAAGAAACACTACGCTCAATGAATACCTTTGTCCATTTAAGTATTTATTGGAGCATATGCTTATGATTTAGTCTGCCTCATCTCCTTGGAGCTATCCCTAGAATATGCTTACCTGTTTTATACTCTCAATCTTAAAAGCTCTTTAACAATACGATTTTTTACACCTCCTCAGCAGGCAGTTTAACAGCCATGAAAATGCAGTTCTTTGCCTCCTGGGGATGCCTTATTTCCTAACTATCCTTTCTTCTGTACGAAGCATAGAGGTTAAATGCATCCTGGTTAACTTTGCAGTCAGGGCAAAGGCAGCGGGGTCTGCCCCATGACCATGCCCTATGCTGCCAACTCTATCTCTCAAGGTTTATTTTGGACAGCAAGGACTGGAAGTGCTTGGAATAATGTAACAAGCAGTTTAATAGAGCGTGAAGAGGAAGTGTTTTTGAAAGCAGGCTGAGATGGAAAAGTGAGAAAGGGGTTAAAAGCCAGTTTAAGAACAATGCCTTCAAATGTAGCAATAGATAACTAATAGACAACTTCTCAAGAAATACATCAGGACTTTCTCACAAACACTTGTGCAGTAAGGAAAGCATCTAACATCTTTAACAAAGAACAGTCTCCTGCATCATTACAAACACAGGACAGAAAGCATGTTATTCAATCAAAGAAAGTAAGCCATGCAACTGAGGTGATGTTTGGTTTTTTTTTTTTTTTTTTTTTTTTTTTTCCCCAGGAAACATAGCATTTATATCCAGCAATGAAAGATTCACCTGAGATAGACTGCAAGAAGCAGCAGAAACAGCTTCTGGAAGACAATTTTAAGAGACTTGGAGAGAGGGAGAGGTAGGGCAGAATGCATGAGTGATAGTTCATCTCCAACAGAGGATCTTGTTACACGTGAGCAAAAGTACACAGAATTTTACAACTTCCCAGTGATCATTTGTATTCACAATGAAGTTCTAGCATGCATTATAGTAAGGAAAGAGAAGGCGGTCCATTGGCACTTCCCTACTTTATCAGAATTGCACCACTACACAGAGTGGAAATGGCAAAGACCCATCTCTGACCCATTCACATTCTCTGCGTATCACTAAGCTGGCCCTGCCAGGACTGATTCTGCCCTAAGATCCATAACAACCACCCCACAAATGGGAAAGTTCTCTGCTGATCCTGACATATTTATTCCATTTTCTAGAGTCAAAGAAGGCAGCCCTCAGACAAGAAATTTTCCCTGATCATGCGCTGTCTTTTCCCAATCTTGGCAGCATGATGTACTGTCATCACACTTCCTACATGAACTCTGAAAGAACAGGGCTTGACCATCTCCCAAAGGTATCTTAAAGTGATGACAAGCAAAGAAGCCATTTTGGACATTGGGAATCACAAAAGGAAAGCAATTTTTTCAAAGAGAAAGATTCTTTAACCCTATTACACACACACCTTTCCAGCATAAGCCTTCAGCATAGTGAGGAAAATGTTTAACTTTTTTTTTTTTAATTCCTTTATTAACTTTTTTAGCAACATATCACCATCCTAAAACCTTTTTCTCTTTCTCCTCATAGAGAAGCCAATGAGGAGAGTGGCTATGCTGGACCTCATTCTCACCAAAAAGGAGGGGCTGGTGAGGAATGTGAAACTCAAGGGCAGCCTTGGCTGCAGTGACCATGAAATGGTGCATCTAGGATCCTGACAGCAGCAAGGAGGGTGCACAGGAAACTTGCGACACTGGACTTTGGGAGAGCAGACTTTGGTCTCTTTGGTGATCTGCTTGGTAGAGTACCATGGGACAAAGCCCTGCAGAGAAGAGGGGCCCAGGGAAGCTGGGATCACTATTCATCAACTATTCAAGGATCACTATTCATCGTATTTGATAAGTTTGCAGATGACACCAAGCTGCATGGTGTGGTCTACATGCTGGAGAGAATGGATGTCATCCAGAGGGACCTGGACAGACTTGAGAGGTGGGCCTGTGAGAACCTCATGACGTTCAACAAGGCCAACTGCAAGGTCCTGCACTGAAACCAGGGCAATCCAAAGCACAAAAACAGGCTGGATTGAAAGCAGCACTGACAAGAAGGACTGCGGGGTGTTGGTTGACAACAAGTTCAACATGAGCCAGCAATGTGTGCTTGCAGCCCAGAAAGCCAACCGTATCCTGGGCTGCATCAAAAGGAGCATGGCCAGCAGGTTGAGGAAGGTAAATCTCCCCCTCTGCTGTCGTGAGACCCTACCTGTAGTAATGTGTTCAGCTCTGGGAACCCCAACAAAAGAAGAATATGGACCTATTAGAGTGAGTCCAGAGGAGGGACATGAGGATGATCAAAGGGCTAGAATACTTCTCCTATGAAGACAGGCTAAGGGAGTTGGGGTTGTTCAGTGTAGAGAAATGAAGGCTCTGGGGAGACCTTATAGCAGCCTTCCAATACCTACAAGACGGTAGGAGAGGAACAGGGAGTATTTTGATAGGACGTGGAGGCTTTGAGGACAAGGCTTTGAACTAAAAGAAGGTAGATTTTGATTAGATCTAAGGAAGAAATTATTTTCTGTGAGGATGGTGAGGCACTGGGACAGGTTGCCCAGAGAAGCTGTGGATGCCCCATCCCTGGAAGTGTTCAAGGCCAGGTTGGATGGGGCTTTGAGCAACCTGGTCTAGTGGAAGGTGTGGCATGGGGGGGTCAAATTAGATGATCTTTGAGGTCCTTTCCAACCCAAACCATTCTATGATTCTTTATCTTTGGTGCTTACAAATACTGCCATAGTCTCACATACAAATACCTCCTTCCTTCCCAGAACTAACAGCTGCTTAATGTTAAGATCAGAAACTCATGTTGGAGAAAACATGAGGAGGTCATCTAGTCCAAATGATGCTCAACACATGGTCCACTATAAGTCAGTACAGGGCTTTATCCACTCAGGTCTTAAAAGCCTGTGAGGACAGACATTGCACAACTTGTTCTAACATTTGACTGTCTTCACAGCGGAAAAGTTTTTTGTTATATCTGGCTTGTACGACTTGTTTCAACATGTTTGTTGTCTCTCATCATACCATCATGCACTGCTGAGAAGAGTGTAGTTCTGTCTTCTTGGTAAGTACTCTCTCTTAAGTACTGGAAGGCTACTGTTAGGTTTCATCAAAGCATTCTCTTCTCAAGGCTGAACAAGCCCATTTCTCAGTCTCAGGTCCTCGTACTGTATTAGGGCCCTGAGAGTACTGAAAGGCCTTTAAAGACCTGAATCAGCCTTACCTAGTGCCTCCACAACTGCTATGCCAAATGGTCTATGGGATCCATTTCAGCTCAGCTCTGGGTCTTCAGTCCCTGCCTGAGCTATGTTGTAGGTGTGTCTGTATCCAGCTTTGTCACAGCTGTGCCTTTGTCTGGCCATGGACCCACTTGATCCACACTCTGACCCACAGACTGACTTCCTAGCTTGACCTCAGACCTGCCGCATCACTATGGACCTGCCCCATGATAACTGGACTGTCTGACCCTGGTTACTATCACTGGGCCTTAACCTGACCTGCAAATTCACTTCCCAACTTGATCTCGGACCTACCTCATTACCACAACCATGCCTGGTAATCAAGACTCTTGGTTGGCAGTGTCTGCCATCCCATCCCCAGCATCTGTCTCATTCAGTACTATGAACTGGAAATACACATCTCTAATCAATATCTTCTGGTAAAATAATCATGATATCTAAGATAACATCAACATTCACAATTACCCTTTTACCCTCCTCAAGAGATATTAATAGGATCGCTTGCACATCTGAGCTTTGTCTGAATAATGCAAGTGATGCTACCTTAGTTATATTCTGACCCTGAAGTCTTCTCATGCAATTTTATTAATTAGAATTATTCAGTTTTAAAGAAAGTAGAGGTGCCCCAAACGAAATTTGCCAAAAGTTCTCCAGCCCCATTAGAAAAAAAGGCCTTGTCTGGAGGATTTGCAACATGAACAGCACCGGTCTAAAAATAAAGAAGGAAAGGAAAAGATCTGGAGACAGAAGCTATATTAGCTTCATCAGTTTTCATTTCTGGAGCTCAGTAAAATGCAAAATGGAAACGAATGGCATAGAAGCATGAAAAGTGACTTCCTTGATGTTATCAGCCACACACATACCACATTGATAAATTATCTTTTGAAATCATTTTAAATATTTTAAGTTCTAAGATTGGCCCATATTCTGTGCTGACATAAGTCATATTAATTCACTTCTTCAGTAATTATTATACTTTAAAACTACCTATAGCACCTGCTACTAACAATAGTAGAACTGGCTACAATAATATGCCAAATGTTTGCATCTACATGGCGAAGGTAAAGTTTAAGTCCATCTGGGAATTACAGCACAAACAAGCTGCACAATTTGACTTTCATGGTTCTTCTGGAGAATACCTAACTTTTTCCAGTCAAATCCCAAGTGACCCACCAAAAGTCTTAAAATAAGTTCAGTGCAGTCAGGCAAGAAATTCAGATGTTCACATTCCCAGCTCTGTTGTTCAAACCACAAAACTATACAGTGTAAAAGCAGAACAAGAGTTGATAGTAGTACTAAGTAAGGAAATACAGCTTTATTTACCCTTGCACTCTAGTTTTTCCCCAACACAGCATCTCCATACCACAGGTCCTCCTCTCTGCCCATCTGAAATCTCCTGATCTGACAGTCTTTTCAAGAGAGACAGAGGTCACGGAGCTCCCAGCCCACATCAGAAGCAGGGTGACAGGTAAACACCCAAGATTCATGGAGCAAAGTTTCCAAAAGCTTGAACAGGAAAAGACAAAGCTAGAGCCAAGTTCTGCATACAAAGGGGGGAGGCAGGAAGCACCTCAATGGCAGCTTCTGAGAGCTGTCAGCTCATCCAGCAGCCACGGCTTTCTCCCTGAACTGTATTCTCCCTCCAGCAACATGGGCTTCCCCCCGTGCTATCTCACCTCTCGGGCAATCTCACCTGTGCTCTGCCTCCTGCAGGGACTTCTCCCCGCTCCCACCGACCCAAGGCTCAGCTCGGGTCGGCATCTTCACATCGTGCTGCAGCCTTAGGGGCTGTACAAGGGGAAGAGAAAGCACGCCTCCCCTCCTCATACAGGGCAGCACTGCTGTAGGCATATTTCCCCCCGTGGCAGGGAGAACTCTCTGGCTGAAGCCATCTGCTCCGGTGAAAGATGGGCACTACAAGTTCCCTGGCTAAGATCAGGACCGTGTACACAGAAGCCACTGGGCTCGTCTTGTCCCTCTAGATTAACTTTCCTGCTTCCACAAGAGAAATCACACAGACGCTGGGAGGTGGGTCGGTGTCACTGTTTTCAGCACGCAGCTCCCTACCCCTGCGAACCACCCTCACCCCTCTGGCGGCCCCCACCCGCCCGCTGCGTCCCTGCCGCTCCCCAGCGCCTCTAAACGCCAGGCCGGAACTCCGGCACCGCACAGCACCCCCCGCGACCGGCTTCTCCCCCGCCGCCCCGCTTCTTCCCACCCCCAAGGCCGGGAAGCGCCCGCAACTTTTCCCTCCGGCTCCCTGCACCCCGCGCCGCCGGGGCTCACCCGCACGTCCCTGGACCGCGTTGGGCTGGGCTGGGCCTGGCTGGGCTGGGCCGGGCCGGGCCGGGCCGGGCCGAGCCGAGCCGGATAGGGCCGAGTCCTGAGGGAGCCGCACAGGCACGGCAGGACACGGCTCTAGCTCCTGCCAGCGGAAACGGGAGGAGGGGCTCGGACCGGCCCTACAGAGCGGGGAGGAGCTGGGGGCGCTGCCCAGGGGCCGGCTCCAGCCCCGCGGAAGGGAGGGAGCTCCACCGGCCCCGTCCCCCAGCGGGGCTCGCTCCGCCAGCGCCGCGCATCTGGAGCCGACCCGGCTGGATTCGGTGCTATCCCGCACCACATCCCCTTTTTGAGAGCTCTGCCTGGAATCTGCTCACCCTTGGCCCGAGGTGCCCGGCACGGGAGACCCCTGGGGCATCCCCAAAATGGATGCCAGGGGCAGCACCCTTTTGGACCCTCACAGATTTAGGGGGCTGCACCAAGGTCTGCCCATTCGAAGGCTGGGGGGGCACCTACCGTCTCCCTCCCTCAGCTGCCTCTACTGTCCTGAGGGGCCTGCAGTTGAACATCTACTGCCTTCTGCAGGGCAGGGGTAGTAACCATGCTAAGCCGTGAACAGTTAAGCTGCTAGCTGCTCCAAGCCTGTGTCAGTCAATATTGCTGTGACTTCTAGCACAGAGGATAAGCTGTTGAAGGGTACTATATTTTACAGTGTGTGTAGAGCAACTCAAGGCTCTTCTATAAGTACTACCACAGAAGAAAGCTGTTTCACATTCCTAAATCCCTTGTGTACTCTTACTTTCTTCCGTGATGGCACTATTGTTGTCACGTTTCTCAGTTCAAGGATATGTTCACCTCAATATATTCTCTCATACTTTCCATTCTGTTCTTTGCGTATTTTTACACACTGCTTGTTGCAGCAGTCTCTGAGCATCCTGGTCATCATATTGCCAACAATACAACTACCAAGTTTGCTCCTGTCTCCAGGAGAGAGGCATGTGCAGCAGTGTTCTGTTCTTTATTTATGTGCAAATGTACACAAATGTTTCTATGTGTTTGCCTTACAGCAAGCAATGAAGGATATCTGTTTTGCAATGCAACATGTGATAGAGAGCCGTGAAGGGGATTTGATTTGGCTCTTTATTTCTAGGCTCCAGAAAAGCTCCATCTCCTTTCTGCTGTAGCTCTAATGCAGTAACTCCCAATATACCTGAGAACTGAAGGATCTTCATTCCAGAATTATTCTCAATCTTTAAATAACTCAGGCTTAAATAAGGGTGTACCTTGGAGATAAAGAACCACTTCCTCAAAAATGAACAATACAAGAAGCCAATACTGGCAAGGGAGAACAAGTTTGAGTTTGGTTTTGTTTGCTCTTTGTTGTTGTTTTGTTCATTTGTTTGCTTTAGCAGAGACAGCTAGTACAAGCAGCTTTATACCCAAAGGTACTGGATATCTATAGTTCTAGTTAAAGTGAAAAAGGAATAGGTGAGAACAAGTCATCATTCAAAACTCTATCACAGAAAGAAGGTAGAAAATGATGCTATTTCAGAACTTTGTATGAACTTGAGGATCACTGAAACTGGGGACTGGAGTGACTGATACTGCAGAATCACATTCTACCAAGGATACTGCACTAGGCTGCAGATCTCTTCTTGATATGCTAGTAAATTTAGTAAAATAATCTCTTTATACTTTTGTTTCATTTTCAACTAGCTGTCTTTCCAATGTGAGCAAACATTGGCATCGCAACAGTACTGAATACTTTGGCGAAATTAGGGAGGACGAAAATAAAAATGTCTTGTCTTTAGCAGAAAGAGATCATCCATCTAGACCCTCTAGAATTGTTATATTCAGAGCAGGTTCTTCCCTCATTATTGCTATATTGCCCATTTGAAGGACATGATGAGGCACTGCTTGTTTTCCTCAGAATGAGCACCAGTACTTTGTGACTCTTTTAAGTGGCCCAAACTGGCTTGGATCATGGATCTGGAGTCTTGATTACTTGCTGAATCATTATGTCAGATTATGGAAATAGAGGCAAAATGTCTGTCATACAACACTACAGGGACAGGCAGGTTTTTTTAGGGATCCTTGGTAGAAAGAGGACTGGCCACAGGGTTGTGGTTATAACTAGAGCTTTATTATTCCATAAAAATATTAACAATCAGCATAGCTTGTTATACTTTTTCTTTAGTAAATAATGCAGGTTATTTATACACATAAATTTTAGTAATTAGCATGGTTTTATTATTATCTGCAGTTTTTAGTCATCTAGGATTGTTAGTCACCTGGACCCTCTGCATAACAGGTCAAATTCTGAATAATCAGTGCACAATACTATAACCATAATCTAGACTTGGAACTCAAAAACGCAAGTCAATCTCTCAGTCCTCAGAGGAAGAAGACAGTGGTGGAGGCATTCCTGAGGATCAGGGAGTTTGCCATCCAGCAGCAATTCCAGTCTGAAGTCCCACTGAGGACTTGCAGCTGCTTGATTTGACATGCAATATTTCATATGTGGTTAAGCTTCCCTGTTCCACAATGGGTTTCACTACATCCTGGCAACCCAGCACCTGGTCTTTGACAATATTCATGAGCAAATGTTCTTGCCATAGTGCTGAGAAGTGAGGGAAGTGGGGTGGTACGTGATCAGCCTGGTTATCTTGGTGTTGATGCTGCCATTGGTATTGCTGCAGACTGGTGATGCAGGACTGATGAAGCAGCATTACTCCTTTGCAGCACTGGACATGTTCTCTTTGCCTCTACTATATCTTTCACACAAGTTTGAGGGCATTCTCTTCTGTCTGAATCAGTTCTTATTCTTTGCCATCACCACTCAAGTTCTTCATCCCCTTCATCTAGTCCAAGAACCAATGAAAAATGAGCTGAATAATAGAGAAGAAAAAGTCAATGGGAAGCCATTATGCCAAAGGCTAAAGCGGGTATGTAATACTCAAGGAACAAATGATCATTGGGTCTAGATACAGAAGTAGAAAGAGATTTAATTCAATCCCTACCTCTGTCTCTAAGCCTACTTACATGTTTTCTTTATTGACCATGTCCACTTAAGAAGTTCCCACCCCCTCATCACAGATAAATGAAAGAATTCAAATGAACTCATCTTACCTGAAATGTTTCTTTTTGCTTTGAAGTGAAGTTGAAGGGAGGGGCTCCTATCTTGCCGAGTTCTGTGTTGCTCAGACCCATGGTTTATTTTATCTTATGTCAGAAGGCTATCTCTAAGTGGAATCAGTTCAGTAATTGAGTTTGACATGACTCCACAAGCAGTTGTAGCTGCAGAAATGAAAGCTGGTAAATGGAAGCATATGGGTTAGAAAAGAAAGGAGCCATAGCTGAATGAAAAATTTTGAACTGCTTTGCACCATGGACATTTAGATCCCTGTGTTTTCACTTAATCATCTAATGCTCTAGTGTTGTGGATGTACAGTGATTAGTGGAATCAGCTTTTGCTGTCTTGCCCTTTGATTTTACAGCAAGTTGTTACAGGTTTAGTGGTGTTTTCTATTATTTCTGCCCCAAAAGAAATTACACTTGTAAGACACTGATATCCTCATTTATTTTTGGTTGGTTAGAGTTCAGTTTAGACTTTCCTTTTGAAACTAGGCTAGTTCATTTTAAACATGTGCTGCTTTTTGGTGTTTACTTTGTGAGGAACAATCCACAACCAATAAATAACACAGGTTCAGGCAAGGATATCAGTGAAGTAGTACTTTTATTCATGATTGCAATGGTGGGAGTCCTGCAAGCAGGAACACACAGCAGAAGTGTATCATAAACTTATATCCCCTATTACCTGACACTTGATTCCTCCCCTGTTTCCTTATTGGCTTAATACTAGCTGTTCACAACCTACTCGATGCTTGTTACTATACCATATATGCACAATTTTATTTGACCAACCTTTAATATCTCCTTTTCCCCTTTTTTCTTCTTCTCTCTTGGCTGGAAGGGCCCGTGTTTTTTTTCTTTTTGCTGATTCCACAACTGCTTGTCTTGTTTTTCTTAGCCATCCTCCTTATTTTGGAACAGTGGGACCTTCCACTGTCTCTTGATCTGCTTAACATACTCCCCACTGTTACGCCACTGTTATGCCTGAAAAATCACTTCTGAATACAAAAGGTTAGTGGAATTTTCCACTGCAAAAACACAACTTTAATTCTCACAACTTTCCACTGTTTTCAGCAAAATTGTAGCTGGCTTTTAGTCTGATACACTATCTGGTTTCTTCTGGTGAGTTTCTAAGAAAGGGAGCCTTGGAAGTGGAGATCATAGAATCACAGAATCATAGAATTATCAAGGTTGGAAAAGACCTCCAAGATCATCTGGTCCAACCATCACCCTACTACCAATGTCACTCACAAAACTGTGTCCCTAAGCATTAAGCCCAGCCTCTCCTTAAACACCCTCAGGGACGGTGGCTCCACCACATCTCCCTGGGCAAACCATTCCAATGCCTACTACTCTTTCTAAGAACAAATGTCACCTCATTTCCAATCTAAACCTCCCCTGGTGCAACTTGAGGCCATTCCCTCTAGTCCTATCACTAGCTATCTGTGAGAAGAGGCCAACCCCCAGCTCCCCACATCTTCCTTTCAGGTAGCTGTAGAGAGCAATAAGGTCTCCCCTGAGCCTTCTCTTCTCCAGACTAAACAACCCCAGTTCCCTCAGTTGCTCCTCACAGGACTTGTGTTCCAGGCCCTTCACCAGCTTTCTAGCCCTTCTCTGGACACAGTCCAGGGCCTCGATGTCCTTCTTGTACTGAGGGCCCGAAACTGAACAAAGTACTTGACGTGTGACCTCACCAGAGCTGAGTACAGGGGGACGATCACCCCCTGGTCCTGCTGGCTACACTGTTCCTGATACAAGCCAGGATGCCATTGGCCTTCTTGGCCTCCTGGGCACACTGCTGGCTCATGTTCAGACGAGCATTGATCAACACCCCCAGATCCTTTTCCTCTGCACAGCTTTCCAGCCACTCTGCCCCAAGCCTGTAGTGTTTGCATGGGGCTGTCTGTGGCCAAAGTGCAAGGCCCGGCATTTAGCCATGTTGAACGTCAACCCATTGGCCTCTGCCCATCGACCCAACCTGTCCAGGTCCCTCTGCAGGGCCTTCCTACCCTCTGGCAGATCGACACTTCCCCCCAACTTGGTGTCGTCTTCAAATTCACTGAGGGTGCATCAATTCCTTTGTCCAAATCATCAATAAAAATATTAAAGAGGATGGGCTCCAACACCAGCCCCTGGGGAACACTACTCGTGACCGGTCACCAGCTGGGCTTCACTCTGTTCACCACTGCTCTCTGGGCCCGGCTGTCCAGCCAGTTTTTAATCCAACAAAGAGTGTACCTGTCCAAGCCATGGGCTTCCAGCTTCCAGCTTGTCCAGGAGAATACTGTGGGAGACCATGTCAGAGGCTTTGCTGAAGTCTAGGTAGACTACGTCAACAGGCTTTCCCTCATCCACCAGGCAGCTCACCCAGTCATAGAAAGAGATGAGGTTTGTCAGGCAGGACTTGCCTTTCATGAACCCATGCTGGCTGGGTTTGATCCCCTGGTTGTCTTGCACATGCTGTGTGATTGCATTCGAGGTGACCTGTTCAAAACACTCTCTAATACAGAGAGGGATGCCACCTCCCCTCCTTAGTTGCCCATCCCTTCTGAAGAGCTTACGGTCATTCATTTCAGCACTGCAGTCATGGAAGAGGTCCCACCACCTTTCAGTGATGGTGACTAGGTTGTAGTTTGCCTGCTGCACAATGGCTTCCAGCTCCTCCTCTTTGTTGCCCATGCTGTATGCGTTAGTGTAGATGCACTTCAGTTGTATTCATTGCTTTGATAACATCTTATAGATGTTCTGACTTGATTTTATTCATGATCAAACAAGGGGCTAAGCAGAGTCCTCATCTCCTTTTGGGAATCCTTCATGGCATCTGTTGTGCTGGTATAAAACTGCACTGGATGCATGCAAGACACCAGGCTCATATTTGCAGAAGAGCTCTAATACACATAAGCAATTTTCCTTTGCTTGGAACTAAGCACTGCCCTTTCTCTGGACAGGTTTCAATTTCAAAACATATTTATTGTCTATGTTTGCCAAAAATACTTTTCCCCAGAGTCAGTCATTTTATCATTAGATAGGTTGGTTTGATTTGTTTTCTGCCCCACACCTGGTTCAAAAATCAGGAAGGAACTAGATGGAGCTGGCATAGGCAGGTGCATGCATCAGTAGTGAGCTATAGTCAGTTGGTGCCGTTCATACCTATTTGGCCAAATGTGGGAACTTCTTGGGTTGCAGAAAAGTAATTAATTCGGTCCTGGCTGATTTCCCACCATTCTGTGGTTAGAAATAACACTTGATGAGAATGAGCGGGACTGCGTCTGCATGAATTTCTCCTGTACAGCAGAGAACAGCAAACATTTTGAGATACTCTGTTTTCTAGATCTTTAAAGGACTTGGCTTGACTTTATCCAGGCTTGACTGACTCTGATTACCAGCCACACCAGACCTTATGAAAAGGTATTGGCAGTGTCCAATGGAGAATACTGTTATTTTGACAACTGCAACTAGATCCAAAAAATAGTCTGCTTGCTCTGTTGCTGTTTGGAAGTCACATATTGAAGGCATTATTTCTGTTGGAGACAGTAGCCACAGCAGGAAATTCATGCTCAGAAAAAAGGTACAGATGTTGCTTAATGGGTGTAAAAAGTGATGCTGTCCTTTACTAGCCACTTGCATAGAGAAGATTAACTGCACTAGCCCTGCACAGTACTTAGGAACAGTCTCTTCTGGGTACCGGGTCTGCAAGATTAGGAGGGAAAATCTTCATTATATTAATAAATAAATAAAATGGACCCCTCTTACCAGAATGAGAACAAACCCATCTTTCCCCAGCTGTGACTTCATGGCATCATCTTTGCTATTCTCTTTATTCACACCTCTTCATTTTTTTGCATGATTCTGTCTTAAATGCAGGTCACGAGCCCCACAGTGGAGGAGGTATCAAGTCAGCAGCTCCCCAGTAACGTCTAGTAAAGACTCATTCTGTGACGGACCTCTCTCATGCAGATAAGAACCTGCACTTAAGACAGTTACAACAGAGCAACTGGCATGCGATAATTTAATGGGGTTAACATTAGTTAACAATTAGTCCCTCTTCCACATCAAAATGATTGTCCACACCCACTGGGACTGCAGAGCTGTGTGTTGTAAGGGTAGTCCTGGTGCAGCTTGTGCTTACCTGAATACAGAAATTGCATCTGCATATGAAGCATACCCAGTAGAACTTTGCACATAACTATATTCTGGTCTTCTGTTTGAAAACTGAAGATGAAAATCCTCAGGACCAGTCATGTGCCAGGCCAAATAAAAGACCCTTTGTAGGACCTTGCATCACTTCTTCTACAGGCAGTGAAATCTTCATCCCCCAGTGAATGTCTCCATATTGCTGAGTGGGTACCACTGTGAGACTTTCATCCAACTCTGGCTCCTGCATTCAGTTCTGTCACTGAAGTTTTGTATTTGTACATCTGACCTTTTGCAGTTCCAGTGTTCTGTGCTATCCAGTTTTGGATCATGCCATGTGTACAAAGCTTCTTATTTCTCAGTCCCTCTCAGGTACTGATTACCTTTCTGATAATTTACCTTCCACTTGCCATCTGTCTCTTGTTGTTTGTTTGTTGTTATTTCTCAAGGACATTTTGAATTATATTTCAAATAATTCTTACCATTTTATTATCCCAGTTCAAGCCTAGTGTACATTCTCCCAGTTCAAGCCTAGTGTGCATAGCTAAATCAACATGAAAACATACTTCAGATATTTATTTATTTATTGGGGGGGGGGGGGGGGGGAGGAGGACCCATATCAAAATTTTCCCATGCTAAACTTAGAACCATAGATTCACAGAATGGCTTGAGCTGGAAGGAGCCTTTAAAGGTCATCTAATTCAAACCCCCTACCATGGGCACGGACACCTTCTACAAGACCAGGTTGCTCAAAGTCCCATCCACACAAGTTTGAACACTTCCAATGATGGGACATCTGCTACTTCTCTGGGCAACCTCTTCCAGCATCTAACCACCCTCATACTAAATAATTCCTTCCTTATATCTAAACTAAATCTACCTTCTTTGAGTTTAAAACCACTGCCCCATCTCCTGTCACTACACACCCTGATAAAGAGTCTCTCCCTTTTGAGGTAGTCAAGGATACAATTGACTTTCTGGGCTGCAGGCACACATTGCTGGCTCATGTCCAATTCTTAATCCACCAGTACACTCAAGACCTTCTCTGCAGGGCTGCTCTCCATCAATTCATCACCCAGTCTGTGTTGATATTGGGGATTGTCTCAACACAGGTGCTGGACCTTTTACTTGGCCTTGCTGAACTTGCTAAGGTTCACATAGGACCACTCCTTAAGACTGCCACAATTCTTCTGGATGGCGTTCCTTCACTTTGAAGTTTCAACTTCACCATTGAGCTTCGTGTCATCCACAAACTTGCTAAGGGTGCACACAATCCCACCATGTCATTAATAAAGATATTAAACAATAAAATTCCCAGTACAGAACCCTGAGGTACACCACTCATCAGTGGTCTCCACCTGGACATTGAGCCATTGACTATGATGTTTTGGATGCAGCCATCCAGCCAATTCTTTATCCGCTGAACAATCCATCCATCAAATCCATGTCCCTCCAATTTAGAGACAAGGATGTTGAGGGGGACTGTATCCAAAGCTTTACACAATTCAAGGTAGATGACTTCTGTTGCTCTTCCCTTGTCCAACAATGCTGTAACTCTGTCATAGAATGTCACCAGACTAGTCAGGCATAATTTACGCTTGGGGATCTATATTGGCTGTTTCCAACCAACTCTGTCTTCTGTATGCCTTAACGTGGTTTCCAGGAGGATCTGTGCCATGATCTTACCAGGCAGAGAGGTGAGGCTAGCTGGTTTGTAGTTCCCCAGATTTTTCTTTTTAACCCTTTTTGAAAATGTGTATATTTCCCCTTTTCCAGTCAGTTGGAACTTCACCAGACTGCTATGACTTCTCAAATATCCTAAACCAGGAGATGGCGTGGCTCTTTGAGAGGGCTTTAAACTAGCTATAAAGGGGGACATGGATGAAATGAGGGTCATTAGAGATAAACCTGGGGGAGAAATGCCAGGGTTGGCAGTGAGAGCAAAAGGTGCAACTGAAGTGCATTTACACTAATGCACGCAGAATGGGCAACAAAGCCATTTGCAGATGACACGATGTTGGGGGGAAGTGTCAATCTGCTGGAGGATAAGAAGGCCCTGCAGAGGGACCTGGACAGGTTGGATCGATGGGCAGAGGGCAATGGGATGAGGTTTAACACGGCTACAGGCTTGGGGCAGAGTGGCTGGAAAGCTGTGCAGAGGAAAAGGATCTGGGGGTGCTGGTGGATGCTTGTCTGAACATGAGCCAGCAGCGTGCCCAGGTGGCCAAGAAGGCCAATGGCATCCTGGCTTGTATCAGGAACAGTGTAGCCAGCAGGACCAGGGAGGTGATTGTCCCCCTGTACTCAGCTCTGATGAGGTCACACGTCAAGTACTTTGTTCAGTTTCGGGCCCTCAGTACAAGAAGGACATCGAGGCCCTGGACTGTGTCCAGAGAAGGGCTAGAAAGCTGGTGAAGGGCCTGGAACACAAGTCCTGTGAGGAGCAACTGAGGGAACTGGGGGTGTTTAGTCTGGAGAAGAGGAGACTCAGGGGAGACCTTATTGCTCTCTACAGTTACCTGAAAGGAAGTTGTGGGGAGCTGAGGGTCAGCCTCTTTTCGCAGACGACTAGTGATAGGACAAGAGGGAATGGCCTCAAGTTGTGCCAAGGGAGGTTTAGGTTAGAAATGAGGTGACATTTGTTCTTAGAAAGAGTAGTAGGCATTGGAATGGGTTGCCCGGAGATGTGGTGGAGCCACCGTCCCTGAGGGTGTTTAAGGAAAGGTTGGATGTTGTACTTGGGGACACAGTTTAGTGGGTAATATTGGTGGTAGGTGGATGGTTGGAAATAGATGATCTTGGAGGTCTTTTCCAGCCTATGATGTATCCTGGATAGTGGCTTAGCAACTTCAACCACTAGTTCCCTCAGGACCCTGGGGTGTATCTCATTGCATCCTATGGACTTATGCACATCCAAGTTCTTCAGATAGACTTGAACCTGATCTTCTCTTACAGTGGGTGAGACTTCATTCCACCAGTCCTGGACTTGAAATGTTTTTGCTTGGGATGTGTAGAAGGGGCAATTGTTGGTGAAGACTGAGACAAAAAAAATGTTGAGTAACTTGTCTATATAATTTGACTTATAAGTTAAATTTTAGTAGTTTGTTCCTTACTGTTGATTGGATATGAATTCTTTGGGAGGAATCAACTCATTCAGCTTCAACAGAGAGTAAGAAATTATTGCATTCAATTATTTCAATTCATTATTTGTCATTTCAATTTGAATTCATAAACTAAGTATTACAAACCTAGGGGCAGCATTATAGTCTTGAATCAGTTTTACACAGGCTTTAGAAAACAGTTCAGAGAAAGAAATTCTATAGTATTGGCAGCAAAGAGCCAGAGGAATAGTGAAGATTTGAGTCAGTGAAGAAAACACCACATGTTTCTCTACTCTTATGAGGTAGCAATTGCTCTTAGTAGCAGCTTCAAAATAAAACCATGTTGATACCAAGGCATCAACAGGCTCCTCCTTAGAGACATTGCAGGGAGTGGCTGAAGCTACCATTATCCTTGTTTAAAGTAGTGTAAGAGAATGCACAACTAGTAAAACAGTCGAGGAGAAAAAACAAGAAGAACTGATGAAAAAATAGGTTGTTGAAACAAACATCTAGAGCAGCGGATTGCCTGAAAGTACCTTGTGGGGAAAACCTGAGAACCCCTGGAAAGTGAAAGAGCTGAGAGTTGATGTGAAAGAAGTATCCATCAAAAACAAGAAGAGGATGTGATGAAAGTACCTGTTCTTACAACATGCTCATGGTTTCTCTGAGCTTAGTGAAAATTTTTGAGGAGGTATTTGAGTACAATAGCAGATTATGTTTATAAAATATAATAATATTTTTTAAAGGATGGCAGTCTTCCACACCACCTCCAATCTAATATACCAAGTAGCAGTGATGCTAACGACACACTGGAAGGTGGCTGGCTAGCATTTCTCATGAATTTCAACAACAGGATGGGGAATATTCAGCAACACTTATGAAAAAAACAGTGAAGACGTAGACTTTGAAATACTCTGTAAAGCATGGGAAGAACATTCTCTAGCAGTGAAAGATTTAAACTCTGAAGGGAGTTGAGATTTAAGTGTGCAGGAAACAAAATTGTCAAAGTGTGAGAAGACTTCTGGACTATCTCATAACTGATTACAACTTACAATTCAAATGCACAAATTAAACATTGTAAAGGACAGGAAGACAGATTGGAAGCTGGAGTGGAGATGCAGGTCTGCAGGCATCTACATTTGCTATGGGAAAATTTGTACAGTATCTTCATGGAGTCCACAGAGCCTTTTAACAAGCACACTGAGAGCTGTAGAAAGGAGTATCAATAAGCTTATGGGTTCTTTAAGCAAGTCAGATTTCATATGTGTGTATCTGAAGTCCTTACCTTCTGGAATTCCAATAAAACATTTTATTTCAGACAGTATCTCAAATGCCTCAAGTACCAGTGAGTCTTTTTCTCTATACCAAAAATCCAAGGATGGAAACATCTGAAACAAATGTGAGGTGTTTTCTGTGGTGTTGTGATGCACTATGGAAAGAGCAGATGTAACACTATCTATTCAAATCTGTACCAAGGGACTGTGCCTGGCCACCCAATAAATTGCCTGTTCAGTGTCTGCCAGAGATCATCACACCATCTACCTCCTCCCTCAAAGTAACACGAATGGCTGCCTCTTCCCCACCATCAGCAGCATTGTGGGGACTAAGGCTATTGCCTTTCAGTGCCTCCTGAGTAAACAATCTCTGTTTACAAATAAAGTAGAGAGAGTGGGTTTGATTGCCTTTGAAACGTGGAAAGATAACCTCTTTTCACTATTCTCTCTCATAATTTTCCTGTGATTTGCTGGCCAAATGGCATTCTTGGTAATACTTGTGCACCTCACTGTCTGCAACCAACAGGTGTAACTAGTTGATCTTTGTAAACAATTATTTTGCTGGTGCACAAGAAAAGAGCAGATTCTAGCTCCCTGAGCAGTGCTAACTACATGGGGAAAACTGAAGCAAAATCATAAAGAATTATTTTAGTCAGTCAAGACAGCAGACCTGACACATGGAGGAAATCTGCTGGGCAAGACAACATGGTTTAACACACACAGTTTTCTAAGCATAACAGCATTTTAAAGGCCAGCTTTAAAGGCAAAAGAATGGTTGGTCTCTCATCATCGTACACAGAAGAGATAGAAACCATGTCTAGCCTCTAACAGGAGGAAGGCTGAATAAGCCTGTAACTGTTCATCTACTGAGGTGGACAGCTATCCAGGCAGATATGTAGCTTTTATGTGAAATCTCAACACACATGCATGTTCCCATGCATGTCTAAATGAACATGCATCTATGCAAATGCATGGTAAGCATGTCTGTGCATGTGTTGATCTACAAATGAATGCATGCGTGCACACACTCAGACCAGGTGTAACATGCACACTGCTCTTTCTATATGCTCAGTCACACCTACTGTGTGCTCTAAGGGCTGGTTTCCAGTGTGAGGAATACATTCCAGAGGACACTGTTTGGGTGAAAATAAGTTATTTGCCTGCTTCTTTGACTCCAAGCCTTTTTCCTATTTGCACAAACCTGGAGATAAAAACTTATTTGACACTGCGAATCATAAAACTGCTCAGAGGTGCTTTTCTGAAAATACACAGTATCTGCAGTTTATTTTTCAGTTTGGTATGAGGGAACAAGGGATTTTCAAGCATGGGCTTTTTCCTCAGGCATGCATCCCATGGATGACTCAGGGCAGATAAGTCTCTAGTCCTTCACCAGCCGGTAGATGTGATGCTGGGCACCATGGTCACTAGCTGACACCTCAAAAACATATGCTATGCACAGCAGGGTCTCCTGTGTGTCCCTGTTTGTCACAACCTAGACAGAAAAGGAAGAAGACAGAAGCTGAGATGGCATCTGCTGTTTCTCTGCTTACATATTCCAACACATAGAGCAAAAAGTCATTAATAAGCAAAGAACAGAACCATAGGAATGATGCACAACTCAGCCACCACATGCCCTAATCTATGTGCACACACCCCCAAGGAAAGCACTTTTGCAGCAACAGGACTACAATGCAGTGAAGAGACAGGGAGGTGAGCAGAGTCTACTGAGGAGAATAGAAGGCTGTGACCAAGCAGCAACCACACAAGTGGAAGCAGGTCCACTCTACTCCCCACCCCCTAGTGTTACAGATTTCATCAGAGAAGGGATCTGCAGAAAAGTATTTTTGCTCTGTTTGTTGGGTTTAGAGAGGCCATCTCCTGTTGCACATCCACTCCTGCTCATGTGATGGTATACCACAGCCATGAACAATTCTTTCCCACCATCTGATCCTGCTTGTCAGTGGTAGGCACAGAACATGAGAATTAGAGAGTATATCTCATTTTACAGGAGATATTACGAGTGACCATTTTTCAGCTCCCCAGTCAGGGGTAGAAAATTCTCAGCATGCTGTTCAGGAAGCAGGACTGCAAGACTACAAGGGTAATATATAAAAGGCTGTGCTAGCACCCACATGAGATATGCCTCTCTGTGACAGGAGGTGAGAAAAGGACATGAGATTACTGAAAACATAAAGCTCCAGATGAAGTATAAATATATGACAATTTTGTTCATTAAATTTACAGCGAGCAGTGGCCTAAATGTGGAATGACACATGCAGAAAGCAGTTACAGCATTTCTCAGTATGAATGACAGCATACATGCTTTCAGTCTCTCTGTCCCTGCCCACTTCATGCCTTTGCTCATCTAAAAAATCCTTTAGCATTTATACTTATCTTTTCTTCCAGATGCTAAAGAGCTTAGTAGAAACATAGAAGAGTAAGGCCTCCTTTACCTCATACCCTCGGATGTATAATGATATTATTAACTTTGTTTTATAGCCAAGATACATGAGCCACAAATCAGAGCAATGAGTTGCCTGAAGTCCCACAGCACCTCCAGAGAATGGAATGAACACCACTTGATTTCCCTTCTTTACAGCCTCTAGAATCTCTTCCACTTACCCATCTTCAGGTTTTCTGGGCAAAGATCTGCGACACATCTTGTAGAGGCGAGCACAGAACTCACAGTCCACTAGGATAATCCACCTTCTAAGATGACTTTGCCCTCTTCCCAAATTTAGGCTGCATCCGAGCCAGGAAAGACTCCTGGTATAATACAGACACTAATGCAATCTAGTTACTGTAGCCTTGTAGTACTGCACTACCTAGAGGTTGCAGCGATTCATGAATGTGTCATAGAGCTTCCCCTAACATGTCTCTTCCTTTACTTGCCTTGATATTCTTTCAAGGTTCAGGATGGTACTGAGGAAACAATTTTTTTTTTTTCCTACCAGGTCTGGGTGAAGAACTCTCCCCATGACAAAATTATATGGTCATTTAACAGTGTTCTTGCTTTATTAACTTGCAAAAAGTACCAGGGCACAGACAGGACCTCAATGTCCATCTAATAGTGGAATGAGTACTTTCTTCACTATGACTTCACATCCTTCTCCTTCCTGTATGTCTCTACCTCATCAATTTTCCCTTTATCTTTCTTTTCTTTTCCCTGTTATGCAGGCCTCTCAAATTCTACTGCTTCTCTGCATGAGCTACAATCTCTAGAGCTCCTGTCTTGAGGTGCAATACACATGAGAAACACTAACTACAATTAGATGCTGAGCTGTAAAAGGAATCTGCTTTGACTCACAACAGTGAACTCTTGCATGGGGCTTACATGTTTCCAAGCTCCAACGAAAACAGTTCAAAGTCCCACCTGTAAGATAGTAAAGTTCTCCAGCACACTGTTCATCATATACTTCTCAGGAAGGTGCTTGAGTTTATGAATGAAGTTTATCATGTATTCACAAAGAGGGGAACGGTGAATGCGATAGGAATAGTGTCCATTTTCATACCGTGCATACTCTGTCTGCAATGTAAAATAGAAAAGGGGCATATGTCACATCAATAACAATCACATAAAAGGACTCAGAACAGAAAAAAACACAATGACTTTTTCAAGGTTCCTCCTTATGAGAGTTTCTGGACAGCCTTACACAGAGGGATTTTTTTGGTTTACATACACATCTTAGCTCCTGTATATTTCATCTTCCTTTGAACAGAAACTGATGCTTGTTTGTATCATTTCATAGCAGACTCTTAGATGCCCTTTACCTCCTTTCACCTCAAGAGCTTGATTTCCTTTCCCATACACCACAAAACCTTTCCCTGACCTAAATACCCCATCATGCAAATCTATAACCAGACTCTAGGCATGTCTATCATATGACTAGAGATGAGTCTTGGGAAAGAACATAGCTTGAACTGACTGCTGACACCAGAACATCTGGTGTTTTGCACATGGCTGCTGCTTTGAGAAAGACAGCAGCAGGAAGCAGGTCAGAGCAGCTCTCTTAGCAGCTGAAAGTGGTGTCAGAAAACATTTCTTTGACAGCAGTTATATGCATAATTATGCCGCTTCACTGTTGCTAGAGCTGTAAGTATGCAAGCACTGAGATAAGCCTCAAAAAATCATAAGACTGTAGTCTGTAAATGATTACAGTCTATTCACTAATTACTGTAGTCTATGATATGTTTTCACCTTTCAGGACTACAAAACAAAAATCCAGGTTTCCTAGCTTTTCTTTGGTCTCCAGAAAATCCAGATAATCACCAAAGCTGAAAGTCTTACATATCCACAAGTCTTCAGAAACTGAGATTTAAAGAAAAAGCTTCAAGCGCTATGAGGCCTTCCATAAAGTCCTGAAAATGCTATGTTGCAGGCTGGAGCAATTTTACAACTGCATGTCTCAGAAATAATAATCTATGGCATCCATCTCCCTGGTGGGAAGCATGGGATATATTTCACCTTTAGATATATGCAGCATGCAAACACTTGAAGTGACAGAACAGCAGCCAGAGGACCTTGCACACAGGGGTCTGCTCCCTACCTCCACTTTCTCCACCACCTGCTTTCCAAAGGAACACACTTTAGTGGAACAGGTAATGACCATGTTTTCCGGGCTCTCATATTGGCTGGAAACACCATAGAAAGATCTGGATTCATCTTCAATGTTGGTGTTCAAATCAGCCTGCCAAAAATAAAAAAAATAAAAAAAAAGGAAAAATAGATTATTATCAAGTACCTGTTGTGGTGTTTTTTTACCATTACCTGAACAGATTTTGCTTAGCCAGGATTGTCCAAAGCTCCAAAGCAGATCAATGTGCATCAAGCAAGCAGGAGAAATTTGAAGAGTATGCAGTAAAATCCAGTTGGGAACTTCAAAAACTTCTTCAGAAAATCTTGGTGGGAATTTGTACATGTTTGGGGAAATATGAACATTAAAATTTGAACATCAAAAATATATGGCATGACATCTTGCTTTAGCTGATATTTACCATAACAAGGCAGTGAGAGAACAACATGGAGGTACACAAAGCATTTGGAGAGCAGACAGGAGGACATTGTAGAGTCAGAGCAATGCAACAGATTGGCTAGACTGGGCTGCTTCACTTAGGAGGAAAAATAAGGGTACAGGAACTGGAATAAAGTTCTTCCACTCTACAGAAGCATGGAAAGAGACAGAACGGGGAGAAGGAATGTGTGAGTACACACACACATGCTGTGCTCAGGTACAGTGATATGAAGAATGTAATCAGATAGGATGCAACATAAAGAATGTAGGTGGCTCAAGGATCCAGCCCAGTTCCACCTGAATACAAACCCATCTTTATTAGCAGCCACAGTTTTGAAATGTGGGTGCCTAAGTTTGGCCAACTGAAGCCTCATGTTGGGACCTAGCTCATTAAAATCATGGTTCTCTGAAGAGTCCACTGGGGGTCATTCAAACTACATTTAAGAAAAGAAGAAGTGACATTCACTTACACTTTGAAAACACAAAGGGTGTGTGGGAATATCCAGTTCAGCTTCCTCCATTTCAAAACTAAGAGGGTAGAGCTCGTCTATACTCTATGAGCCTAGGTGCTAGCTTACTTCAGCAGAAAAGCAATGATCAGTCCCCATGGGCTATTTCAGCCTGTTCTATTCTTCCTGCTGAACTGAGGGAAACAGGAAACTGTAGAAATTGTATTCCTGCTACAGTGGATACAGCATGAATAGGATTGTATTTGATGTGATTCTAGTGTGGTTTTCTTAGCTGATGTCATTGGTGATTGTTTTCACCTGAGCTAGAGCAGGACTTAGGACAAGCAACACTAACATTGGAACCGGAGAATCTCAGTAACGAATGTCCTTTTTCTGTGCCATAAACAATACCTGTCTCTTCTCTATTATGAGATAATTCTGTTAACTTATTTCTCTGAAGTAGCAATTTCAAAAAAGATTTAAGTCAATCTACATCTGTGCTGCTGATAGAAACTGCCAATCCAGCTTTCTCCCCATCTGCAGCAACACAAGCCTGCTGCTGCCATTGTGCTACCATTAGCAATTGTACGACTCTGTGATTAAGCCAGATGAGAAAGCTAATCCCAGCCAAAACAGTTTTTTAATTTTGTTGTGGTTTTGGTAGGATAGTTTTCAGTCAGACAAGAAAGCTCATTTGGATCCTCACAAAGCTATAGGGGCTGGAAGAGGTGTGCATACATGAAAACTAAGGGCTGCCTATTTTGATAGCAACACACATGCAGGTTGCTTCTTGAGAAACTGTACTTCAGTACCTCATCCCCTCTCATTCCTCTTTTACTGGCACAAACTTTTGTGTAGTTGTAGGACAAAAGTCATTGAGGAATTACTCAGCTAGCTCTTCATGGGATCGATCACTTCCTTGACCTGTTTCAAAAGCACTTGTACGTATTCAGACAATGCGTGTTGGGAGGATGGGCTGCAATGGGGAAAGCAGAAGGCACGTCTGCTTCTACTGGTAAATGCTGGGTTTGAGCAACTATAGCGGGAACGAGAAACCTGCTAGAAGCCTTTCTGTTGCCACTCCTTTCAAGTTAAGTTTTGGCTCTGCACAATCAGGCTGAAACTTTCCTGTACCACAACACTCACCAGCAGCTCCCACCTCACAGAAGTATTGCCAGTAGTGATGACAAAAGCACTAACAGGAAGAGCAGCCCTGTAGTAACGTGCAGTATTTCCTTTCAGTCCAATTCCCCTGGCTGTTAACTTACCACCTCAGGCATATGAAGGACGAAGAGATGACGGCAAAAGAAATAAAATAAACCATCTCCTCATTTATTTCAGAAAATCCAGTTCCATTTACCACTTAGCACAACACTGGGACATTGCTGCCACTCTGCATTTGTGCATGCATATTTCCACCTAGAGAAGAACTACTATCTCAATTTGATAATGATATCACAGAAAATCCAAGCCAACAATCCAATAAAATCCAATTATCATGAATTTTTGGTAAAGTACAAACTCAGAAAGACAGATTTTGGACAGGTTTTTCATAAAGTACAGTGAGCAGTGCATCTCCTGGAATATCTCATAGACAAGCAGCTGTAGCATCCAGATAATTCTAGCAATACAAAGATTCAATCCAGGCAAGATGACAGGATAGTCTAATGTTCTAGAATTAATGCTGGAAACATTAGGGATGGACACACAGTTTTCAATCTGCTTGTTTTCTTAATTGAGAGCATAACAGCACAGTATTTAAATACATGATCACAAATCACTCTTCAAAATACAAGGTGTTGTCCACAGTTTTATACAACTATCCTTAATAGTTGTGTCATTCACACCACAGACTATGATGAAAGAAAATCCATTTGTCAAAATGGTTTGCTTTTTTTCTATAATCCCCCCCTCTCTCCAACCCCCTCTTTTAAGTAGAATGTCTGCCTTTGAAATAGTGACAAATCTTCAACCATTGTAAACCTGCTTGGCCCTGTATATAACACATTCACACCAGTTTGCACCAGCTATGCACTCAACCCTTTATGTTTTCCTAAACTCATCATCTCCTACATGCCACATATACCAAGAACACCCTCTAATTTACCAGGTGCTAGCTGTACAAAGCCAGCAAATATTTTATGCAGTGTTACACTTCCAAGTCAAAACTTGAGCAGCATATGTAGACAATTCTAGGCTAAATTTTACCTGGTAGAACAGGTGTTAACAGGAGCAAGGCACAAGCATTACAGGCTTGATCATAATTCAGGTTGCCTAGTGAATTGTTAAGTTCACAAAGAAGTGATTGCTATCCAATTTTCCCCACCGTATTTATGCAGATACCTCATTTGCACTACAAATACACATGTATTAGAGAGAAGCAATGTTACTTTTTTCTGGCTTGGGTTTTTATTGAGTTACCACAATGTTAATTTATTGTAGAATCATAGAATGCACCCTCCCTCCCTCCTGACCCTGTCAAGGGCAGGGATGCCACCCACTAAATCACGTTGCCCAGGGCCTCATCCAACCTTCTCTTGAACACCTCCAGGAATTGGGCATCCACAGCCTCTCTGGGCAACCTGTTGCATTGCCTCACCACCCTCTGAGAGAAGAATTTCCTCCTAACCTCTAATCTAAATCTCCCCTCTTTTAGTTTAAAACCATTGCCCCTCATCCTGTCATTATCTAAGCAAAAAGTTGCTCTCTATCTTTTTTATAAGCTTCCTTTAAATATTGAAAAGCTGCAATAAGGTCATCCCAGAGCCTTCTCTTCTCCATGCTGAACATCCCCAGCTCTCTCAGCCTTTCTTCATAGGAGAGGTGCTCCACCCCTCTAATCAACTTTGTGGCCCTCTTCCAGACTCACTCTAACAGGTCCACATCTTCCTTGTGCTGGGGGCCTCAAATCTCGATGCAGCACTCCAGGTGGGGCCTCAAAAGGGCAGAACAGAGGGGGACAATCACCTCCCTCGACCTGCTGACCACTCCTCTGTTGATGCAGCCCAGGATGCTGTTGGCCTTCTGGGCTGCAAGTGAACACTGCCGGTTCATGCCAAGCTTTCCATCGACCAGAACCCCCAAGTCCTTCTCTGCAGGGCTGCTTTCAATGAGATCTTCTCCCAGTCTGTCCTCATGTCTGGGATTGCCCCGGCTGAGGTGCAGCACCTTGCACTTGGACTTGTTGAACCTCCTTAGATTCACATGGGCCCACTTCTCAAGGTTGTCCAGGTCCCTTTGGATGGCATCCCTTCCTTTGGTTGTACTGACTGCACCACTCAGCTTGGTGTCATCTGTGAACTTGTTGAGGGTGCACTCGATCCCACCGTCTGTGTAATTGATAAAGATATTAAACAGTACTGGTCCCAGGATGAACCTCTGAGGGACACCAGTCATGACCAGCATCCACCTGAACATAGGCCATTGACCACCACTCTCTGGGTGTGGCCTTCAGGCCAGATGTCAAGGCAGCTAACTGTATTGCTTATTTGGTTTATTTGACCCATACTCCAGCTGTCTGAATAAAGATTAATTCTTTTTCTTCTCAAAAGAGGAACCAGACTAGGAGTCCTTCACAATAGTGTTCAGCTATATCTCAGGGTGGGGGGGATAAACACAATGAAAAAAACCATACATGAAATCTCAGCATCTCCAGGGAAGGAGGGCAGCAGCTGGCTGAGGACTTTGGTTCATGTTTGTAGCAGAATGGAGCTGCAGCACCTCAGACGGATACTACTGGCAGCTCTGTGGTGAGGGACCTGGGGGGTCGTCATGGACAACAAGTTAACCATAAGCCAGCAGTGTGCCCTTGTGGCAAAGAAGGCCAATGGGATCCTAGCCTGCATCAAGAGGACTGTGGACAGCAGGTTGAGAAAGGTGACCCTCCCCCTCTGCTCAACACTGGTGAGGCCACACCTGGAGTTCTGCGTCCAGTTCTGGGCTCCCCGGTACAAGAGGGACATGGAGCTACTGGAACAAGTCCAGCAGAGGGCTACTAAGATCATGAGGGGACTGGAGCAACTCTCTTATAAGGAAAGGATGAGAGAGCTGGGCCTGCTTAGCCTATAGAAGAGAAGGCTGAGAGGGGATTTTATCAATGTGTATAAATACCTGTACAGAGGGGTGTCGAGACAGTGGGGACAGACTCCTTTTGGCAGTGCCCAGGGATAGGATGAGAAGCAATGAGCACAAACTGAAAGCCAGGAAGTTCTATCTGCATATGAGGAAAACCTTCTTTACTGTGAGGGTGAGGGAGCAGTGGAACAGGCTGCCCATAGAGGCTGCGGAGTCTCCTTCTCTGGAGATATTCAAAACTCACCTGGATGCAATCCTGTGCAATGTGTTCTAAGTGACCCTGCTTGGCAGGGAGGTTGGACTAGAAGATCTCTGGAGGTCCCTTCCAACCTCAATCATTCTGTGATGCCATATGTAAATATAAGGCCAAAGAACTGCAGCAGCTCAGGAGTCGAACCCCGATACACTAGTTTTCCCTCCTATGGAGATTATTACTTCCAAAGGGAGACAATTGAGGGAAAAAATAAAACAATGATATGTGCCATAGCCAATTAACCTCCAAGTATCAGCTGGACAGTCAGGTAAATCCCTATTGGATGCAGTTACACTTCCCATGATTGCACAAGAACAAAATCTTTTTGCATATAATAGAATCTCTAATGACCAAAAGAGATATTGCTTTTAACTTAACATCTGAAAATGATACAGACTCCATGCCTAGATTCTTATGAGCTCCTCATCAACAGGACTCAAAACCATATTGTCACTTTGGGGAAAGGATTCTTCCTTTCTCTTCACTTCCAGTGTTTCTTCCTCTAAACAAAAGTTTGTGCCAAATCACACCTCATCCTGTGCCTGCTTACATTTCTCTCTGCCCAGAATGTACCAGGTATGAAACCAAGCAGAGGAAGGTCTGTTTTATTCTGTCCAGTACATTCCATGCCTCAAAGATACAAGGCAATAATATTAATTGTAACTTAGAGTGAATTAATTTTCCCATCACTTCATCAAGTAGGAAGGCCAGTCCTCACTTTATAGTCTGGGAATGCACGGACTTCTTGAAGACATAACACTAAATGTGATTCAGACTTGGAGGCTAGAACCTAGGTCTCCGAGCTCCTCAGTGGCAAACACACTAGCATATCCAACAAGTAGTGAGATAACTCTTGAATACATTCCTTACCCCATCCTAGGCAGCCAAAGGAAAGACAGTCAGGATTTAGGAAAGCCCCCACCCAGTGGGATGAGTTGCCTTGTCCCCCAGGCTCCTAGCAGCCACTGCTAGCAACAGGGAATCATTGCAGCAGGAGCAGAAGCAACATTTAAGCTGGTTGGATGCTGTCAGCATTCAAACAGCTGTTCACTTTTCTTCAAGGGCAAAGAAGAAAAATAAATACAAGAGACATATTACAAGCTGAAGGTGATTGATGAGCCACTGACAGGGCCATACTACTTTATCTGACAAAGTCAGGGCTTTTGCCTTCTGTCCAAGAAACTCCAGATGCAAAAAGGTGTGCACACTTTAGCCAGCTCATAACAACAATCTGATGTGTCTGGAATGCATTCAACTTACTGTGCAAGCTCAGCACAGATGACATACTTGTCTTCAGCTTGCCTGTTGAGTTTCAAACATGCTGAAATTACAGTCACTGAGGTGTCTGTGGAAATAGGTCTCAGAGATCTACAGATTGCATTCAAGAGAGTTGATCTGCCTGTTTCGGTGCTAACATCTGAGATTTCCTCCTTTAAGGAGAAGTAAGCAAATTTTCTTAAATGCAAAACAACAACAAAAAAAATCTAGACAGAAGAAAATGGATTTGTTTGGGGAAAGGCATAGTAATCCTGAACAAGGCTAGTATTACTTTTTTTTTTCTTTTTTAAAATCGTCTTGGTGGTCTGAGTTCTTAGCAGCTCTGCTGCAAACGCCTTGGATGAGCCTGTGTTTATTACTCAATAACTGCAACCCCAGGAAAGAAACACTTACAGAAAAGTTGGCATTGTGCAGTATCCTAACAACACTAAGTTTTTTGTCTGATCTTTGGTGGGAGTGAGCTTCACAACTGATTACTGAGAAAGGCCTCATTCCTGCTAGGATAAGGCTGTGAATCAAAATTTCTCAGAAACTGTTCACAAAGGGAAATGTGACCTTTGAGAATCAGTCTTCAGCTTATCTGAGGCTTTGAAAAGCAGTAACTGAACAAGAGTCCAAGTTGTAGTAAATCTTGTGAGAAACCATAGCTTGACAATATCTTGCACGCATGTCCCACGGTCAATGGAAAGGCATATGGTAAGCAATTCTTTAAGAATGTTTCAAAATGTGTGCCACTACCTCCAAGAAAGGTGCAAGATGGCAGTTCCAGAGCTAGACAAAAATTGCAGAAGGTCTTACCAACAATAAGGTTAGCTGCGACTTAGCTAGCCACCAAGGATTGTGTAATTTTAACATCCAGCGGATAGATTGCCTCAGCAATTCAATCTGCTTTTTGCTGCCAACAATATCTATTCTGTTGAACACTCTGGGGAATAACTTTGGTGAAAAAAGTGTCATTGATTGACATAGAGATCCCTTACATAAGCTAGCAACTGTTAGGAGGTGTTGCTGTTGACTGCAGGTGAAATTAATGTGCTGTCAGATCCAGATCCATTCTCAAAAAAAAAAAAAAAAAGGCAAAGATCTTAAAAATCAGGGTGGAAGGCATACAGCAGACAGGACAAGGTGACAAAGGGAATTTGCACTGCTGCTGACCTGACTGGATTTGCCTGGGAGTGGAGAGAAGCCAAGTGCAGGACATGCACTCTAGCCCACCCCTCCAGCCCCTTCCACTAAAGTATAATTCATTTAATGGAAAGAAACAACACAGTGATTTGACTGATTCAACTTGCCTATCACTGATGAGAAAACTATTACATGTTTTCATCATTGACAGGAAAGGTCTCCTAAGCAATTCCCTTGATAATACCCCTATGCAGATGTCTGCTCTGGACAAAGTACTGCCTATCCTGAATTTCTTTCTTTTCTTTCTTTCTTTCTTTCTTTCTTTCTTTCTTTCTTTCTTTCTTTCTTTCTTTCTTTCTTTCTTTCTTTCTTTCTTTCTTTCTTTCTTTCTTTCTTTCTTTCTTTCTTTCTTTCTTTCTTTCTTTCTTTCTTTCTTTCTTTCTTTCTTTCTTTCTTTCTTTCTTTCTTTCTTTCTTTCCTTCCTTCCTTCCTTCCTTCCTTCCTTCCTTCCTTCCTTCCTTCCTTCCTTCCTTCCTTCCTTCCTTCCTTTCTTTTTTTTTCCTCATCTTCCTTCTATCTTTTAGTAATTTTCACAACTTCTGAAAGCTTTAAGATGCAAGTGCACCATTCTACTAATGTGCAAAGCCCTGAAAACTCCTCTTCCCCAAACTATTAATAACGACGAATTTAGGAGGAGTTCATGGGGAGAAACAAGTAACAGGTGGTAGAGATAATATTACGCTGGAAAAGAGCAGAGCTGCCACTGCCTATGTGTTGGAAGGCAAATGTCTCACATTCATTGTTGTGTGCTAGAATGCAGTTGGAGCACGGAGAAATGTCACTGAGATATCATACACAACCTGCCAATCCAAGTCAAAGAGTTAGTTCATTGTACCAGACTTTCAAAGCCAAAATCAAGGAAGAATTGCAAACACTGCTTATCTTTCAAATTAGTCAACTTTTAACACTTAGCTATTGTATAAATAATTTAAAGCACCACTGAATAAATGTGAACTCTATTTCTCAGTTCTACTGTTTCCTGTGAAATGTCAAGAAACCCCAGACCCGGTGTTTGGAGTTAGGCTTTCAGTGCACAACAGATCATTGGATATATTCACTTCATAGTGCAGTACTGACAGTTTCCTGACTCAGGTTCTTCAGGTGTAAAACTGCATAAATACAAAAACAACTTATTCAATGTCTTGATATTTTTTTGGAAATCTTTGCCACCTGCAACCACCACTTCAGTTCAGAACCTCTGAAAAAAACATTCATTATCTTCATGTCTCAAAACATACCTTAATACACATTTAATTACCCATCCAATTTTAGATTATCAGTAAGTTGCTTTTAGATAAGACTTTTAACTTAACAAAGCAAACAAACAAACAAACAAACAAAACTATGAATTCAATAGTATAGCAATTGCTTTATCTAGCACCTTGGGACATCAGTGTACTCATACAGCTTTTCAGAGTAATCAGGGAATAAAATGAAAAAACACTCTATTGTATACTGTTTACAGAGGTATAAAAATGCAGAGATATATAAAAATCTCAGCTGAAATCTCATCTTTTCTGAAAAACTTTTTTTTTTAATTACATTGCCTTATCCACGAAAAGTGTTTGTTTAGGGAGGGTGAGGTGTGGCAAAAAAGAACTTTTGAAAACACAAACACTTTTTGCTCTTACCCAGAGCCTGTAAAATATTTGGTCAAGCCCACACTTCCATATTTGGAAATACCAACATAATATCATGCAGAATTTGCAGGTTTTGCTACTTTATATGAGCTGGTCTCTCCTGTGGGCTGGAGTTGCACCATCTATTGCAATACATAAAACTCACAAATTCCCATTATAAATGTGGCACAGTGCATTACAGTCATGGCTCATGTGCTTTGATTAAGTATAAGACTGAACTACCACAACATATGAAGCACATTGGAATACTGAATTCAAAGTTTTCCAATAAAAAGCTTTGGATTAAAAAAAAAAAAAAAAAGAACAAAATTACTTCAAAAATTTTTTTAATTTCTTCTGACCTTAGAGATCCTAGCTGAAACCTTACAACAGGATTAACGTAAGTAAGCATACCTGTAAAACACAATACAAATCATAAAAGTTCCCCAACCCTCTTTCATCCAGAATAATGGCAGCAGGCGTCATGCTTTCATCCCCTACTACTGTCTACTCTGAGAAACAAATACAAGACAGAATTATTTACTCCTTACAAACCTTATTTGATTTTATTCAATCAATGACTTTACTCGTAAGCTTACTTGTAAGCAACATCCTTCAGTGTTTCCACCAATAAAACCTGATGTCACCTCCAGAGAGGACTCAACAATGCAAAAGTACCAAAAAACAAGTGAGAAAGCCAAAATATTAAGCCAGAAATCCAGAAACATCACTGTTGTGAAGAGTACAAATGCAGAGACCCATGCAGAGACCATGCATGTACAAACGCAGACAAATGCAGAGACCATGTATAGTACCACTGACAGTGGAGTAAAGATTCTTCAAATCCTATGTCACATCTCTTTATGCAAACCAAGTTTCAATGAGTTGATACCCTCTGAACACCAGACACCCCATGTGGGCCCACTGAGGGCCAACTCAATGACATTGCAACATGTAAATCCTTAAAAGCCTGATTCTAATTGGTCTGACATGGTATGTAGGCCACATTTACCCTTGTTATTAAAAAGAAGCAAGATCTCCAAAGCCAACCCCACAAGCACAAAAGTATGCTAACTGTTTAGATAAATAAAATCGCAGTTGCACAAGATCACAAGTTCATTGTGATTTTTCTCCCCTTAAGTCAAGGAATTCAGAGTGTTTTATTCTGTCTAGTTAACATTTCCCTCTAAGCTCCTATTCTATGATTCTATGATTCCCTGTTTTGTTTTGTTCTTGGAAAACTTCCAAAGCACTTCCAAGTGATACCATAAAGGAGCCAGTCCCCTTCACCTTGGCACAAGCACTTATATGGGATCCCTACAGAACAAAGCACCTAAGCAGCTGTTTGTTGCTGCTCCTACTTCTGCAAGAACCTCTTCTTAGAAGCCATTCCATCTTAACTTTTCCTTTCTTTTGTCACATCAGACTTCTGTTTCCTTTCTCAGACGGTTCTTAGTAGGGCGTTTACTACCCAGACGTTTGTCAAAGGAGACCCTTTCCAGCAAGATGCTGCTGTCTCTCCCAGGTATCTGCCATCCACAGGGAAATAGGGTTGGTATTTTACTTTTTATTTCAACTTTCTCAAGCAGGCTTTGTTGTATTTTGACCGAGGCTAATCCCATTACCAATACAGCTCAGTAGTACACAATCTAGGGCAGTAAAATGATGTGTCTCCAAGGAAAAATACCAGACACTTGAACAGCGGACTCCTAGCCAGCGTTCTCCAATTCATTTCTGGAAAGGCCAGGCTTGGAATAGCTGGGAATACACATCTCAAGGCACTTAAATTAACTCCTCTTTCTCCTGAAAGCACTAGTTAACAGGCTTTCTTATTCCAGTTTGTTTGAAGAGTATGAGATATGAAGATCATTTCTCATCATCTTACTCCTGACCTGGGGTTGAATCATAAGTGGTAAGTTCAAGACGAAAAGCTCCAAATCTCATTACACGTTCCCTCAGCCATCTAGCTTGCAACTGCCCCAAGCTCCTATTATTTTTAGTTGTGTAATATCTGTAATAATATTGATAATCAAAACTATTTTATTTGTATCCTGAAGCACAATGGCACAGCTTTTTGCAAATTTAAGCTAACTCGTGAAAATTCTATCCAGGCCAAATTGAGTGCATAGTTTTTTGCCAGGCTGATTTCTGCCAACTTACCATAAGTAAATTCAGTAGTATATTAGCAACATAATCCAATTTCATAGTATGTCTCTCTTATCTTTTGTCTATCCTCATGCCTGCAGTCAATACATATCTGTAAATCATTAGTACTTGGATAACACAAAATCCAGCTAATGAGATGAGAGAAGAGAAGGAAAAATGTTGTCTCTGACTGAGAATTTACTCAGCACTGAGGGAAGTGAATGCATATGAATACACAAAGAATTTTCTCTGAATTTTTCTCTTATACATAAATAATTTTTTCCAAAACATAATAAATAAATAAATTCAAATTACCAAACTCCATGGACACTAGTTAAGAAGAACTCTGCAAATGACACTGTGAAAGATATGTCCTGCTCCAGGCTGGAAAGAGGGCCTTGTGCAATCAAGGAAAGATCCCCAAAGACAGCTGTGACTCTATTAAGTCTTCTGAACAGTGTAAATTTGTTGGGAGCTGATAGTCTTCTAAGAGCTAGTGACCTTTAAAGTGAGAACTTCAGAGTAAATGGGTACCCTACAAAGGGCCCTTCCCTTACCCAGAACTTGACAAGGAAGAAGGCATTAGCTGGCCCCCTTTCAAACAGCTCCTTCAGGCCCCCTTTTTTCTCAGGGAACTTGTCATAGATCTGCCGGATATCCACTGCCTCAAGATAGGGATCATTGTAGCTGGGACTTGATTGCCCAATGTGCACGAACAGGTGTTTGTTATACTGCAAGAAGAGGAAAAATATGGAATTAGGAAATTGTTCAGTACATTCTGAGCATACATTTCTTCATGCGAGAAAAACTGACACTTTAGCAAACTGGTAGAGTCCATCCCACCACAGAAAACCAAAAAGCTCATGAGATCATTTTAAAATATCCTCATGCTCAGAAAGCACGCAGTTCACTTATCAATCTATTCAGGGTGTAGGAACAGTATACAGAAGGGGGTGCTGCCTAAAATTGTACACACAGAAAGCTCTGTACCCCCACACTACACACTAAACCATCACTCCAGAACTGTGACAATAATTGTTCTTTCATCTTTATCCAGAAGTAACAGGCAAACACAGCCTGACTACTGGAATCACTGAAAATTTGATAGCACTTTCTAAAAAAGCAGAAAAATTAGCAGAAAGATATCTGCTAATACCAGCTCATGCTGTTCTTTCTTTCTTATCAATACATCCATGCTTCTTGCTTCTTCTGAAACATTATTGTGTGCTTTTTTTTCTTATATTCAGTCCTAAACTGTTGCCTCATGCCACTGTTATATAGTATGAAATAACTTGAGATGCAGAATGCTACCTGTCACAAATCATTCAGTCAATAAACATCAAAGCTCCTTATCCTGTGAAGAACTGCCTAAATTCCCACAGCAAGATGCCAGCCAAATACTACCATCGTTTCTGAACTGCAGTTATCCTGTCTCAGAGACAGGAAGTATAACTGGCCCATCACCAATGTGTCTCAATATGCAATATCACAAGACTTTAGTGAGACAAGCAAGTCTTATTATTCCCATTTTATAGGTGGTAACACAGAAACACTCTGATTCACGTTAATCCCAGTTGCCCCCCAGATTTAAGTTCTCAGCACACCAGAGAGACTATGTGGCTCCATGTTATCTTAGCATCATCTGGTGTTGGATCTGTACTCCAAGTCTGAAAAGGATAACTAGAATAGCCCTGCAGGGGCTGTTCCACCGGCTTATGATGTCAGTGCCTTGAGATCTGGTATGTGAATTACCATGACCCTGTAAAGGAAGGCCAAAAGCACATGGCACAGAGCTGGCTATATTGCTATAAGCGATTCTGTCCTCTAAGAGAAAGATCTATTTTAACTGGGTTGTTTTCCGAAGATGTATTCTCAGTAGAGCAATGAAGCAAGTATTTCCATGTACATATAGTAGTATAACACATCCACAATGATCAGAAGCTACCTGAATATCAAAATTAAATGAGGGGTGGAAGTTAGGTGTGTATCTTACTGTATCTTGATCTTGCTGCTGTTCCAAGAATGCAGAGAATTCTAACATCCAAAGTTTGGAGCTAGCAACCCTTCGTCCTTGCCAAGCTGGTACTGATGGTGAAGGGGAGAGACCAGCAGGAGACTCAAACCCTGAGTACACAAGATTTATGTATCAAAATTTAGAAATAGACAAGTTGGTAATAACTTTCCAGAAAAGCACCTGTTGTCAAAGCTGACTAATTACATTTTCATCTAACTTCATTATGCAGAAATATCATTCACAGGTTTCTCGCTCCACATGTGCTCTAAATGGCTTTTCAGTCACCCTCTGCTAAGACAGTAATGTCAGGGTTGTCATGACTGTAAAAGACAATCTGCCTGGTTTTGACACCAGAGAAAACATGTTCAGCAACTTTAACAGGACCTGGACTGGGCCTTAAATGAGCAGAGGAATAGGCTGCTTTAGTATCAGAGAATGGAGCAATACAATTAGCATGATTATTAACTTCTCAAACAGAGGAAGTTGAGAAGAAAAAGACATTTATTGTTCAATTTAATAAGGAATTGGAAAGGCAATCATGTTATGACAGAAAACACTGTTCTAGTACATCCAACATGGTGGAAGAACAACAGAGATACATTAGCTTTCGTTTTATGTTTAGCTAGGAGGAAAAGAAACACCCAAACAACTAACCAAAACAGGAAAAAATGTGTGTGTGTGTTTATTTAAATAAACCAAAATTAAAGTGCTTCAGCTCTCTCAATAAAAGGATGGAAAATGGTGATAAGGGGAAATCATATAAAATTAATATTGGACTCACTAAAATGTTTCAGTAGGTAAAAAGACTTTTAAAAAATAACTGCATCATTTTTTAAGTGTTAGCTATTTTTGAAGTTAGCACAATTTCAAAACAAGGACTGTATTTTCTTACCTACCTGGTAGTGGCAGCGGAGGCTGTACAGCATATGGTTGTTGAGAAAAAGGTTTCACACTACAGACATACACAGAGAGATGGTTAAAAATAACAAGAAAATAACAAAAAAAAAAAGAAAGAAAAAAAAAAAGGAAAAGACACTTGTTCAACTTTTTACACAGATTAGATGATTAAATCAAACACTTTTCATTTCTCCCAGAATGGCTTCTATTCTTTTACAAACTCCTTTCCCCATATTAATAGCCTATTAGTATCTGATACTAATAGTCTATCTATTCCTATCTGTTCTCTATGTCTGTCTGTTCCCACAAACATCAACAACAGCACCAGAAGAGAGCAAGAACACATAGCCAGGGCGAAGAACATAGAACCTTCCAGCCACTTGTCCTTAAGGTGGCTTAAATTGCTCACAGAAACCTATCCTGTTAAGTTATGTGATAAAAAATTTGTCTCCACACACTCAAAAGTAGCACAGAACAATGGCAGGCAGAACAACCTGAATTATGAATTATGGAGCCTGGAGGGTGACTGTAAGTCTAGTTCGTCTGTGTGTGTTTATTTTTGTGGGAGGCAAACTAGGGAGAGCGAAGACCCAGACCCAGCTACTGGGCGGACTGTGCATCTAAACCCTGCTACCAAAGACATTCACTGTGTGTGTTTTTGCACATGCATGTGTTTGTGTGTGTGAGTGAGGGGCCTGCAACAGCAAATGGAGTGGAGCTGCAGCCTCAGGGGTTCACTTGCTTGGGTGCCAGCAAAAAGGCAGACAAGGGATCCACGGATAGCTTCTGGATAGAGTGCATACACCCAGCTACTGGATGGATCCATGTCATTTGTTTATTTCCTACAAACACCTTTATCTTGATCAGCCAGAGATGGGTAAAGGATGAGGCCGTTGGTGCTGTTTGTATTTCTACAAATGCTGAGAGTCTGTCTGTGTTGTTTGTTTATGAAGACATAGGGTTTTATCTGTTTAAGACTCTCTTGTGACCCTCAGTTTGTCTTCAACCATGGGCCTTAATTTAAGTCTCAGATCCACTGTCATGGAATCTGTCTGAGAACAAAGCATTATCTTAGCATTTCATAAATCTTGAAATAGCTAATGGTGTTCCTCAAGGAGGATAAAGGAAGCACCTGCTTTAGACACTCAGATGAAGGAATACTCACTCTTGAGAAGATCCAGCTTGGCCTGGCAAAGGTCCTTGCCAAAACTGCAAAAGAACAACATACAGGCAACGGTCATCACTCTTAGGACAGAGTTAAAAAGCCAGACTTGCCAGTGTCTAAAGAAAGAAACTGCAAGCTCACAGACTTAAAGATGTGACTTTGCTACATTCATTCACTTCTTGATTTACTCATTCTACTTTCTTGATTTAATACTTGTGGAGGTGCTCACTGGTCTTGGTTTTCTTTCTATATGTTCCAGTAGTGACATGCAAGAAACTGACACAACGGTGTTTTTTAATGTTAAATGCTATGTACGCATTCTTGTACCTCCATCTTCAGAGGGATCCCCCTCTTGGATGGACCATTTTCTCCAGGAAAACTTTACAGAAGTATTTTGGCAGAAATCAATGCTCAGCAAATCTCACTAGGTCCAACACAAAAAAATGTGGGATGCAGACAGGCCTCCTCTGTTAAAGGTTTTATGTAAGGGCCATCAATTTGTGATGTAAGCACTCAGAATTAGGTTGGGAATGATGGGATTGGGAAAGGGTTGGGGTAACCCAAATTGTTTTATCCAAGATCCTGGACTAAGAAAGGGGTACAGACACCTAAAAATATTTCAGAAAGGTGAATACCCAGAGGATCTTTGGTTGTTCTTTCACTTGTGTCATAAAATAAAATAAAATAAAATAAAATAAAATAAAATAAAATAAAATAAAATAAAATAAAATAAAATAAAATAAAATAAAATAAAATAAAATAAAATAAAATAAAATAAAATAAATAAAAACACCATTACTTTGCGTCAGTGTGAGCAAAGAATCAGATTCAAACTTTTGAAGCTATATAATAGATTTACTCTACTAAAAAAATGACTTTTGGCCCATTCTTTCCAATGTTCTCAGGATATTCCTGAGCAGGTCCCAACACCCTTTCAAATATTCAAGTGTCTTCAATCCAGCTCCTCCAAGACAATGATTCACTCACCCCAGAAACAGCAGGGTAGGCTGGTCGTGGGAGACCAGGCAAAGCCATTTTACTATGGAAGGCAGTTGCAGAGATAATCTGGGCAGATGACATTGTAGCCATACTCTGCATGGCTTTATCTTTAGCTGCCTGATCCTAAGGGCAAGAGTAGAAAAAGAAAAAACAGAATGATTATAATGATAAACCTGTTGCCTGGCCTAATGCTGCATAAACAGGATTATCACCAGCTTCTTCGTAGGGAATAAGTATCTCTAAGAAACTGGGCAGCAGATTTGCCAATAACTATCCTAAGAACTCTTCAAAGCTTGAGTCCCTTATCCATTACTATATTTTCAATGTGACTAATCTTTCTTTCTGGAATATTGGGATAACTGTTTTAGACACTATTAAGCATTTGTACTTTCTGTCTGAAGGTTTTTAAGCCCCACAGTTAAAATGTTTTGTTACAGAAAATACAACCTTAATTTAAAAAAAAAAAAAAAGCTAATTGTTAACACAAAAGGAGTTTGTCTTCATCACTGCGAAAAGACTATCTCAGTTCAGGACTGCATTACTCCCAGGTAGAACTGAACGTTTTATTACCATTCTTGGGGAAACAGGAAATCTTAATAACCTCCCAGGGCACATACACAAGAACATTCTGTTTTGTATTTTAGCAGCACGGTAGAATTGTACACATCTTTACAGGCAATAACAGTGCAACAAACAGGGGGTCTAAAGTATGGTTAAAACTAAGGGCATTCTTCATTTCTTCTACCAAGAAATAATGGACAAGCAAAAGTACTTTGCCACATTCTTCCTACACCCCTCCAAAAAGTTATCTTTACTGTTTAGACACGCCATATTTATCTGTGGCATTATAATTATAATGGGAATGCCACAGATGAATTGATGGCTTGGAGAAGTTGCTGAAAGAGGTAAGCTCTTGTCCTCCTCAGGAATTCTCAAAACTATGATATTCGTTAATTTTAGTAACTGCAGTAATTTCTCACCCTTGGGTCTCCATTCTCTCTCCCCCTTCCTAGGGTTTTCTGAAGGTCAAATCCCAGGGATACTGATGTGTGTAATGCAAAAACATTTGGAGGAAGTGTAACAAAAGCTCAAGAATAAATGATAACTTTTAAGTGAAATAATCTGAATGGGCACAACATTTTTTATGTTATCTATGACTCTTGTTAGTACCATTAAAATGTATGGAAGTATATTAATTACTGAGGAAGTTCCTAAGTATCTCCAAAGTGAAGATTACATTTTTCAGAATGCAGTTTAAATGATGCTTTGGGTAATTCTTTAAGGATTACATGCAACATTATAAAGGTAAGAATTCCTTTTTCCTTTATTTTTCCCATGACATTTCAAGTTGTCAGTGCAGAAGTGTTTTTTTTCTTCCTTTATTTTCTCTCTAGAAAAACCATATTTGTCAGCTCTTTCAGCTAAAAATTCTCTAGTCATTTATATTTGTGCTTCCAGTAAAAAAAAAAAAAGAAAAGACATCAAAAACTTTTACCAAACATTAGCAATTTTTGTCTTTTGTTTTTATATTTTCAAAACACACTGGAATAAATAATAATAAAAACAAAATGTCCCTCTTTTCCTTAGTATAGTATCAATTAGCCACCCAAGACAGAAAACTACTGCCTTCTGGTGACAGATTTTTCTTCAAGCTTTACTCTACTGCCCTCACCTCTATCTACTATAGGAACAGTGCAAGCTTAAGGAAGAGACCTCAGTTTGTGTGGGAGAAAATAGTATTAGAGTACATGTTCTGAAAAGTCAGCATGTAGCTGCTTGGAACTCTACTATATAAATACGAAAACATATACACAGTGTGGAAAATGAACAGTGATAGAAGAACACGCAGCTATCAGCAAGAACTTAGAGGAAGGGCAGTAACTTATGTGATTTCATTTCCTTGCTCTGTGAAAATGACTAGGGAAAGCAAAGCAGTAAATGAATTGAATCAGTGATACAGAATCGCCTCTGCAGGCAGAAAGGAACTGTCTGGTAGTGGGGAATGGTTCACTGCAGGCAGCGGGTAGAGCTCACAGCATGGCCAGAGCTAGTGTAAAAGGAGAACAACCAATGGCTTCATGGAGCTCCCCAAGACACCTTCGTTCCCTGAGAACAAAAACGGACAGCTCTTGTGTACTAAGTAGAAACAGGCTCGGCTGACGGACTTTTCAATCATGCCAAATCCCAGAGCTGTGACATGCAAGGAACAGAATCAAGGTCACAGATATAAGCAGCAGTATATCTTTTAACACCCCAGGCAGTTGCTGTTTCCTACTAGCTCTAACTTGCCTCTCAACCAGGCCTCCACCTGAATTGACTGCTTAACAGCACCACAGGCTTCAAACCTTGGCAGCCCTACTTAGAAGCACTGAATTAGATAGTCGCAATTTGCGGCTCCTTCTCTTTATCAGAGCAGCTGGAAACACAACAGGCAAATTACAGAGACAACACAGTTTCTAAAATGGACCTGGGAATGGGGTGAGGGAGGTGCACAGTCACGACCATTAGAGGCAATCACTGCTCACACTAGAGATGCATGCACTTCAGCACTGGTCAAGACTAGGTGCTAACATTTCATTCACAGAAAATCTACACCTTGTGTGGCTCAGGAAGGAGCTACCCAGCCAGCCAAGAGAAATAACATGACAGATTTCCACTTAAGAGTCTGGGCTGGACTGAGATATCAAGACCGTCATCATCACCTAAAGCATGCCGTAACAAGTCAGGAAGGCCTTCCTTTCCTGACTTTCTGAATGATTTATAATAAGGACTGGACCTCACATCCTGCTCAGCAGGCCCTTTCTGGATGGGCTAAAATGGGCAGGCCCCATTCTAATGCGGGCATGCTCTTGTGCAATTGTCACCCATAAACATGACCTTCTTGATATTTCTGGCAATTCAGTCTGAGCCATTTCCCTGCTTCAAATGTGAGTGGAAATAAACATCAAGAGGTATCAGTTCATTAGCTTGATCTCAGAGCTCTTCCTACAGAAAGGAAAACACAGATTTACTCAGGCAAGTAGACAGAAGTCAACCATTTTTCTTATTGGCCCAGGCCTCTTCAAATCAGGTCTGAATTAATCAAAGGGCAAAGTCTCTTCAGCTGGTACCATTTTACATGAGAAGATCCCAGGTGGCTTTGTAACTTCCTCCCAAGTTCTGCCAACTCAGAATACTTTCCCAGGGACAACTCCATGTCACTACCACTAGTAAAGGTAGAACTAGTACAGCACTAACGGTAGAGCTACCCATTCCCAAGGCCCACAAAACACTATGAAGTGACTACTGGTCAACATTTGTGACCATAACACCCTCCTTCTCAGGTAAACACTCTTCCCATGCTCCCAAGTCCAAGGGACATTCAGACTTGAAGGACAGCAGCGTAAACCGGAGGTAGAAATCAGACACATCAAAATTAAAGTTATTGTTTCTTTATTCTTTAAATAGAATTGCCTCAGACGTCACAGAGCTCCAACAATACAAGTGTTTGCACAACACTTCCTGGGAAGTACCTTTTCCTCTCCAGCTTACCACAATTCAGTGCCTAATCTCAGCCTTTTCTGAGGCTATTCAAAGAGGGAACGGATGAGGGAATGGCTGACTCAGGGGGCTTGTATGATATGTTAAAAGGATACCCATAATACCTTGAGCTTGGCTTGGATCTCTCTGGCTTTCCGCCTTGCCAGGACCTGGATGTGACTAGATACCTGCATTGAAAGACAAAATCCATCTTCATTCCAGAGGAGCATTTGGTAGCTGCTTGCAGAAGTAAACAGTTTACTTTATGCATCTTATGCAATAGGGAGTTATTTAGGTTTGTGGAGGAAGGGGGGGTTGAGGTAGTAATGAAATGTTTTTCTGAGCATAATTGTCATGAAGTAAGGTGGGTTATCAACAGAGACAAGCCATATAAAGCCTTTTCCAATTCAAATGTCTTTATTAAACCAGAGACCTCTTCTAAAACCGAACAACCCAACCCAACCATAAATCTGGGGATTAAGAGTTCTAATCTCTTTACTCCCCATCCTGGCGTCCTCTTGGGAGAAGGGAAACCCATGTTACATACCCTTGGCTACTATATAATGACTCTCAGAATCTGGGCTGAAACACATCATAGAATAGTTTAGGTTAGAAGGAACTTCTGGAGATCAACTATAAACCCCCTACCCAAAGGAGGTCCATGTTGCTCTGTGCTTTGTCCAGCATAGCCTGTACTGTCATTCCTAAAACACAGAGGTGCCTTTTTCATCCCATGTGCCATGTGTTTTCAAAATCACCATTGCTGTCTATTTGTGACAAAGAATCTTCCTGAACAAAGAATCCTCCACTGATGTTCACTGAAATGAACGAATGAACGAATAAAATCCCACACTGTTTAACAGCAGAAATAATTGTGGGTCACAATGTGGGCGGGAGGTGAGAATTGTGGGTCAGGATGTGGATGGGTGGTGGGAGTGCTACAGTCCTATTATCAAATGCCTGAGCTGACTCTTCCCACCATTGTTACTAACCAGCTCAGCACAACCATCTATTTCCACAAAAGCTAGAAACTAACAGCAAGTGAGTAGCAAGGAATTTGTTCTCATAAGCCTACAATATGTGTAGTGGTCCAAAAGAACCCCAAAACTTTACACCTACCTGTTTCCTTGTGCGTGTTTTCCCTGTTCTCAGCTTAATATAGCGGGCAATCAGCTCATTTCGGCCTGAAACAGAGAAATAATGCAAATAAAAGTTTAGAGAAACTGTTTTGTGGGTTTTTTCTTCCCCTTTTTTCTTTTTATTTCTATAGAGATTGCTAGTGCAGGGATTTTAGGAAGGTACTGATTAGTTCACACGGTAGGAGTATAAGCAGAACTTTGGGCTACTAATGCTATTTCTCAGCTTGCATCTGTATAGCTTACCAATAAAAATACAGTTTATCGATAAAAAGGAGAATCAAACACTTTGCTTAATAATTTTACTACCACAATGTGTAAACTCTGTAGGCATGGATCAAGATAGCCACTATGAACAGAAAAAACAAACAAACAAACAAAACCAACCAACCAACCAAAAAAAAAATCCATTCACCCTCCATCATTCAGAAAGGCAAGGAGGAAGAACCAGGAAACAGCAGGCCAGACAGCCACACCTCCATACCTGGAAGTGATGGGGCACCTTATACTGCATTTCCAGATACACAAAGGACAAGAAGGTGATTGGAAGTAGTCCACATGGATTTACAAACGGGAAATCATTCTTACCCAACACAGCTTCTTCAATGAGATGACTAACTTGGTGGATGAGTGGAGACCGCTACACATTGAGTACCTCAACTTTAGTATGGCATTTGAAACTATCATCTCCCATAAATCCTCATTGACAAGCTGAAGAAACATGAGTTGGGCAAGCAGACAAGGTGGGCTGAAAACTGGCTGAACAGCCAGACCCAGAGGATTTTGATCAATGGCACAAAGTTCAGTTAGAGGCAAGCCTGTAGTGGTGTACTGGGCCAATACAGTTCAGCACCTTCATTAATGACCTAGACAATGGGACATAACCTACCACAGAAAGTTCACACAAAACTGGGAGGAGTTGCTGATAGACCAGATTGGCTGCACTGCTATTCAGAAAGAGTTTGACAGGAGAAGGACCTTGACTGGAGAAATGGGCCAACAGGAATCTCATGGAGTCCAACAAAGGGAAATGCAAAATTCTGCATAATTCTAAGTATCAGTATATTCTGGGAACTGACAATTTGGAAAGTTGTTTTGAAGGAAAGGACCTGGGCTGAAAACAAACTGAATGTGAGGCAGGAATGTGCCCCTACAGCTAAGAAGGGCAACAGCATCCCAGGCTGCATTAGGAAGAGCATTGCCAGCAGGTCAAGGGAGGTGATCCTTCCCCTCTTCTCAGTGCTGCTGAGGAGATATCTGGAGTACTGTGTCCAGTTTGAGGCTCCTCAGCACAAGAAAGATATGGACATACTGGATTAAGTCCAGCAAAGGTCCATCAAAAATAAATAGATAGATAGATAGATAGATAGATAGATAGATAGAAAGAAGATTAATGGACTAAAACATCTTTCACATAAGACTGAGAGTGCTGGGCTTGTTCTCTGCCTAGAGAAGACTCTTGGATAGTTTTACCAATGATTATAAATGCCTGATGGGAGTGAATGAAGAAGGGCCCACTCTCTTCTCAGTAGTGCACAGGACAAGAGACAATGATCACAAAATGAAACACATGAAATTCCACCTGAATACAAGAAAAAAAAGGGGGGGGGGGGGGGGGGGGAACACCAACAAAAAACAGTTATTTACTGTGAGGGTGGTCAAATACTGGAACAGGTTGCCCAGGGAGGTTGTGTAGTATCCATCCTCAGAGATACTCAAAACCCAACTGGACACAGTCTTGGGCAATTTGCTGTAGTAAATGAGGAATCTCTCAAGAGAACCCTTCCAACCTAAATGATTCTGCCATTCATTCTGTGAAACTAAGACTAAGAAAACAAACAATAGGTAAATACATGAAAATGGTTACATGGGATTTTGGAGTGTGAAATGATACAGTAAATTCTTCAGAGAAGACAGAGACAGGTAAGCTTAGTTTTGTGGAAGATTATGGGGAGTTCCAATAAGCAGGAATGTGGGGCACTGTCTGAAAGAGGTGAAGAAATCCTTGTCTGAATATAGAACAAACAGCCATTGCAGGCTGAGACAGGCAGAATAGGTCCTTCAGGGCCAAGGGAATGAGCAGTGTAGGAAAATGAGAGGCCAGTGCAGGGATACAAAGAAAAGACAGTCACAGTGATAAATGAGGAAAATGGTATTTATTATCAGCAACATGAATGAAAAACACAATGAAACATGAAGCTACAAAGTTACAAGTACAGAATTTGAAACTGCTTGGAATGACAGCAAGAAACTGCAGAAGAATGAGATCCAGAATTTAAAAATCAGGAAGAGAAACAGAAGGCTGCGCTACTGACAACTTCAGGAGTGAACAGGAGAATAAGGTTTAGACTTGATTCACAGCTATCACCACAGAACTGAATGAACACCAAGATACAAGGCAGACTATGCAGTTCCATAAACTGGCTCACATGTATCAGCTCTTAACAAATATCCTTATTTTTTTGTCTTTTTTTTTTTTTTTTTGAGCAGGAGTGTGATGGAGGAATAAAAAGCAGAAATAGAAAAGCAGTAGCTACACATCTGAACTCTAGGCTGATTCAAGGCAGGAAACACGACAGAAAGAGCAGGCTCTGCAAAATAACACAGCTGTGGTGACCACACTAGTAGTGATAGAGTACCTCAATTAAAATTTGGAGTGGGAAGTATATGGCTGCAATGTCTTATATGGCTGCAACTGTTTGAGGAATGGAACAAGAATAAACTGGGATGCAAAGCCACAGCTCTTGTGAAGCTTATTTATAACTGTTAAAAAGATTTTATTTTCTATGGAAAATGTATGGGAAAAACTTGTGCATTAGGACATTACAGACATCAAGAAAGCAAGCAGTGAGAAGAAATGTGATTTTTATTCAGAGAGTTTACTCTTCCTTGAAAACATTGGTTTTATTCTAAATCCTTGTGTAACTCAAGACAGAAAAAAAAAAAAAAAAAAAAAAAAGAATGTAAGGACGGATTCTGTGCTACAGATTCATCAGCCAAACCTTTAGGGAAGGGCTGGCAATGTTACTAATTCCATCTATTTCAGAGAAAGAATGCAAATTTCCATGATTGCATTTAGGCCATGTTCACCAAAGTACAGGTAGGGATGGTAAAGTGTTTTACATTTACAGATGTTAATCTTTTTCTAATGGTATCATCACCAAAGTTCTCCTTATTCTCCTTGTGGAAGGATCAGGTCTGTAGCTGAGACAAGAAACCAGCTCCAGCTCCTCTATACACAAATTAAGAACTGCTTTTGTGCCAGATACACAATGCGCAGCATATAATCACTGACCTCTTCAGTTCCCAGTTTCAGCATAGCATAGTGACATGCCCCAAGAGAGTTTTATGGGAAGAGATGCTATTGTTGCTACATTTCACCTGGCTGTTTTTTCAACCAGTGTAACCATTTTTACAAAGCTAATACCCATTACTAGTGACAAATATCCAGACCACCTTTCTCTAGTGCCAGGAATAATATTTATAGTTCTTCAAAGTCTCCATGTGTTGGACATGGATCCAAGTTGCAAGGTAAGTAACTACTGAAGTGATGCTAAGAGGTGCTGCTCCCATAGATATTGGAATATCTAAAATTTCAGGACGGTTTGGCACAATTTAAATGTGGGAAATAGGCAGAAAAAGACAAGGTGCTCAAAACACACTATCTACAAAGAAACAAGAAGGAAAATGTATATACATCAAGATGGCCTGTTGTGGGACAAGGGAAAATGATTTAATGGGAGAGGAAAAACTAGCCTTGAGAAGAAGTGGATGTGAAGAATTTCATGCAGACAAATTCAAAAGGATGCACATTGGGTTATACTACAATTTGAACACATAGAAACACTACAGACACTACTGAAGTATGGGTCATCCTTGCATAACTAAATTTTAATGGATTATCAGACAGGTATAATAGATGGTACAGAATAAGATTAGATTTGTTGTGATTCCATGGAAGTCAATAAATTATACAAACTGACCAGTCTGACAGAGCACTACTCTGCTTCAATAGTAGAGAGCTGCAAGGCTATATTTGTGTGAGAAGATGCCATGAACAGCCTTGTGCCAGTCACAGTTGATTCTAGCCATCTCCAAAATGGATGAAAACATCCCTTTATGTGCCAAAACCTCAACCAGTCAGAGAACCACATGCCACCTTTGCTCAAACATTTCAGAAAGGGCAATAGCCTCTAGAGGCAGGAGACACAAGAGGAGACAGACAAAAGGAACCACAAAAAAGAGATGTGAGGATGTGCAAAAGGAGACATGCAAGATGTGTGAAAAGATACATTTGGAGGAAAGAAAAAAAAAAGAAAGAAAAAAAAAAAAGAAGAAAAGGATGAGACGTAGAAGGAGATATTCTTGGGGATAAGGCTGGCAAAGTAATTTTGGAAAGAGGTGCTCCATGGCAGAGAGGTTACAGAGGCAACTGCAGCCCATGGAGGACTCATGCCAGAGCAGGGACAACTCTGAAACAACTGCAGGCCAAGGAGAAACCATGTAAGAGCAGAGGCACAGAGAGGCACAGTAAGAAATAAGGAGCACTGGAGGAAAAAAATTGCACCATCTGCCACATCACCAAAGGAACTAGGAGGGACTAAGTGAATAAATACAGAGAATAAAACTAGGGAAGCTGAGACTGAAACGTGGGTTGGAGAGGCAATAAATTGAAGTTGAGCCTTTGGAAGTGGAAATTGTTTCCTAAAGTGTATATTTAACTCTTTGTCTTTGACAAAATCAGCAAATATTGCAAAGCAGGCAATGCCATTACATTGGAGAACATTGAGAGGAAGGGAAATTATTATAAAAATTATACGTATTAGAAGCTGGTGTAGAAATTCTTTACAGAGAGAGCATTTAAATATGCATCCCCCAGTTTCCAGATTTAGAATTCACTTTCCTGCTTGCCACCTTTCATATAAACATACAAGACTTCCTCTTCCAGAATTGTGTCCCTACAAAACCAGGAAAAAAAGAAGGGTGGCAAAGTATGTAAAGAAAATAAAGATACTGGTAGCAAAAGAACAGACCAACCCCCCCCCCCCCCCCCCCCCCAAAGACATTAGCAACACAGGGATTATTAAAGATGGAATTATGCAAATTGCCAAGCTCAGTAATCTCTGCAGCAAGAATGTATTAAATTACCATGAACCAAAACTGCAAGAGAAACAAGTCCTAAGTGTCCTTTGTTTATCAGAAGTTAGATGTAAGCAGGTGCTACTCTACTGAAAGTCTGAAGGCTCATAGCCTATGGCAAGCATTTTATTTGTTTCACAGCTCTGGCTGTTGGGTAAGCAAAGGCTAGCACTCCTCACTTGGCCACAACAGGCAGAGCTGTCATAAAACATTGGATGGTTCATTTTTTAGAGCTGTGTAAAGTGTCCCTCAGTAATCTGATCATATGTTGTGTTCTTAGAATAACTCTTGCTGAGGCCTGCCATGGTCACCAGAACCTGCCAACAGTTGTGCCTCCTCTGTCGAAACCACGCATTGGGTTTCATGAAGCTCTAGCCAACATACCAACTGCAGCCCAGGACCCAAAAGCTCTTTATCCTCCCCTGAAGCCTTCCCCGTGGAAGCATGACATGAAAAAGAGAGAGAGAGAGAGAGAGAGAGAGAAGTAAAGAGATACTCTGTCGTGTTCTTTATTTCACACTCCTCACAAATAAATTTCTAATGGCATCAATTTAACTCACGCTCCCTCTCACACTGAATTGCAAAACTGTGCATTTCAGCAGCTACCAGGAAGACACTGCTAACAGAAGTGAGTAAAGTGACTTTTTGATTCTCCATTCTACACCTGTGATCCTTTCAGTGTAAGAGGAGAGAAGTGCCTAATTACAAGGGAGAGGGGGAAAAAATCACTGAAATTCCACAGATAGAAAGCACTTCCAAACCCCCTCAAAGCTTCATGCTGGCTTTCTGCTAGTACTGGTATATTACCACTTGTACAAGAGACAGAAAATGTTTCTCTTTAAGCTTTGATATTTGTTGCACATCTGTTGTCAAAGACAGGTAGAAGAACTAAAAGCACTCTTCTGTGATGGATGAGAACAAAGAACCCATCATGATTTCTGCAAAATCCTTCCAGAAGGAAACTGCATGAAAGTATCTGCTTCTTGGTAGCAATATCTATTCTGATCCCAAAGCTACTGTGTACACCTACCTACCTGTGAAGTGCAGCAAAGACAAGAGATCTAAAAAAGCAACTATCCAGGTGTATCCAGTGAAAGGTTAATCAAAGCAAGGTCAAGAAAACCACCTCAACTATCATTTCAGACTTCACAAGAAGGATGTGGATCTGTTAGAACAGGTCCAGAGTAAGGCCACAAAGATGATCAAGGGGCTGGAGAGCCTCTCCTATGAAGAAAGGCTGAGAGAGTTGGGGATGTTCAGCCTGAAGAAGAGAAGGCTCTGGGTAACCTTATTGCAACTTTTCATTACTTAAAGGAGGCTTATAAAAAAGATGGAGAGCAACTTTTTACTCAGGCAGACAATGACAGGACAAAAAGGAATGGCTTTAAACTAAAAGAGGGGAGATTTAGATTAGAGGTTAGGAGGAAATTCTTCTCTCGGGGTGGTGAGGCACTGGAACAGCTTGCCAAGAGAAGCTGTGGATGCCCCATCCCTGGAGGTGTTCGAGACCAGGTTGGATGAGGCCCAGGGCAACGTGATCTAGTGGGTGGCATCCCTGCCCATGACTTGGGGGGGTGGGGGAGGGGGGGGGGGGGGTGGCGGGGCTGGAACTAGATGAACTTTAAGGTCCCTTCCAACCCAGCCTATTCAATGATTCCGTGATTCTATGTATATGAAGCAAAACTAACCACCCAGCAAGTCTTAAGTTACTCCAGAATGACACTTAAGACAAAATCATATTATGTTCATGAGAGCATGTACAATATGGGATTAACTGCCACTGGCCTCTGCCCTGGTCCCTACCTCCTTGCACAGCCTTATTTTCTGCCACTCAGTGCGTTGCTTCCTCCTCCCAGCTACACTAAATGACTTCCTGGGCATCGCCTTTTCCACAAACAGGGCTGCATATTTTAAAACCACATTTTTACCTTTCTGTTGGCTAATACCATCTTCTCAGCAAGATGCACAAACACTCAATTCTTACTGATATCATCCTTAACATTAGTTTTTATGCTGGCTTTATTAGATCCCTCTGACACAAATCATTTTTTCGTACCCAAGACTTGGTGAGAATCTTCTGTTAGCTTCCCAGTTTCCCAGCCTAACTTGTCCAAAGCTAGACAAAATGCAGTATGTGACCTTTCCTTTTCTGGCCTGGGTTCCCTTCAACCCTTCCTATCTTTCTTGACTGCTGGCAATCATTAATGTCGCATCTTTCTTGATTCCTTAGCTTGCTTGTTTTCAACCTTAAGATCTCCTAATTAGTGAGCTTGTCTATGAAGTTTTAGACTTTGAACTCTATCTCTTCTGCAGTTGCTTCTCACCCTCTTTCTGAATTTTGTCTTTGTATTTCGCATATATAATACAGTGATGACGTTCAGCACCCAGACTCTTTGAAAGGCTCAATTCCTCACCACCACCACCCCTTTGCTTCCGCTCTCGCTTCTACTCATACTTTCAATACCAGAGTTGAGGCTATCCCCAAAGTCAATAAAAAAAGAAAAATGCAATGACCATCTCTCTATTCACCCCTCCCTGGGACCCTTCATCCTCCACTTCCCAACCATTAATCTCTAAACTCTGATGTTTGCTCATCACTGTTCTGTAGTCTTCAACAGTAACTATAAATTAAATATACTGAGCAAGTAATGCAGCATGGTGTCTTGTTCTTCCCATTAATCTGGACTGCAACTGTGGCAAATCCATATGGCAACTGGCCCCAACAACAGTGTACAGTCTCAAGAGTGGCATATTCATTTTGAGACAGGAGTTGCAGACAACTCTTTAAATGATATATTAACAAACTTAACTCTGATCAGATTTCTTTCACAATTTTTAACAACCTGTATTTTTCTTCCTAACTTCTATACTGAATCCAGACATAATCAGGAAGCAATAAAAAAACTTAATATATAGTTATGATCATCATACTGGGATCCCTTTGCATGAAACAGACCATAGAAAAACACATAGCAGTTTACTGCAGTGCACTGGTCTATACTATGAAGACATCTCTCCCCTGCCACTGCAGAATTACAGTGCTTAGCAGTCAAGTTTGAGTTCCTGTAGCACAGTTACACATACCACAGAACTTTATATTCAGCGGTGAGATGGGAGTTTCATCACTCTTACCATTCTTGAATTTTCTGTTTTAACCTTCCATGAGAAAAATCTCTGAGATCATTGCAGTTCCTACAATAAAATTTTGAGATGAAGACTCAAGAAAAAAAGCTGAGCTAGTCCTTCTGAAAAAAAAAACAAAGCAATCATATCAATGCAAGCATGATTATGAAGTGCTTAGTACTACCACATCTTCAGCTCTGTCTTGACGTATCTGTTTTCATTATTTGACTGTGCAAATTGCTCAGCTCCTTCGTCCTCCGAAATGAAGCAGAATCATAGAATTTTTGAATGGTTTGGGCTGGAAGGGACCTTAAAGACCATCCAGTTCCAACCCCCCTACCGTGGGCAGGGACACCTCCCGCTAGACCAGGTTGCTCAAAACTCCATCCAATCTGGTCTTAAACACTTCCGGGGATGTGGCATCCACAGCTTCTCTGGGCAACCTGTTCCAGTGCCTCACCACCCTCACAGTAAAGAATTTGTTCCTTAGATCTAATCAAAATCTACCTTCTTTTAGTTCAAAGCCATTACCCTTTGTCATAGCAAAACATTCCCTGATAAAGTCCCTCTCCTGCCTTCTTGTAGGTCTTCTTTAGGTACTGGAAGGTCACTATAACGTCTTCCTAGAATCTTCTCTTCTCCACGCTGAACAACCCCAACTCCCTCAGCCTGTCTCGATAAGGAGAGGTATTCTAGCCCTTTGAACATCCTCATGTCCCTCCTCTGGACTCACTCTAATAGGTCCATATTCTTCTTTTGTTGGGGTCCCCAGAGCTGAACGCATTACTCCAGGTAGGGTCTCACGAGAGCAGAGCAGAGGGGGAAGAAATTCACCTTCCTCAACCTGCTGGCCATGCTCCTTTTGATGCAGCCCAGGATACGGTTGGCTTTCTGGGCTGCAAGCACACATTGCTGGCTCACGCTGATCTTGTTGTCAACCAACACCCCCCAAGTCCTTCTCATCAGGGCTGCTCTCAATCCATTCTCCACCCAGCCTGTTTTTGTGCTTTGGATTGCCCTGGCCTCGTTGCAGGACCTTGCAGTTAGCCTTGTTGAACGTCATGAGGTTCTCACAGGCCCACCTCCCAAGCCTGTCCAGGTCCCTCTGGATGACATCCATTCTCTCCAGCATGTGAACCACACCACACAACATGGTGACATTGGCAAACTTTTTGAGGGTGCACTCAATCTCACTTGTCCATATCACTGACAAAGATGTTAAATAGTGCCGTTCCCAATACTGTCTCCTGAGGTTTGTCACTTGTCTCCACCTAGACACTGAGTTGTTGACTCTTTGAGTGCAACAACCCGGTTAAAGAACTTTTAAAGCCGTTAAGAAGACTTTTAAAGAAGTTAAAGCTTTATTTGCTTGGGCAGGACATGTTAGTTAAGCTAGACCATCATCTCTTCATTAGACATACACTCTTTTAGAAAGAAGATGCTGCACTTTTCAACTCTGAATCTAAATGTACTTTGCAAAGATGACAAAATATGATTTCTTCCCCTCATATAAGGGAAAATTTGCTTGTGGTCATAAAACTCAAGTGTTTCATTTAATAACCAATCTAAAAAACGAAACTGTGTCACATCAAAAGTCTTTTTGCTGAGAATGCAATTCTCTTTTTCACTGTATAAATTAAATCCGCACCTAGAAACACAAAAACGGCTAACTGCATTCAGAAAATGCTCTTCCTTGATGGCCAGTTTAAGATGTTTCAAGCAAGATACATGAATGAGGGTTAATAAATACAGAGTTCTTCTTATTGGTTCCAAACAATGAGTGGAGATAGGTGTAAAATCAGTCACCTCGTGAGTAGTTACAGCAACAAATTCTTCATTCAACTTGAAGAGCTTCCCCTTTCCTCAGCTGGTCATTTCTGCCCATAAAATATTTCATTATCTCCTGTGTGCAGCGAATCCAACTAAATTTCTGGAATAAGGAGGATGGAAGGGGGGAGCAGACGTATACTACTCTAATTGCCAAAATTAAAAAATAAGCACCCCCCTTTGATTTTGTTGTTTTTGTTTATTAGGTGTGTGAGGTTTGTTTATTTGTTTGTTTGGGTTGGGTTGTTTTTTTTTGGGGGGGTGGGGTGGGGATGGGGTTTGTTGGTTTTTTGGTTGGTTCTGGGTTTGTGGGCTGTTTTTTTTTTGTTTGTCTGTTTGTTTTTTCCTTCCAGTCGTGCTGGCACAGCAGAGAGAATAGAGTAAGCATCAGGGTAGAACTTCTTAAAACAATTTTGGCCAGCAGAGAAACTAGCTTGGAATTGTATTCCACCTAAATGTAGAACATAGACTGGTAAGAGAATGGGTAATGTTCTTCCTGTACATAATTTATTTGTTTAAAGACAGAATTAAAGTACCTCCTAATTAAAACCCCAAAGGTACAGGAGGTTATTCCTTGGAAAGGAGTGCAGCAATGCATGCACGTAGCAATCCCTCACCATTACCCTAATGGGAAGCTCCAGGCTATGCAGTTCAGTACCAACCGTCAGCCTTGAGTACGGTGTTTTTCAGTGCATCAGCTGAACAGCCTCATCAGCTTTGTTTTCCCACATTATCACCTCAGGTCATAGAAATGTAAGCTAATCCAGTAAGTTGACAGGAACTAAGATTGATGAGAACCTTAAAGAAATCGTTTAGACTGATTTTATCTGGGAAATCCCAAAATCACACCAAAGCAGCTACATACAGTAATGAGTCTTTAATATGCCACAAAGTGTGGCATCAGGTAACACAGGAAAGAGCCAATAAGAGTCATGCATGGAAAGGTATGTCAAACTTTCAGTCTCATAGGCCACCTGAGAATGACAATGTTGTACAGGCACAAGAATATTTTCCTCACTAAGGCCCATGTTGTTAGAAAAACATTACCATTGAGGGTAGCACTGAAACCTATGCTTAACTATAACAACATCCTCTAGTTCCCATGAATCCAAGTTCTACATTACACAATCAGACATCAGCTAAACTCTCTTTTAGGTCAATTAACGTTTTGTCCGCCTGTTTCAGTAACTTCCAATAGCTGAAGGGCATCTGAAAGCAACTCTCAATAGTCCTCGGTGATACTGCCTCAAAGGATACCAAAACTTCAGCACCTCCCGTCCTCCTCCTTTTGCACTCAGCTGCCTTTGTTGGCACCAACAGTACACTGTTTCTTGCAGATTTCTGCCCAAGTGCTAATCTTGCGCATGTGCCCAGATGGCAAGATAATCAAATATTCAGAGTTCCAGCCATGACAGAAATCAGAGCTAAAAGGGATCTGTGAGATCTGTTCAGCCAGTTGCTGCATGACCAACACAGGACTATTCAGTTCTCAAGGCATTTGGTCTGGTCTAGCTTAGCTCTTGTGTTTTGGCTGCTTCACTAACCTGAACACCAGGACCCAGTTCTTTGTATGTGGAAGATTACTTTAAGACATCAGGTTATAGGTTTTGGGAAGCCGAGCTTAACTGAATGGCTGACTACTGCTGAAAAAGCATTTGCCTTTTTCCTTAACTCCCTCTCACCAGATTATTCCATAGATCATGTCAATACATTCTCTAAGAAGTGAAAATTAAGTACTGATCATTGCTGGTTATAAGAGAACATGGACAGAAAAGCTTCACAGAAATGAAGGCTTTGTTCTGGGTAGCTACCCAGGATCTTGTCTGGATAATAGCTGAATTCTGCCAAGCTCATAACATTTCTTTACAGTGGCTTGTGATTTTTCCCCCTCTTTCTTTTTGCACCTAACACTGGAGCAGTTCTGTTCTACATTATTTAAACACATGTTCCCTTACAGTTTATAATGTAACCTGATAGCTGGGCAACCAGGATTCAGGCACTGGCACAAAAGCAGGAACAGGAGGCTGACAAATCTATTTAACCTGCAAGGAATACCCAAAAATGCATGTGGATCCAGAAGGAAATTCACAAATATCTAGGTGCTTCATTTATTTTGTAGACAAAGGTTGCCGTACCTAGAATCACTTTCCTCCAATTTTAGCCATAAAAATATCGGGCTACACAAGAACAGCTTAAGTAGAGCTGGCTCTGCCTCTGTGCCCAGGAACAGAGGAGATAACCTTTGAAGGTTTTTTATAGTTCTGCAAGTAAAGATGATGACACGCTGTTCATATTGAAGAAAATCTTAGAAACCCCAGTGAAGGTTCCAGATACCATTGTGCTAAATAACACACTCATACGTGTGTTTCCCTGTAACACCATTGTGATTAGAAGTAGGTCTATGCCCCCTGCACTTGCAATCAACAGTTTGGGTTACTCCTATTGTGTTCTTTCATCAGGAGCTGGTTACACGACTGGCATTCCAGTCTGTAGACACCAAGTTCCTGAAAAGGGATTTGTGATTACTGTGCAAATCATGCTCTGGGGAAGAGAGTGATTCTTAAAGACATTTTAGGTGGAAGGTTTTCAATGAAAACAGCATTATTTCCTGTTCAAAAAGCTAGGGATAAAGCAAGACTGTGTCTGCATGCGTGCATGCAATGAGCTCCAGAGAATTTGAAGGAGTACCCAGAGGATGGGTCAGAAGTTCAAGGTGACAAAAATGAGGAACAGCTGCTACGTACCCTTCAGCAGCAGGTGCACCCAGGCCAGAGGTTTAAGTCTGCTCTGCCAGTGACCAATAGACTTGTGAGACCATCTGTTTGGGTACAAATTACACACAGCCTTCACAGTTTTGCTGCCCAGATCTTTGCTGTACACAGACAATACAGGGTTTGTTATGGATTAGCTAATGAGCAACTGTTAAAACCAACACACGGTCCTAGTTCTCCTGTGTTCATTATCTGGATCCTATACAAATGAGAATGCTTCCTCATTTTATAGCTGTAATAGTCTTTTTCTGATCAAGTATCTTTCCTTCCTTTTGGGGCCACCCCTTAAGGCGCTGGAACCTCGAAAGGCTATGTTGACTTGTCTTCATTTTGCTTAACAAATGTACAGGGATGTTTTGATATGCAATATGACATAAGGCTTTGCTAAGTTTTACATCACACCTGCCCTCCAGCTCTAAGACACACCTATAAGAGAGACTTCATTCATGTGACAGATTTTATTTACTTGCACTGTAAAAGAAAAAAGGCTAATTTTTTCACGTGCAGTCTGTGCATTGATGCTCATCAGCTCTCTGTAGATGCAAACCCTTGCTTGAGAAATGCCATCATCCTCCTCAATAATCAACAGAATTAAGACAAATTCAGAGAAAGCATTCCTTGTATTTATCTTGAAGCTTGCTTTTCCTGTTGCAGACTTGAGAAGTCTGTGCCTTCATTGGTCTAATTAACTTTTTTGGTTCAAATGAAGCCACGAACAGTATGTAACATAGTACTAACAATTTTGAAAAAAATCCACAGATATTCAAAGTGGAAAGCAATATTTCATCACCAATTAATGGCCACTGTTTTCTATTTCCTGCATTAAAATGCTGTATAAAATTATATCCAATCTATAATCCAAGCCTCATTTATACAAAACTCTGCTACACCAGGGCATACTTTAGCACTAGTTTTACAAATACATTCCTTACTAGTTTTATCTGATACAATTTAAAAAATCTCAAATAACAGCTTTTCTATTCTAACTCCTCATGGAAGAGATCTCTCAGTACTGAGCACCGTGCTATCATGAAGCTTCTTCTGATATCCATCCTATATTCCTTCTTTCTCTACCATTAATCCTAGTCATGCTCACATGTTCCACATAAAATCCCTCTCTCCCCCCTAAATGCTAACACCCTTCAAATATTTTTAGACTGTTATTATGTGTCCACCCCACCCCCCACCATTCAGTCATCACTTAGCCAAGCTATGTATATTTAGCTACTTTAATCTTTCCTCCTAAATCAGTCCCTTCAACTCCCAGAGTTCAATGTTAAGTCTGGTATGCTCATTGCTCTTCTTAGAACTCAGTCCATGTTTTTGAGATCCTTCTGGTAATGTGTTTGCAAAAGCCTGGCCAGAAGAGATTTACATGTTCTTGTTTTCAGGCAAAAAGAAACCCAAGCCACTGGACTTGATTAATTTTCATTTTCCACGGCTGATTTTGTTCCCAGGTTTTGGATTCAACCTGAAGTTATAAACAAATATTTTCTTTATTTAAAAGCAGATTTATTTAAGAGCATACTAGCAAATATTTGGATTCAATTGTGAAGGAATAGTGTTTTTAAAAATGGAATGAAACACTGGGGCTTTCTACCAAACTTTTCAGAAAACAACTGGAAACATGTAGTTATCCAGAAGTACAGCAGAAATAAAATGATGACTTGAAACAAGGGAAAAGGCTGACAAATGAAATTGAAACCATCTCTCAGGTAATAAGACAGAAGGATTGGATGCAACTACAAAGCATATGACTGGCTTACTAAACTAGAAATGAATTAAACTCTGTGCAATTTACAACATGAAGAATTACACTGTTGACAGTAAACTGCTACAGATCAGCTCTATCTTGGAGAATTACTAAACATTTGAAATTTAGAAATGAAAAAGCCAAAGGAAGAGCCAAAAAAAGCAGTGCACTGTTGCTAATGAAGGAAGTTACATCAACATGAGAAAAGCTCTGTGGCTGCAGACAGATATAGTGGGAAAATCTTGATTCCACACAGCATACTCGGTTTTAGGCCTGACATATAAAAACAGGACTACAAAATTGCTAAAATCATAAAGGGACATGAAAAGGTATGTGCCCATTGTTTAAACAGCGGAATGAAGAAAAAGAAAGTAGTCACAGTCATTCAGACAACATGTAGGGCACAATAAAACTGCTAATTTATTTCTGTTCACCAAACATGTTAAGGAAAAATGCCACAGACGGTGTTATCAGTTCTCTTAATTGCAATTGCAAGCAGTTTCCTAGTTGGTAGGCATTTCAAAAGTGGTAAATATCTCAATACTCAGGAAATGCTTGGAACTCATAGAAAAAAAATAGTTGTTTTTATGTTCACATGGAAAAATGAGCAGTTAAACTGACATATAATTTAATATTAAGAAAACAAAATTCTGCTTAGAAAGGAGATGGAAGTAGAAACTTGACAAACTCCAGCAGAAGTTTAATTTGTTGCAAAAGTCTCCAGAAATCTGGTTCCACCTAGTTAACAACAAAGAACTAGAACTACACATAAGCAAAGTTGAAAACTGACTCAGTGAAATTAAGCTTTGTTATTAAGCAACCCCAAAAACATCATACCTATCTATCCCCAGAAAAAACAAGATGGAAAAGTCTGCATCCTGACAGAATCTACGTTTTGTTTACCTTCTAGTGTTTAAAATGGGAGATTCCATTTTGTTACCAGAACTGTGGGATAAAGGACCGTTCTGTGGTTCATTAGGTCAAAATCACAGTAGGAATAGGAACTGCAGAAGTTTCTTTCTCTGAGAGATATCACAGCCCAAGTCCAAATTTTGCGGTTACCTGTGCCAGCCAGTTCAGTGGCAACTGAGTGTATCCTCAGCATATTCCAATTGCTTTGACTGAAACAATACCAAGCAAGACGCTGAACTAGCTACAGAAGAAAGTATTAAGACCTCAAAAGTATGAAAAGTCTTGAAGATTTTATTAATTGTAATAGCTGTAATGTTCCTCCTTCCACTCATGGAGGAAAAGTGTTTATGAACTGGGACAGGCAGCGTATGTTTTATGTTTCTTTGTGTTTGTTTGTTTTTCAGATTTACTAGATTAATTTTTGAGGTTGGGAAAAATATTAACTCATAACATATTCCTTTGAAATGAAGACTATATTCTACAATTTTACCTAGACACTTCAGAACAGGGGTAGGAAGAACTACCTGAGATATGGTAGTTTTCAGCATCAGAATGACCTTTTATAGCAGCTTATTTCATATTGCAAGTTCAAATCTTTGCAGTTCACCGCCTCTTACAGGTTTTAACTATTAACACAGTTAACTATGTTTCTTCCATCATGCAGACTCTGAGTTTTGGACATCTTTAGGTATTTTCTCTTTGCCACATCAGGACTTTAACAAACAAACAGATGACACAAGACAGAGATGAGTGCCCTCAGCTATCTGCTCCACCCTGCTCAGCACAGAAGCTACTGAGCCATTTGAAAGCTATCTGCTGAACTACTGCTTCCTTCAGAACAGCCACCGATTCCAGCTCACGTTACAGAAAGGTGCTCTAAGCCAGATGTTTGTTCAGTGTTCAGAAGTTTGTTTGGCTAAGCCAGCTCAGCAGTGTTTTGTTAAACTAAATCTCACTTTGCTAGTTACTTTTTATTTCTCCATGCTCATTAGTGTTGGGAGAGTTTCGCTCTTAAGGATCTCCATGCAATCACACAAAGGTACTAAGATTTTTCTCTCCTCTTTCTCCAGACCAATACTGAAGATACCAGGAAATACTGACTCTTAACACTGAACTATGTGATTGTTTATTTGGTATAAATGATATAGGTATTATTTCTCCCACATAAAAACATAGATGGACAATGTAAAAGCCAGATTTGTAATACTGTACTCCCATGTTATTCTTGTAGGAAACACTAATATGAGAATCGTCTTTGCAAGACCTTAGTGGTACCAGAAGGCACCAGATCAGTCAGTTAATGGTGTCTTGGCCTCACTGGTATTAATGTCAATAGAAAGATCAACATATCAGGATCCCATATACGACAAAACAGGACAAAGCAGCTTTTCATGCCTCAAGCAGGTGGTAAGCAGAGCCTATTGGTAGAGACAGTGAGTGCTTGCATTGTGAGCACTGCTGTGGTATAGGATTATCCAATCAGGATGCTGCCTATAATAATACAACATGTCTAGGAGGTAAAAAAAATAATGAAAGAAAAAGAAAAAGGCAAAAGCATCAAGAACTTGACTGACTTGCAGGTGAAGCAGGAGTCATGTCCACTTGATGCATTCCATACAGCAGCAATAAGTGGAATGTTACCTGAAAAGCTACAAAAAGCATGTGAACTCTGAAGAGGGTAGGGAACATGACCACGAGGCCAGTGTATAAGCTGAAATGCACATTGTGGTGCAATTTTAAACGTATTCAAACAAAACAGTGCAAGTTCTTCATAATGGCCTGGTGCACTTTAGCTTGCTCAATGTGTTTACTGGTAAAAGCTACTAATTTTAAACTGATAACAAATTGCCTCCCACCAGGTGAAAACTATATAAATCACACACAGAAGTGATCCTTGTAAATGAAATGTCATGCAGAATAGTACCACACAAGCCAGTCCTTACTGGGAAACAATGAAAAGATTTGTCTGTGTGGAGCCAGAACTTGGACTTTAAGATCCTTCCAACTTGGGATATCCCATCACCCTGTTGTTCCCATTTTTCAAGGAGAACGCACATATGCAGTTTTCTGTAACGCACTGAATGAGACGGGAGAAGTGTTATGTGCAAATCAGTCATGGGACAGCTAAACAACCTTCCCTTGGAGGCAGGTCCCTCTCCACCTACAGCTTGTCCTGTTCTGTGACCTGGCTCACAAGCATTGAGAAGATGAAATCAGGGACTATATTTGTTCTCCCTGCCCGGTCATATCTTTCTATAGATCCCAGGCTGTGCCCTGCTTCCTTGGCATGGATCCTAGAGACTAGTAAGCAAAGGAGGGCATAAATCCGAGCCTAGGCGTCTGTCAGGAGTTCATTGAACTAACTATCCATGCTGGGAACAGGTGCACTGAAGGCAAGCAGGGACACTGTCCTATTTGGAGTAATGAGCGAGGGGTTGGAGAAAATTTGTTCATTTCATCTCCCAGAGCTGAGCCTAAACTTTTTACCCTGCAAGTAGGTTATTTACCTTCTCCAACTCACAACTGCAGTTAGAGACTTTCCACAAAATGCCAGTCCATGCTAGATCAAACCCCAGCTAATTCTCATTTGCTTCTGTAGTTCATTCTACTTCACTTTTACTTTTGCTCTCTCATTTCTTTTCCAGTCCATTTCACTCCCTGCTCTGACATATTAACCCCAAAGCTGAAGTAGTTCAAAGGCTATGCACAGAATGATTAGTGAATGAAGACAGTCTTTTAACACAACTGTTTCACCAGTAATTTTAAAAGTCATCTGTCATGAAAAGCAGCACAGACTTACAGCAGCAAGGAACACGTCTCCAATCTATGTTTCATTACCATAAAGCACCATGGGATGGATTTTCAAGTAAGACTTTAGTTTGAATAACATTTTAAGGAGGCATTGCTTCTGAAAGCAGCAGTCCTGTCCTCACCTTAATTATAGATCCTCATTCTTTCTCTAAATATCATCACAAGCAATTGTGTGGCTGGGCAATGAAACATATCAGCAGTCCTATGCAAATTGAAGTTCACTTCTTCTCCCTTTTTCTTTGTGTTATTATTATGGATCAGTTCCTTGGGCAGTTCCATGGCATAACCATAACAGTAGTAGTGCCAACCTAGGTCAGGAATGGATGTCTACATCAGAATATTGACACATTGCAATTTAGGGTGATCAGTCTTACTCAACATACATTGCTCTGTTACAGATACAATGATGCATGTAACCACTAAAAACACAAATTGCAGATAAGGCTGTGTAAACAAAATCCCACCCATGCCCTCTTAATGAGGGTAATCTAATCCCTAATTCAAAGAACAATGGCCTGATGGGTGGACAGAAATCTGCAGAATGACTTGTGAAGTGTTCCATATGAAACTTCAGGGCAGGGCACTCCCATGGTGGTGTCTGCAAAGAGACACAGATTCAATTGTAAAGGAAAAAAGAAAACACTGACTGGGCAGAGAGAGGTCTGTCTTACATAAGATCCTTGCTAACGCACAGTTTTAACCTTGGACTTTTAACTAAAAACAACCACGCACTCTCAACCCGAGTATTGCTTTTTAGTCATAGAAGTACCAGGTGGCTCCTTCCAAAACTCTGAGGTAGAGAATGCAGCTTGGACTTTCTTTTTGTGGAGAAAAATCAAGAAATATTGTTTAACTGTGGAATAGGTCGAAAAAAAATGGATTCAAAATCACGTCTACTACCTAAGAAGTTGACTTCCGCTGCAACTGCAAGCCAGCGCTTCTGTGTTCAGGACTGGGTAACTAGCTAGCTGGCTGAGAACAACTCACAGGTGAAAGGCATTCATGCCAGAACTGAAAGACGACTAACTGCAATGAAAGGGAGCATCCAAAAGAGTCTGTTTTCTGTCCTTAAGATCTCAGAAGTATAACTAGAAAAACTAACTGTAGCTGCTTGCACACCACCAACAGGGTCAGTGGGAGGTTCAGGAGCTGAATTTCTGTCTCATAGCAACAGACACACAAGCCTTTACCTGTTAGGATAACAAGAATGTTGGGGACAGCAGTGAGAGATACCTTAAAAGATAGACTTAGTCACATCATGGAGCCATATCTTCCCAAAATTTAGTTCAGCAGCATGCCCAACTCTGGGACCTATCTTATTGACTTTCCCCTGAAAAAGACATCCAACCTCTAATTCTTTCTGATTTGCACATGTACATGTGTACAGGATGTTAAAATCTTACGCTAATTAAAATCTTTGTGGATTTTCCTAAATACACCTTGAAGTGACCAACTGCATCAACTTGGGGTAGATTGAGAAGAAAGAATTCGTTCAGAACATAGAGTGGTAGAACTGACTTGCACGGGGTAGGCTGTCTGAAATGCTGTGATGTGTCCTTTCTTTCTCCTTACCATACATCTTGCCTTCGTCTGACAAGATAATCTTCCGCCGTCCGCATGGTGGGTAGATGGCTAGCGCTTCCTGGAAGCTCTGCTCAATGTCCGGACTCCATACACCCTCAGCATCATTGTCAATTGGTTTGTCCAAGGCCTCGCTGCCCCCTGAGTCGTTGCTCCCCTCAGGGGAGGTGGGAGAGCTCCACTCGTTGGAGGTAATGGTGCCAGCTAGAAGCTCCAAGGTGCCACGTGGAGAAGCAGACTCAGAACCTGTGTTGACAAACATATCCCATCCATGAGTTAGAAATCCTCCTCTCTAGAAAACTGAGGCTATACTAAAGAAACAAAAAAAATACCCAGTGAGGAGGGGTTTTACTTCAAGTTTATCTTAAAAGGTGAATCGATCGTGTGCTTGATTTCTACTAATGCTGGAGATAGAAACCTTTTCTACAAATGCTTCTGAAACAATAGCCTGCTCCAGTTTCTGTTTGGTTCATTAACTCTCTATCACTTTCCAATTCTCCTCAGAAACTGTCCTCTTGCCTGTGTCTTCATCTCCTAATTTCCTTCTCCTGCTGATGTCATTAATTTTGAAAGCGTTATTTAACTTTCTGAAGCATGCATACAGTGATTCAGTCTGTATGAAAGACTACACAAAGCAAAGCAGTGATGCATTATCTATTCATTACTGAGCATTGGAGCTGAAATTTTCTCAGATGCTGTTTCATTGCTTTGGAGTTAGTAGTTGGTGCCACTTTTAACACTGACATTTCTTCTCAAGGATCAACTGCACTTCTAAAAACCAGTTCCTGAAGCCAGGCAGTTTAATGCAATGTCTCTCAAATCTCAGCAATTATATCCTGGCAGGAGCCAAAGGCACCATGAGTAAAAGGATAAAGTAAAAGGATAAAGGCACTAGGTTGCAGGTTATGAATCCCAGTTGCTTGGACAGTTTCTACTCCTGATCATCAGGACAAACTTGGGCAAATCCCTTCAGTTCTCTGTGCCTCTCTGTCCCCTTCATCCTTAACCATTCCTGGGCTATTAAACTGCCACTAGGTAGGAGCAGAAATTTTTTCAATTGAACCTAAACAGACAGCTGCTAGCTCTTGAAAACTACAATAAATTGCAGTCTACTTATAAACCCCTACGGTGGAGACTGAAGTAATTAAGTGGAGCTGTAAAAGCTTTCATTCAGAAAGCAAATTCAAATCATACAGCCACTTCCAGTCAGCCATATAGAAGACAAATGTCTTCTAAGGACACAAGATCATTCCCCTGCCTTAATTCCAAAGCTGTTTACCTTTTTAATAGTTTCATTATCTGAGCCACAAAGAATGTTCACAAGCTGCCATCTGAGATTCCCCAGTTAAATGACAGTGTTCAAAATTTTTGTGTACTGTCATGTTCAGCTGGGTAGCAAGAAAATAACAGTAAGGCTTTTTTTTTTTTTTAATTAATCAAAAGCAACAATCATCAAACCCACAATAAACCAGAGAATGAGGAGAGCGCTCTGACACACCAAGTCAGACAAGCTCAGAAATACCACAGTAAAGGAGGACTGAAGATAAACTTGAGCATGGCCTATGTAGTCTATGTCAAAAACTAGCTAGACAAAAAAGAAGAAAAGAAGGTGTGGATATGCCATGCCCTAGTTGGCTAAATACATATGATGTATATATTACATAAACAAACCAAAAAAAACAAACATAAAGCAGACCTATTCATTCAAATTCAGAAGTTCAAAAAGTAAGGGTTGAGGTCTCCAGAAACTTTCCTGACATCAGCTTACCAAAACATTACATGATACACTCCTTTTTAGCCTTTTTTTGTTGTTGTTTTCTTTGGATTTCATGATTAAAAAATCTTCTCCACAACCATGATAACTAGATTTTTTATTTTTTATTTTTAGCTAGAAGATGAAATTCTTGACAATGTTATCATTTCAAAAGGTAAAGCTGTAAAAAGAGTTGACAACACTAGCTCTCAGATGGTTTTGGTGCTCCTAAATGACATTAGACAGCAGCAGATACCTAGTTTACATCTCTATAGCCCACCAAAAGCTCAGGAAAAATATAATACTGGGCATTTGAATAATTTCTAGACACAGTATACTCCTTACATCATGTCACAGCATTGCTGGTTCACAGGGAAGTTTAGAAAACCCAGTATAAGATTTAATTTTTGTTAGAATGTTTGGAATATATGAACCACTGGTATGGTGTACCATTTTCCATCCATCCATTTCAATCCTTACATTAGATTACTTGAATTCTCTCAACCCATACTACAGATTTTCAGAGCTGTAATAAACATGGGAAGGAAGAAAAAACTGTGAGGGGGGCAAAAACGGAGTTCACATTTGGCCTCTAACTGTAGGACAGACATCAGGAGCAGACTGTGAATGGCACTAAATCAGGCAGTGTGACTTTAAGTTGCCCTGAAATGAAAGGTAATAGTGGGTTCCCTCACCAGGCAACTATTGCCAATACAACTCCTTTCATTGGCAGATGCTCAATAAAAAAATAAATAAATATGTGGTTAATTCAAGAGAACCTCTTGCAGGGGAATCAGAGGAGAGAGGTAAGCTTTCTACATGGGGACTTGACATAGAAACAAAAGCTATCTTTTTCAGCTGTTCTTTTGACATTTTCCCAGTCATCCCCATTCCCTGGTAGCTGTTGACACTTTCCATATTTAAAGCACATTAAAATCTCCACAAACACAGGACACAGACTAGTTTTAACTTAGTCTGGCAGACTGAGAAATGGAGGGGTTCAGGGAAAAAAAAAAAAGTTTGACATAGTAAATGTATTCATAGAACAACCTGCATTTGGAGCTGCAGGTCTCCAAACAGACATCAGGCTCCACACCAAGTGAAAAGATGCACTTAACTGCTCAGCTGTATGACTTCCAAAGCCAGTCACTTTGCTCAAGACAAATCCCCTCCGTAGCAATGCATACAAGTAAGACAATGCCATCTTCTGAAGAATGTATGGCCAACAAACATAAAAAGCATTTTGAATTCAGTTCAAGGCTTCATATCTACGCCAAGCACTTTCAGTGACAGAGGAAGCTCTGAGTCCAGTCTGATCCAAGCTCCAGAATTAAGTGGAGGAGAAAAAATACACTCTGTTCAGTTGTGTGTCAACTCCCTCGACTCTCTTCTCTCAGCCCTAAAGAAGAGTTGCACTAACTTCAGCAGATGTCACTTGTGTATTCAGGGAAGTCCACAAAACCAGAGACAGAATCTGTCAGCTTTAGCTCACATTGGTGAGAAACAAAGCCTGCTCAACCTGTTCCTTCCCCTTTTGAATCCCCTGGATAGGCACATGTATTTTGGACATCTGACTTTAACCCTTTCTCATTAGAGCAAGTTTTGCCAGAGGTTCCAGGCTTGGCATTTGTTCTCTTCAGTTTCCGCCAATTTGAACCTTATACTCCTCCACTCTCACATCTCTGGTCTTGTACCTTACAGTTGTTCTTATTCTGAACCCATTCTTTTACTGAGAGATTAACTACGTTCCTTTGTGGTCTCCAGTGATGCGTTCTCCACCAGGATAAAAGACACACAGGCTCCTCACAGCACCTCCACCTCCTCACCACAGTATCTCTATTTCCTTGTTACATTTCCCTCTGTTCAAACACCGTTTCTTATTCACTCTTGGTCTCTGTTCTTATTTCTGTCATGACCCATCTCTCAACACAAATCACAAAGACAGGCTTTGGGGTCAGTGGAAAGCCAAGCCATGAAAAAAGCACATAAATATTTCACCTCCAGCAGTTTCAGTTTAATTGTTCTGATGCTGGCAATTTCAATGCTAACTCTCTCCTTTCACACATGGCGTCTCATTGAGACTCAGAGATCCTGCAAGGCCAGAGCACTGCCAAGAAACCTTCAGTGAGGTCTCATTGACAGGGAGTGCATCTTTTACCAACTCCATAGTCTGACACATATACTTTCTAATATCAGTCCTGCAGTCATTACTGTCGGTAACAGTTCCCTTTCAAGTGTTTCTGGCAGCTGTTCAACACAAAACACTTTACTGAGGATATCTATAAGTACGTCTGTGATAAAAGGAAAACTTGAGAAATTGTGGGCCTTCTCCAGAAGGAGATGGGAAACCTAGATATGGAGAAGACAATGACTTTTTTTTGCCTCAGTCTACACCACCGAGAGCTACAAGCACATAGCCCAAGCCCCAGAGGCAAAGGCAGGGACTGGGAGAATGAAGAACCACACACTGTAGGAGAAGATCAGGTTCAAGACCATCTAAGGAAGCTAAAGATATACAAGTCCACGGGAATTGATGAGATGCATCTGTGGATCCTGAGGGAACTGGCAGATGTAGTTGCTAAGTCACTGTTCATCATATTTGAGAAGTTTTCAGATGACACCAAGCTTAATGGTGTGGTTCACATGCTGGAGAGAATGGATGTCATCCAGAGGGACCTGGACAGGCTTGGGAGGTGGGCCTGTGAGAACCTCATGACATTCAACAAGGCCAACTGCAAGGTCCTGCAACGAGGCCAGGGCAATCCAAAGCACAAAAACAGGCTGGGTGGAGAATGAATTGAAAGCAGCACTGGTAAGAAGGACTGGGGGATGTTCGTTGACAACAAGCTCAACATGAGCCAGCAATGTGTGCTTGCAGCCCAGAAAGCCAACCGTATCCTGGGCTGCATCAAAAGGAGCATGGCCAGCAGGCTGAGGAAGGTGAACCTCCCCCTCTGCTCTGCTCTTGTGAGACCATACCAGAAGTAATGCGTTCAGCTCTGGGGACCCCAGCACAAGAAGTACATGGACCTATTAGAGTGAGTCCAGAGGAGGGACATGAGGATGATCAAAGGGCTGGGATACCTCTCCTATGAGGACAGGCTGAGGGAGCTGGGGTTGTTCAGCCTGGAGAAGATTCTTGGGAGACCTTATAGTGACCTTCCAGTACCTAAAGGGACCTACAAGAAGGCAGGAGAGGGATTATGTTGATAAGACATGGAGTAATGGCTTTGAACTCAAAGTGGGTAGATTTAGCCTAAATATAAGGAACAAATTCTTTACTGTGAGGGTGGTGAGGCACTGGAACAGGTTGCCCAGAGAAGTTGTGGATGCCACATCCCCAGAAGTGTTTAAGACCAGGTTGGATGGAGTTTTGAGCAACCTGGTCTAGTGGGAGGTGTCCCTGCCCACGGCAGGAGGGTTGGAACTAGAGGATCTTTAAGGTCCCTTCTAATCCAGACCATTCTATGATTCTATATGAAAAATTGCTGCCAGCTATCTCCAGTTATTCTGTTTTCTTAGAGCTGCTCTATCCGTAAGACTTCCCCTACTATATATCTGCCCCCTTTCCCTGCTGAAATCATTATCAGGCACAACACACTAACCAGAGACGTCCCTGTTCACTCCTCCCAGGCAGCAGTGCTTGCCAGCAAAGCCTTGTGAAATCTGACAGTGTGGTTCCAGTCTTGCTTCTGAGCTGGCTGAGCTCTGAGCTATTCACTTTACCATGGAAGTCTCTTCAACCTTTGTCTTGTTCAATGGAACCGCAAGCTGTTGGGGCAGGGACTGTTTCTCATTACAGGTTTTCTTTGATGTTATTGCAAAAAAAATGAGCAACTCTGGCATTCTCTTCAAAGTTACAGGAGTCAAATACTGCTACTATCAAGGATCTGAACGACAACATTTTCAGAGAACCTTACAATGGCTCGAGTTGGAAGGGACTTTAAGATCATCTAATTCCAAACCCCCTGCCATGGGCACGGACACCACCCACTAGATTAGGTTGTCCAGGGCCTCATCCAACCTGATCTAACACCTCCAGGGATGAGGCATCCACAGCCTCCCTGGGCAACTTGTTCCAGTGCCTCACCACCCTCTGAGTGAAGAATTTCTTCCTGACATCTAATTTAAATCTCCCCTCTTTTAGTTTAAAACCATTCCCCCTTGTTCTGTCATTGTCTGCCTGAGCAAAAAGTTCCTCTTCATCTTTTTAATAAGCCCCTTTTAAGTATTGAAAAGCTCCAGTAAAGTCACCCCAGAGCCTTCTCTTCTTCAGGCTGAACATCCTCAGCTCTCTCAGCTTTTCTTCATAGGAAAGGCTTACTTTCTTCATTTTCATGTCTCATTCACAGAAACAGCAAAATAAAGGACTTCAAATGAGAATGAGTTCAGCCAGAAGGGAGTATGTCCTGCTACTCAAGCTATAACTTCATAGGAGTAGTGTATAATAAGAAAACCTGGAAACAGCAACGACCGATTACTTCCACCCAGAACATGTTAAAAAATGAACTTAGCCAATGCAGTCATACAAGATTTGGGTTTAGAAAAGTAACAGTTTGGAATACTGTGAAATGTATTGCATAGGGTATAACGGAGCATAGTATTGAAACTTACCAGAGGAAAATGGTGGGGAAATTTTATAGCATACTATAACAATAGCTCAGATCCTCTGAAAGAGAAGAATGAGTGCAGTCAGTGGATGACTAGCTCCAAGTAAGTACAACTTGGAGACTGCAGGGGGGAAAAAAAAAAAAGTACTAGAAGGGGAAAAGGTGGAAAAACAGTTACACAACAATAACTGAATGATGTCTGAAGTTTACAGGCAAACGAGGACAGAAATCATTAACATGTTGTGTTTACAAGGACTCTACAGAGGAAAAAAAAAAAAGATACAACTGTAGCATTACCAACTAGCTCTAAACTAACTGATAGGGTATAACGCTTCCACAGCACCCTAGCCACCAGTTATTCAGGCTCCCCAAGGTGTTACAATCTAGTCATTAAATTGGCCTGGAGCCAGTGCTACTTTAAGTTCCATCAGAAGGTCCAGCAGTGGTGGAAGCAAGTGATAACAGTTCACGGAGCCTTTGAAGGGTCTCCACTCACTCTACAACTTATCCAACTGTTGAGATGGGCTACAACCTCGGCTTTTGCCCTTGGACTTCTGCAAACCTGGGGCAATGCTGGCTATCCCCTCTGAATGCCCCTATTCACCCAGGACACCAGAGTATTGCTGACTAATCCTGAGAGTAAAACCAGTTAAAATAGGTGTTACAGGCAGTAGGTGAAGCAAAAGCTCTTAATAGGCAGCAGCACCAGGCAAGGAAGAAAAGAGAATCGAGATTTCCCTCTGTGTGTCGTGTGAGGTAATATAATTATTACACCTACAAACTGCACTGTGAGACTTTTGTCTCCATCTTTTGTCTTCCACTGAGCAAGACTGGTTTACAAAGGAACAAGCACTTCTGGCCTTGGATCATATTCAACATATAAGACTGAACTCCAGCTGAATGCTTACATGCTAGGCACAAAATCAAGCTTGGTTTGCTTTTTACACTGAAATTGTCCGCAGCAACTACTGTACAAAAGGCACCTGACTTCATGACCAAAGCAAAGCAATGTTTTTAAATTATTGCAGTAGCTGACCTCTGGCTGAAACAGAGTGAGGATGTAGTGTCCAATGCAGTGATATAAATCAAAACAAGGAGAAAGGAGAACTTCTATCAGTGCAGCACTGGATAACGCAGTCAGATAGGGTGTGATGACAAAAGACTTTGTGTGGCCTTGCACACTATCCAGTCAGGTACATTTGTGATAAAGAAAACAGAACAGAGTCTTGCTGCCCTAAAAGGAGGAAGAAGAAAAACAAAACCACCCATATCAAACAAAAACAAACAACAGCAACAAAACCCTAAATCTAACAACAAAACATATGCAGGCTCAAAGGTTTGGTGTGCTCCCACTGTTCCAGGGGTGGCCAACTTGTGGCTCAATCCCTAGCCACAGGCAACCCATTCACAGCCCCAACACAGGCTACATGGCAACACAGGCTGCGCTTTGGGCTGAGAAAGTGACAACTACACCATTTACATGTCAGCTGGGAGAGAAAATGAGCCAGCAATGGTAGCTGAGATTGACACTGCCAGGTTGCCCTGGGATTGAGCCATACACTGGGTGGACTCCAGCCTTCAACGGAACTATATAATTCCTGGGGAGTCAGGAGAAAAAAGAAAAAAAGTTGTGGTAGGGTGAAGGTGGTTAGCCACCCTTATACTAGCAGCAGTGGTCACCAATAGCCCTTCTTTCAACAGTCACCAAGCTAATTAGAGAAGAATTAACCAGGAAGAGCTCCAATAATTGTGTTCCCCTCCTATCACAGAATTTTTAGTAGTGTTATTTAACACAACTGCCTCTTTGAGTATACAGAAATGTAGAGGGTTTACTGATTAAAATGACTTTGATTTTACCAAATCAAATTTGAGGGAGAAGCAAGTCGTGCTTACCATTTTCCCAAAGAGTATCCTTCACCTAATTATTAAATGAAATGGAACCTTTAGGAGGAACCTAAAAAATATTTACTCCTAAACTCACTGTTCTGAAAATCTCACCATCAGGCTAAAAAAGCCCCTATTTTACCTATGGAAAAGAAATGTAGCACAAAGACTTACCTAAGTGAATCACCCAATGATGAAAATCAGACTGAGGGCAAAATCCAGCCAAGAATGTCAACACAAGGAAAGGTGAACTTTAAAAGTGATTTGTGAACGCAGGTGCTTTAACTTCAGAGGGGCTCACTTTTCTCAGGACTGATGTTTAACATTTTCTGGAAATTGAGCATCTTTTGAGTCTCCTGTCAAGTACCATAAAAATGACGGACTCATAGCGTCCTGTCTTTTTATGATATCCAAATTAAATTCTTATTTCTCAATCCTGCCTCCTGTTAAGGATGTCTCTCAGCCTCACCTCTTTCAACTGGTGATAGGATATGAGGGAATTGCTTAAAGGTCTGACAATATAAACTCGGATTGGATGTTAGGAAAAAGTTCTTCACTGAAAGGCTGGCCAGGGAACTGATCATGGCCCCAATCCTATCAGTGTTCAAGAAGTGTTTGGACAACACTCTTAAAAATGTGGTTTAACTCTTCAGTTGCCTCATTTAGAGTCAGGAGCTGGACTTGATGATCCTCATAGGTCCCTTTCAACTCAGGATATTTTATGATTCTATGATTCTTTTCTAGGACTCAGGGGTACATGTCCCAAAACAGCACAACTGTTACATACTTCGGTTCCCATAACACCAGTGGCAGAATTTCACTTGAACTTAGACAGGAAACAAATGTTTGCAAATCTCATCTAAAGCTCTGAAAGTGTTTAGCTCCAAAACTATGGACAGTCTTTAACAAAAGCAATAGCTGAAGCAGAGCTAAGAGTCTTAGAACAGAATAAACACAAGCACTAACCACAATGCACAAGCAGTCAGATTTCCACATTTTCATTGCTTTCAGGCGTCCTGTGTTGCAGGCATCATCTGTGTGTCTCCCTCTCCAGTCAGGGCTAAAGAAGGCCTTTACTAAAGCCTTAAGACAGTAGCAAACCACAAACAGGCAGAACAGGTATATTAAATGGGATCTCGGTTCGGTCAACATTAATTAATTATTTAAGCATGTGCCCTGATTTTAGTAGGAGTCAGACAGGAGCTTAAAAGTGTTTTGATGCACCAATGCCTAAGTAAAGATCAAACATGAAATATCTGCATCATCTGTTAGAGCAGGTCCAAAGGATGTTCAGAGGGCTGGAGCACCTGTCCTATGAAAACAGGCTAAATTGGAGTTATTTAGCTTGGAGAAAAGAAGGCTATGGGGAAACCTTATAACGACATTCCAGTGCTTAAAGGGGGGCTGCTAGAGAGACCAGGGAAGGACTCTTTATCAAGTGAGTGTGTTGACAGGACAAGGGGTAGTGGTCTTAAACTAAAAGAGAGTAGATTTAGATTAGATATATTAGGAAGGAATTCTTTACTCGGAGGGTGGTGAGGCACTGGAACAAGTTGCCCAGAGAAGTTGTGGATGACCCATCCCTGGAAGCGTTCAAGGCCAGGTTAGATGGGGCTTTGAGCAATCTAATCTAGTAGGTAGCATTTCTGCCCATGGCAAGGGGGTTGTGGGATTAGGTGATCTTTAAGATACCTTCCAACACAAACCTTTCTATGATTCTGCAATCATAGGAATAAGCCCTGCTTACCACTGCGAACCAAAACCACATTCTCTTCATGGATTCAGAAACCATCACAGCTCAGTTTTGTAGTACATAGTCCACCTGAAACATGAAGCAGGTGAATATTGCCTACTTACAGATAAGATGATTGTTTCTTGAGGGCTAACGCTCAGGAAAGTTCACCAGATCTGTTTTTTTGTAAAAAAAAGTCTGAAAATTCCCAACAGACAAGGAGATTCCAGCCATTTTGGACTGATTCCAGTTCTCCCATTGGCTTGATACAAAATGCAGAAAGCTGTCCACAACTCAGACTAGTCAGAACTCTTCCCTCTCAGTTGTGACAGTAAACAGTCATTTCCAAGCTGTTGAAAATACAGTGATTTCATAGAAAGCAAGTGAAAACCATGAGAACCTGTAAGTACAAGTCCAACAGTCAAACTGGAATCACTAAGCATAGAAAGATGAAACAGAAAGAGCAAAACTGAAAAACACAGGTTAAGTTTGCTTCAGGATATTACAGGAAAGCACAAACCTTTTGATTGATCTCTTCGCCCTTCCAGACCCTTCTTCCCAGGAAGGTCAACAGGTTATATACCTTCTGTTGGATTAATCTACAGGAGGAACAGGGGCAGCCAGCCAAGCAAAACTAGACTCTTAAAGGGACACAGACAACCACAGACTTAACTCCAGTTTTTAAAGCACATTCTTACAAATTAAACTTGTGACCAAAAACAGTGGAAAACCATGCTTCTTCTCTCTTTCTCAGTTATTTTACCGTGTGGGGAAAAAAACAAAATTACTTTGTTTCCCCTGTACAGTAATTTTCTTCTGTTTGTGTAGATCTTTCACAAAGAAATGGGAAGGGGAAATAAATACTATTATTTAGTTAAAAAAAATAAACTAAAGCAGTAAGTGTACTTGGAGAAAATCATCTTATGCAACCCTCTCTTCAATACCTCTCTCTTCTTTTCCCCTAAGCTGACAACATTTTCACACAAAGAGAACCTGTCTAAATCCTGCTAGTTCAGTATCAGTGAGCTGGATTCAAGGACCTGCTATACTGATGTATGATCAGGTAAGAAGAATACCAGCAAATCTTTCCTCCCTTTCCATTTCAGCATACACATGCTCAGTGCTCTTTTGACTTTTCTTCCTTTAGTTAAAGCACAGCAGTCCTGGTTACAAGAGATTAGATTTTGACTGGAGGTCTATCATTAATGTTTACCATTGTATCAAGGAAGGCACAGTGAGGACCATGCTAATTTATTTTGTCATTGGCAATAGCAAAGCAGATGTTTCAAAGCCTTGCATCCAGCCACTGGCACTCATGTCTCAGTACAGCAGAATAAAACACCTCCCTTTTAGCAAACATACTCTAATGAAAGTAGGACTCGGTAATTATAAGCCTACAATGGAACAGAAAAACAGACCCAGTGACTCAGTCAGTGGCACAGGGAACTGGAAAACCTGCCCCTCCCTAGCAGGAAAACGTCTAATTCATATGGTGTTAAAAACAAAGGGGAGTGACTGCATCATCTCCAGAAAAAGGAGGACCTAACGGGCAGGGCAAAACAAAAAAAAACTCACCACCAACAAAAACCAAAGAACTCCGGTAATCTAGTCTCAGACCTTGTAATGAGCTCCAAGCATGCAAATTCCAAACTTTTTACAAGGCTCTTCACTAGATCACAGCTCCACAAAGTAAGGTGTTGGGCGTTTAACATGGTGATGGGCATAACGGAGAAGTTGGAGCAGAGAAAGAAGCATACCATAATCAAAGACCATGGCTTCATAAACACTACTGTAAATCTTGATAAACTTGATTGCTCTTCAAAGGGGGACAGAATTACCATGAAGCTAGAGAATGAAAAGAATACAAGTGCACAATGTGATAGGTTAAGATTTAGAAAAGCATTTACTACTCAGTTCAGGAAATAAAGATTGAAAAAAAAATCAAACTGGCTTGTATAGCACTGCTCATATTATTAGAAAATTAACTAACACTTCAAAATTAAGTGTAATGGTATATACTAATGGGACAAACAGGTACAGGGGGCACCTGCTGTTTTGCTGCAGGGATCTTTGGTAGTCCAGTTTTCTTTGACATCTTAATTAATGATGTAAAAATGAATAAAGGAAATGTTAATGAAACTTGCAGATAATACAGAATGAAGTTTACAAACACCAGTGGATATAGGCAACTCAAAGGGATGGCTGATAAATAAACAAGAGAAGGGGATTAAGGGGGCACAGATTAGAGTATCTGGAAAAAGTAATGCCAAGAAACTGAAGAAACCTCAAAGAAGAAAAAAGCAAATACTTCTAAAATTTTGTAAGACCACTGTAGCTTTTGTCTGCCTATGCTCAGTTATTACTTCAGGCAACAGAGAGAAATGAATTACCTCCAACATCTTGCAGAAAAAACAACAAAAAAAAATAGTCTCATTGCTAGTCTGTAAGAACTTAGGTGTAAATGCAAAAGAGAGAGAAAACCAATCATTTCACTGAAACATGCCAAGGCAAAACCTGTTGCGGTAGACTAAGAAAAATCAGTCTAAATTTCTGGAAATCCCTACTGATGTTAAAAAAAACACTGGGCTATGGAAAAGCTGCCCAAGAGAATTGCTAGAAGATATGTTGCATGGCACTTAGGAAAAAAAAAATAAATCAACAAAGGATGAATATGAGGTATATGGAAGGTGTATTTTTTTAAAAAAAAAAAGTAACACTGATTTTTGCTTCCTTAAGATACAGTTTTGTGGCCAGATAAGACAAATTGTTTTGACTACCACAGTTGTAACTGTAAACATGGTCCAAAGAACTACTTAAGGCAGGATAAGATGGCAATGCTGCTAAGATGGCAATGTTGCTTCTTCCCCTACTCCCCACCCCCTACTCATTGCACCCTCTTCTCCAAACACAGCACTATTTGCATGAATATATAATTAACTGGACTGGGGAACACATCTGGCTGAAAAGCAAGTTGATAGAACAGTGTTACTTTTCATTTTGGTTAGCCTCCCCTGGCCCAAGTCACTAAACGGCTGCACAAATATCCATGGAATTGACAAAGGAAAGAGGTAAGACAAGTACAGGAAGGGACAGTCTGTGCAGACAAGTTCTATCTTCAGCAGTGCCAGCCTAAAGAATTTGTTGGTCTGCACCTTGAATTCTATTGTGATGAAACCAAGAGTTAAAAGATACATTCAGAGGAGGAAAAAAAAAAAAACAGTACTACGGAAAGCTGCGATTGAGTATAACACCACTCCAGAGATAATCTCAAGCAGCAGCTATCGGAAATTGTGCTTTTCAGCAACCTCCTCAAAACTGTACTTACTATTTTTGAGTTCTGTGAAACAAATATCCGAGTAAAAGAACCACCAGTAACTCTTATTTTATTTTAAACCACGGGAAGACTCTGTGCCATGGAGCCCTTCTCTTCAGAGCCTGGCAGTGCTGTTCTCATATAGTTTTCCCACAAAAATTTTCGTAGTATAGGAATGTTAAAACACTTACCACAGTAATAACCTAAAATACTTTAAAGCTGTCAATAAAATTTACTTTAAAAAAAATAAATCTAAAAGATGCAGTGGGAACCAAGAGAGTGGGGAAGATACTAACCCCCATTCTCAATAGTAACCCTTGTGCACACTACATCATTCCCAGATCACCTCTGAGGGGTAAGAACAGTGAGCTGATGCTCCAGTTTAGAGATGACAAATTTGCCACATGCTCGAGTTTGAAAAATCCAGACCAGGTTTTAGGAAAACCCTGCGAGGTGACCGCACTGGCTGGCTGCCTTTTGGTCTGTGAATTAAAGTGCCAAAGAGCCTCTCACGTCCAACAGCCTTAATAAAGAAGCCCCTCTATGTTCATTGCAGCACAGTTCAACCTCTTTGCTGTAGTGAGAAAAATCTATCGCGAGCAAAAGTTTTCAATTGTACCGGTGATAGTATAGCAGCTGCAACAGGGCCCTAGCCTGGAGAAACCCTGTCTGTTTTCCCCCTTGTTCTGTTCGTCTTACTCCTCCCTCCCCATTACTTTATTCCCCATCGTACTGCCCACCTCCTTCTGTAAAAGGAAAAATAAGATCTTTTCCATCTACACGGGCAGATGGACAGACAGGTGAATGAGTGCTCCGCTCAGTTTGCACACAGACAGTGGAATCAAGTCTAAGGGAAACCAATCTGTTCCAAGTAAAGAGAAACAAGAAAAAAAACAAACTGCCTTGCTACCTACCTCCCGTCTTTAAAAAGTATTTTGTGTTGTTTATTTATAGGTGATCTGCAAAGCTCTGCTCTTAAGGTTAGAAAGTAACATGTGTGTAACTTCAGGTTAAATAAAAACGGAACAAACTTGGCGGCATTAGTCCTTAAAATATCTTAAGGAGTTGCATGTTTTCCCCCTTTCCACAAAAAAAAAAATATATCTATATATCTATATATCTATATATATCTTTAGTATCCCACACAAGGAGTTGTTTAAAAGGATTTATATACATAAGACAAAAAATTACTTAGGGATGTTCATTTGCCTTTTTTTTTTTTTTTAAGTCATTTCCAGAGGCACACCACCCAAACTCCACTCTTCCAACTTCAGAGAAACTCATCTAGGAAAACAGTATTCCCTCATCTTTTGTTAAATGCCCTATAACAGCCCAAATACTTTCTCACGGTTGTTTTTGCTTATCTTTTTTTTTTTTTTTTCCAAAAACATTTTTTGTAATTTACACCAGAATTTATATCCTTAATACAGAAAGTGCAGATCCTCCTCTCTACCCCCCACACCCTAAACATCTTTCCTAAAGGCACAGAAACCTATTTTTTCGATGAAAAGCGCTAGCAGTTTTCTGCTGATGCACCACGCCACCGAGACCCCGAAGTCTCGGCGCAGGCACGGAGCGGGGGAAGCCGCCAGCAGCCTCCATTGAGAATTTTCTGATCGCTTCCTTTGTACGTCCGTGTCTCCTCCGTCGCACATGACTAGCTTCCAATCCCTCCTTTCACTCTTCCTCCGGCAGGCACCCGGTCCCCTTTACCCCGCGGGAAAGCGACCGCGAAAGAGCGTGTCCTGACCTGAGCGAGGCAAGAGCAGCTGCTGTTCCGCAAAGGCAGAGAGGACCGGCTTCAAATCCTCCTTCTGCTCCAGGACTTTCTGCCAAGAGAGCAGATGAGAGTTATTCGGGATGTGTCCGTCCCTCTCCCCCGCCTGATCCCCACCCCCGAGCCCGCGGGGCTCAGGGCAGGGGCTGGGGAAGGCGGGGCGGGAGGAACCGCTTCGCGCTCGGTGCCGCCGCCGCCAAGTCGGAGCGAAAAAAGTTGCCGGGAGCCGCGGCTGCCCTCGGGGCGGCTCCGGGATGGGCTCCCGGCCCTTCCCCCTTCCCATCCCGACAGCGGGGACGGAGCGAACAAAGCCGGGCTGGGCGCTGCCGCCGGGCGGGCTGCCGGGGGGCGACCGGGGGCGGGCAGGGGGCGACCGGGGGGCGAGCAGGGGGCGACGGGGAAGCGGCCCCAGGCGCAGCCCGGGCCGGCGCTGCCAACTCACCTCGAGAGCTCGGAGCGGCTGGCGGGACGGCAAGCCCGTGCGGCGGCTGGGCAGGAGTTTGGGAGGAAAAGGGAGGGTTTTTATTTCCCCTGGAGTTCGAAACGAGGAAGTGAGGAATGCGAGGAATGAGAGCTGGTATGAAATGAACGCGGCCGAGGGAGGGGACTCCCGTCTAACGTAGAGGCTGGAGCAGGGCTAGAGAGGGGGCTGGCCGGGGGGGGGGGGGAAGGAGAGGAAGGCGAGAGAAAGGCCGAGGCGGAGTTGGGAACAAAACACAGCAGGGATCGGCGGTCTCTGGCTCCGGGCCGTGCGTGCCCGGGGAGGAGGGAACGCGGGGCAATGGCCGGAAGAAAAGACCTGCGGGGGCGGGGGCGGGCTGCCCCCTGAACAGAGGAGCGGAGGAAGGAAACTCCAGGCGGCCGCCAGGGAAAAGCGGAGGCGGGGGGAGGCGGAGGGCCGGCCGCCAGCAATCAGTGCGGCTGCGAGGGCGGGCTGGGAACTTGTAGACGCCGTCCGGGACGGGACGGGCTCGTCCCCTGGAAGCAGCCAGCCTCATCCCCGGGACCGCAGCCGCTTGCCCGGCGCCTTCGCAGCGCCGGGGGTGCGGAGCCCCGAGGAGCGGCCGCCCGCCCGCCGTGCCCCGTGGCCCCCGTCGGAGCCGCCCTGCAGCGCCGCAGCCCGGGGGAGAGGCGCTGGTCCCGCGGCCAGCCCCTCGCAGCCAGGCGTGACCCGCAGGAAACGCCGCTTCGGAGCCCCTCGGGGACGTGGCTTCCACCCCGCGTAGCTGAGCCGCTGCAGAACGAGCCGGCCCCAGCACCGCAGGAGTGCTTACAGCAGTTTGACTGTCCAGAGAGCATCCCAGAAAGGAAATTACTCGCTTAACAGCAATGGGACGTCCTCTGCAGCTTTTTCTCTGTCGCTCTCGCAGGTAGTTGACTTTAAAATGGCTTCCATTTTTCTGTGGGGCTCTATGCATCCCTTTTCTGCCTTCCCTTCACAGCCCTCCCTCATTTGCAAAGCACGCTCCATGACCCATCACTACACGGACAACACACTGTGGCCCCACGCATGCCCTGGCACAGCCACCAAAGTAGGCAGTCCCATCTTGGTACCAGGCCTTTATTTGCTTACACCTGCCAGACTTGCCTTGGGGCAGGTCAGTTTGAACCATGCCCTTTGGCTGGTCTGGTTCACTACCTAGCTGCTCTTTTCCTATCCATTCAATCAGCTTCAGCTACCCTTCCTTCCCTGTAACACATCTATTTCTGAACTCCCAGCCTTCTGAACTTCTTGCTGGCCTGCTGTGCTCACAGCAATCTAGAAGGCGGCCACCGAGCTATTTTGCTGAATGCCTGTTTTACCATGCATCTCCATGCTTTGCTGACGCTGCCTGGCTCTTCCTCATAGCAACAAGTAACAGTACATCTTCACCATTAAGTCCTAAGGGTCCTTTGGGGTCTTTTATTATGTTTCTTTCTTGGTGGTCTCTTCTGATCAATGATCAGTCTCCCACTGTGTTCCTGTCCCACGGTGGTCCTGTTTGATTTCCATTTCCCTTCTTTCTCCTTTCCTGTTGTTACATTTGGAAATCGACCACCATTAACACCCGAGAAAGCAGGACCATGGTCAAAAACATGCCAAGCGAATTCAACTATTTCTGTTTGGAGCACTGTAAGCATGAGAACACTTCTTTTTTTTTTTGCCTGTGTACCTTTTTTTCTTTGCTTGTGTACCTTTATCCCCCTTTTAGTTCTAATTACTTGAACAAAATATTTATTCTACTATTTATTTCATTTAAATGAAAATTATTTATCTGCACAAAAATCTCCCCAGCTTTAAAATCTGTTTTGTATATCATGAGACCCAGAGAAAACTTCATCTTTAGGCTATTGCGCTAAAATGCAGAGTATCATATTAATCAGCATTGCCCCACTCTTTCCTGATAATGTCCCTGCTTGTCTGCCTCTGTTATCTCTTGTCCTAAACCTATTCAGAAAATTTTGAGTGAGAATTCAGCATTTTGTGCCACATAGCACAAGGGGTCCAGGCCAAAGAAATACCAGGCAAGTAACAATAATGACTTGAAAAAGAAGCAAATTGATATAAGCCTATTGCATTGTTTTAAGTGTGTACAAACTGCAGTTTAACCACTGCAGAAAAAGTAGCAAAAATCATCTCTTTTCAAAGGTATACATATACTAGAAAATTTGACCTGCACTAGAAAATGATGATACAAAGAGACTGTTTGCTGTACTTGGGTTGGAAAGCCACATTTCCAAAACAAGCAGATCATCCTGGTAAAACAGCAAGCTTAGTATATGTAACTACATCCTATTAGGGGCTCTGGGCAGTGCAGTTACATCAGCAAAATAATCAAACATTTTCATGTCTTCAGCAAGTGACTTTGTCACAGATGCCTCATGTATACATAGCTACCTGTGGCAGAATTATGATAAAGTTGGCTTTGTTTAAAACTTCAATATATTGAAGAAATGCAAAAAGAAATACGTTAAGCTTTTGGAAGAACAGAAAGAAGTTCATAACTCTCTGTTGCAGACAGAAGACTGTAAACAGGACCTAAACACATCTTAGAGCATCAGAAACCAGGTGGCAAAAAAAACACCTTCAAAAATGTACTCTTGTGATTTGGAAGGCCAGCTCCACTTTATTTTAATTGTTTTTTTGTTTTAAGTTTAGCAGTGATGAAGATAACTGATATCAGAAATGTTTTTTAGTACTCTTGTAATTACTTTTCTTCGTAGCAAAATGCAATAAGCGTTTTATTTTATGAATACATAAGGAAAATGTTTTCTGGCAAAACTGTAGGAATCAAAAGTATATACAGTATAAGACAAAAATATAACATTTAATGAAATTATTATTTTGTTGTTGTTATATAAAGCCCTGTAATTATCACATTTAGCCACTGTTTCTATTAAACCGTATTTTAAAACACGTAATTTTATGAAAACCTTTCTTTTTATATTAAAGGTAGCTCATTTCTCATAACATCTGACTATGATTTCTAGGCCCGGTCTCACAATTATGTGACCAGCACACAGTTTTGCTCACATTTCCCTGCCGAATCAACACAGCTCAAAGAGAAAGAATTGAAGCCTATTCCTTCCTGTGAATCATCACACAAATTGTTTGCAGGACTCCAGTCAATCACATATGGAAACTCACTCAGGAAAAGAGAGTATTTTTTGTTTTGTTATATTACTGATGGTAATGTGGAAGCAAACTATTCTGCCTAGAACACAAAGCAGAGGGAGCTGGACAACTTGATCAGACCTAATTCCCCAACCCTTCACTCTGTCTTAATGATTTTGATATCCAGCTTTTAAAATAGTCACTTTTCACAATAAAATAGTATTACTTTAATAATGGGCTCGATTCAATTAAGCAAGACTGTACAGTTCAAAAGATACAAGAGGTAACAGTGAGTAGAGGGATCTTTCATGGCAGGGTTTTTGATTCTTACCACTTCATAGTTGTAGCAAGCCCTTTTTCCTGTTAGTAAGGAAGCCCTCACACCACAGTTGCTCTTCTACTGATCTTCATAATTATACAGTGGGCCAATCGCTTGGCCCTAGAATACTTTAGTTTCTTTCTTAGTTCTGAATTTCAGCTGTAATAGTGCAGCACTGCAGTTACTTACAACAGTTTGACATTACAGCAGAGGAGATTCTTGTCTCTGTCAGAGAAGGAGTCTGTCCGTAGTTGAGTTTCACAAGACTTTGCACAAACTCCCAGCTCCTGACCTGTAAACCATGGGGAAGACGTTGCTTGTCTTCTGTAACAGGGACAGGAAAACCTAATTCAATCACTGGGCCCTGCACTTGGGTCACAACCCCATGCAATGCTACAGGATTTGGGGAAGAGTGTCTGGAAAGCTGCCTGGCAGAAAAGGACCTGAGGGTTTTGGTTGACAGCTGGCTGAATATGAGCCAGCCCAGGCAGCTAAGAAAAACAGCATCCTGGCTTGTATAACAGTCTAGCCAGCAGGACCAGGAAAGTGATTGTCCCTCTGTACTCAAGTCTGGTGAGGCCACACCTCGAGTACCGTGTTCAGCTTTGGGCCCCTCACTAGAAGAAAGACATCCAGGTGCTTGAGCGTGTCCAAAGAAGGGCAACGAAGCTGGTGAGGGGTCTGGAGAACAAGTCGTATGAGGAGCGGCTGATGTAAAATAGGGTTGTTTAGCCTAGAGAAAAGGAGGCTCAGGGGAGAGACTATTGCTCACATCTACCTTAAAGGAAGTTGTACTGAGGTGGGGGTCAGCCTCTTCTCACAAGCAACAGAAATAACCTCAAGTTGTGCAAGGGAGGTTTAGGTTGGTTACTAGGGGAAAAAAAAAAAAAAAAAAGTCTTCACTCAAAGGATTGTGAAGCATTGGAACAGGCCATTCGGGGAAGTACTTGAGTCACCATCCCTGGAGGTATTTAAAAGATGTATAGTGGTGTTTAGTGACATTGTTTAGCGGAAGACTTGGCAAAGGTAGGTTAATGGCTGGACTTGATCTTTAGAGGTCTTTTCCAACCCAAATGATTCTACGATTCTTTTCTACAGATTCTATGACAACTGAGAGATTTAGAGCTGTTAATACCAGAAAGTAGTGTGTGACACTATACTAAGTACAATCTAATGCAATTATTATGCTGATACTAACAAAAAACAAAACAAACAAAGATCCTCTGCATCTGCTGCTACCAAATTCAGCAGCAAAGCTTCAATGAAAGTAGGACTGAGCCATAAGAGGGCAAGACATTATTCACTCTTTGACGTCTGTGAGCCAAGGAGCTGTTAGTCTACTAGGCCTGCCTTTAGGATTCATATTTAACAATATAACATGCTTCCATCCTTGTTTAAGATCTTGGGATTTCATGAACATTACATTTACATGCAAAGGTAAGTGAGCGACAACTAATTGTGTACAAGAGCGACTGCTTAGTAGAACTTCTTGCTCAGTTTTATCTCTCAACTAGATCTAATTTCACTCAGAAGGAAATAGTGGAAAAAAAAAAAAGGTGGTATGCAGCCAGCATGAAGAATACGCCCTACACGTTGAGAGCTGTGTCAGCTTTTTGCTTACCAGATCCATTGTATCTCCCCTTACTGAGGTTCATACATCTGCCAGTGGAAATAAAAATAACCACTTCAACTTGATTTTCCCTTGAGCCCTGTATTATTTCAGCTGTTGATTCACAAGTACACTATATTGTACTTCAACAGTAGAAAAGGTTCTGATGGAAGGTAGGAAAATGCCTAAGGAACCATCTCAAAAGCCGTAACTTGAGGCTGGGATAATAATTAAAAACATGGGGCAGAGAAGTGCAAGCAGCTTGAAAAGAGAACCAAACAGGAACCATGAACTATACCGGAAGTCTTACTGGAAGTTCCTGATGGAAAAAAAAGGCATTAGAGAGACTAAGCTTACATTCACTCCCAGCCTTCTTAGTGTATAAAGAAAACCAACGCAAAGGAATAGAATTGAGAATTACAAAGGAAAAGTGGACAGAGAGAAGAGAGATGAGATATGAAGACAGGAAGAAATTGAGGTAGCATCTAGTACAGGAGGAACAAAGAACACCCATAAGTGACAATAAAATCCTAGAAAAAATTTCATTTAGAATTAAGGAGTTTTTCAATATATAAATTAGTTTATTTTCATTTAGATATAAAAGTTATAAATACAATTGATGTAAAACAGTATCTGATAAAAGAGCTCTGAAGCGGTTCATATATCTGCGTAAATTTGACCAAGACATGGAGGCTCTGACCCCGTGAAGATGATTTGACATCAACAGATAGCTTGAAGAGCCACTGCTGTCCAGCTTAGCTCAAAGGGTGAGTAAAGCAATGCTACTGTAGCCTTCCGAGAACAGAGAAAAATTAACTTAAATTAGAAATTATCATCGTAGCTTCAGGACACCCCAAGCTAACATAGGGCAGTTTCTTTCACACAGTCCTAGACAGAAAAATAATAATAATCAGATTATGAACTGACTTTTTTTTTTTTAGTATTTCTGGATGGGTGTGGGGAACACGGAGCCATCAGCCAAGAACTCAGTGGAGAACTGGAAAACTCTGTCAGGTCTTAACCCCAGCGTGATGAGCAGGAAGTACATAAAGGCACAAAAGAGATCCATGATTCAAGTTCTCTTCACTGACTGCTGTGCTGATGAGATCACTCTCAAGACAACGGCTCTCTAGCTAATACAGAATGGGCATCTGAGACTTGGCTTCCAGCATTTTCTAGAGCTGGTGCCCTCAGCAACAGTTCATAATTTACAATTAAAACAAAATTTACGCATGATTACCATCATTTTTTTTTCCTGGCAATGAAACTCTGTGAAGATATTTTCTGATATTATTTTGAAAGAGCAAGTGATATCTACCACTGCAAAGACTCTGGAGTACAAAAGCAGTAAGTCTGTTTTTCAGGAGCGTGAAACAGAACTTGTCTGCTGACAATATGCGAAACTGGTAAACGCTGATTCTTGTCTTATTGGAAGGATACAGTTTTCCAATTTCATCATGGATATGCACAATGGCCATGAAACTGGCAAGATAGTAGCTGTTCTCTACTTTAGCACACACCAGATGTGTGCACTACAAGGCTTACGTGTCAGTGTGCAGCAATTCGCTCTGACGAATCAAGGCCATATGAATCAAGGAGTGTCCCATGCTGTGACCTACTGTCTCCATATTGTAGAACCCAGCATTGAAAATCAGAATAATGAAAAGGAACTGGACTATCAGACTTAGCAGAGAATCATTCCACAGAGAAGGAGGTAAGTGTTTTTACTACAGCCAATATCTCATTCCAGTTTGTACTTGTTGAACACTACCTACGGTTGCACAGAGGCTTAACCTCAACCCTTCTCTCTCTCTGTTTTTACAGACAGCAAAATGCTACACAGGGCAAGAGAGAACACATGCCATAACCATCCTTCTATTTTTTCTGAATTAGTCTGATCAGGAACTCAAAGGAATATTGGCAGCATCATCTTCAGGGGCACTGCTGAAGATCCAAGGTATATGGACACTAAACCACTATTTTTCTAGTCCAAGCTGCAATGTGTTTCAATTAGTGGGTTAACTTCCTTAGCCTGTTCAGGCAGCAGCATGTGTTACAAGGATTCTGAAAGCAGAATCAATTCTGACAACAAAAACATCACCAATATTCCTTGTTCTTCAACAATGAGTACAGAGACTGCTCAGTCTTGGGACAGACTCCTAAGATCTACTGTAAACCACCATAATGCTCTCCGGCCTGCTATTTGCTTTCAAATAAGCCTGCAGAAGTTTGTCCTCCAGTTCCCTTCCATCCCTGATGTGCTTTTCATTACTCCACCTAAACTCTTATAACAAGATGCAGGGATGGGAGTCAGTTCCATGTCTCGAGTCTGTTGTCTCTCATTCACAGGCCAATTTGCTATCAAAGCTGGAGAGTCCAATAGCAAAGGCCTGAAGAGCACAGAGAGGATAATTATAGTCCAGAGTGAACACATCTTCTGCTACACGACCGAACTGCATCACAATGTAGTCAGCTGGGGAGAAAAGAAAGATTCAGAGACCAGCAATTTCACAGGGAAGCAAAGAAAACAAACAAATGAACAAAAGTTCAGAAGTATCTGGCAGTCCCAAATATATGTGGTCATTGTATCCATCCTTTGTCACCAATTTGGACTTAAAATCTTTTCTCTGGGGTGACTGTGGTATTCTAGAGATTACCAAAAACCAAGGCCCACACCACTCTTTTGCTGGGTTGAAGGTGTCACATTAACTTTTCTTCCCCTGCAGGAGGCTTGCATTTGTTCCCTCTTTTCCTGGACAACAGCCTCTGCACCCATCCCAGAAAAAGTTAGGCCTTTTATAATTTTCTTGACAGCTGAGAAGTCCTCAGTCATCTTGAGCTGTCTTCTTTCATCCAGTTTCCCTTCTCCAGGAAGAGTGTCCTACTCCTCCAAAACCTCTTGAAATATATTGTGCTTTCCCTGTTTGAATGACACCCCACCCCCAATTCTCTACCAGACTCTTACGGTCATTGTCATGGACAATCTGGAAGTTCTTCACTGAAGCCTGAGTGACTCTCCCATGGAAGTTCAAAACGTAGGACTGAGTATCATCATTCCAGACTGGAGCCTTGTTGTGCAGCTCAATGAGGTTCTCTAAATTTTTGTTTTGCCATTTTGACAGAAGACTCTCATGTTCCTGTTTAGAAGAAAGAAATATATTTATCAGATTCAGAATGGCTCTATTTCTGAGTACTGCCTCTCTCCCGTATGCACACTGTGAGTTCAGTGTCATTCCCTGTTAAATGAAACACAATGACAGCACTTAAACTCTGTCCTACTGAAAGTATCCTGCAGGTACCAGGAAAATACTCTAATGGTTTCCTAGTCCAACCATTCCTTTCCACTCAAGGAGCTATTGCCATATCTCCACCCCAAAAAAAAAAAGAGTGAGAGAAAAAGTGTGTGCATGCACAGGAAAGACTGCAATTCACAGGTCACAGATGACCATCATAGTGCTGGTAGAAATCTCCTTTACGAGGCTCATAAGCTTTCTCTGATCTTGCTGGATCCATTTCCAAAATTCTAAACTTTGAAACAAACAAAGAACATCTACAATTAACTACATAGTGTAAACTGCATAGGCCCTGGGGTGTTTCAGTATAAAGTCAAAAGGCTGCAGCAGGTGGTAAGCACACCGTAAGTAGATTAAATGTCATCCTAACGGATCTAATAAGAGGTGTACAATATGAAAAATATACAGACAAATAAAAGAAATATACAAAAAGGAGAGGCAAAACAGCACATTAAATTTCAGAAATAATTAATTACAAGGAACTGGAAATAGTGCATGAAACACATGGCATACAATTTAATTTTAAAAGTTATGCAATAAATAAAACCCCAGATTATACATTATATAAGCTAAAGCTCACAAGAAAAAGAATCCCATTAAATAAGTTCAGTTTGAATGGAAGTGAACAGAAAACTACATTTTGTGGAGGTGTGGCTAATATGACTAAGTGTTTTAGTATTGTATATGGATAGAAAAATAGGTTATTCTCAAAAATTCATTGTTTTCCTTACACTAAAATTTGTTGTTCGGTTTAAGTTGTATCTTTATTTATTTTCATAAAGGTACACATCAACTTTAAAAATTGGCACTAACAAGCTGCATTTTGATGCAATTTTTCTTCCTGTAAAGTGGGGGCAGTATTGCCTAATCAGAGGCATCACACTACAGAGAATGAAGATAAAAACAGAGTCAACACCCCAAAGGATTTGACAACTTTTTTGAATTGCTTTGTCTTTCAGACTTGGCTACTGTCATTATGCTTGCCTGCTAGCAAAGGGGTATGAAAAATGTTAGAAAAATGCAAGAAGAACCGTTAAACTGTTACTGAAGAATATGAGAACACTGAAACATGAAGAATCAATGACCACCTCTAGATATAATTTTCCTGCCCACAGAATTAAATATGTTTTTCAGGTTCTCATGAGTCTAAATTTCCACTCTTGAAGGCCACTCTTCTGTGACATCAAAAATACTCTCTTGTTCTACTTATATCCACTCACAACATAGCTGCAGATGCCATTTTCTAGCTTATAACACTGATCGGGTGAATCAGTTGGCATCTGTCCTTTCTGCCACAGGTCTCCTATCACACCAAACATAATACCCACATTTAGGGATGCCAG